>NW_023596448.1:14676721-14768050 GCF_011947565.3 Pollicipes pollicipes | reverse complement strand
CAAATGCACATATCATATAAAAGACTAGGACAAGGGGAGGGGCGGCAGTACTACACTTTGATCTGAGCCAAAATGCCGAGAAGCGATGCAGATGCAACTCCAACAGGTGCATTTCTGTCGTCCCGGCCGCTGTCGCTCTAGAGGGCCGACGTGCACGCGCCTGCCCCGTGCGCCGGGTCGGCGAGCGATTTGTGACCGACGGCGAGCACTGCTCACCCCGCCGCGCATAGGCACCAGCTCACATGACACTTTGCAGGGCATCTTGTTGCAACTTGTGTCGTGAGCGCCTGCGCTGCCCTTAGTGAGCGCCTGGGTGGTGCCCAGCCCCGTCGTATCCATCGCCGTCCATCGTTCATCGTGTTCTCCTCCGTCCCTCCCTCCACAACAGCTGCTCGGCTTTTGCTGCCTGGTTATGATCAGCGCCATCTGCCGAGGGGCATGAAACTGCAAGTGCACAGAATGCCCGGCATGCAGTCCGGCTGTTCATTCCCAGGGTGACAAATATCGTTCACTTCCATTTCGACTCTGCGTCACTGCCATTATGTGGGGAGGCCTGCGGCGTGCTGGCCCGCGCTTTCTGCATTCTCGTTGCGCCTATGTGAAGGCAGTCGTGGATCGGTGGCCGGAAGGGGCATAGCGCCGCTCCACGTACGCGCTGTGTAGGTATCCACCTTCATTCAATTGTGTCGTATCTACGTGCAGGGTCAAAACGTCAATACATGTGCAGTAAGGATATCTGGTTAAACGAAGAAAGACGCAAGGTCCCATAGTGACACGAGGCCGGATGTTCGGTTAGCAACGTATTTGTTTCCCCTGTCGGGACCTCTTGACTGAGCTGAACCACGGCATGTTCTTACTGCTGGTCACAACTCCATGTTGTCTGATCAGGCCAGGGAGGGGACACGCGCGTCCTTTTTCTGGTGTCGCTCGGTCATGAACTACCCCGATCCCTTCCGACCGGTGGCAGGACCACGGCGTGGTGTCCACCATCCGGGAACCAGCCACCAGTCGGAAGGGACCCGAAAGGACAGGCCAACAGATCTGAATTAAGTAGGACATAACTTTGAGGAGACACACGACAGGGGACTGGTTTAAAAAAAGCAAACCAAGTAAATTCATATTTGTCCGGAACACGCCGGCTGCTGATCACGCTGTGGAAGTGCGAATCTTTACACGGAGCTCATACAAAACTAAGTGATCAGTGTCGCGGCGGATGATGAACCTTCGGAGGATCGTTCGCCAAGCCTGGCCAGTTTTGAGCAGGCCGCTCAGCAGTCAACAACCCAGGCCCATCGCGGGTGATGCATCCGATTCATCAGTGGGTCAAGCCGCAGCACAGCCGGCAGCGGCGGCTACACCTGTGGAGGCCATACCGACATCCACTGCAGGAGCCGAGATCATCATCAGCTGTGCGCAGTGTTGCAGACAACCAACATTGTGTTACGGGCAGAAGCTGCTGATCTCATGGTGCGGATAAGAAATTCTGTCCGCGGATTTTGCAACTTCATTTATCCGCAGTGGTCACGGGCGTCGATATGCATTCTTGAGTGAGTCACTTGCCTCCCCAGCGTCCAATCTGGCCTCTCCCCAGGCTTCTAGCGATAGAAAGAAACAGGACATTAAAAATTGCACCTCAAATTATGCCAAATTTCAATAAGGCTTGTGCTAATTGTTTCCAGCGAAAATGAACACACCAAATTATGACTGATATGTTATGTTCAGTTTTGTGCAGCTAGCCGGGATCGTCACACTTTAAGAGCTCCACTCCTGCTCTCGGCTGCGGCTGGCGGTCGCTTCTGGCTAGCAAGCACCCGCTCCAGCATGAAGGTCAGCCGCTCCTCCCGTTGCGCTGCCTGCTCGGACTGCTGCATCATCAGCGCCGCCGAGCGCTCGACCTGCTTGCCGTCACTGATCAGCTCGGGCCCACGGGATTGACTTGGCTGGACTTTGGTTGGCTTGGCCAGCCTTAGCGTGGTCTGCCTTACCTTGGTTGGGCCGGGCCGGCGCCCGAAACATAACCGGAACTGTTCAGTAACCGTGCGTCTGGACCGACAGCGGACTGGAGCAGGGCCACGGGAAGGCCCAGACCACGTCAGATCGGATCGGATCGGATCGGATCGGATCGGATCGGATCGGGTCGGATCGGGTCGGGTCGGGTCGGGGTAGGGCGGGGCGAGGTAGGGCGGGGCGGGCCGGGCCGGGCTGGGTGGGGGCCGGGGCCGGTGCCAGGGCCAGGATTAGGGTCGCGACCGCGACGACGACCGGGACCTGGGCAGGGTCAGGTTCGGTCCAGAGCCGGGGCGGGGACGGCGACTAGGGCCGGGGCTGTATTGGACATGTAAGATGTGATTTGATCTGTGGTCAGACCACTTCGTGTTCGATGCTCCAACCAGCCTTGGTCATATCCCCTGTCAACCCGGTTCTGCCTAGTTCTGCAGATCACAGACCATATCATATCCTGACTTGATCTGATCTGTCCTGACCTGTCAAGCCTATCCTGCTCCAGCCCAGTGTAGTCCAGCCCCAAGTTCAGTCTATCCCCCATCCAGCCCAGCCTCAGGGCAGGCCAACTCCCTGTCCAGTTCAGCACCCATTCCAATCCGGACCCCCAGTCCAATCTAGCCCCCAGACCAGTCCAGCCCCCGGCCCAGTCCAGCCCTCAGTTCAGTACATCCTAGCCCTGAGATGTTTTGCATGCAGTATGGCATCATCATGTTTGACTGATGCCGTTCAGGGAAGGAAGACCCTGAGATTGTCAATTGTCCCTCCACTGCAGGAGCGCCGCTGTTACGCGCTGGCTGCTGTTGCCGTTGCCGGCTGTAGAGTAGAACCCGGCAAAGGGCGCTAGTTGGCGGCCTTCCCTGCCGGCGACCGGCTGTCACCAAGCACGGGAGCGCTGTCGCTGGACACCGCCCAATGCAGAAGTGATGCAGTTGAACGCCGGCGAGTCGCCGTCGTTCAACAAAGGGGCTGGCAAATCAAGCTGACAATGTGAACGCGACTTTGACCAGATAACAGAGCTAACTCCGTGGGACTTCGATCTGGCATGGCATGGTTGCTGTAATTAGGATGCTCGGTTAGCCGGATTGATACGTGATAATGCGAATCGCCATAGTTCGGGGACGACTTATGCCAAAGGTTATGTGCTCTATATGATACCTCATTGGCCTTAATTGTGTATTTTGTGCCCCGGCTCGCTAGCGAAGCGGTCTTTATTCATAGGCCGATCCTGCGGGGGGGGGGGGCGGCCACGGGACCATGGCTCCCAAAAACTCTGAGAGTATGTTTTGCCCCCCCCCCCAAACGTTCCCCAGGACTTCATAAAAGTTTCCTCTTCTTACCGTCTCTTTAACTTTGATGGTGTGGTATCAAACTTTTTCCGTTTGTGAAAAACTTGATGAAGAAAAGTTGGGAGCGATTTGAATATCAAACAAAACGCATGTTGACGCGGCTTAGACATACCCGACGCAAACACTGTGTTTGATAAGTGCGCTGGACCTGGGATCCCACACCAGCCAGCTGGCGACAAACGGTTGCCCCCCCCCAAAAAAAAACAAACTCCAATCTAGATCCGCCCCTGTCTTCACTGACGTTTGGTAATTGTTGTATGCGAGGGCGTTTGGCGTTATATTTTGTGCTGGACAAGAAATATTTGGATATATATCTGGCATGCATTGTTTTAACGAGCGCGCTATGAATGGGTTTCATAAAAGTTACGGCGGGAATGTGGACTGTGAACCTGTATCTCGTGTGGCAGCTCCAATCTTAACCCATTTTCATGTACGGTTTCCTGCGCCCTTCTCCCGATTACAGCATAGGGCCAACTGGTCGTTGTGAATCATTATAAAAGTAATTCGGTGCCTTAGGATAATGCTGGCTTCAGACTGGCGCATAGGACGTCGAGCCGGCGCATGAGTCATGTTTACATAGCAAGTCTGGGACCTCCTGGCATCCCCAACGGAACACATACGTTTGTCATCCGGAAAATGTCACCTGTGTCGTTTGCCTCATGGGTGTATACACATTGGTATATATGGAACATCTTTGGTTTAAATATGCGTATACATGCATACATACATGCATACATATATATATATATATATATATATATATATATACGTGTCCTTGTGACTTTATTGCTATGTAAGTCAACGAAATGCCAATAGAAAATTGTTGGGAGTCACGTATAACATGATTCAGAAACAGTCATGCTTCACGCCACACCAAAAAGGCGCTTGCGATGTGCTAAATTCAGATTCCATTTAAATATTTCAGTTGTGGTCACCCGTCCCTATGGCATCCTGCATGCTCCCCA
This sequence comes from Pollicipes pollicipes, assembly GCF_011947565.3. Classification (NCBI taxonomy): domain Eukaryota; kingdom Metazoa; phylum Arthropoda; class Thecostraca; order Pollicipedomorpha; family Pollicipedidae; genus Pollicipes; species Pollicipes pollicipes. The sequence continues at coordinate 14,763,735 of NW_023596448.1, read as the reverse complement.
CCCTTAATCTGCGTCCTGCCAACAGTGCACGGAATCATGTATTGTATCATGAATAATGCAAATATGTCATACTACATGCATACGTAAAGTCACTTTCAGCTCAAGGCGGCCGCGTACCCCGGGGTCTTTCACCCAGGTGGGGCAATTGGGTCGCAGGGGGCCTGTGCAACCACGGGAACCACCATCACAGCTACATCGGTCCTGCTTTGTTCCTTCAGGGACCTTCCCTGTTTTGGATGCTGTTTTGATGCCTCGGAAACCTCTGAGCCTTTGCGTCTGTGCAAAAAACCCACATCCGTTAGCCGGTCTGCCGCCACATGGCCTGCAAATTCACATGTTTCTGCCGTGAATGTCCTCCGCACGGAGGATATTCACGGCAGGAGTTGACCGTGTGACGGCTTATTGGGCAGCCGTAGGTCGCGATTTCTCGGAAGTGAAGCCATTCACATGAGACTGGAGCAAAGACGTGGGAACGTTTCAAAAAATGTGGGGTGGGGGGCAGTTTCGGGGTATACTGAAGAAACTTTTACTGGGAGGCAAGCCCCGTTGACCAGTGGGGGGAGAGGGATAGAGCTTGAGAACCTTATATGCTCTTGATCCATATAACACTGTCGTGGTTGCTATGCTAGATTTGCACCCATCTCTCTTTGCGACTTGTGCACAATTTTAACTTTTTCTACTCTCATTTACACCATTCAGCAAAGCGTACTCAAGCTTCCTAAAATGTATTCGTCCATTTTGACAGTCCCCTGGGGAGGCGAAATTCAGCAAGCAGTCAGGCATTTTGGGTCACTGGAGAGGCACTTACCTCTACGGTTTCGACACCAAAGTACGCTCTGTGCCCGGCTACTCACAGTTTGCAGTGTCCATAGTGCGCAAAAGTTTGTATGCATCAGAAGTTCACCGACTTCTTTTCAAGCTCCACTTAAAGGGAAAGTTTTGCTTTTGAGGATATTGAAGCAGGCATCAGATATGATGAAATAGGCTCACGTATAGCTATTGTTGTACTTTGAAGTGGAAGACTGCTCTAAAGAACAAAAAAGCTACTTAATGTGCTCGCAATTACGTCAGTGGTTGATTGCCTCTTCGTACCTTGCACAACATTGATTGAGCGCCAAATGACGGCCTTTGCATTTACAAATTGTGCTCACGAACACCAGAAATGAGCGACTCGACACCTAAATGTCATTTTTTTAATCTTGGTTGTCGCATGGTCAATGGAATGAGAGGATTTCAATGAAGTTGTTATATCGTTATGGATGCCTGCGTCACCTTAGAATAATCTTTTCCAAACATTCTGTTCGACTTTACTGGCGCGTAGCTCAGAAACTAGAGAGGTTCTTGTCTTAAGAAGGACAAGACTGTGAACTGCACCAAATGACCTTCAAGATGGCTATTTCAATTAAAAACCCCAGACAAATATGGAGCATCCCTGTTAAGCTAGATAAGTTTTTGTTGCAGCGTTACAGGCAGGGCAAATTCGTAGGTGTTGTGAAAGCCGACATGTCCACATGTCATCATAAAATTGAAGGTGTTTCTCGTTGTTTGGTATTTTAGGAAGAAGCTAGCGTTTCCTAAAAGACTGGCTTTCCATGCTAGTTACGTAAAATGTACACAATTACAGCAACTGACGTGAATCTATGAAGCACCCTAAATTGAGGCCTGACGGAATTACGACTATGAAAACCATTTTCAGCGACTGAGAACCACATGGTGGTTAAAAGGAAAATGTCAAAACTCACCTTATATCAGCATGTCTGCCGAAATATAGTGAACTTTGTGACCTATTTATGGTATTGCCTGAAGTTCGAGACTGCAATCAGTAGTGTACGGTATAATATTAGTAAAGACCACCAGCCACAGAGATGGTGTTCTATGAATACATAAGAATAAAGACTGTGGACTTTGCTGTGCGCAGCCGGATCTGAATTGCCACCTAATTTTGAATTATATTTAATGATCAATATTCAGTGATGATGACACAAATCACTTTCAGTGATATTTCGCCGCATAGGATAGAACGAAATGCACTCTCTCCTCAGGCTTCGACCAGTGGTCGCTCATTGAAGTATATATTGTCAACATATTCATATTCATACTGATTCCCCCAGTCGTGTCCGAGTGGTTCAGACTCCCCACTAAAACATGTGGTGGGCACCTGTGGTTGGGTTTCTGAAGCATCTGTTTGACCTGACAGATACCAGTGAACGGGAGATAAAATAGTCTCCACGATTACACGGTATGGCTGTGTCAATGCATTTCATAACACATAGCGTGCTCCCCTTGTCGGCGAGGCAGCATTTTCAGACGAAATGCGCGAAGTGGTAGTCAAGACACAGTTGTCTCTGGAAACCGTTCTGACTTAACTAAGAAAGGCTAATGCATTTTTGAATAATGTTGCCATTTATTGCGGGGCTCAACACAAGAAGCATTCAGTTTTGGAAAGCGACAGCTTTCTGCTTTAAAACCTTGCTAGTGTGGGACGATAAATTTCACCGATTGCCACAATCTCCTTGCTGGCGAATGGCACCGAATCTCGACATTCAGACAAATGCATTGCACAATCTTTGTGGCATTCATGGTGCATGGTGCTGCACTGTTTTGCCCCTGTCCGGCGAACGCACCTGGCGAACTCCTGTCCCTGAAACCAGTACCGCTCAGAAATGTCTCCCACAAAGTCGTGGCTTTCTGATCGTCGACCTTAGCACCAGCGGACACCGGCACATATTCGAACATGCCGATCACCTACTGAAGACTTACTACAAACACCTTGTGCATTTGAAGCGGTTCACAACCACATGGCTGATGGATACAAAGTTGTGTAGTTCATATGTCCTATTTGGCGAAAGCACAAGCAACAACACCGACTCGGAAACCAACTCTTAATACTGAATCTAGACTCAGTGTAGTGAGACCTGTACTAAAACGCTCTATGTTCTTGTAACGTTTTATGAAATGCCTCCAAATGTTGCATTGATCAGGCAAATAGCGTAAGTATTGCCTTCGGAAAACGCTCACAAACTTCTGGCCTTTCAACAGAAGTAAGAAATTTTCAGCCAGACAACGAAACAGAAGTAATTTCTGCAACAATTTATGGAACACTGACATTGCAAAAACCATTGCTTTTGCCTCGCATGCTGGAATACACCAGCCGTGGATGACATGTTCATCTTGCTCCATGAACCTATACTGACGGGCCTGTAAACAGGTGGCACTGGGGAACTAAGGTTATATAAAAGACGTAATGGTCCTTTCGTATTGCAGCAGTCTACGTTTTGGACCGCAGAATATTTCCATTCGCCGGGCATGATAGGATGAAGTAGTTACGTCCAATCCGGTTTGAGCAAGATTGTAAAGTAAGTCTGCTAATTGTATCTGAGAAGCCGGGGATCGGTTTACATTGCCGGCCCCACCCAAATAAGTGAGCGGCCTCGGCCCCCGTTGCCCTCCCTCGCTCTTCAAACCTCCATGAACTTAAGAATGCGATCGTACCGGTACGCATGTGCATACCTATGTTCAGCTAGTCACGTATCACGTGTGCAGATGCATTACGCGCTATCGAGCGTAATACATGGATTGGTCAATCATCTCGCATGCCGTGTGATGTCAATAACAGTTTAGGACCGAATTATAAGAACACTTAAGAATGTCAGGTTTGGTAAACGATAGGATGTAATATATGATTGCGGTAGTTACCGAAGGAAATCCGTCAATATCGTCACGAAAAATGTTCCATTCACCAAGCGCAAATAAATGTTTGAATCAGAACCTGCATCCCATCATTTCTAGCAAAGTAGTATCATGAGCCTAGCAGAGCCCAATGGCAGCCTGGGGCATTTCCTTAGCCGTACCACATTTGGGTTCAAAAAAGATCCTTGAGGGCTCTTGGACGCCGTTGATGGCCGAAGCCAGTCTTGCAAGTAAGTTGTTCAGTTCAAATTATCATTCGCTGTCACTGAAGCAGAGTGCGATGGAGACATTAATACTAGCACATCCGATAGGCCTAATTCACGTCGACCAATATCCAACCAAGCCATTGGCGTGTTTCACCACACTTAGTCTCAATAGCTCGAAACGTGAACCGCCGTAAAGTGGCGTAATCCTTCGGTGCAAAAAGCCACACGCGTTCTTTGGTTTGCCGCTGGCTATGATCTACTTATACAAAGGCGTGGTTCTGCGAATGTCCTCCGCGTGGTGGATAGGCAGGCGTGTGAATGAGCATCCGGCACCCTGTGACCGAAGACTCACGGGACAAAGGCGATTCGAGTGAGACTGGAGGAAAGCTTTGGACAGGAGCATGCAGCCGTACTGATAAACTGCCTTCCTTGTGCAGGTGACGCACAATTCGCGCACAAATCACCAATCATCTCATGCGCCGCGTGGTGTCAGTAACACTGAGCCGGAAAAGGCAGTTTTGCTACACGAAAATGGAAGTCTAAGGAGAGGCATTAGCAAACGTGGTCACGACAAATATGCGGTGCAAAAGCCACTGAACGTATGAATATGGCCCTGAGTGTAACGTGCGCAACGTCATTAACCCAGAAGCACGTAAAGTTTTTCTTAGATGCGACGCCTAGAGGTTCAAAGATGTTTCTGCCTTTGAAAAGACATAGCGTAGTGGATAGTCGTTTTCATAATCACCAATGAACCGTTAAGTGTAAATCGAACTCAAAACCAAAATAGAATCGAAATCGAATTTTGGAGTGAAATTTTGAGATGTTTAGAGGGGTTCAAGAACACTGTTGTAACTCACCAAATATTACGCGTTCGATCTAACAATAAGTGCAAGCACGAAAAGGTGGGGTACCCTTTCAAGCTCGGGCGACGTCTGAGAGCAGGATAGGCCTGCTGAGAGAGCAGGACAGGCCTGCCGAGTATTGCGTTGCCCTGCACCCGTTGTGGTGCCAGATGCAATGCAGACTCTCCTCTCTCGGTCCGTGAGTGACAACTCAGAGCACCTCATGTGCCTCTCGGAGACAGAGCCAACAAAGTCGTGCATCATAAACATATGCTCCAAACACATGCCAAATGTCATATGTATGCATGCATATGTATAAATAAATTAATATATACACATATATGATCGTGTAAAGAGTAAAAGGCACGCGTTTTTGAAAGTCGCACGCTGTTAATATGCGTCATGACGTACATGTGGACATGCCAAGCTGGAGAAGATCGGTTGTCAGGAGAAATTTACATTTGGCCTGGCCTAATGGGGTGATATATAAGCCTTAGAGGCATAAAACTGGCTAAGACTAGCGAGACCTGGCTTAGACCAAGCCGCCTGACATCCCGTCCCCGGACTTCATGCTTTTTTGTTGTGACGGCAGCGGTTCACATCTACTGCACCCCCATCAGCAAGAAAACCGGCGAAGCAGGGCAAAGGTTCACAGTCGCTCTACGAAGGGCACCCGGATGTTCTCTTTGGCTTTCAAAGATCAAAGCATGCAAATGCGTTAGTTTGCCCGTAACAACTGATTGCACGGCTAAATCGTAAGCAAGGACATGATGAAACAGCCATTTCCAGCTTGAAGAGCTCGTCTCAAGCTTATAACATTGAGAAGACGTAGCGCCCAAAGTAATACTGTTAGTAGCCGACTAGCCAATTGTACGATCGTACCACCAAAGTCATGGACGGACAACTCTCGGTATGCTGCAAGCCACTTTTGACAACAAATGTTGATAACTTAAATGACATTAGTTTGCAAACGGCGTAACAATGGAGCCAAGTCGCCCATGTCGGGTTTCCGATACTGAAGCCGTCGTTACATTCAAGCATAGTGAGGCTTTTCAAGTGAGGCTATTGCTCCCTGACAGCTAAAAAGCGGTATCTGGCCGGCCGGTATCTGACCGGAAAAGCGGTATCTGACCGGAGCTTCCGCGCAGAGGTTCAAGGGGTGAAACACTTCTGAGCCTCTAATGCGAAGCCTTCCCTTCCGACCGCCGAGATCGCAGCGGTCGACCGGTCAGCGGGACCTCCGCAATTACTGGGGAAGCTCCAAATGGGGATGCGTTCATATTGTCCAAGGTGCACAATGTCCAAAGGTACAGAATGTCCAAAGTACGGAATGTTTAATGTACAGAGTGTCCAGAGTTCATAATGTCCAAGGTACAGAATGTCCAAAACGAGAAATAGCTTCCAAAATGGCTCGGTGTGGAGGTGTTCATATTGTCTAAGGTACAGATTGTCCAAGGTACACAACGTCCAAAGTACACAATGTCCAATGTGCAGAATGTCGAGTGTTCATAATGTCCAAAGTACACAATGTCCAAAGAACGTATTGTCCAAGGTACGGAACGTCCAAAACACAGTGTCCAAAGTACACAATGTCCAAGGTATACAATGTCCAAAGTACAAAACGTCCAAAGTACGTAATGTCCAAGGTACACAATGTCCAAGGTACACAATGTCCAAAGTACAGAATGGCCAATTTTGTTTCTGGGGCGGCCGTCAGGGTATGAATCTTAGCCTCTATTGACCGTCAGCGACGTTCCCAGAAGCCTCCGCCGCGCATATACATCCTGCCGACAACACTACCACTACTCGGAGTGCGGTCCGCCGTCCGCCGCCGACCGTTGTCGTATGCGATAGACGGAATGACGCAGTGAGGTATTTGTCCAATGACAGAGCGGCTTGGGCCGGCAGCGATTGTGGGGGACCCGTGCGGCGCCTCCCCCGCCCTGACAACTGCTCGGCTTTTACTGCCTGGTTATGATTAGCGTCATCTACCGAAGCGTGATAAACTACAAGTGCTTGGAAAGCCCGGTACGCGGTCCGGCTGTTCATTTCCAGGGTAACAGACACCCTTCCGTTCCCTTTCGGCTTTGCGTCACTGCCATTCTTAGGAGACGCCTGCAGTGTTCTCCCCTGCGCTCTCCACACTCTCACTGCGCCTGTGCGAAGGTAGCCGTGGATCGGCTTCTTGTCTACTTGCTTTGCGGCTTGACGATGCTTTCCTCTGGGTCGTAAGGAAAATTTGGGCCTACCGACCAGGACGTCTGATCATACGCGACCCATGTACCAAAATTCGTGCTCCATGCCTCCGAGTTGGGTCAGAAATTTCGCAAGCTCTCTTCTTATGCTTTCGCACTGCTTCTGAGTGCCTCGCCAGAGCTGGAAGTACTGGGCACGATATACGATACTACATAATCCGGAAAATTCCAATGCGTGCCTTGCCAACAAGCCGTCCGTAGCATTCAGCGGATGACGCTCGTGGTTGCTGTTTGTTTTGATGGTTTGCTTCGGATCTGCATTATTTGTACGAAAGGAGTCCGGAATTTGAAATTCGAAGCACAAATCAAAGGATTTCACGCCAGGTGCCATAATCCATCCCCCCCCCCCCGCTTAGACCCGCATCTGGTTTTTAGTCATAGATGGTTTCTGACAAAAAGTTGAGAATCGGCACAATGTGTGCTCGCCGAGCTCCGGACCCCGCTCCACTTGGAAACAATTCTGGCTGTTCGCTACCGATTTACACCTTTGACTCGTCAAGGACAAGCGGTGACCCACATCACAGTCAGGCAAAAGAGTATTTCCTTCGTTGTATGTCAAAACAATCCTATACTTTCGTTGTCCAGACAAAGCATATTGATATGTCTCCTTTGTATGGAGCGCCATCGCCTGCAAACGCCAACGTTGGGGGCCATGATGCAGCAGGGGTTGAATCCGGATTCCCACAAGGTGCTATAAGCGCTAATCACATTTATTACGCCCTCGCTCTGTACATTCACAATGGCCCCAACATGGTCACCGAGCTGCTGTTTTGCTAACACTTTTCAAAACTTAAGTGAGCCAAGTGCCACTTCTACTCCATGGCATACTGGGTCTTGAGAATAATGCAGCCTTTTGCATGCAGCATAAATGCTCCGCTCATCTTCTGCTCGCTAAACTGAAATTGTTCCGTGGCTTAGTAATACGTATTTAGCAAATATGAGTCCATTTCCTAGCATAACTGTTCTGTTTCTAGCGCATGTAATTAATTCAACCACATGCATGCGAACTGAGAGCTAAGTCGTTCAGCAAAAACAACGTAGGAGGCTTGCGAATAGACACTGCAAGAAACTTCAGTTTTTCTAATAAAAAAATAACATGACATAAAAGACCGATCCATAGTTTGCAAAGGGGCCGTCTTGTCTGATCTTCTCATTTCGCACAACTACATCCTTGATTGAGCAAGAAGTGACCGGTGATGTGCAATAGGAAAAGAACCCCGTTACTTTTTCGGTGAGATGTTGTTTACTGATAAGCGGCGAATTCCTTGAACGTGTCTTTGCGTGAAATTTCACAGAAACAAAAGCAGAACCAATAAGATAATTCAACAGGAACATGCAACCGCATTTCTAGGAAAAGAACAAGGAGATTCCAATTGCGACGTAATTGGAAAATATTGATGGATACTTTTTACGCTAGATGGCTGTCGCACCGGGCGACGAGAGCCCAGCTGATCGTACTGCGTCTGCGGTGGTGGCGTGTTCACGGCATCTAGGGAGTTGGGTTGCCGACTTGATGCATGTTGAGTGCAGCGTCGCCCCGCGTCGCGTGGTAGAGCGCGGCCGTGAATCGCAAGCGAAGACGCCCATGCAGCAGAGGAATGGCGCCAGGCCGGCAAGGCCGCACGGCCTCCGGCTGCGGTGCCCGTGCGCTGGAGCTGGCAACACAGCCGACCATTCGACCACCCGCAGGAGATGTGTGAATGCCACGCTGCCGGCTGAGACATCTGGCCGCAGGGCGTGCAACACTGATATGCACAGCCGGCGGCCATGGTCATTGTCAGGCGTTTGGTCTGTATGGCGTTCGCTTGTACAACCATGTGATGCGTTGGCGTTGCATGTTGCCGGCCTGACTGCACGCGCTGTTGGTGACATGGCATCGGCCGGCCAACCAGGCCAAACCGCGGAAGGGCGAAAAGGAGCTCCAGTAACCCCGCCAATGTTCAAAAATGAGTTAGATATTCTGGTCCCCATTTAGGGGACGCATCAGATATAGTGTTCATCAGAACAGATTTGTATTCATGAAAGGTCATGTTTCATTATAGGAAATGGTAAAAAGACAAACGGATGCATTCAAGGTCTGCAGCGCATGTACACGCGACAGTGTTTTACAAAAAAGCCATACTTCGATAATGCCACGGAACGGTGTAGCGTGCCCCCAATGGGGTGAAGCGCTGGCTCACCCCACTGCCCATGGTGGGCATGGTCTGGGGGGGGGGAAGGTCGTCGGCGGGATCCGACAGCGCACCGTCAATGCTCCCTGGATTGCAGGCCTTAGGCGGTCGGCGACCTCACCGCAGCCAGACGGCACGTCCGCGGCGACGACACAAGACTGCGTCGCCTCGAGGCGTGACGCCAAGCGAGGAACGCCGGTGGCAAAACTGCCACCACACGAGAAGGACCGCAGTTGCCCAACGCCTACGGACATTGCAGAGAAGCGGCAAACCCACAGCCGACCAGCGAACCCAGGGAACGGGTGGGGGTAACACGCCGGAGTGCTACACCGTCCGGGGTCACGGGAAGCATCTCGTGTTGATTCCATATGGTTACACTAATGCACAGATCAAGTAATAAGCAGTACAGCACGTGCACACGCGCCGCTAGAAGAAATAGCAGGGAGGTGCGAATGTCTTGATCATTGTCACGTAAATACACCAACACACGGATTAGATAAGAATAAGTAGAACATAATTCAGGCAATGGGGCAGCAACTCGTTGTGACTGTCGTTCGATTGCACCAATACACGCAAAAAATAAGGAACAATTGCACCCACGCAGTTAGCATACAACAATAAGGGGTGGGGGATCTCTCGTGATGCGGTGAGTACACAAACACTACACTTTGACTACACTTTGATCTGACCCAAAATGCCGACAATCGATGCAGATGCAACTGCAGCAGGTGCATTTCTGTCGTGCCGGCCGCTGTCGCTCTGGAAGGCCGACGTGCACGCGCCTGCCCCGTGCGCCGGGTCGGCGAGTGATTAGCGACCGACGACGACCAGTGCTCACCCCGCCGCGCATGGGCACCAACTCACATGACAGTTTGCAGAGCATCTTGTTGCAACATGAGTACTCCCCGCAATCCCCGTTGGTCGAGACGCGCAGCGGTTACGTCGGCACACTCCAGCGTGACCGGAGGTCGCAGATGGTTTGCGCCCATTGAGCGGTCACAGGCACCGACGACCCCAGTGCGTTGTTCGCCAGGTGACACGAATGACAATCACGGATGACGTAACCAGACATCGGTCACGTGACAGCACACCGTCACTATCAAAAGGTGCCCAGTATTGGCGAGAGACAGAACACGCGCACGCACCGCGTGTGTGGGCGTGCAACTGACGCCGGGACGCGCGTCAATACGGTAGAAAATCACTCAGCCGCTGCTAGTGCCAGCATGGCCGCCAAATCGCTGTCGCACCAGGCGCCGAGAGAGTGGTTGGTCGTGCTGCGTCTGCGGTGGTGGCGCGTTCCCGGCAGCTCGTCAGTTGTGTTGCCGACTTGTTGCAAGTTTAGTGCGGCGTCCCGCCGCGTCAACTGGTTGAGCGCGGCGGCGCATCGCAAGCGAAGACGCCCAGATTGAAAACAGCCGATTTCGGCTGGTAAAAAGTTCCAAACTCATATCTAACGAAACAATGAAAATCCAAGGGTGCTTTAACTTGCAAACGATGTAAGCCGATGATTCCACTTGCTGACAACATTTTTGCTCACCGGGTGCCGGCCAAAATTTTTTGGGGGAGGCCATTTTGTCAAAAAAAATGAAAATTTTCGAAACGCGATTTTTTCATTTCGGAATGAAAGGTCATGGTCCAATTAGTGTGTAAGTGCAGTGGCAAGTGTTTCTGTGCAGGCAAACAGCTTGCGCAGCAATTGCAAAATCAGCATCGAGCGCCGTTTGAGAGTCTTTTGGAATCAACAAGCAAACTATACGTGCGTCATTGTTTTAAGTTATCCCATCGTGTTCGCCGTGCGATTGCGCGTTGAATGATATATAGCAAAACATTAGTGCGTTGCTGGAAGCATATAGCATTCTTCAATGCAGCAAATTTCCATGGTTTTGTTTCTGAGAGCCGCTCCGTTTAAAAGCAGATTGCCGGTGCGGACGATACACAGTGGTGGAACAAGCATTCAGTGGCGTTGTTGTCAACACGCAAGTGATGGCAAATCTGCCCGCGGCCACATTGATGCAAAAAACGGCCCATTTTAGAAACGAACATTTTTTCGACCCATATGAGGACCAACATGAAATCCAGCACGCGTAAAAATTAGATGCATGTTCAGATTGAAAACAGCCGTTTTTCGGCAAGTGAAATCCTCCAAACTCATATCTAACGAACCAATGAAAATCGAAGGGTGCTTTAAGTTGCAAACGATGTAGTCCGATGTTACCACTAATTGACAACATTTTTGCTCAACGGGTGCCGACCGAAAACTTTGGGGGGTCATTTTGTCGAAAAAGATGAAAATATTCCAAACGCGATTTCTTCATTTCTGAATGAAAGGGCATGGTCCAATTACTGTGTATGTGCAGTGGCAAGTGTTTCTGTGCAGGCAAACAGCTTGTGCAGCGATTGCCAAAATCAGCATCTAGCGCCGTTTGAGAGCTTTTTGGTAACAACTTGCAAACTATACGTGCGTTAATGTTTTAAGTTATACCATCCTCTTCGCCGTGCGATTGCGTGTCGAATGATATATAGCAAAACATTAGTGCGTTGCTGGAAACATATAGCATTCTTGATGGCCGCAAATTTCCGTGGTTTTGTTTCTCAAAGCCACTCCGATTGAAAACAGATTGCCGGTGCAGACGATGTACAGTGGTGGAACAAGCATTCAGTGGTGTTGTTGTCAACATACAAGTGATGGCAAATCTGGCCGCGGCCACTTGGATGCGATGAACGGCCCATTATAGAAACTGACGTTTTTTCGACCCATATGAGGGCCAAAATGAAATCCAGCACGCGCACAAATTGGATGCATGATCATATTGAAAACAGGCGTTTTTCGGCTAGTAAAATGTTCCAAACTCATGTCTAACGATCCAGTGAAAATCCAAGGGTGCTTTAAACAGCACACAATGTAAGTCGATGTACCCACTTGTTGACAACATTTTTGCACACCGGGTGCCGACCAAAAATTTTGGGAGGGCCAATTTGTCGAAAGAAGTGAAAATTTTCCAAGCGCGATTTTTTCATATCTGAATGAAAGGGCATGGTCCATTTAGTGTGTAAGTGCAGCCGCAAGTACTTCTGTGCAGGCAAAGAGCTTGTGCAGCAATTGCAAAATCAACATCGGGCGCCGTTTGAGAGTTTTTTGGAAATGACTTCAAAACAATGCGTGTGTTAATGCTTGCCATTTTGTTAATGTCGCCGGATATTCATTTTGCATTTGCTGCACAAGCTGTTTGCCTGAAGAGAAACACTTGCCGCTGCACTTACACACAAATTGGACCATGCCTTTTCATTAAGAAGTGAAAAAATCGCGTGTGGAAAATTTTCATTTTTATCAACAAAATGGCCCCCCCCCAATATTTCTGGTGGGCACCCGGTGAAAAAAATGTTGTCATCAAGTGGCATCATCGGCTTACATCGTTTGCATGTTGAAGCACCGTTCGATTTAAATTGGTTCGTTAGACTTGAGTTTGGAACATTTTACTAGCCGACAAATGGCTGTTTTCAATTTGAACATGCATCCAATTTGGACGCGTGCTGGATTTCGTACTGGCCCTCAAATGGGCCGATTAAACGTCCGTTTCGCAAATGGGCCGTTTTTCGCATCAAAGTGGCCGCGGCCAGAATTGCCATCACGTGCATGTTAACAACGCCACTGAATGCTGGTGTTTTGTGCTTGTGTATCGTCTGGACCGGTATTCTCATTTTAAACGGAGCGGCTCTTAGAAACAGAGCCATGAAAACTTGCGGCCATCAAGAATGCAATATGTTTCCAGCAACGCAGCTATGTTTTACTATATGTCATTCGACGCGCATTCGCACGGCGAACACGATGGTATATCTTAAAACATTGACGCACGCATAGTTTTGAAGTTAGTTCCAAAGCACTCCCTCAAACGGCGCTCGATGCTGATTTTGCAAATGGTGAACAAGCTGTTTTCCTGCACAGAAACACTTTCCGCTGCACTTACACACTAATTGGACCATGCCCTTTCATTCAGAAAGAAAAAAATTGCGTTTGAAAAAATTAAGTTTTTCAAAAAAACGGCCTTCCTTAAAATTTCGGTCGGAACCCGGTGGGAAAAAATGTTGTCAACAAGTGGCAACATAGAATTACATCGTTTGCAAGTCAAGGCACGCTTGGATTCTCATTAGTTTGTTAGATATGTGCTTGGAACAAATTACTAGCCGAAAAACGGCTGTTTTCAATCTGAACATGCATAAAATTTGTAAGCGTGCTGGCTTTCATATTGGCCCTTACATGGGTGGAAAAAATGTCCGTTTCTAAAACGGGCCGTTTTTCGCATCAAAGTGGTTGCGTCCAGATCGGCGATCACTTGCATGTTGACAACAACGCCACTGAATGCTTGTTCCACCACTGTGTATCGTCTGCACTAACAATCTGCTTTCAAACGGAGCGACTCTCAGATAGAAAACCATGGAAGTTTGCGGCCATCAAGAATGCTATATGTTTCCAGCAACTCACTAATGTTTACTACACATCATTTGACGCGCAATCGTACGGCAAACACGATGGCATAAGCTTAAACAAATAGCGCACGTATAATTTTGAAGTTATTTCCAAAGAACTCTCTCAAATGGCGCTCGATGTTGACTTTGCAGTTGCTGCACAAGCTGTTTGCCTACACAGAAGCACTTGCCGCTGCACTTCCACACTAATTGGACCATGCCCATTCATTCAGATCTAAAAAAATCGCGCTTGGAAAATTTTCACGTCTCTCGACAGAATGGCCCCTCTAAAATGTTCGGTCGGCACCCGGTGAGCAAAAATGTTGTCAACAAGTGGCAACATCGAATTACATCGCCTGCTATTTAAAGCACCTTTCGATTTTCATTGCTTTCAATGCTTCAAACGGAGCAGCTCTCAGAAACAAAACCATGGAACTTTGCGGCCATCAAGAATGCTGTATGCTTAAGGCAACCCACTAATGTTTTACTACATATCATTCGAGGTGCAATCCCAGGGCGAACTCGATGGTGTTACTTAGAACATTTACGCAAAGACAGTTTGGAAGTTAATTCCAAAAACCTCTCAAACGCCGCTCGATGCTGACTTTGCAATTGCTGCACAAGTTGCTTGCCTGCACAGAAGCACCTGCCGCCGCACACACACACTAATTGGACCATGTCTTTTCATTCAGAAACGAAAGAATCGCCCATGGAAATTTTCGTTTCTTTCGAACAAATGGCTCCCCAAAAAGTTTCGGTCGGCCCCCGGTGTGCAAAAATGTTGTCAACAAGTGGTATCATCGTTTTTCATCGTATGCAAGTTAAAGCACTCTTCGGTTTTCATTCGTTCGTTCAATATTAGTTTGGAACTTTTTACTAGCCGAAAAACGGCTGTTTTCAATCTGAACATTTATCCGATTTGTACGCGAACTGGACTTCATGTTGGCCTTCCTATTGGACCGAAAAACGTCCACTACCAAAATGAGCCGTTTTTCGCATCTGGGATTACTTGCATGTTGACAACAATGCCACTGAATGCTTATTCCACCACGGTGCATCGTCTGCACCGGCAATCTGCTTTGAAACGGAGCGGCTCTCTGAAACAAAACCAGGGAAATTTGCGGCCATCAAGAATTCTATATGTTTCCAGACGCACACGAATGTTTTACTCTATATAAGTCGACGCGGATTTGCACAGCAATGACGATGGTTTGGTAAATGGTATAGAAAGTGGTAAACAATAACACACGAATTGTTTTGAAGTCATTTCCAAAAAGCTCTCAAACGGCGCACCATGTTGATTTTGCACTTGGTGCACAAGCTCTTTCCCTGCACAGAAGCACTTGCGCTGCACTTATACACTATGTGGACCATGCCCTTTCATTCAGATCCAAAAAATTGCGCTTAGAAAATTTTCATTTCCTTCGACAACTTGGCCCCCCCAATGTTTTCGGTCGGCACCCGGTGAGCAAAAATGATGTCAACAAGTGGGTACATGGACTTACGTGGTCTCGTGTTTAATGCACCCTTCGATTTTCACTGGATCGTTAGACATGAGTTTCGAACATTTTACTAGCCGAAAAACGACTGTTTTCAACCTGAACATGGATCCAATTTATTCGCGCGCTGGATTTCATGTGGAATCTCAAATGGGTCCAAAAAACCTCCGTTTCTGAAATGGGCTGTTTTTGGCATCATAGTGGCCGCTGCCAGATATGCGATCACTTGCATGTTGACAACAACGCCACTGAATGCTTGTTCCACCACGGTGTGTCGTCTGCACCGGCAAACTGCTTTCAAACAGAGCGTCTCTCAGAAAAGACACTGGGAATTTGCGGCCATCAAGAATGCTATATGCTTCCAGCAACGCACTAATGTCTCACTATATGTCATTCGACACGCAATCACACGGCGAGCACGATGGTATAACTTAAAACATTAACGCACGTATAGTTTTGAAGTAAGTTCCAAAAAACTCTCAAACGGCGCCCGATGTTGACTTTGCAATTCCTGCACAAGCTGTTTGCCTGCACAGAAACAGTTGCCGCCGCACTTACACACTACTTGGACCATGCCCTTTCATTCGGAACTGGAAAAATGGCGTTTGGAAAATATTCATTTTCTTCGACAAAATGGCCCTTACAAAAATTTCGGTCGGCACCCGGTGAACAAAAATGTTGTCAACAAGTGGAAACATCGGCTTACATCGTTTGCAAAATAAGCACCTTTCGATTTTCATTGGTTCGTTAGATATGAGTTTGGAACATTGTACTAGCCGAAAAACGGCTGTTTTCAATCTGAACACGCATCCAATTTGTATGCGTGCTGGATTTCATGTTGGTCCTTATGTGGGTCCGAAAACGTCCGATTCCAAAATGGGTCGTTTTTGCATCATGGTGGCATTGACCAGATTTACGATCACTTGCATGTTGACAACAACGCCACTCAATGCTTGTTCCACCAATGTGTATCGTCTGCACCGGCAATCTGCTTTCAAACGGAGCGGATCTCAGAAACAAAACCATGGGAACTTGCGGCCATCAAGAATGTTATATGTATCCAGGAACACACGAATGTTATACTATATATCATTCGACGCGCACGCGCACGGCGATCACTATGGTAAACTTAAAACATTAACGCACATAGAGTTTTGAAGTTATTTCCAATAAAACCTCGTAAACGGCGCTCGATGTTGATTATGCAAATGCTGCACAAGCGGCTTGCCGGCACAAAAACAGTTGCCGCGGCATTAACACAATAGTTGGACCACGCCATATCATACAGAAATCAATAAAATGGGGTTTGAAATTTTTTATTTTCTTTCGACAAAGGAGCCTTCCAAAATTTTCGGTCGGCACCCGGTGAGCAAAAATGTTGTCAACAAGTGGTAGCATCGGCTTCCATCGTCTCCAAGTTAAGGCACCCTTCGATTTTCATTGGTTCGTTAGATATGAGTTTAGAACATTTTACTAGCCGAAAAACGGCTGTTTTCAATCTGAACATGCATCCAATTTGTACGCGTGCTGGATGGCATATTAGCCCTCATACGGGTTGAAAAAACCTCCAGTTCTGAAATGGGCCGTTTTTGCATCAAAGTGGCCGCGACCAGACATGCGATCAATTGCATGTTGACAACAACGCCACTCAATGCTTGTTTCACCACTGTGTATCATCTGCACCGGCAATCTGCTTTCAAACGGAGCGGCTCTCAGAAACAAAACCAGGGAAATTTGAAGCCATCAAGAATGCTAGATGTTTCCAACAACCCACTAATAATTTACTATGCATCTTTCGACACGCAATCGCACGGCGATAACGATGGTGTAGCTTGCAACATTAACGCACGTATAGTTTTGAATGTATTTCCTTAAAACTCTCCGTAACGGCGCTCGATGTTGATTTTGTGATTACTGCACAAGCAGTTTGCCTGCACAGAAATTCTTGCCGCTGCACTTACATACTAATTGGACCATGCCCTTTTATTCATATATAGAAGAAATCGCATTTGGAAAATCTTCAATTATTTCAACAGAATGGCCTCCCCAATATTTCCAGTCTGCACAGGTGAGCAAAAGTGTTGTCAACAAGTGGAAGAATCGGCTTACATCGCTTGTAAGTTAAAGCTGTCTTCGAATTTTATTGGTTCATTAGATATGAGTTTGTAACATTTTACGGGCCGAAAAACGGCTGTTTTCAATCTGAACATGCATCCAATTTGTACGCGTGGTGAATTTCATATTGGCCCTCAAATGGGTGCAAAAACCGTCCGTTTCTGAAATGGGCCATTTTTGGCATCAAAGTGGACGAGGCCAGATTTGCGATCACTTTCATGTTGACTACAACGCCACTGAATGCTTTCTCCACCACTGTGTGTCGTCTACACCGCCAGTCGGCTTTCCAACGGAGCGACTCTCAGAAAGAAAACCATGGAAGTATGCGGCCATCAAGAATGCTATATGTTTCCAGCAACGCACTAATGTTTTGCTATATATCATTCGACGCGCAATCGCACGGCGAACACGATGGTATAACTTAAAACATTAACGCACGTATAGTTTGCAAGTTATTTGCAAAAAACTCTCGCAAAAGGCGCTCGATGCTGATTTTTCAATTGCTGCACAAGCTGTTCGCCCGCACAGAAGTACTTCCTGCTGCACTTACACACTAATTGGACCATGCCCTTTCATTCAGATATCAAAATATTGCGTTTGGAAAGTTTTCATTTATTTCGCAAAATGGCTTCCCCGAAATTTTCGTTCCGCACCCGGTGAGCAAAAATGTTGTCAACAAGTGGTAACATCGGCTTACATCGTTTGCAAGTTAAAGCACCGTTCGATTTTTATTGGTTCGTTAGACATGAGTTTGGAACATTTTACTAGCCGAAAAACGGCTGTTTTCAATCTGAACATGCATCCAATTTGTACGCTTGCTTCATGTCATATTGGCCCTCAGTTGGGTCGAAAAAACGTCCGTTTCTGAAATGGGTCGTTTTTGCGCATCAAAGTGGCCGTGGCCAGACTTGCGATCACTTGCATTTTGACAGCAACGGCACTGAATGCTTGTTCCACCACTATGCGTCGTCTGCACCGGCAATCTGCTTTCAAACGGAGCGACTCTCAGACACAAAACCAGGGAATTTGCGGTTATGAAAAATGGCTATATGTTTACAGCAACACACGAATGTTTCACTATATATCATGCTTCGCGCAATCGTACGGCGAACACGATGGCATAACTTATTCCATAACCGCACGTATAGTTTTGAAGTTAGTTTCAAAAAAACTCTCTCAAACGGCGCTCTATGGTGATTTTGCAATTGCTGCACAAGTGGTTTTCCTGCACAAAACCCTTGTCGCTGCACTTACACACTAATTGGTTCATGCCCTTTCATGCAGAAATGAAAAAATCGCGTTTGGAAAATTTTCATGTTTTCGACAAAATGGCCCCCCATAATTTTTCGGTCGGCCCCCGGTGAGTAAAAATGTTGTCAACAAGTGGTAGCATCGGCTTACATCGTTTGCAAGTTGAAGCACCTTTTGATTTTCATTGGTTCGTTAGATATGAGTTTGGAACATTTTACTAGCCGAAAAACGGCTGTTTTCAATCTGAACATGCATCGGACTTGTACGGGTGCTGGCTTTCATGCTGACCCCCATATGGATCGAAAACACGTCCCTTTGCTGAAATTACCCGTTTTTTTCATCAATGCGGCCGCGGCCAGATTTGTGACCACTTGCATCTTGACAACAACGCCACTGAATGCTTGTTCCACCACTGTGGATCGTCTGCACCGGCAATCTGCTTTCAAACGGAGGGGCTCTCAGAAACAAAACCATGGAAATTTGCCGCCATCAAGAACGAAATATGTTTCCAGGAACGCACTAATGTTGCATGGCGTTCGCCGTGCGATGGTGCCTCGAATGACTTGCATTACAACTTTAGTGCGTTGCTGGAAACATAGCGTTCTTGATGGCCGCAAGTTTCAATGCTTTTGTTTCTGAGAGCCGTTCCGTTGGAAACCAGAATACCGGTGCAGACAACACACAGTGGTGGAACAAGCATTCAGTGGCGTTGATGTCATCATGGAAGTGATCACAAATCCGGCCGCAGGCACTTTGATGCGAAAAACGTCCTTTTCATAAACGGACGTTTTTCCACCCATATGAGGGCCAATTTGAAATCCAGGGGGCGTGCAAATCCGATGCATGTTAAGATTAAATGGAGCTGTTTTTCAGGTAACAAAATAGTCCAAATTGATATCTAGCGATCCAATGAAAATAGAATTTTGCTTTGACTTGCTAACGATGCATACTGATGTTATCACTTGTTGACGAGATTTTTGATCACCGGATGCTGACGGAATTTTTTTTGGGGGGGGCTATTTTGTGGAAGAATTGAATTTTTTCCAAATGCAATTTTTTCATTTTTAGTTGAAAGTGCATGGTCCATTTAGTGTGTAAGTGCATTGGCAAGTGTTTCTGTGGACGCAAACGGTTTGTGTAGCGATTGCAAAATCAACATCGCGAGCCGTTTGAGTGTTTTTTGGAAATAACTTTCAAACTATGCGTGTGTTAATGTTTTAAGTTAGACCATTGTGTTGGCTGTGCGATTGCGCGTCGAATGACATATAGGAAAACATTAGTGCGTTGGTGGAAACATATAGCGCTCTTGATGGCCGGAAATGTCCATGGTTTTTTTTCTGAGAGCCGCTCGGTTTGGAAGCAGATTGCCCGTGCAGACGATACACAGTGGTGGAACATGCATTCAGTGGCGTTGTTGTCGACATGCAAGTTATCACAAGTCCGGCCGGGGCCACTTTGATGCGAAAAACGCCCCATTTTTGAAATGGACGTTTTTTCGACATATGTTAGTGCTAATGTGAAATCCAGCACGGTGCCAGCATGACTGCTAGATGGCTTTCGATTCGGGCGCCGAGAGGAACGTTTGGGCGTCCTGCGCCTATGGTGTTGGCGCGTCCCCGGGTGTCGGGGAGCTGTGTTGCCGACTTGTTACAAGTTGAGGTCGGCGTCGCGCCGCGTCATTCGGTAGAGCGCGGCCGCGCTTCGGAAGCGAAGACGCCCATGGAGCGTGGCAATGCCGCCAGGCCGGCAATGCCGCACGGCATCTGGCTACGGTTCCCGTGAAGGGAACACAGCCGACCATTGGGCGGCCCGCAGGCGATGTGTGAATGCCACGTTGCGGACATGACATCTAGCCGTGGTGCGCGCAAAGATGCTATGGACAGCCGGCGGCCTTGGTCATTGCCAGTCGTTTTGTCTGTGTGGCGTTGGCTTGTACAACCATAGGATGCGTTGGCGTTGCATGTTGCCAGCCTGACGGCACGCGCTGTTTGTGATATGGTATCGGCCGGCTTTGAGCTGATGTCAAGCATGGGTTTTCGCTGGCCTCCACTGTGCTGTTGCTGCTTTTTGTGTTGGTTTGTGTTTTGTGTGGGTTCTGTCTTGGTGTGTTTCTTCATTGTTTGCTATGTAGTCGTTGATTTTGTTGTTGGCTCACGCCATGCTCTGTTCGTGCTTGGTTTTGCATAGGCCGACACATCTGAGGCGATGTGTCTTGGATGTGTGCCAGCAGCGGCGCGCATGCAGCATAATTGCTAAGCCATATTGAAACACATACTGATTATACATGTAGTAGAGCATATTGATTTATTGGCACCGCTGACAGCAAAAAATAGGCCGATCCTGGCTGTAGTGCTATGCTAGGCCAACCCGCGGCAGGGCAGGAGCAAGGTCCAGTAGTCCCGCCAGTGTTCAGAAATCAGTTTTATATTCTGGTCCCCATGTAGGGGACGTATCAGATATTAAGCTGATAAGAAGATATTTTTTGTTCAGAAAAGTACATGTTTGATAACAAGAGAAGCAAAAAGAAACTCGGATGCCGCTCCACGATGTGGAGGGCATTTACCCGCGACACGGTTGTTTGATAAAGTTCAATTAATAGCATTATAAGAATGGCATGAACAAAGTGAACAAGCGCCAGGTCGCGCACCGAACAGGGCGTTCTGGTGGCGCCACCTTACGTTACTACATTAGGCAAGCCGCGGTGGCGCCACCAGCTGCGGCGCAGATGGCGCCGGCGCAACAACTCCCCGGCGCGATCCGATGCCGAATCATCTCAGTGTATGATGTCACTGGTCATAAGTTTGTGCGGATTCTCTTGGGCCGCCCAATGCCAAAAAACATCATATCCCATGAAGCATCACGGGATGATACGACGTCACTGGTATTCGACTTTACATCAAGCGCAGCAGACCATGTTCCATCTTTACGTTTCGTACCCGTCTATTACAACTATTAGCGTGCTGAATGAGGACTCTGTCGAGTCTCCTGCATGTGTAACGTCACTGGCCAAGAGTTTTTACGGGCTCATTTCAACCTCCTATACGGCATAATGCATCAGCTGACGATATGACGTCACTGGTGTCCGACTTAACATCAGGCGCGACAGGCCATGTTCTACCTTTACCTTTCGTACCTGTCTATTACAAGTATTGACGTGCTGACTGAAGGCTCTGTCGAGTCTCGTGTGTGCGGGTGAATACTCAGGTGAATCGGCAAGACCTTCATATAGCACGCGAATGCTTGCAGTGGCCGGGTGCGAAAAGTAAAGATGGAACATGGCCTGTTGCGCATGAGGTCAAGTCAAATATCAGTGACGTCACGTCGTCAGCTGATGTCTTTTACCCCAAGGGAGGTTCAAAACACCCCGTAAAAACTCATGACCAATGAAGTTACACCCCCAAGAGACAAGAGACTGCTTACAATAGACGGGTACGAAAGGTAAAGACGAACATGGCCTGCTGCGCCTGGTGTTTAGTTGAACACCAGTGACGTCACATCGTCAGATGATGCTTGATGCCCTTCAATCAGCCCGAGTAAACCCGAGTAAACTCATGACCAGTTGCATCACACGCTCAGGTGATTGGGCAGAGCCTTTATGTGACGCGCGAATACTTGCAGTAGATAGGTGCGAAAAGAAAAGATGAAACATGACTGATTGCACCTGATGCTTAATTGAATACTAGTGACGTCATATCGCTCTCTAGCGCCTTTTGGCCTTAGGTCGGCCCAAAAAGGCCCGTAAAAACTCATGACCAGTGACGTCACACATTCGGTGAATTACCAGTGACGACATACCGTTAGCTGATGCCTTTTGGCTTCCACTCAGCCAAAAAAAGCCTGTAAAAACTCATGAGCACACACTCTGGTGATTCGGCAGAGCCATCATTCAGTTCACCAATTTTTTAACACGCGCGAAAGGCAACGATGGACATGACCTATTACGTCTAATGTTAAGTCGAACACCAGTGACGTCATATCGTCAGCTGATGCATTACACCATATAGCGGGTTGAAAAAGCCCATAACAACTCTTAACCAGTGGCGTTACACACTCAGGAGATTCGACAGTCTTTACTCAGCACGCCAATGCTTGTAAAAGACAGGTACGAAAGGTAAAGATATTACATGGAACATTGCGCTTGATGTTGGGCGGAATACCAGTGACGTCATGTCATCCCGCGACACTTCACGGGACATGATGTTTTGTCACATTGGTGGGCCCAAGTGCACCTGTATAAACTCATGACCGGTGGCGTCACATACTTAGATGGTTCAGCATCGCCTTGACATAGCACGCGAATGCTTGCAGTAGACAGGTAAGAAAGGTAAAGATAGAACATGGCCTGTTACGCATAATGTCTAGTCGAAAACCAGTGACGTCATATGGTCAGCTGATGTGGTATGGCCTATAGTGGGTTCAAAACAGTCTATAAAAATTCATGGTCAGTGACTTTCCACGTTGAGGTAATTCGGTAGAGCCTTCCTTCACCATGCCAATCCTTGCAATGGACAGGTACCAAACGTAAAGGGGGAGCATGGCCTGTCCCGCCTGAAGTTTATTCGAACACCAGTGACGTCACATCGTCAGTTAATGCCCTATGACCTTACGTCGGCCAAAAAGAGGCGGTCCAATCGCATGACAAGTGACATCACATACAGTCGAATGCCAGTGACGTCACATCGCTAGCTTATGCTTTGTGGCCTTTAGTTGGCCCCCCAAAATCAATAAAAACTCATGACCAGTGACGTCACACATACATAGGTCATTCGGCAGAGCCTCCCTTCAGCACGCCAATACTTGCAGCAGACAGGTACGAAAGGTATAGATGAAGCATGGCCTCCTGCCTGACGTTCAGCCAAATATCCGAGACGTCATATCGTCAGCTGATGCCTTACGTCATTCGGCCGGTTCAAAAGAGCCCGTGAAAACCCACAACCATTGACGTCACACAACCAGTCGCATAGCAGTGACGTCGATGGCTGATACCATGTGGTTTTCAATGGGCCCAAAAACACCGGTGAAACTCATGACCACTGACGTCACACACTCAGGCGATTTGGTAGCTTTCATTCAGCACCCCAATGCTTGCAGTAGACAGGTACGAAGGAAAAAATGAAGCACGGCCTGCTGCGACCAAAATTTAGTCGAATATCAGTGACGTCACGTTATCCGATGATACTTCACGGAACATGATACACCGTGGCCGTGGGGCCTAAGTGCACTCACATCAAGTGATAATAAGTGACACCACACATTCAGGTGATTCGGTCGAACCGTTATTCGGCACAAAAATGCTTGCAGCAGACAGGTGCGAAAGGTAAAGATAGAATGAGGCCTATTGCGCCTGATGTTTAATCGAGTGCCATTGGCGACACATCGTCAGGTGATGCCTTACGGCATTCATTTGTCCCGAAAGAGCCCGAAAACCTCACGACCAGTGACGTCACATACCCAGTCAAAAACCAGTGACATCATATCGCCAGCAAATGCCTCATGGCCCTCAGTCGGCCCAAAAGAACCCCGATCGATGCAAAACCATTTTCAGTGACATCCCAATGTCAGCTGCCGCCTCACAGCATTTCCCAGTATGGCAGTAATCCAACCCTGCAGCCAGCGTAGCTCTTCCCTCCGCCGGCCGTACAGGTACCAAAGCAAAAGATAGTTTTTTTTCTGCTAGCGGCGCGTGTGCACGTCCTGTACTGATTATTATTTGATCTGTGCAATAGTGTAATCATATGGAATCAACACGAGATGCTTCCCGTGACCCCGGACTGTGTAGCACACAGGCGTGTACCCCCCCCCCCCCCCCCCCCCCCCCGTTCCCTGGGCTGGCCGGCCGGCTGTGGGTTTGCCACTTCACTGCAATGTCCGTAGGTGTTGGGCAACTGCGGCCTTCTCGTGTGGTTGCGGTTTCGCCACCGGCGTTCCTCGTCTGGCGTCACGCCTTGAGACGACACAGTCTTGTGTCGTCGCCGCGGACGTGCCGTCTGGCTGGCCGTCTGGTCTGGCCGTCTGGCTGGTCCAATAGTCGGCAGTGTTCCCTGCACGGGCACCGCAGCCGGACGCCGTGCGGCCTTGCCGGCCTGGCGCCATTCCTCAGCTGCATGGGCGTCTTCGCTTGCGATGCGCGGCCGCGCTCTACCACGTGACGCGGAGCGACGCCTCACTCAACTTGCAACAAGTCGGCAACACAATTCCCCAGCTGCAGGGAACGCGCCACCATGGCATACGCAGGACGACCAACCTGGCTCTCGGCGCCCGGTGCGACAGCGATATAGCGGCCATGCTGGTACTAGCAGCGGCTGGGCGATTTTCGACCGTAGCGTCGCGTGTCCCGGCGTGAGTTGCACGCCCAGAGACGCGGTGCGAGAATGTGTTCTGCCTCTCGCCAACACTGAGCACCTATTGATAGTGATGGTGTGCTGTCACGTGACCGATGTCTGGTCACGTCATCCGTGATTGCCAGTCGGGTGACGTGACGAACAACGCACTAGCGTCGTCGGCGCCGCCGACCGCTCCATGGGCGCAAATCGTCGGCGACCTCCGGTCACGCGCAAGTGTGCCGACAAATGCACCTGTTGCAGTTGCATCTGCATCGCTTTTCGGCCTTTTGGCTCGGATCAAAGTGTAGTACTGCCGCCCCTCCACTTGTCCTAGTCTTTAATTTGATCTGTGTATTTGTGTAATCACCGCATCACGAGATGTCCCCCTCCCCCCCTTAGGGTTGTATGCCCATTGTGTGGGTCCAGTTGGTCCTTATTTTTCCGTGTATTGGTGCAATCGAATGACAATCACAACGAGATGCTGCCCCATTACCTGAATTATGTTCTACTTAGTCTCATCTACTCCGTGTGTTGGTGTATTTACATGACAATAATCAAGACATTCCCCCCCCCCCTCCTTTTTATGCTAGCGGCGCGTGTGCACGTGCTGTACTGATTATTATTTGATCTGTGCATTAGTGTAATCATATGGAATCAACACGAGATGCTTCCCGTGACCCCGGACAATGTAGCACTCCGGCCTGTAGCCCCCGCCCATTCCCTGGGCTGGCCGGCCGGCTATGGGTTTGCCACTTCCCTGCAATGTCCGTAGGCGTTGAGGAACTGCGGCCTTCTCGTGTGGCCGCAGTTTTGCCACCAGCGTTCCTCGGGTGGCGTCACGCCTCGAGGCGACGCAGTCTTGTGTCGTCGCCGCGGACGTGCCGTCTGGCTGCGGTGAGGTCACCGACGGCCTAAGACCTGCAATCCATGGAGCATTGACGCGGCGGATGCGGCTCCCGCCGACTTCCTTCCCCGCCGCCCATGCCCACCATGGGGAGCGGGGTGAGCCAGCGCTTCACCCCATTGGCGGCACTCTGCACCGTGCCGTGGCATTATGGAAGTATGGCTTTTTTGTAAAACACTCGCATGTAAATGCGCTGTAGAGCCTGGAGCGCATCCGCTTGTCTTTTTACTGTTTCCTGTAATGAAACATGACCTTTTATGAATGCGAATATGTTCTGATCAGCATCATGTCTGATACGTCACCCACATGGGGACCAGAAAATTGAACTCCTTTTTGAACATTGGCGCACTTACTGGACCTTGCTCTCGCCCTGCCTCGGGTTGGCCTGGTTTGCCGGCCGATGCCATGTCACCAACAGCGCGTGTCGTCAGGCCGGCAACATGCAACGCCAATGCATCACATGGTTGTACAAGCAAACGGCATGCAGGCAAATCTCCTGACAATGACCATGGTCGCCGGCTGTGCATATCAGTGTTGCACGCCCTGCGGCCAGATGTCTCTGCCGGCCGCGTGGCATTCACATATCGCCTGCGGGCCGTCCAATGGTCGGCTGTGTTCCCTGCACGAGCACCGCAGCCGGAGGCCGTGCGGCCTTGCCGGCCTGGCGTCATTCCTCAGCTGCATGGGCGTCTTCGCCTGCGATGCACGACCGCGCTCTACCACGTGACGCGGCGCGAAGCCGCACTCAACATGCAACAAGTCGGCAACACAACTCCTCAGCTGCCGGGAACGCGCCACCACCGCAGACGCAGGACGACCAACCTGGCTCTCGGCGCCCAGTACGACAGCCATCTCGCGGCTATGCTGGCACTCTCTAGTAGCGGCGGTTTTGAGTTTGTCGACGGTGGCGACGCGCGCCCCGGCGTCAGTTGCGCGCCCACACGCGCGGTGCGAGGGCGTGTTCTGTGTCTCGGCAAAAATGGGCACCTATTGATAGTGACTGTGTGCTGTCACGTGACCGATGTCTGGTCACGTCATCCGTGAAAGCCAGTCGGGTGACGTGACGAACAACGCACTGGCGTCGTCGGCGCCGGCGACCGGTCCATGGGCGCAAACCGTCGGCGAACTCCGTTAACGCACGGGTGTGCCGACGCAGCCGCTGGGCGTCTCGACCAACGGAGATTGCGCGGACGACTCAAGTTGCAACAAGATGCTCTGCAAAGTGTTTTTTGAGCCGGTGCCCATGCGCTGCGGGGTGAGCACTGCTCGCTGTCGGTCGCTAATTGCTCGCCGACCCAGCTCACTTGGCCAGGCGCGTGCATGTCGGCCTTCCAGAGCGACAGCGGCCGGGACGACACAAATGCACCTCTTGCAATTGCATCTGCATCGCTTATCGGCATTTTGTCTAAGATCAAAGTTTAGTACTGCCCCCCCCCCCCTACCTTTGTGCTAGTGTTTTACTTGATCTGTGTATTTGGGTAATCAACGCATCACGAGCTGTTCCCACCCCCCCCCCCCCCCCCACCCCCACCCCTTAGGCTTTTATGGCCGCTGTGTGAGCGCAATTAATCCTTGTTTGTTTTGTGTATTGGTGCAAACCAACGACAGTGACAAAGAGATGTTGCCCCATTGCCTGAATTATGTTCTACTTATTCTCATCTAGTCCGTGTGTGGGTGTATTTACACGACAATGATCAAGACATTCCCACCCCCTTGCTTTTTCTGCTTGCGGGGCGTGTGCACGTGCTGTACTGATTACTATTTGTTCTGTGCATTAGTGTAATCATATGGTATCAACACGAGATGCTTCCCGTACCCAAGGACTGTGTAGCACTCCGGCGTGTAGCTCCCGTCCGTACCCTGGGCTCGCCGGCCGGCTGTGGGTTTCCCACATCCTTGCAATGTCTGTAGGCGTTGGGCAAATGCGGCCTTCTCGTGTGGTCGCAGTTTTGCCACAGGCGTTCCTCGCCTGGCGTCACGCCTCGAAGCGACGCAGTCTTGTGTCTTCGCCGCGGACGTGACGTCTCGTCTGGCTGCGATGAGGTCGCCGACGTCATCCATGATCGCCAGTCGGATGACTTGACGCACAACGCACTGGGGTCGTCGGTGCCGGTGACCGCTCAATGGGCGCAAACCATCTGCGACCTCCGGTCACGCTGGAGTGTGCCGACGTAACCGCTGCGCGTCTCGACCAACGGGGATTGCGGGGATGACTCAAGTTGCAACAAGATGCTCTGCAAAGTGTCATGAGAGCTGGTGCCCACGCGCGGCGGGGTGAGCACTGCTCGCCGACGGTCGCTAATCTGTCGCAGACCCGGCGCACGGGCCAGGCGCGTGCACGTCGGCCTTCCAAAGCGACAGCGGCCGGGACCGCACAAATGCACCTGTTGCAGTTGCAACTGCATCGCTTTTCGGCATTTTGAGTAAGATCAAAGTGTAGTACTGCCGCACCTCCCCATGTCCTAGTGTTTTATTTGATCTGTGTATTAGTGTAATTACTGCAAAACGAGATGTCTGCCCCCCCCCCTTAGGGTTTCATGCCCACTGTGTGGGTGCAGTTGATCCTTATTTGTTCCGTGTATGGGTTGAATCGAATGGCAACCACAACGAGATGCTGCCCCATCCCCTGAATTATGTTCTACTTATTATCATCTAATCCGTGTGTTGGTGTATTTAGGAAAAATGATCAAGACATTCCCAGTCCCCACCCCTAAACCCCACCCCTTCTCTTTTTGCTTGCGGGGCATGTGCACGTGCTGTACTGATTATCATTTGTTCTGTGCATTAGTGTAATCATATGGTATCAACGCGAGATGCTTCCCGTTCCTCCGGACTGTGTAGAACTCCGGCGTGTAGCCCCCGCCCGTTCCCTGTGCTCGACGGCCGGCTATGGGTTTGCCACTTCTCTGCAATGTCCGTAGGCGTTGAGGAACTGCGGCCTTCTCGTGTGGTCGCAATTTTGCCACCGGCGTTCCTCGTCTGGCGTCACGCCTTGAGGCGACCCAGTCTTGTGTCGTCGCCGCGGACGTCTCGTCTGGCTGCGGTGAGGTCGCCGACGGCCTCAGGGTTGCAATCCAGGGAGCAATGACGGTGCAGATGCCGCTCCCGCCGACGGCCTTCCCCCCGCCCATGCCCACCATGGGGAGCGGGGTGAGCCAGCGCTTCACCCTATTGGCGGGGTGCTACACCGTACCATGGCATTAGGAAGGTATGGCCTTTTTGGTAAAACACTGTCGCGTGTAAATGCGCTGCAGAGCCTGGAGCGCATCCGTTTGACTTTTTACCGTTTCCCTCTAATGAAACATGACCTTTTATGAATGCGAATATGTTCTGATCAGCATCATTTCTGATACGTCTCCTACATGGGGACCATAATATTGAACTCATTTTTGATCATTGGAGAGGTTACTGGAGCTTGCTTTCGCACTGCCGCGGGTTGGCGTGGTTCGCCAGCCGATACCATGTCACCAATAGCGCGTGCCGTCAGGCTGCCAACATGCGACGCCAATGCATCCCATGGTTGTGCAAGCGAACGGCATACAGACCCAACGCCTGACAATGACCATGGTCGCCGGCTGTGCATATCAGTGTTGCACGCCCTTCGGCCAGAGTTCTCTGCCGGCAGCGTGGCATTCACGAATCGCGTGCGGGCCGTCCAATGCTCGGCTGTGTTGCCTGCACGGGCACCGCAGCCGGAGGTCGTGAGGCCTTGCCGGCCTGGCGTCATTTCTCAGCCGCATGGGCGTCCTCGCCTTAAATGCGCGGCCGTACTCTACCACGTGACGCGGCGCGACGCCGCACTCAACTTGCAACATGTCGGCAACACAACTCCCCAGCTGCCGGGAACGCGCAACCACCGCAGACGCAGGACGACCATCCCTGGCTCTCGGCGCCCGGTGCGACAGCGATCTAGCGGCCATGCTGGCACTAGCAGCGGCTGGGCGATATGCGACCGTTGCGACGCGCGTCCCGGCGTCAGTTGCACGCCCACAGACGCGGTGCGAGAATGTGTTCTGCCTCTCGCCAACGCTGGGCACCTATTGATAGTGAGGTTGTGCTGTCACGTGACCGATGTCTGGTCACGTCATCCGTGATTGCCAGTGGCGTGACGTGACGAAAAGCGCACTGGCGTCGTCGTCTCCGGCGACCGCTCCATGGGCGACAACCATCGGCGACCTCCGGTAACGCGCGAGTGTGCCGACGCAACCGCTGCGCGTCTCGACCAACGGAGAGTGCGCGGACGACTCTAGTTGCAACAAGATGCTCTGCAAAGTGTCATGTGAGCTTGTGCCCATGCGCGGCGGGGTGAGCACTGCTCGCCGTCGATTCCCTAATCGCTTGCCGACCCGGCGCACGGGGCCAGGCGCGTGCACGTCAGCCTTCCAGAGCGACAGAATCCGGCACGACACAAATGCACCTCTTCCAATTGCATCTGCATCTATATTCGGAATTTTGGCTGATATGAAAGTGTAATACTGCCGCCCCTCCCCTTGTCCTAGTGTTTTATTTGATCTGTGTATTACTGTAATCACCGCATCACGGGATGCATCCCTCTCCCCACCCCCCTTAGGGTTGTATGCGCACTGTGTGGGTGCACTTGATCCTTATTTGTTCCGTGTATTGGTGCAATCGAATGACAATCACAACGAGACACTGCCCCATTGCCCGAATTATTTTCTACTT
Organism: Pollicipes pollicipes; assembly: GCF_011947565.3. Taxonomy (NCBI): domain Eukaryota; kingdom Metazoa; phylum Arthropoda; class Thecostraca; order Pollicipedomorpha; family Pollicipedidae; genus Pollicipes; species Pollicipes pollicipes. Next base: position 14,733,332 of record NW_023596448.1, on the reverse strand, counting down.
ATTGTCATCTAATCTGTGTGTTGGTGTATTTACGTAGCAGTGATAAACACATCCCTCCCTTCTTTTTGTGATTCCTGGGCGTATGTACGTGCTGTACTGATTATTATTTGTTTTGTGCATTAGTGTAATCATATGGTATCAACACGAGATGCTTCCCGTACCCCCGGACTGTGTAGCACTCCGGCGTGTAGCCCCCGCCCGTTCCCTGGGCTTGCCAGCCGGCTGTGGGTTTGCCACTTCCCTGCAATGTCCGTAGGCGTTGGGCAACTGCGGCCTTCTCGTGTGGTCGCAGTTTTTCCACCGGCGTTCCTCGCATGGCGTCACGCTTCGAGGCGACGCAGACTTGTGTCTTCGCCGCGGACGTGCCCTCTCGTCTGGCTGCGGTGAGGTCTCCGACGTCATCCATGATCGCCAGTCGGATGACTTGACGAACAACGCACTGGCGTCGTCGGCGCCGGTGTCCGCTCCATGGGTGCAAACCGTCTGCGACCTCCGGTCACGCTCGATTGTGCCGACACAACCGCTGCGCGTCTCGACCAACGTGATTGCGGGGATGACTCAAGTTGCAACAAGATGCTCTGCAAAGTGTCATGAGAGCTGGTGCCCATGCGCGGCGGGGTGAGCACTGTTCGCCGTCGGTCGTTAATCGCTCGCCGACCTGTCGAACGGGGCTAGAAGCGTGCACGTCGGCCTTCCAAAGCGACAGGGGCCGGCACGACACAAATGCACCTGTTCCAGTTGCATCTGCATCTATTTTCGGCATTTTGGCTGATATGAAAGTGTAGTACTGCCGCCCCTCCCCTTGTCCTAGTGTTTTATTTGATCTGTGTATTACTGTAATCACCGCATCACGGGATGCATCCCTCTCCCCACCCCCCTTAGGGTTGTATGCGCACTGTGTGGGTGCACTTGATCCTTATTTGTTCCGTGTATTGGTGCAATCGAATGACAATCACAACGAGATGCTGCCCCATTGCCTAAATCATGTTCTACTTATTCTCATCTATTATGTGTGTTGGTGTATTTACGTGACAATGATCAAGACATTCCCCCCCCCCCCTCCCCCCGCTTTTTCTGCCAGCGGCGCCTGTGCACGTGCTGTGCTGATTATTATTTGATCTGTGCATTAGTGTAGTCATATGGAATCAACACGAGATGCTTCCCGTGACCCCGGACTGTGTAGCACACAGGCGTGTACCCCCGCCCGTTCCCTGGGCTGGCCGGCCGGCTGTGGGTTTGCCACTTCATTGCAATGTCCCTAGGCGTTGGGCAACTGCGGCCTTCTCGTGTAGTCGCAGTTGTGCCACCGGCGTTCCTCGTTTGGCGTCACGCCTCGAGGCGACCCAGTCTTGTGTCCTCGCCGCGGAAGTGCCGCCTGGCTGCGGTGAGGTCGCCGACGGCCTAAGGGCTGCATTCCAGGGAGCAATGACGGGTCGGATGCGGCTCCCGCTGACGGCCTCCCCCCGCCCCCCCCCCCCCCCCCCCCCCCCCCAGACCATGCCCACCATGGGGAGCTGGGTGAGCCAGCGCTTCACCCCTTTGGCGGGGCGCTACACCGTACAGTGGCATAGTGGAAGTAAGGCTTTTTTGTAAACACTGTCGCGTGTAAATGCGCTGAAGACCTTTGCGCATCCGTTTGCCTTTTTGCCATTTCCTGTAACGAAACATGACTTTTTATGAATACAAATCTGTTCTGATCAGCATCATATCTGATACGTCCCCTACATGGGGACCAGAATATTGAACTCATTTTTGAACATTGGCGAGGATACTGGAGCTTCCTTTCGCCCTGCCACGGGTTGGCTTGGTTGGCCGGACGATGCCATGGCACCAACGGCGCGTGCCGTAAGGCTGGACACATGCAACGCCAACGGATCCCATGGTAGTACAAGGGAAAGCCATAAAGACGAAACGCCTGACAATGACCATGGCCGCCGGCTGTGCATATCAGTGTTGCACGCCCTGCGGCCAGATGTCTCTGCCGGCAGCGTGGCATTCACACATCGCGTGCGGGCCGTCCAATGGTCGGTTGTGTTGCCTGCACGGGCACCGCAGCCGGAGGCCGTGCGGCCTTGCCGGCCTGGCGCCATTCCTCAGCTGCGTGGGCATCTTCGCTTGCGATGCACGGCCACGCTCTACCACCTGACGCGGGGCGACGCTGCACTCAACTTGCAACAAGTCGGCAACACAACTCCCCAGCTGCCGGCAACGAGTCACAACCACAGAAGGAGGACGACCAACCTGGTTCTTGCCGCCCTGTGCGACAGCGATCTGGTGGCCATGCTGGCACTAGCAGCGGCTGGACGATTTTCGACCCTGGCGACGCGCGTCCCGGCGTCAGTTGCGCGCCCACAGACGCGGTACGAGCACGTGTTCTGCCTCTGGCCAACAATGGGCACCTATTGATAATGACGGTGTGCTGTCACGTGACCGATGTTTGGTCACGTCATCCGTGATCGCCAGTCGGGTGACGTGACGAACAACGCGCTGGCGTCGTCGGCGCCGGCGCTCGCTGCATGGGCAACAACCGTCGGCGACCTCCGGTCACGCGCGAGTGTGCCAACGCAGCCGCTGCGCGTCTCGACCAACGGAGATTGCGATGACGACTCAAGTTGCAACAAGATGCTCTGCAAAGTGTCATGTGAACTGGTGCCCATGCGCTGCGGGGTGAGCACTGCTCGCCGACGGTCGCTGATCTCTGGCCGACCTGGCGCACGGGGCCAGGCACGTGCACGTCGGTCTTCCAAAGCGACAGCGGCCGGCACGACACCAATGCACCTGTTGCAGTTGCGACTGCATCGCTTTTCGGCATTTTGGGTCAGATCAAAGTGTATTACTGCCGCACCTCCCCTTGTCCTAGTGTTTCATTTGATCTGTGTACTAGTGAATTCACCGCATCACGAGATGTTCCCCCCCCCCTCCCTTTAGGGTTGTATGCCCACTGTGTGGGTGCAGTTGATCTGTATTTGTTCCGTGTATTGATGCAATCGAATGACAATCCCAACAAGATGCTGCCCCATTGCCTGAATTATGTTCTACTTATTTTCATTTAATCCGTGCGTTGGTGTACTTAGCGACAATGATCAAGACATTCCCACTCCCACCCCCCAACCCCCACCCCTTCTTTTTGTGCTTACTGGGCGTATGCACGTCCTGTACTGATTATTTTTTGTTCTGTGCATTAGTGTAATCATATGGTATCAACACGAGGTGCTTCCCGTACCCAAGGACTGTGTAGCACTCCGGCGTGTAGCCCCCGCCCGTTGCCTGGGCTTGCCGGCCGGCTATAGGTTTGCCACTTCCCTGCAATGTCCGTAGGCGTTGGGCAACTGCGGCCTTCTCGTGTGGTCGCAGTTTTGCCACCGGCGTTCCTCGCATGACGTCACGCCTCGAGGCGACGCAGTCTTGTGTCTTCGCCGCGGACGTGCCGTCTCGTCTGGCTGCGGTGAGGTCGCCGACGTCATCCATGATCGCCAATCGGATGACTTGACGAACAACGCACTGGCGTCGTCGGCGCCGGTGTCCGCTCCATTGGCGCAAACCGTCTGCGACCTCCGGTCACGCTCGATTGTGCCGACGCAAAAGCTGCACGCCCACGTGATTGCGGGGATGACTCAAGTTGCAACAAGATGCTCTGCAAAGTGTCATGAGAGCTGGTGCCCATGCGCAGCGGGGTGAGCACTGCTCGCAGTCGGTTGCTAATCGCAAGCCGACACGGCGCACGGGGCCAGGCGCGTGCACGTCGGCTTTCCAGAGCGACAGCCGCCGGGACGACACAAATGCACCTGTTTCAGTTCAGCTGCATCGCTTCCCGGAATTTTGGCTAAGATCAAAGTGTAGCACTGCCGCCCCTCCCCTTTTCCTAGTGTTTTATTTGATATGTGTATTAGTGTAATCACCGCATCACGGGATGTCCCCCCAGACTTAGGGTTGCATGCTCACTGTGTGAGTTCAGTTGATCCTGATTTGTTCCGTATATTGGTTCAATCGAACGACATTGACAACGAGATGCTGCCCCATTGCCTGAATTATGTTCTACTTGTTCTCATCTAATCCGTGTGATGGTGTATTTACGTGACAATGATCAAGACATTCTCCCCCCCCCCCCCCCCCCCCCCACCACCTGCTTTTTCTGCTAGCGGCGCGTGTGCACGTGCTGCACTGGTTATTATTTGATTTGTGCATTAGTGTAATCATGCGGAATCAACACGAGATGCTTCCCGCGACCCCGGACTGTGTAGCACTCCGGCGTGTAGCCCCCGCCCGTTCCCTGGGCTCGCCTGCCGGCTGTGGGTTTGCCACAACCCTGCAATGTCCGTAGGCCATGGGCATCTGCAGCCTTCTCGTGTGGTCGCAGTTTGGCACCGGCGTTCCTCGCCTGGCGGCACGTCTCGAGGTGACACGGTCTTGTGTCGTCGCCGCGGACGTGCCGTCTGGCTTCGGTGAGTTCGCCGATGGCCTATGGCCTGCATTCCATGGAGCATTGACGGAGCGCATGCGGCTCCTTCCGACGGCCTGCCCCCGCCCTGCACACCGCTGCGTCTAAATGCGCTGCAGAGCCTGGAGCGCATCCGTTTGTCATTTTAACATTTCTTATAATGAAGCATGACCTTTCATGAATGCAAATATGTTCTGATCAGCATCACATCTGATATGACCCTGCATTGGGCCAGAATATTGAACTAAGTTTTGAACATTGGCGAGGTTACTGGAGCTTGCTCTCGCACTGCCGCGGGTTGGCCTGGGTGGCCGACCGATGCCATGTCACTAACAGCGCGTGCCGTCGGGCCGGCAACATGCAACGCCAACGCATCACATGGTTGTACAAGCGAACGTCATACAGACCAAACGTCTGACAATGACCATGGTCGCCGGCTGTGCATATCAGTGTTGCACCCCCAGCGGCCAGATGTCTCTGCCGGCACCGTGGCATTCACACATCGCCTGCGGGCCGTGCAGTGGTCGGCTGTGTTGCCTGCTCCAACGCACGTGCACCGCAGCCGGAGACCGTGCGGCCTTGCCGGCCTGGCGCCATTCCTCTGTTGCATGGGCGTCTTCGCTTGCGATGCGCGGCCGCGCTCTACCACCTGACGCTGTGCGACGCCTCACTCAACTTGCAACAAGTCGGCAACACAACTCCCCAGCTGCCGGGAACGAGCCACCATCGCAGACGTAGGACGACAAACCTGGCTCTCGGCTCCCGGTGCTACAACAATCTAGCGGCCATGCTGGCACTAGCAGCGGCTGGGCGATTTTCGACCGTAGCGTCGCGTGTCCCGGCGTGAGTTGCACGCCCAGAGACGCGGTGCAGGGACATGTTCTGCCTCTCGCCAACACTGGGCACCTTTTGATAGTGACGGTGTGCTGTCACGTGACCGATGTCTGGTCACGTCATCCGTGATTGCCATTCGTGTCACCTGACGAACAACGCACTGGCGTCGTCGGCGCCGCCGACCGCTCCATGGGCGACAACCGTTGGAGACCTCCAGTCACGCGCGAGTGTGCCGACGCAACCGCTGCGCCTCTCGACCAACGAAGATTGCGCGGCCGACTCAAGTTGGAACAATATGCTCTGCAAAGTGTCATGTGAGCTGGTTTTCACGCGCAGCGTGGTGAGCACTGCTCGCCGTCGGTCACGAATCGCTCGCCGACCTGGCGCACGGGGAGGTGCGTGCACATCGGCTTTCCAGAGCGACAGCGACCGGTACGACTGAAATGCACCTGTTGCAGTTTTTCTGCGTCGCCTCTCGGAATTTTGGCTATGATCAAAGTGTAGTACTGCCGCCCCTCCACTTGTCTTAGTGTTTTGTTTGAACTGTGTATTTGGTTAATCACTGCACCACGAGATGTCCCTCCCCCCACCCTTAGAGTTGCATGCCCACTGTGTGGGTGCAATTGATCCTTATTTGTCCGTGTATTGGTGCAAACGAATGACAATCACCACGAGATGCTGCCCAATTGCCTGAATTATTTTCTACTTATTCTCATCTACTCTGTGTGTTGGTGTATTTACGTGACGATGATCAAGACATTCCCCCCGCCCCTTGTTTCTCTGCTAGCGGCGCGTGTGCACGTGCTGAACAGATTATTATTTGACCTGTGCATTAGTGTAATCATAAGGAATCAACACGAGATACTTCCCGTGACCCCGGACTGTGTAGCACTCCGGCGTGTAGCCCCCGCCCGTTCCCTGGGATGGCCGGCCGGCTGTGGGTTTGCCACTTCACTGCAATGTCCGTGGGCGTTGGCCAACTGCGGCCTTCTCGTGTGGTCGCAGCTTTGCCACCGGCGTTCCTCGCCTGGCGTCACGTCTCGAGGCGACCCAGTCTTGTGTCGTCGCCGCGGACGTGTCGTCGGGCTGCGGTGAGGTCGCCGACGGCCTAAGGCCTGTAATCCCGGGAGCATTGACGGGGCAGATGCGGCTCCCGCCGACGGCCTGCCCCCTGGCACTGTCCACCATGGGGAGCGGGGCGAGCCAGCGCTTTACCCCATTGGTGGCACGCTACACCGTGCCGTGGCATTATGGAAGTAAGGCTTTTTTGTAAAACCATGTCGCGTGTAAATGCGCTGAAAACCTTTGCGCATCCGTTTGTGTTTTTACCATTTCCTATAATGCAACATGACCTCTTATGAATGCGAATATGTTCTGATCAGCAGCATATCTGATACGTTCCCTACATGGGGACCAGAATATTGAACTCATTTTTGAACATTGACGTGGTTACTAGAGGTTGCTTGCGCCCTGCCGCGGGTTGGCCCGGTTGGCCGGCCGATGCCATGCCACCAACAGCGCGTGCCGTCAGGCTGGACACATGCAACGCCAACGTATCCCATGGTTGTACAAGCGAAAGCCACACAGACCAAACGCCTGACAATGACCATGGCCGCCGGCTGTGCATATCAGTTTTGCGTGCCCTGCGGCCAGATGTCTCTGCCGGCGGCGTGGCATTCCCAAATCGCGTGCGGGCCGTCCAATGGTCGGCTGTGTTCCCTGCGCGGGCACCGCAGCCGGAGGCCTTGCGGCCTTGCCGGCCTGGCGCCATTCCTCAGCTGCATGGGCATCTTCGCTTACGATGCGCGGCCGCGCTCTACCACGTGATGCGAGGCGACGCCGCACTCAACATGCAGCATGTCGGCAACACAACTCCCCAGCTGCCGGGAACGAGCCTCCATCGCAGATGAAGGACGACAAACCTGGCTCTAGGCGCCCGGTGCGACAGTCATCTAGCGACCATGCTGGCACTAGCAGCGGCTGGGCGATTTTCAGCGGCTGGTCCAATTGTCGGCTGTGTGCCCTGCACGGGTACCGCAGCCGGAGCCCGTGCGGCCTTGCAGGCCTGGCACCATTCCTCAGCTGCATGGGCGTCTTCGCTTGCGATGCGCGGCCGCGCTCTACCACGTGACGTGGGGCAACGCCGCACTCAACATACAAGTCGGCAACACAACTCCCCAGCTGCCGGGAACGCGCCATCACTGCAGACGCAGGACGACCAATCTGGCTCTCCGCGCCCGGTGCGACAGCGATTTGGCGGCCATGCTGGCATTAGCAGCGGCTGGGCGATTTTCGACCGTAGCGACGCGCGTCCCGGCGTCAGTTGCACACCCACATACGCGGTGCGAGCACGTGTTCTGCCTCTCGCCAAATCTGAGCACCTATTGATAGTGACGGTGTGCTGTTACGTGACCGATGTCTGGACACGTCATCCGTGATTGCCAGTAGGGTGACGTGACGAACAACGCACTGGCATCGTCGGCACCGGTGACCCCTCCATGGACGCAAACCGTCGGCGACCTCCGGTAACGCACGAGTGTGCCGACGCAACCGGTGCGCTTCTCGACCAACGGAGATATCGCGGACGTCTCAAGGTGCAACAAGATGCTCTGCAAAGTGCCATGTGAGCTGGAGCTCATGCGCTGCGGCGTGAGCACCTCTCGCCGTCGGTCGCTAATCGCTCGTCGACCCGGCGCACGGGGCAGGCGCGTGCACGTCGGCCTTCCAGAGCGACAGCGGCCGGCACGACACAAATGCACCTGTTGCAGTTGCATCTGCATCGATTCTCGGTATTTCGGCTGAGATGAAAGTGTAGTACTGTCGCCCCTCCCCTTGTCGTAGTGTTTTATTTTATCTGTTTATTTGTGTAATTACCGCATCACGAGATGTCCCCCCCCTTAGGGTTGTATGCCCACTGTGTGGGTGCAATTGATCCTTATTTTTTCCGTGTATTGTTGCAACCGAATAACAATCCCAACGAGATGCTACCCCATTGCCTGAATTATGTTTTACTTATTCTAATCTAATCTGTGTGTTGTTGTATTTACGTGACAATGATCAGGACATCCCCCCCCCCCTGCTTTTCTGCTAGCGGCGCGTGTGCAAGTGCGGTACTGATTATTATTTAATCTGTGCATTAATGTAATCATATGGAATCAACACGAGATGCTTCCCGTGACCCCTGACTCTGTAGCACACAGGCGTGTAGCCCCCGTCCGTTCCGTGGGCTGGCCGGCCGGCTGTGGGTTTGCCACTTCACTGCAATGTCCGTAGGCGTTGGGCAATTGTGGCCTTCTCGTGTGGTCGCAGTTTTGCTACCGGCGTTCCTCGTCTGGCGTCACGCCTCGAGGCGACGCAGTCTTGTGTCGTCGCCGCGGAGATGTCTGGCTGCGGTGAGGTCGCCGACGGCCTAAGGCCTGTAATCCAGGGAGCAATGACGGGTCGGATTCGGCTCCCGCCGACGGCCTTCCCCCCGCACATGCCCACCATGGGGAGCGGGGTGAGCCACCGCTTCACCCCATTGGCAGCACGCTACACCGTACCGTGGCATTATGGAAGTATGGCTTTTTTTGTAAAACACTGTCGCGTGTAAATGCGCTGTAGAGCCTGAGCCCATCCGTTTGTCTTTTTACCGTTTCCTACAATGAAACATGACCTTTTATGAATGCGGATATGTTCTGATCAGCATCATATCTGATACGTCCCCTACATGGGGACCAGAATATTGAACTCATTTTTGAACATTGGCGAGGATACTGGAGCTTCCTTTCGCCCTGCCACGGGTTGGCTTGGTTGGCCGGACGATGCCATGGCACCAACGGCGCGTGCCGTAAGGCTGGACACATGCAACGCCAACGGATCCCATGGTAGTACAAGGGAAAGCCATAAAGACGAAACGCCTGACAATGACCATGGCCGCCGGCTGTGCATATCAGTGTTGCACGCCCTGCGGCCAGATGTCTCAGCAGGCAGCGTAGCATTCACACATCTCTTGCGGGCCGTCCAATTGTCGGCTGTGTTGTCCGCTCCAGCGCACGGGCACCACAGCCGGAGGCCGTGCGTCCTTGCCGGCCATGCGCCATTCTTCAGCTGCATGGGCGTCATCGCTTGCGATGCGCGGCCGCGCTCTGCCACGTGACGCGGCGCGACGCTGCACTCAACTTGCAACATGTCGGCAACACAACTCCCCTGAGCTGGTGCCAATGCGTGGCGGTGTGATCACTGCTCGCTGTCGGTCGCTAATCGCTGGTCGGCCCGGCGCACGGAGCCAGGCGCGTGCGCGCCGGCCTTGCAGACCGACAGGGGCCGGCACGACATAAATGCACGTGTTGCAATTGCATCTGCATCGCTTTTCGGCCTTTTGGTAAAGATCAAGGTGTAGTTAATATTATGTTCTTATCATCTTGATTTTGATCCTAGTCAAAGGTTATTTCACGTTTAAATTCCGTATTTCTTCTTGGACGCGCCTTACAAATCTAGGTGGTTACGCCTGGCGGCCATCAGCTGAACTACTCAATGTCAGCAAGGGACGGCGATTACGAGGAAGTGCGACTACAAGTGCAAGTGCGACAAGCGACTACGGCGACTACGGCGACTGCGAGAGCAAGACCCCGGCACGCCGTGCCGACTACCTGAATGGTAGTGAGTTGAGGGACGGTGGCGGCGTTTCGACGCGCTTCTCACGAACGCGCGTCGCCCCCAAAGCGCTGGCCAAAACCATCCCGGTGGCCTGGCGCGCGGTGGACGGCGAGCTACGGCTTGCGGTCGGCGACGATGTGGTGCCGCGTCGCGAGGCGGCTGCCCTCCTGCGAGAGGCGGGCCGCCAGGCGGCCGCCGAGCGTCTGTATCGCCTGCCTCACCAGGGCAAAGTGATGCAGACGGTCGGCGACCAGCGCGTGAGCAACCACTACATGTACCGTGGCAGCTTCACCCGCTTTGCCGAGTGGCTCTTTGTGCACCGCGCGCGGCTGGGACTGGTGCCTCTAAACGGCGTCCGTCGCAGCCCTGTGCGGGGCGACGAGCGCTGCCGGCGGTGCGGTTACGCGCGCGAGACGCTGTCCCACGTGCTGTGCCACTGCATGCCGCACAGTGACGCCTTCCAGCGCCGTCACAACGCCATCCTGAGCCGCCTCCACAAGGCGGTGCAGCGGGATGGCGTGGTGACACAGGTCAACCGGCGGGTGCCGGGGTGCGTCTCCTCCCTGCGCCCCGACCTGGTGGTGACCCGCGGTGACGAGGTCATCCTGGCCGACGTCACCGTGGCCTTTGAGAATGGGCCACACGCGCTTCGCGCTGCCAGCGACGCCAAGGTCCGCAAGTACACCCCACTCGTGCACGAGCTGCGCGGGCGGGGCAAGACGGCCAGTGTGGTGGCGTTGATCGTCGGTCCCCTGGGCACCTGGTGGCGGGGCAACGAGGCCTCGCTGCGCCGGCTTCGTGTCAGCCGGAACTACGCTAAGCTGATGCGGCGGCTCATGGTGAGCGACACCGGTGGTGATTTGGGTTTTAAGGGCGCGTCGGCATCGGGGCCATTTTGCGCTCACTCGATGACGGTTATGTACCTCTGTGACGACGCGATAAGTATGTTGTCAATTGATAACAGGTAGCGTCGCTGGCGCACTTACACTGAGGGGTGAGTGAAAATAACGTCAAAGTCAATGTGTGCTAAAAATGCGAGTATATCTCCAAGTTCACCACATGGGTTTCGACCGAGTAACCGATGAAGGGGCGCTGGAGGAAAAAATCTTCGCCTCTCCGTCTCAAGGCGCCGACATGAGACGAGCACATGTTCAACAGACAACCGGTCCCCGCATCTATCACACCGTGGCACATCCCTACGCGTCAAGTAAAACGAGTGTGTTGCATATGTATGACCCAACCGAAGCCTACAAAGGGCGACTTCCTGGAAGCGGCTTCGGCGATGGGAGGATTCCCAATCACCCAGATGGGGCTTGATTTCCCTTAAATCTGATGCTGGTCGAACATGTGCTGCCACGTATTGCGGACGCATTTGGAAATGACTGACTAGATCTCGAGCGGGTACATAAATTGGTATTGGGTTTCTCTCACACGCCGCAGCTTTCGCTGCGGCGTCGGCTTTTTCATTCCTTATTATTCCTATGTGGCTGGAGATCCACATAAATGTGATACGGCAGGAAGTGTTGTCCAGCCATTCCAGTTCCTCCCAGATTGAGCGCGTCAAAAATGAGTGGTCACGCGACATTGGCGTCGGGTCTAATGATGAAAGTGTAGTACGCGAGTCGGTCAAAATGACTATATCCCTTTCAGGACGACAACCAACGTACTGAAGCGCTGCTAAAATGGCAAACAGTTCTGAGGAAAAAAACTGAAAGGTGCTGCGGGTGGCATAGACCTACGGTATGGACACCGCAAACAAATGCGTAACCCGTTCCTGTTGAGCCCTTGGACGCGTCGGTAAATATTTGTAATGAGTTCGCGTATTGTGAGATCTGTTCCAACGAGTACGTGAGGAACTCTCGTGGTGAAGTGCCATTTTTAAGATGCTGACAAAGTTCCAAATCATTCTTAATACTCAGACGTCTCCACGGAGCTGGGTCCCGAAGAGTGTGCGGGGCAATGTCATCCAGCGTAATATCCGCCTCGTCCAGGCAGTCCCGGACGCGCAGGCACATCGGCCGCGCTGACGTGGGCCTCCCCCTCAAGAAAGAACGAATCAGCGTCTGAGAGAAGATGAACTTAAAGGCTGGGTGGTCCGGAAATTGTGAAACCTTTGTAGCGTAATTCAAAGTAAGTCGTTGTCTCCTAAGAGGCAAGGGCGGTTCATTCGCTTCCACCAGCAAGTTTCTTGTTCGGGTCGTACGAAACGCCCCAGAGGCTATACGAACACATGTATGGCGGATTGTGTCCAAAACCTGCTTTGAAGATGTAGGAGCACTATCGTAGACAGGACTAGCATAATCGACGACTGATCGAATTAGGGCCCTATACAGGTTCAACAGGGTGCTTCTATCGGCTCCAAAGGTCATACGACACATTACTTTCATGAGGTTCATGCGCTTGAGACACTTAGTCTTAACCATCTTAAAGTGTTGCTTAAACGTGGGCCGACGGTCAAACGTGAGGCCCAGGAAACAAATGTCGTTACAAACTGGGATAGTGGCATTACACAGTCGCAACTCCGGGTCTCTACAGCCTCTAATCCGTGAGCAGAAGTGCATGCACTTAGTCTTGGTGGTCGAAAATTTGCAGCCATTCTTAAGGGTCCACTCAGTCAGTCGAGTCAGGCATAACTGAAGCTGCCTCTCAGCAGACGTCGTTATGGATGCCGCCCACCAGATGGCAAAGTCGTTCACAAACAGTGACCGACTGATGGTAGGTGGCAAACAGTCTGCGATATCATCGATCATCAGCGCAAACAGGGTTACGCTAAGGACGCTCCCTTGAGGAACACCGTTCTCTTGTTCATAGCGATCAGATAGCATGCCACCCACTCGGACGCGTAAGAATCGACGACGTAAAAAATTTTCAATGAAGAGTGCCATGTGACCTCGGAGCCCACACCTGTGTACTTTGCTTAGAATGTCATAGCGCCAGGTGGTATCATAAGCCTGTCCAATGTCAAAGAAGACTGCTATCGTGTGACGTCTTTGTTTAAAAGAATGTCGTATAGCTGTGTCTAAGATCGTTAAGTGGTCAACAGTGCATCGTTTCTTCCGAAACCCGCATTGCACTTTGGAAAGACGACCGTGGGTTTCAAGGTGCCGCATGAGACGATTATTCATCATCCTCTCTAGCACTTTGCATAGGGATGAAGTCAGCGAAATTGGGCGGTAGTGCAGTGGGTCGGAACCATCCTTTCCGGGCTTCTGTATCGGGACTATAATGGCCTCCCGCCACGACTCTGGGAAGTCATCTTGCAACCACACATAGTTGAAAAGTTCAGGTAAGGCATGGAGGGACTCCTTCTTTAGGTGATTCAACATATCATTGTGGACTTAATCCAATCCAGGCGACACACTCTTGGTGCGTTGTAATGCCGTTCTTATAATGTTATTGCCTTGGTACGTTGTAATGCCGTTCTTATAATGTTATTAATTGAACTTTATCAAACAACCGTGTCGCGTGTAAGTGCCCTCCACATCTTGGAGCGGCATCCGCATTTCCTTTTCTTTCTCTTGTTATCAAACATGTAATTCTTAAAATAAAAAATCTGTTCTTATCAGCTTAATATCTGATACGTCCCCTACATGGGGACCAGAATATTAAACTGATTTTTGAACATTGGCGGGGTTACTGGAGCATGCTCCTGCCCTGCCGCGGGTTGGCCTGGCGTTGCACTACAGCCAGGATCGGCCCATTTTTTGCTGTCAGCGGTGTCAATAAATCAATATGCTCTAATACATGTAAAATCCGTATGTATGTTCAATATGGCTTTGCGCTTATGCTGCATGCGCGCCGCTCCTGGCACATAGCCAAGACGCATCGCCTCAGATGTCTGGGCCGACGCAAAAGCCAGCACGAACAGAGCATGGCCAGAGTCAACAACAAAATCAACGACTACATAGCAAACAATGAAGAAACACACCAAGAAAGCATCCAAACAAAACACAAAAAGCAACAACAGACATCAAATTGCAACGCTGTGGCGGCCGGCGAAAACACATGATTGACATCAGCTCAAAGGCGGCCGATGCCATGTCACCAACAGCGCGTGCCGTCAGGCCGGTAACATGCAATGCCAACGCATCACACGGTTGTACAAGCCAACACCATATAGACCAAACGTCTGACAATGACCATGGCCGCCGGCTGTCCATAACGGCTTTGCGCGCCCCACGGCTAGATGTCTCTGTCGGCAGCGTGGCATTCACACATGGCCTGCGGGCCGGCCAATGGTCGGCTGTCTGCCATGCTCCAGCGCACGGGGCCGGCAGCCGGAGGCCATGCGCCCTTGCCGGCCTGGCGGCATTGCTTAGCTGCATAGGCGTCTTCGCTTCCGAAGCGTGGCCGCGCTCTACCACGTGACGCGACCAAACTTTGCTCTCGGCGCTCGGTGTGACAGCCATCTAACGGCCATCTGGGCGCTAGGTGGCGCTAGCGGCGGCTGGGCGCTTTTTGACCGTAGCGACGCGCGTGCCGGCGTCAGTTTTACGTCCTCAGATGCGGTGCGAGCATGCAGCATAAGCGCAAAGCCATATTGAACACACATTCTGATTATACATGTATTAGAGCGTACTGATTTATTGACACCACCGACAGCATGAAATGGGCCGATCCTGGCTGTAGTGCAATGCCAGGCCAACCCACGGCAGGGCGGGAGCAAGCTCCAGTAACCCCGCCAATGTTCAAAAATCAGTTTAATATACTGGTCCCCATGTAGGGGACGAATCAGATATTAAGCTAAGCAGAACAGATTTTTATTTTTAAAAAATACATGTTTGATAACAAGACAAAGAAAAGGAAATGCGGATGCCGCTCCACGATGTGGAGGGCACTTACACGCGACACGGTTGTTTGTTAAAATTCAGGAAATAACATTATAAGAACGGCAGTAACAATGTACCAAGGCGCCAGGGCGCACATCGAACAGGGTTTGCTGATGGCGCCACCTTACTTCACTACATCAGCTGGGCAGTGGTGGCGCCACCAGCTGCGCCGCAGATGGCGCCGCAAAACAACTTTCTGGCGCGACGCAGCGCGCTACGGGAGGGATGGGGCGGGGGTCGGCTTCCCTCCCGAAGGTGGGGGAGGGGGGGGGATCAGGCCGCCGGTGGGGATCGTATCCGGCCCACGTGGCGCTCCGAGGACTGGGGGGGGGGGGGGGGACGGGGCGTCGGGCGGCCGCGCCGATCGCTCACCGCGCGGAGGTAGCGGCCCGGGTGTGCGGCCGCTGTGCTGCGCCGGGACGCCGCGCCAGGCCGAAACAGTGTGCTGCTGGCGTCGGCAAGATGGCGGCGACGACCCTGATGTCACCGCGTCCGGGTGAAACGGCCGCAGATCACTCGTACTGGCGGCGCCCAGACAGATGCTCGATGTAAATGTCGCGGGACCACCTCAGGGTGTCGCTCACCATGACCCGCCGCATCAGCTTGGCGTATTTCCGGCTGACGCGGAGCCGGCGCAGCGAGGCCTCGTTGCCCCGCCACCAGGTGCCCAGGGGACCGACGATCAACGCCACCACACTGGCCGTCTTGCCCCGCCCGCGCAGCTCGTGCACGAGTGGGGTGTACTTGCGGACCTTGGCGTCGCTGGCAGCGCGAAGCGCGTGTGGCCCATTCTCAAAGGCCACGGTGACGTCGGCCAGGATGACCTCGTCACCGCGGGTCACCACCAGGTCGGGGCGCAGGGAGGAGACGCACCCCGGCACCCGCCGGTTGACCTGTGTCACCACGCCATCCCGCTGCACCGCCTTGTGGAGGCGGCTCAGGATGGCGTTGTGACGGCGCTGGAAGGCGGCACTGTGCGGCATGCAGTGGCACAGCACGTGGGACAGCGTCTCGCGCGCGTAACCGCACCGCCGGCAGCGCTCGTCGCCCCGCACAGGGCTGCGACGGACGCCGTTTAGAGGCACCAGTCCCAGCCGCGCGCGGTGCACAAAGAGCCACTCGGCAAAGCGGGTGAAGCTGCCACGGTACATGTAGTGGTTGCTCACGCGCTGGTCGCCGACCGTCTGCATCACTTTGCCCTGGTGAGGCAGGCGATACAGACGCTCGGCGGCCGCCTGGCGGCCCGCCTCTCGCAGGAGGGCAGCCGCCTGGCGACGCGGCACCACGTCGTCGCCGACCGCAAGCCGCAGCTCACCGTCCACCGCGCGCCAGGCCACCGGGATGGTTTTGACCAGAGCTTTGGTGGCGACGCGCGTTCGTGAGAAGCGCGTCGAAACGTCGCCACCGTCCCTCAACTCCTTACCATTCAGGTAGTCGGCGAGCTGTGCCGGGGTAGGCTCAGCCAGGAGGCGCTTGCGCACAGACTCCTGTAGCTGAGAGGCAGCACTCTCGCGGACGGGTTCGTCCGGGGAGGTGAGGAGCTGCCATGTAGACGCCAGAAGGAGGATGTCGATCTCAGAGGCGAGCTCGGTGAGGCCAACACAGCCGCGCGGGGTGCTGGCGTGCAGGTACTCCTGGCACGCGCGAAAGGGCAGCTGGATTGCCCCCTTGACCCTCCAGCGCAGCTCGGCGTCGAACTGACGCAGAGCCCGTTTTGGGAGCAGACCCAGCCGGAGGCAGTGGGTCA
The DNA here is from genome assembly GCF_011947565.3 of Pollicipes pollicipes. NCBI lineage: Eukaryota > Metazoa > Arthropoda > Thecostraca > Pollicipedomorpha > Pollicipedidae > Pollicipes > Pollicipes pollicipes. The sequence goes on along the minus strand of NW_023596448.1, from coordinate 14,716,846 downwards.
GCCGTGGCAGGATGAACGCGCGCAGCGCGTCCAGTTTCTGCCACGGGGCCAGCGCGCTGTCCAGGACGAGGCGGGCGGCCTACCCCGCCTCGGCCAGCACCTGTAACGGCGGGCACGACAGCCTGGTGTGTCCCACAGGACGGCCCAGGTAGCGGTACGAGCACCGCTCGCCGATCACGGGGATCGGCTGACCCATGAGCCGCACCTGCGGCGACGGGCTGCCGACCGACAGCAGTCCGGACTTGCGCGCGTTGGGCGCCAGTCCACACCAGCTGCACACCTCCTCCAGTGTGGTGAGCGCGGTGTCCAGCGCCTCTGCGTCGCGGCAGAGCAGCGCGAGGTCGTCGGCGAAGGCGAGCGTCGTGACGCCGTCAGCGGCGTCGAGCGCCCAGACCAGAGGCTCCATGCCCAGATTAAACAGGATGCCGCTCAGCGGGCAGCCCTGCCGCACGCCGCGCGTGGCGGGCGCGGGCTCGGACGTGCCCTGGGCTGTCGTGTACGTGGTCGTGCTGCCGTCGTACAGGTCCTCCAGGGTGAACAGCACCTCCCCGAGCAGGCCGAGGCGGGCGAGAACACTCCACAGATACCTGTGTGGCAGGCTCCCGAATGCGTTCGCCAGGTCGATGAAGCAAACGTGAAGCTGGCCGCCGGGCTGTCGCCGCTGGGCGGTGATCGCGCTCTGGAGGATGAAGTTGTGCTCCAACACTCCGTCATAGCTGCGGAAGCCTTTCTGTTGGCATGACAGAAGGTTCTCGGTCTCCGCCCAGCGGGACACCGGTCGGCCCACAGGCCGGCGTACACTTTGGCAATCGTGTTCATTAGGGCGATGGGGCGCCAGTTCGAGGGCTCGCGCACGTCCCCGCCCTTATGAAGGAGGATCGTGCTGCTCTCCTTCCACGCAGCCGGTACCCGCCTATGCCGCGCGCACAGGTTGAATGCGCGCGTCAGCAGGAGGGCACCAGGGTCGAGGGCCCGTCACGCAACATAGCGCAGGACGTCAGCGCCAGGCGCTGTGCTGGCAGCGGACATACGGCGCCACACCTCGTCTGCCTCGAAGTACCGGAAGAGCCCGGCTGTGGGCAGAGCTTCCACCGGCCCCTCGACACATTCGGGGTGGGCCTCCCACTCGAACGGGTCGGCAGCGCGGTTGGGGGCGCAAAATGCTCCCGCACGACGGCGGGCTGAAGCGGGCATGACGGACTCTCCTCCGCCAAGACATCGCGCATCGCCTTGCCGCGGTTGGCGCGGTGGAGGCGCTGGAGCCGACTCGCCTCGGCCGGCTCGTGCCGGGGCGGCCGGTACGTCGTGCGGCGGTCTGGCTGTTTGGCTGGTGGAGGGGTCGGGCCGCCGTTCTGGGGGGGAGGGGGATCGCCCGCCGCATGACGGTCCGGCCGGCCGCGGGGATGGGGAGGGGGCACACCGCCAGCTGTGTCCGGGCGGCCGTTGGGAGGCGAAATGACCGCCGGCCGCCCGGGCTGCCCGTGTGGGGCGGCGGCACCGGGCTGTCCTCGGCGCCGCGCGGCGGCCTGGCCTCGTCGCTGGTGGTACGCCTCATTGCACGAGAGGCGTCGGCCACCATGCGCTGGAGGAGCGCCTCGCATGATTCCCAGTCGTCTTCGGGTTCGTCGAGGAGCCGCTGCAGGCGGGGTATGAACTCCGCCTGCAGCTCGGTGAGCTCGGGTTCCGGCGTTGCTCCGTCCCGCGGCCGGTCGGCTTGCCCGCCCGGTCCTGGCGCCGGCTCGTCCGGGGGGGGGGGGGGGGGCACCGCCTCCATCCCCGCCCACTCCACTACCACCGCGACCACCACCGCTTCTGCCGCCACCGCGTCCCGGCCGGCCCGCCCGCCCTACGCCGCGCGCCGCGACCCCCGCCCCGCGCGGGAAGCCCGTCACCTGCACCTCGCTCGAGACGGCGGGGCGCGGTCGGTCGCTGATTAATGGCCGCCTAGGGGAGAGGGCCGGGTCGGATGGCCGGGCCGGGCGTCCCTCGCCGCTCCCGTCCGACGGAGCGGCGGCCACCGGATGGCGGCGGGGCGCCGGTCGGCTCGGGTCCGGCCTACCCGGCGCCGGGTGCGAGGTGGGGCGGGGTGGTTGCGTCGCCGGACGATGAGTCAGGCGACGTCGAGCCGCCGTCACGGAGAAGTCGGCGGCGAGCGGTGCGCCGCCGGCGGCGGCGGCGGCCACCCGAGTCGCCCGAGGACCCCGACGAAAAGCTGAGGGGCAATGGCGGGCCTACCCGCGGCGCAAGGGGCGTCGGCGGTAGGGAGGGGAGCGGGGGGGGGGGGAAGCCGCAGGGTACAGGGGTCCACAGCGCGGCGTGGGTGACACTGGGAGTGGGGGGGGGGGCACTGGGGGCGACGACAGGCGAGCGGCGGGGTGACGTCAGTCGTGGTGCCGGCAGCGGGAGGAATCCGGGGGGCACGCGGGGACCACCGTGGGCGCACCCCGGCGAGGCCTCTTCTCCGCTTGCAGCGCCGGCCGCCGCTTGTGTGCGGCGTGTGTGCGGCCGCCGACGGAGTGTGCGGCGTCCCGCCGCACACTCCGTCGTCGCGAGCCGTACCGTCACTTACGTCACTTGGCCCCGACCGCACTGGGTGGGTGCCCTCGGGCGTACACCCGGCTGACACGCAGGTGGCGCAGCGTCTCCTCGTTGCCGCGGTACCAGGTGCCGAGCGAGCCAATCACCAGGGAATGCACGGAGGCATGCTTGCCCTGGCGTCGGAGCTCGGCCACCAGGCCCGCGTACTTGGCCACCTTCTCGTCGCCGGCGGCGCGCAGGGCAGCCAGCCGGTTCTCAAACGAGACTGTGACGTCCACAAGAGATACGTGGGCGCCACGGGTGACCACCAGGTCAGGCCGAAGGGCCGACTCGGTGCCGGGCACACGGCGGTTCACCCGCACGTCGGTGCCGGCAAACCGAGGCACAGCCTTCTCCAGGCGCGCCAGGATGGCGTTGTGACGCCGCTGCAGCGCCGCGCTGTGGGGCCGGCAGTGGTTGAGCACGTGCGGCAGGGTCTCCTTGGCGTAGCCACAGCGCCGACAGCGCCGATCACCGACGCCGCGACGGTACCCGTTCAGGGGCACGAGACCGAGCCGAGCACGGTGCACAAACCGCCACTCGGCAAACCGGGTGAAGCTCCCATTATACATATAATGCGAGCTCACCGGCTGAGACGCCACACACTCCATCACGCGTCCCTGATGGGGCTTGGCGACCAGGTCGCTCAAGGCCCGCATCCGCAGGGCGTTGCGGAGCGCCTTGCTCTCGCCGCGCGCCTCCACCGCAGTGGGGCCGACGCGCAGCTCCGGGACGGGATGGGCGGCGTGCCATGCCACGGGCACAGACGAGGCGAGTGCCCGGGTGGCGACACGCGCGCGGCTGAACCGCGACGAGACATCACCGCCGTCGCGCATGCGCTCGCCATTCAAGTAGGCTGCCATGTCGGCCGGCGTCGGAGGCCGGCCGACCCTGCGCCGCACGACGCGCGTGAGCTCAGCGGCGGCCAGCTCGGCGACCAGGGGGTCACGCGAGCGCAGCAGCTGCACGCTGGCGGCCAGGAGAAGAATATCGGCCTCGCTGCCTAGCTCAGTCAGGCCGACGCCGCCCGTGGACGACGGCGCGTACAAGAAGCCGTTGGTGGCGCTCAACGGCACGCCCAGCACACCCTTGACGCGCCACCGCAGCGCCATGTCGAAGGCGCGCAGGGGCGTCTTGGGCAGCACGCCCAGGCGCAGGCAGTGCGTCAGCCGCGGCACGATGAACGTGCGCACGGCGTCAAGCTTCTGCCACGGCGCCAGGGCGCTGTCCAGCAGGCGGAACGCATCGCGTCGGGTGGCAGCGAGCACGTCCAGTGGCGGCTCCGAGAGCAGGGTGTGGCCCACCGGACGGCCCAGGTACCGGTACGAACACGCACGTTCCACCACCGGCAAAGGCGCGCCGCTGAGAGTCACGGCGGGCGGGGCGGCTCCCACCGACAGCAGGCCTGACTTGCGCGGGTTGGGCTCCAGGGAGCACCACCCACACACGGCCTCTAGGCAACGGAAACACCGAGTCGCGCGATAAAAAGGTGTTTAGATCGCGCAGAAATTCCCGGCCTTTGGCTCAGATTCACAGATATTATTTTTATACTACACTTTCATCTTAGCCAAAAGGCCGAGAAGCGATGCAGATGCAATTGCAACACGTGCATTTATGTCGTGCCGGCCGCTACCGGTCTGCAAGGCCGGCGCGCACCCGCCTGGCTCCGTGCACCGGGTCGACGAGCGATTAGCGACCGACGGCGAGCAGTGCACAACCCGCCGCGCATTGGCACCAGCTAAGACGACACTATGCAGGGCATCTTGTTGCCACTTGAGTCGTCTGCGCCTTCTCCGTTGGTCGAGACGCATAGCGGTTGCGTCGGCACATTCGGGCGCGACCGGAGGTCGCCGACGGTTTCCGCCCTTGGAGCGGTGGCCGGCGCCGACAGCGCCTGTGGGCTGTTCATCACATCACCCGACTCGCAATCGCCGATCACGTGACCAAACATCAGTCACGTGACAGCACACTGTCACTATCAATAGGTGCCCAGTGTTGGCGAGAACCATCGTGTTCGCCGTGCGATTGCACATCGAATGACATACAGTAAAACATTAGTGCATTGCTGGAAACATATAGCGGTCTTGATGCACGCAGATTTCCATGGTTTTGTTTCTGAAAGCATCTCCCTTTGAAAGCAGATTGCGGGTGCAGACGATACACAGTGGAGGAACAAGCATTCAGTGGCGTTGTTATCAACATGCAAGTGATCGCAAATCTGGCCGCGGCCACTTTGATGCCAAAAACGGCCCATTTCAGAAACGGACGTTTTTTCGACACGTATGAGGGCCAATGTGAAACCCAGCACGAGTACAAATCCGATGCATATTCAGATTGAAAACAGCCGTTTATTCGGGTAGTTAAATGTTCCAAACTCATGTCTAACGAACCAATGAAAATCCAGGGGTGCTTTAACTTTCAAACGATGTAAACCGATGCTACCACTTGTTGAAAACATTTTTGATCACGGGGTGCTGTCCGAAAATTTTCGGCGGGCATTTTTTCGATCAAATGAAACTTTTCTCAACGTGATTTTTTTATTTCTGAAAGAAAGAGCATGGTCCATTTAGTGTGTAAATCCAGGGCAAGTGTTTCTGTGCATGCAAACAGCTTCTGCAGCATTTGCAAAATCAACAAAGAGCGCCGTTTGAGAGTGCTTTTTGAAAACACTTCAAAACTATACGTGCGTTAATGTTTTAAGTTATACCATCGTGTTCGCCGTGCGATTGCGCGTCGAATGACATACCGTAAAACATTAGTGCATTGTTGGAAGCACATAGCGTTCTTGACGCTCGCAAATTTCCATGGTTTTGTTTCTGATATCCGCTCCGTTTCAAAGCAGATTACCGGTGCAGACGCTACAGAGTTGTGGAACAAGGATTCCGTGGCGCTGTTGTCAACATCCAAGTGACCACATATCCTGACCCGGCCACTTTGATGCGAAAAACGGCCAATTTCAAAAACGGACGTTTTTTCCACCAATATGACGGCCAATATCGCATTCAGCACGCGTACAATTCGGATGGATGTTCAGATTGAAAACCGCCGTTTTTCGGGTAGTAAAATGTTTCAAATTCATATCTAACGAACTAACGAGAATCGAAGGGTGCTCTAACTTTCAAAAGATGTGAACCGATGTTCCCACTTGTGGAGAACATTTTTCACGTTGAGTTGGCAGAAAAATTTTTGGGACAGGGAAACCTTTAAAAAAATGCAATCTTTCTATACGAGATTTTTTTATTTCTCCATGAAAGGGCAGGGTCCATTTAGTGTGTAAATGCAGCGGCAAGTGTTTTTGTGTACGGAAGCAGTTTGTGCAGCAATTGCGAACTAAACTTCGAGCAACGTTTGAGTGTTTTTTATACTAACTTTTAAACTGTACATGCGTTAATGCTTTAAGTTATACCATCGTGTTCGCCGTGCAGTTGCGCGTGGAATGACATATATTAAAATATTAGTACGTTGTGGGAAGCGTGTAGTCTTCTTGATGCACGCCAATTTCCATGGTTTTGTTTCTGAGAGCCGCTCAGTTTGAAATCAGTTTGCCGTTGCAGACGATACACAGTTTTGGAACAACCATTCAGTGGCGTTGTTGTGAATATGGAAGTGACCACAAATCTGGCCGCGGCCACTTTGATGCGAAATACGGCCAATTGCATAAACGGACGTTTTTTCGATCCATTTGAGGGCTTATATAGAAAATTCAGCACGCGTACGAAACAAAAGCATGTTCAGATGAAAAACGACCTTTTTTCGGGTAGTCAAGTGTTCCAAACACACATCTAAGAACCCAATGAGAATTAAAGCGTGCTTTAACTGTCAAGAGATGATATCCGATGTTACCACTTGTTGACAACATTTTTGATCACCGGGAGCTGACCGCAAATTTGGGGGGCCATATTCTTTTCGAAAAAGGTTCCTTTTTTCGAAAAGCATTTTTTTCATTTCTAAATAAAAAGGCATGGTCCATTTAGTGTGTAAATGGAGCGGCAAGTGTTTCTGTGCAAGCAAACAAATTGTACAACAATTGCAACATGAAAATCGAGCGCCGTTTGAGAGAGTTTTTTTGAAATAACTTCAAAACTATACGTGCGTTAATGTTTTAAGCTAGGTCATCGTGTTCGCCGTGCGTTGCGCGTCGAATGACATATAGTAAAACCTTAGTGCGTTGCTGGAAACGTAGAACGTTCTTGATGCGCGCCAATTTCCATGGTTTTGTTTCTGAGAGCCGCTCCGTTTGAAAACAGATTGCCGGTGCAGACGATACACAGTGGTGGAAAGGGCATTCAGTGGCGTTGTTGTCAACATCCAAGTTGTTACAAACATCTACGCGGATGCTTTGATGCGGAAAACGGCCATTTTCAAAAAACGGACGTTTTTCGACCCATATGAAGGGCAATATGAAATTCAGCACGCGTGCAAATCGGGTGCATCTTTAGATTGAAAACAGCTGTTTTTTGAGTAGTAAAATGTTCCAAACTCATATGTAACAAACCAAGGGAAATCGAAGGTTGCGTTTACTTGGAAGCGATGAAAACCGATTCGCCCACTTGTGGATAACATTTTTGATTACAGGGAGGTAACAAAAAAAATTGAGGGGGAAATTTTTTGGAAAAAAAAGTATTAAAATTTTCCAAGCACGAATTTTTTCACTTCGGAATGAAAGGGCATGGTCCATTTACGGTGTAAATGCAGCGTCTAATGTTTCTGTGCATGCAAACAGTTTGTGCAGGGATTGCAAAATCGACATCTAGGGCCGTTCGAGTGTTTTTTTAAAGAACTTCAAAACTATACGCGCGTTAATGTTTTAAGCTATACTATGGTTTTTGCGGTGCGATTTCGCGTCGAATGACATATAGTAAAACATTCGTGCGTTGCTGGAAGAGTGTAGCATTCTTGATCCATGCCAATTTGCATGGTTTTGTTTCTGAGAGTCGCTCCGTTTTCAAGCAGGTTTCCGGTGCAGACGATACACAGTGGTGGAACAAGCATTCAGTGGCGTTTTTGTCAACATGGAAGTGAACAGAAACCTTGCCGCGACAGTTTCATGTGAAAAACATGGCAATGTCAGCGTGCAGTAACGCACGTATAGTATAGTATTGTGTAGTATGGTAATGCATGTGTAGATTAGTGGTATATAATATCGCAACGCACGTATAGTTTTTAAGATATTTTAATAGCACACTGTCATCCAGCGCCCCATGTTGATTTTGCAATTGCTGCAGAAACTCTTTGCACGCAGAGAAACAATTGCCGCTTCATTTACACACCAAATGAACCATGCCGTTTCATTCTGGGATGAAAAAATGCGTGTGGAAAAATTCACTGTTTTCGAAAAAATTGTCCTTTAAAATTTTCGGTTAGCACCGCAGGATCAAAAATGTTGTCAAGAAGTGTTAACATCAGTTTACATCGTTTGCAAGTTAAAGCACCCTTCTATTTTCGTTTGTTCGTTTGATATGACTTTGGAAGATTGTGCTACCCGAAAAACGGCAGCATTTAAATTGAACATGCATCCAATTTGCATGCGTAATGAATTTCATATAGGCCCTCAAATGGGTCGAAAAAACGTCCGTTTCTCAAGTTGGCCGTTTTTCGCAGCAAATTTGCCGCGGCAAGAGTTGTGATCACTTGCATGTTGACAAAAACGCCACTGAATGCTTGTGCCACCACTGTGTATCGTCTGCATCGGCAATAGGCTTTCAAATGGAGCGGCTCTCAGAAACAAAACCATGGAAATTTGCATGCGTCAAATACGCTATATGTTTCCTGCAACGCACTAATGTTTTATTACATGTCATTCGACGCGCATTCGCATGGCGAACACTATGGTATAACTTAAAACATTTACGCACGTATGGTTTTGACGTTATTTCCAAAAAAACATTCAGCGGCGCTCGACGTTGATTTTGCAATTGCTGCATAAGCTGTTTGCATGCACAGAAGCACTTGCCGCTGCATTTACACACTAAATGGACAAGGCCGTTTTATTCAGGAATGAAGAAATCGCGTTTTGAAAAAATCATTTTTTGAAATAATAGCCTTCTTCAAAACTTTCGGTGAAGACCCGGTGATCAAAATTATTGTCAACAAGTGGTAACATCGGTTTATATGGTTTACAAGTTAAAGCAACCTTCGATTTGCATTGGTTTGTTAGATGTGAGGTTGGAACATTTGACTACTCGAAAAACGGCCTTTTTCAATCTGAACATGCCTCCGTTTTGTAAGCGTGCTGATTTTCATGTTGGCCCTCAAATGGGTCGAAAAAGCGTCCGTTTTTGAAATTTGCCGTTTTCCGAATCAAAGTGGAAGCGGAAAGATTTCTGATCACTTGCATGTTGACAATAACGCCACTGAATGCTTGTTCCACCACTGTGTATCGTCTGCACCCGCAATCTGCTTTCGAACGGAGCGGCTCTCAGAAGCAACACCATGGATATTTGCGTGCATCAAAAACGCGATATGTTTCCAGGAACGCCCTAATGTTTTGCTATATCTCAATGGACGCGCAATAGCACGGCGAACAGGATGGTATGACTTAAAAGATTAACGCAAGTGTAGTTTTTAAGTTAGTTAGAAAGAACTCAAGCGGCCCTCGATGTAGATTTTGCAATTGCAGCAGCAACTGTTTTCTTCCACAGAAACACCTGCCGCTGCATTTACACAAGTGTGTTCGCCGTGTGATTGCGCGTTGAATGTCATATAGTAAAACATAAGTGCGTTGCTTGAAAGATATAGCGTTCTTGATGCACGTAAATTTTCATGGTTTTATTTCTGAGAGCCGCTCCGTTTTCAAGCAGATTGCCGGTGCAGACGGTGCACAGTGGGGGAACAAACATTCAGTGGCGTTGTTGTCAACATGCAAGCGATCACAAATCTTGCCGCGGGTACTTTGATGCGAAAAAGGCCAAGGTCAGAAACGGTCGTTTTTTCGACCCATATGAGGGCCAATTTGAAATTCAGCACTCGTGAGTGCCAGGTGTGGCTTCGGTGAGCTGCAGGAACAGTTTGTCGGGGAGCAGTTCCTGGAGGGCTGCAGTGACCCCCGGCTGCGAGAGCGCCTCTGCAGGGAGCCGACTCTCACTTCTGCACGTATGCTGGAGGTGGCTGAGGTACTGCAGATGGAGGTGGAACGTCAACAGCTGGTTGGGGGAGCAGGTGAGAACCAGACATCAGTGTCCTCACAACTGGAGGTGGCTGCTGTAACTACTGCGAGGCAAGGTGTTGGTTCCAAGCAGTGTTCCAACTGTGGTGGCTCCCATCAGGCCGCAGATCCAAGCTGTCCAGCTCACTGGAGGAATTACTTTAAGTGCCAAAAAAGGCCACTATGGCAAGTTCTGCAAGTAGCGTGCCAAGAAGCAAGTGCAGAAGAAGCAGAAGAAGGTCCAGGTGGTGGAAGTGCTGGCAGTAAACTCTGACAGCAAGCAAGGCTTGTGGACTGATGTGATGGTGAGCAACCAGTGCCTCAGGGTCTTGGCCGACACTGGCTCGGCTGTCAGCACCCTGCCACTGTCTGTCTACCAGCAGAGGTTCAAGCACCTGCCACTCCGGCCGACTGCTGTGCAGCTGGCAGCCTATGGAGGCTCAGTCCTTCCAGTGGAGGGGGTGGTGCGGGTGACAGTGCAGGCCCAAAACAGCAACAGCTTCCTCGTGTCCCTGGAAGTGGTGGATGCTGGTGTGCCGCTGTTGGGTCGAGACCTGCAGGAGAAGCTGAAGCTGTCAGTGATCCAATGGGTATCAGTGTGTGCTGTCCAGGAGAGGGAGACAGAAGAATTTCCCAGTCTTAGTGGTTTCGTGCATCGAGTGAGGCTGAAGTCAGACCAGGAAGTGGCTCCAGTACAGCAACGCCTGCAGCCTCTGCCCTATGCACTGAGGGAGGAGGTGCGGCAGCATCTCGAGAGCTGCAACAAGCTGGAATCATCGAACCAGTGGACTCATCTCCCTGGATCTCGCCCATCGTGGCGGCAAAACGCCGGAATGGTCAGCTGAGGCTCTGCGTGGACCTCAAGGAAGTCAACAAGGCAGTGGAAGCGAGCGGACATCCACTACCCGACATGCAGGACCTGCTGGAGCAGCTGTAGGGAGCTACGGTGTTCAGCAGCCTGGATCTGAAGTCAGCATACCACCAGCTGGAGCTGCATCCTGATTCGAGGTCGCTGACAACGTTCATCACCCATCAGGGCCTCATGCGGTACAAGAAGTGTCCGTACGGGTTGAAGAGCCCGCCGCAAGCCTTCCAGAAGGTGATGGAAGCTGTCCTCCGAGGCATCGATGGAGTGCAGGTGTATCTGGATGACGTCATCATCTTCGCTCGGACACCCAGTCAGCACGAGGTGCAGCTGTCAGCCGTCATGGTGCAGCTGTCAGCCGTCATGGAGCGGCTCAGGCGACGTCGCATCACACCGAAAATGGACGAGTGCGGGATGCGCCAGCGAGAGGTGGAGTTTCTGGGCTTCATCGTCTCACAGAAGGGGGTGGCAGTCAACCCGGCCCGGGTTCAGGCTCTCCGAGACCTGCCCCCACCCTCAGGGCTGAAGGATCTGCAGGCCATGCTGGGTCTGTTCGGCTTCTACAGTTGGTTCGCCCCGAGCTACAGCACCCTGGTGGAGCCGCTGCGCCGTCTGCTGCGGAAGGGGGCGCCACCGTTCCTGTGGACGCCCGATCTGCGGGCGGTGATGGACACAGTGTGGCAGGGCACCCTCAAGAGCCAAGCACTGGCGATGTACGACCCGTCTCTGCCAACGCTGGTCACCACAGACGCCAGCGACTTGGGAGTCGGAGCAGTTCTCTCCCAACTCCACCCGCAGGGCGAGCGAGTGGTGAGCTTCGCCTCCTGCAGCCTCAACCCAGCCCAGAGACGCTACAGTGTAACGGAGCGTGAGGCTCTGGCCTGCGTCTGGGCTGTCGAGAAATGGAGGAAGTGCCTGTGGGGGAAGCCGTTCTGTCTCCGGGTGGACCACGCCACTCTCAGAACTCTGATGACGTCACCGGGGGTGGGCCGAGCCGGTCTCCGGATCGCCCGGTGGGCGTCACGTCTGATGGCCTATGACTTCACCGTGGAACATGTGAAGGGCGGAGACAACCCAGCTGACGGCCTGTCGAGACTTCCAGCAGAGGAGGAAGACTACGTGGAAGGCGACGTCGTAGCAATAGCTGCGGTGACCGCCCAGCTTGAGGCGGTGCAGCGGGACGAGCTGCTGTTTGCGACCGGACGGGACCCGGTGCTACGTCAGCTGACAGCAGATTCCGCGACAGTGGCTGCGGAGGCGCCGGGACTGCTCGGAGGAACTGCAGCCGTTCTTCCACTGCCGAGAGGAGCTGAGCCTGGTGGGCGACGTGGTGATACGGGGCCAACGAGTGGTCGTGCCTGCCGCGCTGCGACCACGGATGGCAGCCCTGGCTCACGAAGGACATCAGGGAATCGCGCGGTCGAGGCAGCGAGCCAGAGACCTCTACTGGTGGCCGAAGATGGACGCCGAATTCGAAGATGTCGTGAAGAACTGCGAAGTGTGTGCGACGCTGGACAAGTCGGCAACACCCGCAGCACGCCGCTCCAACCGGTGCCGCTGACGGAGGCAGCATGGGATGAAGTCGGGCTGGGCTTTATCGGACCCATGGAGGCGCTGAGACAGCAGCGGTTCGCGATCGTGCTCATCGACTACTACTCAAAGTGGATCGAGGTGGGCTTCTGTGCCGAGCCCAGCACGGAGGCAGCGGTCCAACTTCTGGAGACGCTGGCCTCTCGGGAGGGCTACCCGAGAGAGCTCGTATCGGATAACGGAAGCCATTTCAGCTCAGAAGGGTTCGAAGCCTACCTGCGGAGCGTGGGGACGCACCACATCCACGTCACGCCCTATCACCTGGCCGGGTCAGGGGCGGTGGAGCGTGCCAATCGGATGGTGAAGGTGGCACTCCAGGCCGCGGACAAGAGCGGCGAGGGAAGAGCGCGGTATTTGCAGAAGTTTTTGCAACAATACCGCAGCACGCCGCATGCAACGACCGGAGTCAGCCCGTCCGAGCTGCTGCACGGTCGGCAGCTGCGGACAAAGCTGCACGCCGCAGCTCTGAAAACGAAAAGCAGGCCGTGTCGGAGTCAGAAGTGCGGAGACGGGTGGAGAACCGCCAGGCCTATCAAAAGGCCTACGCCGACGGACGGCGCGAGGAGCGCACGCCGCCATTCCACGTAGGGGACCAGGTGAGAGTCCGGCGAATGCCCCAGCCCCGTAAGCGGCGCCCACGATTCACTGAGTCAATCCGGATCGAGACCCGCCTGGGACCGGTGAGCTACCGCCTGGAAGACGGTACTCGGGTGCACAATGAACGGCTGACGACGGCGCCGAAAAATCGCCCGCAAAGGGAGGAGCCGGGAGCGGCTGCACCGCTCTGGCCGCGACCAACAGACCACGATAGACCAACTACGCAGCGCCCGAGTCGGCCGGCTCCGTGGACGTGGACGCTGGTCGACCGGCATCCGAGGCGGAGCAGTCCGAGGGGACGTCGGAGGCGGACCCGTCAGAGGAGACACCTTCAGCGCACCAGCCAGCGACGACAGCTGCGGCCGCGGGCGGGCCGCCTGGTCCGAGTGCTGGTGGCGATCGAGCGTCAGGTGGCGCTAGTGGTCAGCGGCCAGAGGGCGCAGATGTACGCGGGGAGTCCAGCGACGCTGTGCGTCGGAGTAACCGGAATAAGAAACCGCGTGAGAAGTTAATTGAAATCATGTAAGGGGCAACGTTTTTTCGAAGGGAGGAGGAATGTGGTGTATGGCAGTTGTTTAGGGAGCCTACGCGCCAAGCAAGTGGCAGCTGTGCGAGAGGGATGGCCTGGACAAGTGGCGCGTGGCAGGGGCACGACGTGTTTGGACGCCTCGGACGTTATACTATTGCTTCGTTGTTATTCCCAAGGCATTGGGTAAATACTCACGGTAGCACCTGACTTAGTGTCTGGTCGGGCTGTGAGAGCGGAAGATACTACAATGCGTTGCTGGAAACATACAGTGTTCTTGATACACGCAAATTTTCATGGTTTTGTTTCCGAGACCCGATTCGTTTGAGAGCAGATTACCGGTGCAAACGATACACAATGGTGGAACAAACATTCAGTGGCGTTGTTATCAACATGCAAGTGATCATGAATCTCGAAGCGGCCAATTTGATGCGAGAAAGGACAAATGTCAGAAACGGACGTTTTTTCGTCTCATATGAGGGCCAATATGAAATTAAGCACAAGTACAAATAGGATGCATGTTATCTGCCGGTTGACGCGTTTTTCACAAGATGACCATTTTTCACAAAAAATTGACCTTGGTTGAACCTAACTGAACACCTACCGGCACTGGACAGTTTACGTCACACTATAGCATGGGAAGGCAATTTTGCGTCAAAACCGGTGTAACGCAACATCTCTGCCGAATTTGAAAACGGGCGATTTTTTTTTTTTGGTAGCAAAATGTCCCAAACTCATATCTAACGAACGAATGTAAATAGAAGGCTGCTTTGACTTGCAAACGATGTAAACCGAAGTTACCACTTGTTAAATACATTTTTGATCACTGGGTGGTCACCGAAAAATTTCAGACGGCTATTTTTGCAAAAAAATCAAAATTTTCCAAACACGTTTTTCAGTTCAAAATGCGAGGCCATGGTCCATTTAGGGTGTAAATGCAGTGGCAAGTGTTTCTGCGCATGTATACACGTTTCTGTAGCAATTGCAATATCTACATCGGGAGCCGTTTCAGTGCTTTTTTTCAACTAACCTAAAACCTATGCATACGTTTCTCTTTTTAAATTATACCGTCGTGTTCGCCGTGCGATTGCGTGTCGAATGACATATGATAAGACATTTGTGCGTTGCTGGAAACACACAGCATTCTTGATGCACGCAAATTTCCATGGTTTTGTTTCTGAGACGCGTTCCGTTTGAAAGCAGATTTCCGGTGCAAACGATACACAATGGTGGAACAAACATTTATCGGCGTTGTTTTCAACATCCAAGTGATCACAAATCTCGCCGCGGCTGCTTTGATGCGAAAAAAATACAAATTTCAGAAACAGACGTTTATTTGTCTCATATGAGGGCCAATATGAAGTTCAGCACGAGTACGAATCGGATGCATGTTCTGTGCCCATTGAAGCATTGTTCACGAGATAGCCATTTTTCAACAAAATTTCTCGTTGGTTGTACCTAACTGAAAACCTACCGGCACTGGACAGGTTATGTCACACCATAGCATGGATAGACAATGTTGCGGCATACCGGTGTAAAGCACCACCTGTGCACAATTTGAAAACGGGCGTTTTTTTAGGAAGTAAAATGTTCCAAACTCATATCTAACGAACCAATGAAAATACAAGGTTCGTTGGCTTGCAAACGATGTAAACCGATGTTTCCACTTGTTGACTACATTTGTGATCACCGGGTGCAGACAGAAAATTTTGGGAGGGCATTTAAAAAAAAAAAATTCTAAACGGGATTTTGACGTTTCAGGATGAAAGGGCATGGTTTATTCAGTGTGTAAACGCAGCAGCAAGTGTTTCTGTGCATGCAAACAGTTTCTACAGCAGTTGCAAAATCTACATCGAGCGGCGTTTGATAGTGTTTTTTTTAAAAAGACCTAAAAATTATACACGCTTTAATTTTGTAAGTTATACCATCGTGTTTCCCGTGCGATTACGCGTCCAAAAACATACAATAAAACGTTAGTGCGTTGCTGGAAATATACAGCATTCTTGATGCACGCAAATTTCCATGGCTTTGTTTTTGAGACCCGCTCCGTTTCAAACCAGATTGCCGGTGCAAACGATGCACAATGGTGGAACAAACATTCAGTGGCGGCTTTGTCTACATGCAAATAATCACAAATCTCGCCGGGGCCACTTTGGTGCAAAAAAAGACAAATTTCAGAAGCGGACATTTTTTCGTCCCATATGGGGACCAATCTTAAATTCAGCACGAGTGCAATTCGAATGCATGTTCTGTGCCGGTTGACGCGTTTTTCACGAAATAGCCATTTTTTTAAACAAAATTTCAAGTTGATTGCTTCTAACTCAAAACCGATCAGCACTGGACAGTTTGTGTCACACCAAAGCATGGGAAGACAATTTTGCGTCAAAACCGGTGTAACGCAACACCTGTGCAGAGTTTGAAAACGGGCGTTTTTTGGATAGTAAAATGTTCCAAGCTCATATCTAACGAACCAATGAAAATAGAAGGCTGCTTTGACTTGCAAACGGTGTATACCGATGCTACCACTTGTTGACTACATTTTTCATCACTGGGTGCTGACCAAAAATTTTGGGGGGATCATTTTTTCGACAACAATGAAAGTATTCCAATCGCAATTTTTAAGTTCAGAATGAAAGAGCATGGTCCATTTAGTGCGTAAATGCAGCGGCAAGTGTTTCTGTGCATGCAAACAGTTTCTGCACCAACTGCAAAATCTGCATCGAGCGCCGTTTCAGACTGTTTATCTAAATTAACTTAAACTGTACATGCGTTAATTTTTTAAGTTATACCGTCGTGTTCGCCGTGCGATTGCGCGTCGAATGACATGCAATAAAACATTAGTGCGTTGCTGGAGACATACAGCGTTCTTGATGCACGCAAATTTCCATCGGTTTGTTTCTGACGCCCGCTACGTTTGAAAGCGAATTGCTGGTGCAAACGATACACAATGGTAGAACAAACATTTAGTGACGTTGTTGTCCACATAAAAGTGATCATAATTCTCAGCGCGGCCACTTTTTGCGAAAAAAGACAAATTTCAGAAACGGACGTTTTTTCGTCCCATATGAGGGCCAGTATGAAATTCAGCACGAGTACGAATCGGATGCTTGTTTTGTGCCGGTTGACGCGTTTTTCAAGACATGGGCACTTTTCAGCAAAATTTTAGGTTGGTTGTACCTAACTGAAAACCAACCGGCACTGGACAGTTTATGTCACACCGTAGCATGGGGAGGCAATTTTGCGTCCAAACCGGTGTACGCCACACCTGTGCACATTTTGAAAACGGCCGTTTTTGGGTAGTAAGATGCTCTAAACTCATATCTAAGGAACCAATGAAAATGGGGAGCTACTCTGACTTGCAAGCGATGTAAACCGATGTTACCACCCTTTGACCACATTTTTCATCACCGGGTGCTAACCGAAAATTGGCGGGGCCATTTTTTACAAAAAATATTCCAAACGCGACTTTCTCATTCAAATCTGAAAGGGCATGGTACATTTAGTGTGCAAATGCTGCGGCAAGTGTTTCTGTGCACGCAAACAGTTTGTGCAGCAATTGCAATATCTACATCGAGCGCCGTTTCAGTGTTTTTTTTTCAACTAACCTAAAAACTGCACATGTGTTAATTTTTAAGATATGCCATCGCGTTTGCCGTGCGATAGCAAGTCGAATGGCATATAATCAAACTTTAGTGTGTACTGGAAACATATAGCGTTCTTGATGCACGCAACGTTCCATGGTTTTGTTTCTGAGAGCAGATTGAAAGCAGATTGCCGGTGCAAACGATACACAATGGTGGAATAAACATTCAGTGGCGTTGTTGTTAGAATCCAAGAGGCCGCAAATCTCGTCGCGGCCACTTTGGTGGGGAAAAAAGACAAATTTCAGAAACGGACGCCTTTTCGTCTCATATGAGGGCGAAGATGAAATTCAGCACGAGTGCAAATCTGGTGCACGTTCAGTGCCGGTTGACGTGTTTTTCACGAGACGGCCATTTTTCAACTAAACTTCACGTCGGTTGTACCTAACTGAAAGCCTACCGGCACTGAACAGTTAATGTCACACC
The DNA here is from genome assembly GCF_011947565.3 of Pollicipes pollicipes. Lineage (NCBI taxonomy): Eukaryota > Metazoa > Arthropoda > Thecostraca > Pollicipedomorpha > Pollicipedidae > Pollicipes > Pollicipes pollicipes. The sequence goes on along the minus strand of NW_023596448.1, from coordinate 14,699,480 downwards.
AAAGCATGGCTAGGTAATTTTGCGTCAAGACCGGTGTAACGCAACACCTGTGCAGAAGTTGAAAAGGGCCGTTTTTTGGGGTAGTAAAATGTTCCAGTCATATCTAACGAAGCAAGGTAAGTAGAAGTCTCCCTTGACTTGCAAAAGATGTTAACCGATGTTACCACTTGTTGACTACATTTTTGATCACCGGGTGCTGACCGGAAATATTTGGGGGGGGGGCATTTTTCCGAAAAAAATGAAAATTTTCCAAACGTGATTTTTCTGTTTAGAACGAAAGGGCATGGTCCATTTGGTGTGTAAATGCAGCGGGAAGTGTTTCTGTGCATGCAAACAGTTTCTGCAGCAATGACAAAACCTACGTCGAGCGCCGTTTGCGAGTTTTTCAAATAAGCTAAAAACTATACATGCGTTAATTTTTTAGGTGATACCATCGTGTTTGTCGTGCGATTGCGCGTCGAATGACATATAATCAAAGACTAGTGCGTGGCTGGAAACATACAGCGTTCTTGATGCACGCAAATTTCCATGGTTTTGTTTCTTAGGGACGCTCCGTTTGAAAGCAGATTGCCAATGCAAACGATACACAATGGTGGAATCAACATTCAGTGGCGTAGTTGTGAACATCCAAGTGATCACAAATCTCGCCGCGGCCACTTTGATGCGAAAAAGGACAAATTTCAGCACCGAAGGTTTTTTCGTCCCATATGAGGCCCAGTGGGAAATTCAGCACGAGCACAACTCGGTTGCATGTTCAGTGCAAGTTGACGCGTTTTTGACGAGGTGGCCATTTTTCAACCAAATTTCGCGTTGGCTGTACCTAACTGAAAACCTCCTGGCACTGGACAGTTTATGTCACACCATTGCATGGAAAGGCAATTTTACGACAATTCCAGTGTCACGCAACACCTGTGCAGAATTTGAAAACAGCTGTTTTTTGGATAGTAAGATATTCCAAACTCATATCTAATAAACCAATGAAAATAGAAGGGTGCTTTGACTTGCAAACGATATAAACCGATGTTACCCCTTGTTGACTACATTGTTGATCACCGTGTGCTGACCGAATTGAGGGCAATTTTTTTCGAAAAAATATGAAGTTTTCTAAACGCGATTTTCTCATTTCAGAATGAAGGGGCATGGTCCATTACCAGTCCTGCTGAGTCTGGTGACGTCGGGGGTTTGTTTTAGCTGTCAGTTTTAAGCGGTGACGAACTGGCCCGGTAAAAATGCGACTGAGTGCGAACAAGAGTCATCAGTCGACAGACAGACCAGTCCCACACACACAACTATGAAGCTTGTACGACAAATTGTAGGGAGACACATTGTGCAATTCATGCGGACCTTCTCATTAAGTTTCAAGCTGCCACTTTCTGCAGCATGAGTACGGGGTCAGCAATCCAACGACGCACTGAGCGCAATGAAAAGGGCTAATTGTGACACCACTTTCAGATTGTGTTCGGCGCCGTTGTGGCCGTGGCTGCTGCCGCCCCCGACCGTATCCGTGGTGCTCCTACCTACGCCCCCAAGGTGTACGAGATTTTGAAGCAGGAGGCTGACCTTCGTGACGACCAATCCTACGATTCGCAGTGAGTAATGATTTACTGCCACCCATTCCGATATTTTGTAGCTGTCAGTTTTAAGTCCTTGATGTATTTTAGACTTCCTTCCTTTTTCAAAGTCCATCGCTCTCTAGCGCTAGTTATGCAGAAAACATTGGCGCAGTATGCATAGACTTTAAACAATGTTTGCCACACATGCATCTCGCAGCTTTGAGACTGAGAACGGCATCTACGCATCCGAGTCTGGCAGGCCGGTGGAGGGATACGGCGATGAGGAGAGCTATGGCGTCAACGGCAAGTTCAGCTGCACCGTCCCCGACGGTGTTGTTTTCAGGGTCGTCTACGTGGCCGACGCCAACGGCTTCCAGCCCCAGGGTAACCACCTGCCCACCCCCGTGCCCACCGATTACCCCACCCCGGAGGTGTCTGATGATGAGGAGGAGGGATACGAGGCGCCTGGGCGATGATGATGACGATGATGAGGCTCCCCGCGCTTACTACCCGCCCCAGCCTCAGTATGAGCGCGTCATCGTCGGCTACAGGCCCCGCTACAACTAAACGACGGAATGATTATTGGTTTTCCCCATGACCGTTCTCCATTTGATGTGAAGCTGCGTGCCCGTGATACTGTGCTATGGCAGCGAATGCTTATTTATTGCGGTGTGTGTTACAATACAGCAAAATATGGGGTGTTGAGGCAGGGGTGAAAAAACCTGCTCACTTGACTACCAGGGTGGGAGACAGAAAATATGAGGATCAAACTCCCCAGGAGCCACCCGTACAAACTGTAACTGTTTTCTTGCTAGGTTGGTTTTCCATTTTTCAACGATAAAACAATTTCGCCGTGGTGTTACGGACGACAACAATGCCATCGTACACGACGACGTTGAATTTAGTATTGCTTTCGCCATCAGTAAGGAGACAACCACTAGTGGCCAGAAGGTGTCACCCGGTCAGACAGAGTTAAATTCTATAAAGGTCTGTCTCGTGCAGGTTTCCGAGCGATTTTAACCTTTACCGCCTGTCTCCCTGAGCAGTCGTTTTTTCAGCGCCATTCGGAGCGAGCGCCGCACATATCTGACGCTATATGTGGCGCGTGTTGGTGCTCAGCGTGAAGCCAGTTGGATATTGCGGGCGTCTCGATTGCCTTGAAATTTGGTGTGCAATGCCTTCTCAACACGCTGATTCCGAAAATCATTGCCTTTGGGGTGGAATTTTGCGTAATTTTCGAGTTATGTGCTGCGTAGCATCCCAATGTGATATTGCGGGGCGTCTCGATTGCCTCCAAATTTGGTGTGCATGGCCTTCTCAACACGCTGATTCCGAAAAACACTGCCTTTGGGTTGGAATTTTGCGTAATTTTGTAGTTATATGCTGCGTAACATCCCAGTGTGACATTGCGGGGCGTCTCGATTGCCTCCAAATTTGGTGTGCAGGGCCTTCTCAACACGCTGATTTCGAAAATCGATGCCTTTGGGGTGGAACTTTGCGTAATGTTCGAGTTATACGCTGCGTAACATCCCCATGTGATATTGCGGGGCGCCTCGATTGCCTCCAGATTTAGAGTGCAGGGCGTTCTCAACACGCTGATGCCGAAAATCACTGCCTTTGGGGTGGAATTTTGCGTAATTTTCGCGTTATACGCTGCGTAACATCCCAATGTGATATTGCGGGGCGTCTCGATTGCCTCCAAATTTGGTGTGCAGGGCCTTCTCAACACACTGATTCCGAAAATTGCTGCCTTTGGGGTGGAATTTTGCGTAATTTTCGAGTTATACGCTGCGTAACATCCCAATGTGATATTGCGGGGCGTCTCGACTGCCTCCAAATTTTGTATGCAAGGCCTTTGGAGTTAAAAGGCGTAGAATGTGGCAGCTTTAGATTGCTGTCCTAATGGCAGTGAAACCTGCAAGATATTAATGTTGCCCCGAAGTACATGATTCCCCTTAGTTGCCCACGAGCATGCTGCTTTCCTTTTAAAAATTTGTTAAGGATGAGGAAGTGCAGTACCGTGGTTTGGGAGAAGGTGTAGTTATGGGCTGCAATGAGCAACGGTATTTGATACATGGAATTTTACTTGGCAGTCTGATTTTTGGACACTGTTGGACGGACAGCTGATCCGTCCTCGTGGTTTCGATTGAACTTTGGACAATCGTTTCCGGAAAACGTCTGGTCAGGAAACATCATCCCACCATTACACAAATGGAAAGTGATCATTCTCGCTGCCGCTGCTTTTGATGCTTATGACAGTACTGAAGCGTATCCGTGGGTCCGTGAAAAGCCGACTACTTTGGGACTTCAATCAAGTTTAAGTTTTATTTTCTGCAATTTGTACACATGCAAAGTGTATTTTACGTTACAAACAACACCTTAGAAAAGTTTGACTTTATTACGTTTTCGGCATATGGCAATGAACATACGACACAATGCTTGACCATGAGCTAGACACATCGGACCTCACAATAAATCAGTTCTAAACCACCATTCTCAAGGTCACCATCACCTGCTTCTCTCGCGCTTATCATTCCTGACATTCTTGGGGTCACACACGCCGCGCTCCTGTGAACATTTGATGCGCCGCAGCACAATGACCCTGCCACACACCTTCGCCGCTAGCCAGCCAGTCATCTCGCATGACGGCCATCACAGGAATACGAACACGCGACAGGCAGTGCAAGTAAAAACGTCGCTTCACGGAGGAAGAGCATCATCAGCGATACATTGCCGCAGCCCCAGTTCGTTTCCATCCCCTGCCTAGTCCACCGCGTGAAGCAGTGCGGGATGCGGGCAACAAAATCCATCAGTGACGCGCGGGGACGGGGCTGGCTGCCGTCAGCACCTGGGTAAGGACGGGTCGGTGGCAATCAGCGCTCGGCGCCGCACGTCGTGTGCCGTCCCATGCTTCGGCATGCAGTCGGCTATCAGCTGCTTGGGCCGCCTGACCACCGGTGTGTCGCCACCGCAGTCCGGCCGGCTCGCGTAGTGCGGTGTCTCCACCACGGTCAGCAGCAGCGGGCTGATGTGTCCGGTCAGCCAGCAACATGGGCATGGCGTGCACAGCTAGCATGCGCTGCTCCACCAGCGTCACCAGCGTCCTTGGGAGATAAGACAGGCGGTGACATCACCCAAATCTTCAGGCTCCAGTGGTGAGGCACGATTGGTTTGGTCACAAGCGACATCATGTCAGTTTATGGTTAGGACAAACAATGATATAATTTCGGAATCAGCGTGTTGAGAAGGCCCTGCACACCAAATTTCAAGGCCATTGAGACGCCCCGCAATATCCAACTGACAATTGGGTATCAATCTGCTGCTAGGTTGACGGCCGTCTCAGCGTGCTCAGTCGGCGTTGCGATCTGTTGTGTCGGAGATGTTCATTGCGTGCATACTGATTACGCGTAGTTTTGGGTGTTTTAGCAAATATATATCGCACTTTTCGATTAGGCTGGGACATTTGCGCTTGTCTCTTTATAGCCTTGGATCTTCTGCGTTGAAGCTTTGCCTGTTTGTTCAGTTGCCAGTCATGGGTAAACATCCATCACGTATGAAAGTGCGCTGTTGGCACGTGAACTGTGGTTTTAATGGAGAAGGAAGAAACTTGAAAAGGCACATGAACAATAAGCATAAAAGGTTGCCAATTGTCCTTAATAATTCAAGTTTTGGTGTAGGTGGAAAGTGGGGATCTTGCTCCAAGGTAAGAGTTTAAATTGAATCTACATGAGTATGAGTGGCCTTCTGCACAGTAGCAAATGTTTAATAATATTTACCCGAGGTAGATAGTCATGACCAAACATGCCTGCATACCTATCAAATACAGTGAATGAAATAGTCTAGAATCACTGATTTGGTGGCAGAGGACATGGTAGAACAAATCATGACTTTGTAGTTTGTATGGGCAGTTTAGTGCATAGTTATCTTCAGCTTGGTGTGATTACCACCATTAATTAAAATTAGACTGCATCATATAAAACAAAAAAGTGTGGAAGAGTCCACACATTCACCATCCAAAACAAAAATAAATAATTTTTAATGAATCATGCTCATCGGCCGAGATGTCACTGTGTGCGTAGTCAGTGGTATTTCATTGTTTTCACAGTGATGTTAGCCTGTCTGCTTACAGGTACTTTGCCAATAACAGCATCTGCTTATTCAGATGTTTTGCTTGAAAGGTCTGTCAAGGGTTGTAAAATAGATTGGCTTTGATTTTCCACAGGAATGAACAGTGGCACAGATGGCAGAGCACAAGGCACCAACACTTTTGAGATGCTAGGTAGGTCATCCAGTCTAGCTGTGCCATCAGTCTCTGCAGATGAGACTGGAGGTGAGTTTTTCATATATGCTGCTTGTGGTGGTTGGGTATTGATGGTAAATGACTTGGGTCTCTGTTTTATTCAGTGTGAAATGTTATTAAAATGGCAAAACTTTCAGACTTATTTCAAGATAGGCATGGAATGGTGGTTTAAGGTTTCCTGGCAAGCTGTACATTGTTTAACAAATATTACAGTTGCATTACTGTTACATTACACTTGCAGCTGGTTGATGACAATGTTCTTAAGGACTCATTTTTGTCATGAATCATCTTCATTCAAATTTATCAGATACTGCCCTCAGTTACAGTTACCACCAGCTTCCCCATTTTCTTGCCAGATAAATATTTGATCATCCTATAACAACTGGTTAGGTGTTGATATTGAAAACTGCAGGTACTAAGATGAGCTGCATTGGTTGGATTTTTGACACCTGAAATGCAGCATGTCCTAACTGTTGATCTTAAAATGGCTCCTGCATAGATATGGATTTGATGGTGTGATGACTGAAAGTTAATTTTGCGTTGTCAGTCATGTAACAATACTATACTCTATTGCCAAAATATTATTGCCTCATCATAGGTCTTCATGCTCAGAATATTTCACATCCATTTTGGTCTCAGTAAAAGTATGTCTACCACTGTTCATTTAACATTTTTGTTTTATTTGCCATGCAGTGCTCAGATGTTCATACTGAATGGGGATGTCATTTTCCATTAACAGTTTGGGTGTTTCCAAGAAATCAGTGCATTTTTGTGGGGTAATTGTGGTGCTCCTGATATTTTGTCATTAACCTACCTCTTCCACAGTTTTTCAGTTTCCACAGTTCCACACTTCCACAGCACTGGGCGTGTAATTGTTAAGGTGGTGTTTAGTTTTAACCTGTATCCTTGTTCAAGCCTGCAGCTTATTGGGCCGACAAACGCACCCGAAAATGACAATCACCAAGCAGCCAAATTTCTGCACGAAATTGATTCACCAGCGGTGACTTTTGAACCTGGCTCGAAACGAATTATTCCTTTGCGATTCGATCTCCCTCGGACTCAAGTAAACTGCAATCCACAGGTCCGCCCTATCGTGGCGTTTGGTGCGGCCCTGGTCCACAACTTGAAGGCAAGGAGAGAGGGAGGTGGTGCGGATGGTGGAAGAAAAGGAACAGCAAACGAGGCGCTCCTGCACAACATGCTCTATGTCCGGTCGGTTGGTGACCTAAAGGGTTTCCGGACCCAAAAGATCAGTCGACGTCCAGGTGAGCACAGTCTCCGAAGCCATCGGACATCTGGTGTCCAGCAAGCTGATCCGGCCATCGGCTGCGGCGCCGAGCTGCAGCGTTTGCGAAGCAATCAGCATCCTGCATAGTGAGGAACGCACTAGCTCCAACCAAGCTCTCTTGAAAGCTTTGTGGAAACGTGGTCGCTCGATGGAACCTTTCGTCAGTCTAGTTGTCCGCGTGTGGCTGCTCAGCCCTGTCGAAAGTGTGGTTGAGTCCATGGGCAGCGTCCTCAAGGAGGTTTTCTTCATGCATCGGCAGCTGAGGCATGACAATGCCGCGAACAAGCTCACGATTCGATGGAATGATCCTGAGCTTGATGGTGCCGAACATCTCATAAGAGCTGTTCAGAAGCGTCACCAATTTGACTTCGTGAGGCGGTCTGTCAACGTGAAGCACCTGCTCACGGGAACGGTGATCGCCCGCCATAAAGCATACCAATCATATCGCTCATGCCTTTTCAAGTAGTTGAGGAGAAAAGGAGTGTTGACATTGTGAGTCAGCCCATGGATCAAATTTTACATGCGCGATTAACGTCCTCGAGCTCACGGCGAGTGCTGAAGTACTGTAGACAAGGTTTCGTTGTGTGCTGAACTGTACGCGGCGTATTTGGCATTTTGTACTGACACCATGTCGGCGTGATTTCATACATATCCAAGGTGAATTCAGTGTAAATACAAAAAATCGTCGCCAACTACGTGGTGTCGAAAGTACTTTAGCAAAACATGTATGCGGTCAAGGATATGGTAGGTAAAACTACGATGCTGTCGCGATCCGACCGAAGCTCCCTTGAGAAGTTGGCAATGCGGTTATGCGTTCACCGGCTTCATCAAAAAGCCAAGGAGACAAAATCTGGCATCAGAGTCCGGTGGGAGACAGTGTTTACGGTTTTTTCACCCCTTTGTTGAGGACAGATGCGATTCTCAGTATCATGCGCCTACAATAGCCATGACATAAAGAAGGTAAATCGGCCTCTGTGATCTCACAATAATATCATCCGCCTGGACATATACCTCATACAATATCACAACACAATAGGTCGAAGATCATGTAAAAGCTCTAAAGGTGGTAAGACATGAAGCTACTGTTCATGCCAGTGGTAAGGTCAGGGAGCTTAGTGGTGTGGTATGGGCCAAGTGGTGTCAAAAGGTCGAGTACAATTTGTGTAATCATGCAAACGAGCAAAGCCGGCTCAACAAGGAAACAACAACGAGAACGAAAATCAGAACGGAGGTGGGCATCGGCACGCCTGATGTGAAATGGTGAGTTTCGTATCAGTGGGGTTTGTGCGCATAAGATTATGGAATGACTTAAAACAATTAGTATGTAAGGAGGTTTACGTTATATTTCACCGGACTCTTAGGTCCCACGTTTCGAAATGATTTTTCTCGGAAGTTCTACCTTACCTATGGAGCCAATGAAATACGAAATGGTGGCATCCATTGACAGATTTGGAGTGTTCTAATACCCGTTATTCTCGTCCGTGTTTTGCCGAAACAAAACCCATCATGGTGCGTATTACGTCCTGAATATGAGAGTGACAACGATCATCACAGCTTAGGTCAGTCTCGGATGGACTCGGAAAGGATTGGGCCCGGCAGACAAAATACAACACCAGTGGGAGGCTTTCCATGTCCCTGGAAGCGTCTCTTGGGCTTTAATGCTGGACGTTAAATGGCGCCTGTTGACCTAAACACACTCACTCCAAACATACACATCTGTTGGCGTCCGCGTCAATCCAATCGTTCTTGGCTCGCACACAGATACCCTCGCCCCCCCCCCCCCCCCCCTGTCCCAGTACGTTGACATGATAATATGTCTGTGTGAGTCCTCGTTGAACTAAGTTGAGTCCATTTAACGCATTTCATACACCCGGTGGAACCACGTGCATACACTAAAGCATATCAGGCTCATTTATCAGTCTGGCGCCAGCGCGTTTACGCGGCCGGCATCAGGTGTCCGAAGCTGGACGACGACTCGTTCCCTCGCCCAACCTCCAGGGCGAAGGCACGCTATTCGGCCGACGCTCCCTCGCGTCTCGTCCAAGGTTGGGCGGACCATCACTCCTTCGGCCACGCCCACCTCCCGCAGCTTTCCGCTGCCGTGCCGCGCTATAGACAGCGCCTCGTACAGCACGGTGACGTGGCCTCCGACGCTTCCGCGCCCTCGCCTCCCGCCTGCTCAAGTGAACTTTGTAAGGCTCCACCCCACGGCGCGTTTCTCAGAGGCCTGCAGGTAGACAGCGCTCCCGATGGGAAGGCGAATCCCCTTGGCAGACAGCGAGCGCTTGACGTGACCTACGTTTGTACCTTGCGGTATCCACTGCCGGGATGATCTGGAGACTAACTGACTGGCCAGTCCTACGACCCTGTCTCTTGTCGCCCTTGCTATGAGCGCGCGTTGGAGAGCTCTCTTTTTCCCAACATCAAGCTCTCTATTTGTCCCGCCAAGAGCTTATAAGACCTGACGCGCAATACGTCGGGAAAGAATAGCTTGTGTACTGTGCTCTCCCGAGGCATTGTACACCAACAGATGGACTCAGTGACAAGCGTGCATAATGGTGCAACCTGGGCAGTCCCAACTGGTCCTTGGTGATACCGTGACCGATGCGTCTTTATGCCGTCACGTCTGAGGTCAAGTGAGAGACAACGAAACGAGTCCGACGTCACGTGGTCCGTAAAAAGGAGCGAAGCCGCGCCTCCGGGTCGCGCTATCTACAAGCATCGCTCCGTGTGAGGGCAGGACCGGGGCTGTCTGACTTTTCGATCCTGCCCGTGTCTGGGCCGTACTGCTCGGGCGCGTTTGCGGAAAATGCCAGTGCTTGCGCTTCGTCGTCGCAAGTCCGAGCAATCGACCCACTGACTGGGTGGCCATTGATAAGTCAAAGCCTACCCTGGATTTGAGCGCGAGTTCCCCCTATTAACCGGACCGTTACGTACTTAGTCGCACCGCCAGCGGGCCAACAACAGTCACCCGCCAACCGCGCACGCATGCGGCGTACATAGCGCCGCGGTCATGCCCGGGTCTGCCGGCGATACGACGGGCTAGGTGCAGGGAGGGCTGCGGGCCGACACCGACGACCTATCGGACACTCCCTTGGATGCCAGGCCAAAAAATAAGACACAAACCAAACAAAGAGTAAGCAAAACAAAAACAAGAGAAAAAAACAGTGCGACAGAGAGCATGATCGCGACGAATGGATTCGTATCAATGTAAATGGCCTCGACCCGCGCGCGTCCGTGGTCCCACGTCCCCATGTGGTTTAAGCGAGTTCGGTCTCCCCATGTTCGGCGTGTAGCGCCACCTCGTAACTTGCTGGCGGGTCGTGGCGCTGGAATCGCTCGCCCGTCGTAACCGCAAATTGCTATCCTCTGCCGGCGGGTCGCGGGCGCTAGACCCCTCGTCCGTCCGCACCGTAAGGTGCTGTCCTCTGCTGGCGGGTCGCAGGTGCCAGCGCCGCCATGCGCGCCGTTAGGTGCTGCCCTCTGCCCGTGATGTCCGATATCCGCCGGTAGATGGCGCCTGTGTCGTCTTCTAAACGCTGCCCCGATCGGCGCCTTGCGAGTGCCCTCCTCTGGTCTCGCGCTGTCACGCACGGTCTTTCGAGACATAGCGGGTTCGGTACACCTCGCCGCGATGTCTCCGAACCCATGGCGGGTAATCTCGCTCCGACCGCTCGCTTCAGGCGGTCGGAGGGAGATTGGTTGATTCGGAAAAATCGACACCGTACTCTCCCGTGCCGGGCCTCCGGCGTCTGTAGCAGATCCCTCCAGGACGGGAGAGGCCCTTGACAGGCGAGCACGGACACCGTGCACTGACCAGTCAGTCAATCGAGCCAGGCCAAGCAACACAAAGAGAAAAGTAGGGAACTGGAATTACACGCTCTCGTTAAAAAAAACCGTGCGTACGCGCTGAGCGGAGCTAGACAGTACCGAGTCAAACAAGGATGTTAACAAACAAAAATTACACACTCACCGATACCATGCAAAATCACTTAGCTGGGCCGGACGAGCGATAAGCAATGGAGGACAGCGCGCGGATGATGAAATGCGTGCAAGCGCTCCGGACGGGACTCGGCAAGACCGTTTCACCGCCCACGCCCCCCCCCCCGCCCCCCCAAGGAAAAAGCAAAGGGAGGGAACAAAAGCAAACGATTAACTTAGCGGAAAAGGAGGCTATGCATGCACGAACGTCATATGACTAACCAGTCAATCGGCCTGGGCAAAGCAACTGATAACGTGTGGTGAGAAGACAGCGTGATCGTCAGTCCGTCCGTGCATGTGCAAAAGTCAGGGTTAAAATTAAATTAAAGTTAAATTTAAAAGGAATAAAAAAACAGACCGTCCAGCCAGCCAGCAGACTTCCGCCACAGCCGAAGGGCACCTTCATGGATGTACCGGCGTGGTCCGCACGCCGTGCCTGGCCGCGACGTGGGATTGGCGAGGGACATGATGAGCCGCTGCGCCTCCATGTGGCTGCCTCCAACGGCAAAATCGAGACAGCCTCGGCGCCGGCTATCGAGCCAGCCGTCGTGCCGAAGCGCACGTCAACGCCCTCGAACACCGTGCGATGCCACATTGGGCGCCAGTTCCCTTTCACCGCTTGGCCAAATTACCTTCAGCCTCGCGTCCGTGCTAAACCTTTAAAACGCAGAACGTCAGCCGTATTTACCAAATCCCTCGCACTTCTTGACCCACCAGTTGATCTCTTCGCGCGGCCCAGCACCAAACCGCGTGATACTTCAGCCCTCCCCTTTCATTTCTCTTTCCTCTCACTTTGTCTTCATTCTACCTTGTATCATTATCTCACGTGATAAGGCTTATCTTTGTTTTCACCCAGCTCACTCGACGCCAAACAAGGCGTTTCACAGAGACTACTAGGAATAAGCCGGCAAGGAATGTCGTCGTTTGCAATCGCATTTTTTGTAAAGACCTATAATGGTTCGCTTGAAAGGCGCTCCTAAACAAGCGTGTCGATCCCATGTAATGGAATATTGAACACAAGGATAACATAACAAAGATTTAATTCTAGCGGAGCCTTTAGCCGACGTTGACGCATTCATACTGAGGCTGGGGCTGGTAGTAAGCGCGGGGAGCCTCATCATCGTCATCATCATTGCCCAGGCGCCTCGTGCCTCTCCTCCTCATCATCAGACACCTCCGGGGTGGGGAAATCGGTGGGCACGGGGGTGGGCAGGTGGTCACCCTGGGGCTGGAAGCCGTTGGCGTCGGCCACGTAGACGACCCTGTAAATAACACCGTCGGGGCCGGTGTAGCTGAACTGGCGGTTGACGCCATAGCTCTCCTTATCGCCGTATCCCTCCACCAGCCTGTCAGACTCGGAGACATGGGTGCACTTTCCAGTCCCAAAGCTTCGAAATAAATATGAGTGAAACATTGAATCATCTACAGATCGTGCCGCCTCCGTAGTCTAGGGGAAAGCTGCTTGACTTGTAACCCAGCGGCACTGGGAACAAGGACCAGAGTGGGCGCATTGTTTGACCCGCTTGAATTGGAAAGATCAGCTGACAACTGGCTAACGAAGGTCGACCCAGTTCAGGGATGGCCCTGCCGCAGCAATGTGCGACACGCATAAGCCTCCGCAATCCTGTCTGACAAAAGGGTGGAGGCAAAATCATTCGTTGAACTGGACGGCACGACTTGGGTGGTGGGTTCAGGGTACACGCAACAAGCTATGCTTGGCAGGTACTCTGAACCAGAAGTCACCGATGCAAACCATACGGAATAGATTTATTTTAAAAAATAATTTGATGATAAGAACAAACTTCTAGCATCACCCTGTGCACTAATCGTTGCTGGCAACAGATCATACAAAAAACGTTTTCCGGGATTTTATTTCTATTACAAATAATGCCCTGGACGTGAGCGTTACAAAAGGATTGCTTTTTGCGACTCGGAGGGACTGGTCTTCACGGAACACGCCGTCCTGCTTCAGGATCTTGCACGCCTTTTGGGCGTAGGTGAGGGCACCGTAGCTACGGTCGGGGCGGCGGTAGCCATGGCCACAACGGCGGCGACAAGCATCTGGAGCAGCGGTAATTCTCAGTGTCATGATGTCCTGGCATTGATATTTGCTTGTCAGTATTTTTGACATTTTGGAACCTAACGACTGGACACATTCTGAAAGCACGCACGTTTGTGTTTGGGCAAAACAAATGTTTAAATTGTGCATGCCGTAACTGCACTGCAACACAAATATCCGGACCTAGCGGTAGAGCAGATCACTGAAACGATCACTTGATGCTATTGCATACACGCAAGTCACTCTCTGGTCAGAGCACGCTTATTCAACAACTTCATGTCTGTTTGTGTGGCGGGTCTGTGTGTTGACTGACGCCACCGATCTTACTCCATGGTAAGAACACTGAGTCGGGACTCGCATACCCTACCCATGGCCATCACAGGTCACCATGGTCGGCCGCACCTGTCAGGGCGCGGCAAGGGACCACGACCTCTGCTTCTGTCATTGTACATTTGTCTCTGTGACCCGCGAACCCTTGCTTCTTTAAACTTTCAATAATTTGGGATTATCTCAAAAATAGTCCATACATACTCTGACAGAACGGTTTCGCAGCCAAGTTTAGCTGCGGAAATGTCATCTGCACATTGGGACGACTTTCGCATGTACGGAGCCGTTAAACCCTAAACGTCACAGTGTTACACGACACGTCTCATTATTTTCTTCTTACCTCACCATGTCTTCTACATTCTCGCACAGCGTCCATGGCATCGGAATGTGTACCTTAGTAGCTCAAGAAGTATCGCAATGGGTACGCTATCGGCGCACGCAACACTTGGTTCCCCATGCAGTACGAGCATGTGCCGAACACGTGACATCCCCTGAATCATGCTGAATGCCAGTGGTTATTTAGCCAGCCACTTGGCTGGAATTTCATAATCTTTGAGATCGCGTTTTTTGAACCACATTCATTTAAGCAAGGTGAGAAACAAAGTGTGATCTTAGAATAGTAAATATGTCCTCCATAAGGAGTTATGTTGCATGTATCGAGAAACATCACAAAGTCTTGTCAGCGCTTTTGCTTCCAAAATCAAATATGCACTCACCTGGGAAACAGGCAATCATAGGGCGGCAAGACGAACCATCTGGCCTGAAAGAGCGGCAGCACTCGATGCAACACGTTATGCCTCTAAATCGACTTTGATGACATCGATAGGATGCAGGGAGATATTGGTATGTTGCTTTCGCCATATTTTTGAGTGTGAGCTGCGTTTTCTCTCATATACGATGTCAGCATTGAGTTGCTGTCGCACAAAACATGAACAAGGATCCAACAGATCCATGGAGCGACCATTCGCTTTATATGATATATTTATATATGTATATATATATATATATATATGTATATATGTATATATATATATATATATATATGTATATATACATATTTACATACTATAGCTATACTATATAGCGTTACAACGGGATTCGTAAGGGCACTGTTTGCGCGCTGTGTGAACATGGAGACAAGGGTGTGAAACAAAGGCCTTACTTGTCATGAGAGCAAGTCGACGTTATCCGATTTTAAAACTTGTAGATGAAAAAATACTAACATTATTTCTCAGCTCACCTGAGGGTGGTAGTTCACCATAAGCGTCACAGTGTAACACGACACATCTCATTATTTATTTTTTTGACCTCACCATGTCTTCTACATTTTCGCACAGCGTCCATGCCATCGGGATGTGTACCTTGGAAGCTCACAAAGTATCGCGATGCGCAAGCTGTCAGCGCACGAAACCCTCAGGCAACACGAGACATGTGCAAAACTCGTGATATCCCCTGAAGCATGCTGAATCCTAGAGGTTAGAATCGAGGATTTTCATAGTCTTCGAGATCGCGTTTTTGAACCACGTCCATTTAAGGAATGTGAGAAACGAAGTATGATATTAGAGTAGCAAATACGTCCTCCATGCGGAGATCCATCGCATGTATGGCAGAGCATCAACAACAGCACCACGTAATCTTGTTAGCGCTTTTGTCTCCAAAATAAGATGTGCACTCACCTGGGGAATAGGTAATTGCAGGGCAGCAAGAAGAACCATCTGGTCTCAAAAAGCGACAGCACTCGATGCGACACGTGATAAGCTTCTAAATCGACTTTGATGACATTAATAGGATGCAAGGAGGCACTGGTAGGTTGTCTTTGCCATACTTTTGAGCATAAGCTGCGTTTTCCTTCATAGAGATGTCAACGATGATCCTTGACGATGTCAATGATCCAACAGATCCATGGCACTACGATGTGCTGTAAACTGTCCTTTTACCATATATATAATATATATATAATATATATAATATATATAATATATATATATATATATATATATATACATATGTTTGTGTGTGTGTGTGCGTGTGTGTGTTTGTGTGTTATATGATATATATATATATATATATATACATATATATATTATATTATAATGTTATATATATATAAATAATAATAATTACATATATAAATATTTATTATATATATATAAACATATATATTATATATATATATATATATATTTATCTATATCTTTATCTAGTATCTCTATATGTATAGATGTGTGTGCATATATGTGTGTATATATAGGTTTATATATATTATATTATATATATAAGATATTATAGATACCTCTTCTCTCTTCTCCTCTCTCTATCTCTTCTATCTCTCTCTTTCTCTTCTCTCTCTTCTCTCCTCTCTCTCTCTCTCTCTCTCTCGCTCTCTCTACTATCTCTAGTCTCTATCCTCTCTCTCTCTCTCTCTCTCTCTCTCTCTCTCTCTCTCTCTCTCTCTCTCTCTCTCTCTCTCTCTCTCTCTCTCTCTCTCTCTCTCTCTCTCTCTCTCTCTCTCTCTCTCTCTCTCTCTCTCTCTCTCTCTCTCTCTCTCTCTCTCTCTCTCTCTCTCTCTCTCTCTCTCTCTCCTCTCTCTCTCTCTCTTTATATATATATATATTTACATATTATGTTTATACTAAATAGCGTTGCAACGGGACAAGTACCTGCACTGTTTATGCGCTGTGTGAAAACGGAGCGAAGAGTGTGAAACAAACACGGGGCCGTACTTGTCTTGAGACGAAGCCGACGTTATCCAGTATTAAAGCTTGTGAAAGGAAAAAAAATGCTAATATGATTTGTCAGCTCACCTGAGGGTAGTATCAAACGACCAATGCCCATTTAAGGCATAAGTTTCACCCCCCCCCCCCCCCCCCCCCCCCCCCCCCCCCCCCCCCCCGCGCCCCGCCCCCCCCCCCCCCTCCATTCCCCGTTGCCTCGTTGCATGCGTAACGTAATATATGGGCGGCCCCGTCAGCAAGTGAACAAGATGAGAATAGTAGCATACTGTGCAAAACGCCACGTGATTGTTAACTGTGTGCATGATTCCAGTGCCGAACGATGCATCCTGCACTCCGAATTCGTGCATCTAAATGCCCGGTCAAAGACATCATCGCGCTTCGTCATCTGGGAGCAATTTGGGAAATAGTTGAAAATCTTAGGCATCTTAAAATGAAGCGTGTATTTGTCAGATAAGGCAGCGTAAGGCGATTGCAGATTAAGCCAGATAAAAAAGCAGCGCGCCCAAACCCCCGGAGGGAAGCATCGATGCTGCCGACTAGTCCTTCTACAATACCAAGCAAAGCAAAGAAATTCTGTGTTAGGTGACAGCAGCCCACAGCCTCTGGAGCACTCGGTGGCGTTCTCAAAAGACGCCAAGTTACGGCCTCCATCCTGGTCACATCACATTCTACATGCAGGCACATTTCAGAAACACGGACATGATTCAGTGGCACAAAGACGCTTAGAAAACACAGGGCGCTCGAGAAACACAAAGACGCCGAATGCACAGGTGCTCTTTGCATCTCACAAGAACTCCTAAATATTACACACAGTGACACTTCGACATCGCATAGAGACTCTCAAGCATTAATAGAAGCACGCTACATCGCCGCACGAGGATGCCTCCGCACTGAACAGGGACGTTCCAGCGCCGCATCACGCTTCATCGCAGCACTGCTCCTGCCGACGCCCCCCCCCCCCCCCCCCCGCCACCCTATCGTCAGGTGGTCAGTTCTTCGCCACCGTGCAGCCGATCCAGTCGAGAAAGCTCTCCACATGGGTGTAGACACCCGGGAAGTTGACGTTACCGCAGCCGGAGCCGAAGGAGACGACGCCCGCGGCGTACCAGATTTGCCGGTTCCTGTGGTTCCGACGCTCCATCAGAGGACCCCCACTGTCGCCCTGCCGACGCCAGAGTGTCAGATGTCAGACGGGCTGAGTTCGCCGACCGGTGGCCGGTATCATGTCACAGCCGAAGTACGAGAGCACAGCAAAACTAGCGCACGTTTACTGGCATTTCAGAATACCAGAAGCTATCAAGTGCTACATGCGAGCCAGCGAAGTTTCATAAAATGTTTTAATGGAGTGTTCCACATTTGTATGGGGCTTTGAACTGAGATGGCAATGTTAATGATGATTTGCTGGGGTTCACAGCCCTGCCCTTCTTGAGGCATAAAACCATATAGAGCCTAGCTAGGCCATTCGGTTTGTCATAGTACGTCGGCACGTGCAGCCCTCAAACAAAAGGCATCCTGGCCTGTTTTTGCACCCACCCTGCAGGTGTCGACTCCGCCGAGGTCGTTCTCGCCGTTGGCGCAGATTTGCGTGTTGTCCACGGCCATGTTCTGGCGGGAGTACGTGTCCTGGCACTGAGCGTGGCGCGTGACGTTGATCCGGGCCCACTGCATCAAGGCCTCGGTGGGCCCAGCTGCAATGCACGCGACGTGGCTGCGTAAGTTTTGACCCGTTGGTAACATTCGTGTGCATTGTGAAGACGGCTTCGGGCAAAAGCCCCTTATTTGCGGTCGTAAGCCGTTCCCAGAAGTTTTTTTACTCGCCAAAGCCATTCAAAAGAAAAATGTGCAGTGAGCAGAAGATTTAGCATCAATTCTTGTGCACCGTTTTCCGAAAAGCTCATGCCCCAAGCATTACACAAGGAAAAAGGCTGAAAAATGACCCGCGGGCAAAACTGCAATAATCTGCTACAAGGACGGCGGCAGGTTACCGAGCCTGCACTGACAACGTCTGCTGGGCCACCGCATTCAGCATGGTGAATGCATTATTAAACCTGTGGCTGTGATAAGAAGTCGTTTTTTGCCAAGGTTTTATCGCCATGCTTTTCGAGTCCTAACATCCGCAAAGCTCTTACGCATGGTCTACCCCAAGACTTGGCTTTCCACAAGCTAAGCGCCTTTTAATCATCTATCGCCACCTTCAGCAGCATTGGGATGACAATGTTGCCAGTCGGCTGTCGGGGCCTTTCGTGAGCACGCCCAGCCGGCCCGGTGGCACAGCATACCAACCAGCCGTGTCGCGGCGCGGCCTCGGCCGCGCGGTGGAATGCGACCTACCGCCGCGGGCGCTGACCGCCGTCCCGGGGCGGACCGTAGGGGACGCGTGATAGGTGCGTGTATGCGAGCTGACTTATGGGTGGAAGTTCACCCGAGCTATATGTTTTGTCGTGCCTGGCTGGGATAGCAGGGACAGCACGCCGCTGGACTTGGCCCAATACGGATCGCCGCGTCGCTACACGTCTCTCTCTGATCAAGCTGAGCCGAACCGCTGGACGAACACATCACAGAGACGGGCTTCATGAAATGTTCGAATCAGAACAGTGGTCTTTCCTCGCCTGGAGATTACACCGTGCACCTGCGCCAGGCGGAAAATCGAACCTCAGATCAGGTGGCGCTCGAGATCCACTCCGTGCACCTTCCTCCGGCTGGTTATCAAACCAGGACCCCGTGCTCTGTTCCGCCCTTAACCACGGCATCTGCCGGCACCTCCATGCCCGGCTACAGTGGGCCATTGCTCACCGAACTCGGTCGCGCCCCAGCCGGCGACGTAGGCCTGCTGGTTGTCCAGGTCGGAGGCGGGGCGGGAGGAATCGGGGATGCACAGCGGCTTCATCACGGCTGTAAGCGGAGAGATCGATTGCAAAAAGCTATCGATGCTCGATGATGCAGACCGCAGCCATCGGTCATACTATCAGCAGGCGTGACTCAAACCAGGGTCAGCACAGACAGAGACCAGCGACGACTAAGAAATTGTCTAAACGGAGCGTGTATGAATATGGTGGAAATTTGATATAATATATGCATATACATATATATATATATATATATATATATATATATATATATATATATATATATATCAATGTACAAAATTTCTGAAATTAATATACCCAAGCTAGTCAGAACCAGACAGAGGACATGCCTGACACACACGGCGCTGAATGCGACTAGGCCATGTACGTGCATCGAAAACTTCTAAGTAATATTCCTGAGCAACGCAAAATAAATGTTCAAAGGTTACAGGTATGCTAATGTAGAAACAATCACTCACTGAAAAACAGATGAGTCGACGCCTCTTTGTTTGCTTCAAACCCACGACGGTACTATGCTTGATTTGGCAGCATGAAATAAAGGACATCAAAAAAGGAGATCGGGGCGCGGCACCTAGGCTTGAATAAACTTACCATGTGTGACCGCAACCAGAAAAACACGTTGGTAACTCCAAGAATATCAATGGTAAGAAGTAGCGATGCTACCATGGTAAAGGGCAAACTCCCATCACCGATTTTTGGTAAGCTACTGCACACTTCTATCAAACACATGTGTTGACGCCGCTAATGTCGTGATGCTAGGATGAGAGCGCAATGGGCCATCCACAAAATGCAGTGTGGTGGAGAGAGAAATGGGGGGAGGAGGGGGCAGGAAGGCCTCGACACCGAGGGCTAACAGATGGCATGAAAGGCAATAATGCTGATGTGGAGTAAAAGGGTGGAAAGGTGAGTAAAAACTTTTACAAATGAATGCCACTGCCGGACCACCGAAAGGTTTGCATAACAAGGAATGCTGCTCATGAAAAGCTTGTTGCTTGTCATACACGAATCTGTCATAAGTTGAAGGTCGCAATACCAGTATTGACTGCAATTGGCAAAAGTTGTCGAAATGTCTTTTAAATCAGCAGCCCCACTGAAATGTGGAAGTGATGTTCACAACCAGGGTTAGAGGTTATTTGTTCAGGGAGATAAGTTTCTGTGTGCGCTGGGTCGTCCAATTTGTGGCTGAAATGTGCTAACTAGGATTACTTGAATGAAACAATGGGCCACGCAATGCCAGCGCCCCCACCCACCCTGGAGCAGGCGTTATAGCTTTAGGATTCCCTTGGTTGTTTCTTGCGTGCAAATAGTGGGCTATTCAGTGAGGACTTACGGGATATCGAGATGCGCTCCGTAAGCTTGACGAGGGCAATGTCATTGAACAATCCTTGGCCGTTTCCTCTGAAAACCCTTTTATATTCCGGATGCTTTATGGCTTTTTCCACATTGTACACTCTGGGCGGGTACTGGGTGCTTTCTTCCGTGGTGGTGGCAAGGTTCAAGTCGCCCAGTAGCACCTTCACTCTGCAAAATAACAAAATTTGCATGAGGTCACCACATAACCCTTACGCAATGGTTGATATATGGAAAAGCACACATAGCAAGGGGCCGCACTGGACTACACATCGCTTCACTGACTCGTAAGGGTTGCAGCAGGGACACATAAATGGAAACACCATGCACTGATTTTGCACTGTGGATCATCGGTGATTCATTTTGTCATCGGTCATTCCTTGTCGATGTCGATCACTTAGCAAGCATTGGTAACACATCGGCAACGAAAGGTTTCCTGTATCCACTTCACCACCTTGGTGGAAATAAAACCATGCTTTTTCCCGATCATTCCTGTCGTCCAAACGGTGTACGTCGAGGCTGGCATGCCAGCCCAGGCTCTCCGCCCGGAGTGACGTGCGCAGTGGCTTGGGCAAACTGACAGTGAGTTCGAACCCCCCTCAACGGGCTGTTGCTCCTCCAGAAAGGAAGTAACTACGTTACCACGTGACGACGGTGTATGCAAATGTGTGTTTGACGGCACTAAACGGTCTGACGGCATTTTTCACACGGAGGGCTTCGAAAAGTTCCTGTCAGCACTCTTCCATCTGCGCAGAATCCTGACGTGCAGATGGTTGGTGAGCGGTTTGTTTGGGTCACTGGCGGACGGATGGCCGTCGAGAGGTGTGCACGCGGTTTGGTTCGCGAAAGTCTCCCAGATACCCGATAAAAAAACAAGCACACGCCTTGTTTCTTGCCGCCAATAAAAATGTGTTGATCAAGGTCGCACAGCATCAGATATGAAGCGTTTCTGGTCGCATATCGATCTTCCAGTCCGGCGTTAAAGGTGGCGTATGATCTATATCCAGATGAAGAACGAGGCCTCTACAGGGCAGAACGGCGCAAGTATTTCTGCACGCATTTCGGCTAGTCCCTGGGGTCCAATCTCGAAACCCAGATGAGCGTATGGCTCCTTGCACCTGTTTCTTTAAACGGTCACCAAAAAATGCTAGTCTTGGCATTTGGTGATCTGGTCTCAAGGGGCGGCTGTTGTTTGCTTTCCACAGTCGCTTCGGCGCCGTAGTATCTCATGGGCCAGCCATGTGACGTCGTGTCATGTGACGCAGCTGATGGCATTAACGCTTTTCCTGAAAAGCTCCATAATTATGGGGACGCCTCTTTACAGCGCAGCTCCGTTAGGTGACATGTCGATGGATCGCAGATAAGAATTTCATTTTTAAACTTTTTTGTTTTCTAGGCGGGCTGTGCTGTCGTAAACGGCAGTGTAATCGTTTCGGTCATCGGTTCGATGAACCGCTCTCGTTGCCGCTGCCAGCACTTTGAACTGTTCTAAACGTGTCAAAAATGGTATGCCTTTCTGGTTGGACGCTGCGCAATATCATCATTTCATCCACGTGCGCATCACCACTACCGTTACTCAGCTGCTCATCATACATTGGCACGCTCTACTCCACTCACGCATCACGACTGGGTAGCAGACTGAAGGCAAGCTTTGGACCTGCAGTCCAAGGCCGGCGGCAGACTGGAGACAAGCTTTGGACCTCCAGTCCAACGCCGGCAGCGGCAAGGGTATGGCAGGTGTGTCGCGTCATTTTCCCCTTTTCTCTTCTCCTCTATGACCACCTGATCATGGGGAACGCCGAAAATTCTTGTCCATTTGTCTCCTGATCATAATCTAGCAGCCATCAAGTCTTAAATGTCATGAAATACTTGAATAGCGTAACATATGTTCCCGGGGCAAGCTCCAACCAGCGAAAGCTAAACTACAACCAAGCATTAAGCATACGAAATCAGTTATACGGAAAACATCTTATTCGACTTGCTTCCTAACCAAAATAACGCCCATAAAGCGTTTGTGACGTCCAACTCACGGTCCGGCGCTATTGATGCAGTGCGCGGCTGTGAGTATCCAGCGGTCGTTGATGATGGCGCCTCCGCACCGGTTGATCGGCTCAGACGAGTATTGGAGCAGCGCCATCCAGGGGAAGTCGGTCACTCTATCCACCGGAATGCCGTTGACGACGCGCGGGGGTTTGAAGGAGGACAGACCACATCCACGTGGCGAGACGAAGCGCCCACACAGCTTCTGTTCGCCGCAGCACTGGCGACACGGAGAGGGGTGGGAGTGGGGGGGGGGGCG
>NW_023596448.1:14611721-14674221 GCF_011947565.3 Pollicipes pollicipes | reverse complement strand
GTTTTCTTTGGCACAGGGGTGATTGTTGCTCTCTTTCACACCAATGGCACGCAAATTTCACGCAATGACCGCTTGAAAATATGAGTAAGTGGTACGGCCAGTTCCACAGAAAATTCCCTTACTAGCCGCACTGGAGGTTGTCCAGTGGGCACAGCCATATTTTCCCTCTACTGCGATAGCTGAAAAGCAACTCGCCACGACTGTATCTCAGCAGGAATGTTATTGGCAGGCAGATAGCAGAGAAGTCCTTCTGTGCGCAGCGGTCCATACGTTGTGCATATTTCTGCACAAAACTGATTTACTAATTCCGGTTTTGATTTATCGTCATTGGCATCCGCAAGGTCAAAGCTCTATGGTTTTGGTTTTCGGTTGGTTAAGCTGGCTACTTGTTATACCAACAACCTCTTCGGTCAGAAGCAATTATTTGGATTCGTTTCCTGTGACATGCCATTTTTGCAGCTGCAATCTCTAAGCCTACTTTGGCTCTAAGTTTTTATAGTTTGTCCATTTGATGACGACTGTGCGCCCTATTGCGTTTGTTTATCAGCTCTTTGAGACGGCTTGTCATCCAATGCGGCTCACTTTTCTTGCACTTGTATTTAATTTCAGGGAAGTGCTCCTCATAAGCATTTTGGAGTAGCAGTTCTAGTCGAGCAGCAGCTTGGTCTATATCATTTATTGCTATGCTATTACATATTGCTATGCTATTACATATTGCCATGCTATTACATATTGCGATGCTATTGCATCTTGCCAGTCCTGGCACCAAATTCATCTGCCAAAACTTCTGATGGATGAGTCCTTCAAAGGCCGTACAAAGCCATAGCCTTAAGGTTATTCTGCTTGTTTTGCAGCCAACCATACGATAGCTTTGTGGTCTGTCGTACCAATGGGTAATAGGTTTAGTGGTGCGCATGGAGAATCGAAATCAGTCAGTATCTTGTCCAGTACAGTTGAACCTTTTGTGGGCTCCGTAATTATTTGCGAGAGAGCCAGCTGACGCGCTAACAATTCTGCACCAAAAGTTTTGTTTAAGTCTCCCGCCAAGACAGTTCTTGCTCTTGGCCTTGAGGATGGAAGACGATCAAGTGTTTCCAGAAGGTGGTTAGATAGCATTTTCCGGCGACAGAATGATGCATCAGGAGGGAGGTAAACTCCACCTATTATGATGCTGTCGGGTTGCAAAGGTCGAATGATGCTCCAGCAAACTTCCAGCTCGTCCGGAACTTCAATTTTGTGCACTGTGTACGGTAAGTTATTTTTCATGTATATGGCGACTCCTCCACCTTTACTTTTGTTGACCGTCAATAAGTCTCTGTCACGTCGTAGTACTTCATATCCTGCTTGGAAAATTTGGTTTTCATAAACGGTCTTGCCCAAATGGGTTTCTGTGATTATTGCTACACCTATCTCATACTTGTGCAACATCATGCCAAGCTCAACTTGCATAGTGGATGTACAAAGTCATTTACGTTGGCTGTAAGAAAACTTAGATTTCCGGAAGGCTTCGAGTCAAGTGATTTGTTCTCATGAAATTGATCCGAAGCAGATATCAACTTATCATCTAGTCTAATAAAAACAGCACTTGGCTGATGATATGTTGCGATACGTTTCTGGCGCCTTCAACCGTGTGTAAGATACCTGTCTTGTTCAGGCCTCCAAAAACGCACATCAGTCTTGGCCGCATATCTATGAATCCTACTCCATGGGTGACACACAGCTGGTTGAGTTCACTGTTGATGGTTTTTGCTGTTTCTTAAACCATAATGCGAGTGTCCCGTCTTTCTTCAAGCGAGCAAATGAAGACTCGTTTGATATTTTTCAAGGATTTTGCATGGTTGACAGTCCTGTTTATGCTCTCCAGAACATAATCTGCGCAATGATTCAACACATCGTCGGCCCCAATATGGACCACGTCTGCTTCGTTTGCTTTATTTCTTGTGACCGCGCTCTTTAAACTCTCATCAAGTTCATCACTCGTCGTTGTAATAAAAGATACGTTTTTGTCGAAAATAAACTCTTTCATAGCCGCTGCTTTGATCCCGCTTGCGTTTCTTTCACCGATCAGAACTGCTCCACATTTTCGTATCTTCGGCTTCTTTTTCTTTCTCTCCACTCTGGTTCATGCATCACCGCTATCTGCGTTTCCTACGGCGACTGACACCTTTTCTCCTGCACTAACCCTCTTTTCGTTTAGTCGACGCCCTTCGTTGTTTTCTTCTCCATAAGTACCTCGGGTAAGTTGGCTGCTTGGTTCCGCTTCTTCAGTAACTGAGATGCCGCTCCTTTCCTTCTTGCATGTTCTTGTGCCTCCCTCGTTTTTTCACCTTCGTTTTCCCTTGATTCGAGTTCCACGGCGGAGATCATTTCTAGTTTTCTGGCGACATGCGGTCCATTGCCGCGCTTTGGTGTACCTGCATTGCCTAAATTCATCCTTGCATGTCTTGCCTGCATTTCAGCATCTAGCTTACTCCCAGCAGCTACCGTAGCGGCTCCGCATAAAACTCCCAGTTCATGAGTGGTTTTTGTTTGGGCTTCACAATTTCTGTGTTGCCGTTTCAGAAAGTCAAGATCGTTGTCCATTTGTTTTACAGCAAACTGAAGGTCTTTCAGTCCTGCGTCTGGGCCATCAACCATCTTTTTCTTCTTTTCTGCCTGTATGTCCTTAAACACGATGATCATTTCGGCTAATTGCGTTGTCAGACAGTCAAGCATTTCTTCTTGGCTGTTTACTTGGTTTTGCAGCAGTTTAAGTTGACGGCGCAATTCCACCGTTTCCATTTTGGTCATTCTTTGAAGGCTTGCAATTAACTAAATTGGCTTATCTTAAAAAACCAAGTGACAGCCCCACGCCGGCACGTTTTCTAAGTAAATTTTGATTAGTCTTCTTTGGCTAAAAAAGTATATGTAGGTATTTCATATATGTTCTTTAGTGGGCTAGGTCAGGCGTTCCTTGACGGCTGGGTGGGGGGGGGGGGGGGGGCGGATGCTTACTCTCAAGAGGTGTGGCTAAATCATGTCTGAGTTGAGGAAGATATCCGTCCAGACGCCGCCAGCAGCATGACTGAAAGGTAATGGTGCAACATACCCTGAGCTGGACATATTTCGTAAAATAGCCGACATCGGGTCAGTGTGCCACTGACATGAAGCATTCGGACGCCAGCAAGAAATCGAGATATCAATTACGCGATCTAACTAATTTTGTCCGAATTAAATCTCTATGGAGAACACTTCTATTAACCTGCCCGAATGCGACCTCTGTGTAGAACACTTCTATTAACCTGTCCGAATGCGATCTCTGTGTAGAACACTCCTGTCAATCTGCCAGCCGTTGATATGAGCTTGCTCACAATAAGAGATAACGCATGGCTGATATTAATTAAACCTTACGCTTTTTTAAGGGAGAAAGTACAATGCAATCTGTCTGTTGGGGAAAATAAGCCTACAAAAGATTGGTGAACGCTGGGCTTCTTTACTTCTTCTACGAAGGGATGTGCGGCACACACATCGCCACACACATCGTAGCAGATCTTTTTTGTTCGGTGCATGCGATTGAGGAGGTGAGATGTCCGTCCAAAGGTCACAAGTACAGCCGAGGTGTGAACGGTACTCGCGAGCACGGAAGTTTGCGGTGTTTACATCTTTACCATTTGGCACACAAACCAGCTCATACCGTTCGGATCAAAGGCAGACCTACCACCAGTTTGGTTGTTCCAGCCGTGCCGCACAGCGCCTTGCGCAGGAGGGGGATGTTCCTGTTTCTGAGTGCCTCTTGCAGTGCTGGACACTCGTTCAAGAAGCCGCACACTCCCGGATTGTTCTCCGGATCATTGCATGACTTGCCCCTGTCATCACCACCGAAGGCGACTGAAATGGGCGGGTTTAAGGTCAAGAACTCGTGGCTCACCTCACCTAACTAACTAACCTAACCTAACGACAACAGCAGTAGTGAGAAAGCAGTTTAAACAGGTGGCCTGCTGTGTTTGCTGGCATTTAACTCACACCCTGCCGGGGCCTCTTGACTACCTCGCCGTGCTGTTACCCAGACGGTGGGAAGGGGAAAATTGCACCACATTGTATGAACTTTCTTCTAGTGTCATCAGCTATTTGTGTATTCCGTTGATGAATGACCTAAGTTTATAAAAAGGCCCGACTACGAGTCAAGTCTTAGAAAGACAGCATTCTTCAAGAATACGACATGACTACCCAAAGAAGTGTCATGGAAACGACATCATCGCATCCATTTATTCCCATCAAATGATGATGTGTCGAGCGTCTGCGTGGGTACAATTTACGATTTCCTAGAGTGGGCTGAATGGGCCATCGCGCGGCGAGCATCGATAATCTGTTTCAGTCAATTACAAAACCATTACTCCCAAGACGAACCATGGTGGCCGATATATTCGACGCGTGTAGTTTCGGGAATCAGCCTAAAAGCCTTAAGCCCAATTAATTCTGACATACGAGGCGTTAAATTATGGTGATGGAAGAGAGAAGAAGAGACAAGGGATAAAATTGCACTCAGTGACTCCCAAATGGCTCATCAAAACAAACCTTCACAGACTTGGTGTGTAGTTTCACAAAATGTTTTTGGGGCAGAAGGGTTGAGCATTGAAACAAAACCTTCAACTAACCCCGTGTGCCACGTATTTGGTTCACTCACGTCCCAAATTTGGGGGGTTGGGAGCTCAACGGGGGGGGGGGGGAGGGGGCGCTAGAGTATTACCTTCGGCGGCTGCGTGCTGCGCCTGTTTCTGCGCTGCGATTGCCGCAGGTCGGCGACCTGGCGCCGGTACGAGTCCAGTGGTACCCATGGAATGCCCGCTCAGCGCACAACAAACCTCATGTGCGTTTGTGTTGGAGCTTGTCCAGAATGCACCACAGTATGTCACAGCGTTAGTGATACTACTCGCGGCAAAGCACCTGAGGTGTTAGTTTATTGCGGGCGTACTCGGTGCACGTGAAAATGGCCGGCAATTTGAAAGACAGAACGCCAGTGGTAAATGCTTGCCCTGATTTGCCATTTTTTTAAAACACGGATGGATGGGGGCAGGGGTCGATGCGAACCTGCCGTCGTTTCAAACTAAGAAAGATAGAATCTAGGAGAGAACGCCATTGGTTTGTTCTCAACAGCAAGACAAATCGATCAGTGATTTTTTGGTTGGGTCAAGAATTCCTTCCATGATGCCAGGTTAAAGGCCAAATTTTTCTGAGAATCGAATTTTTCTGGTTCAACTACTGATATGTACGAGACCATGCCCCGCAGCGCTACGAAGCCTTAAAAGCATATTTCTTTGTGAATTCTGAGTGAAATGGTGTGTACTGTGATGTGTTTTGATCATGTACGCATGATGCCTAGGCTCGCTAACCGACGCCCAGCCGGGGGCCTGAGACTACCGCGACCGGCCAGGCGTTGACTTCGCCTGTGATCCCGAACTTCCAGACGTTGCACGAGAAGAACAAAGGTATCGTTGTGAAGATCGCGTCAAATCATGGAGAATGTACACCAAATGTTTCACTTTCGGCCAAACGTGAGGTCACCAGAGATTACGAATGCTTAAAACGGTCGTTCTGGTAGGTGTAGTTAAGACATATATTCATACCCTAAGACGGACGTCGAGGGGACAGATGCAAGAAACATGCCATCGCGGAAAATTATACAAAACGTACTCATATAATCATGATAGGTTTTTCGCACACAACTAAAAAGCGATCTGGTGACAAGTTATGGTGCTGCAAGTGAGTCAGGCGCCCTCGGTAATGGCAGTTATGACACGACCAGTCTCGCAACGACTCTGACGTTATAAAGGACTTATTATAATGCAAGCAAACAATGACGTACTAAGGAATACTCGGTATATAACACTTCGATACGTTTATCATTTATGACGTATCTGGGAGTATCTGAGGTAAACAGAAAACTTCGTTTCACAGCATAGGCACCCAAAAATAATACTAAGATTAGCATAACAAATGAGAGTAGTCTGTGGGACTAGACCAGGCGGAAGGAAAGCCCTCTTGAAGCCTCCGAGTTCTAGTGTTCAGGTCAGCACCAGGTCAGCGGCTGGCCAGCATGCGTGCGTGCTTCGTAACTGCACACAGCCCGACGGACGGCATGCGTGCTTCGTGGCTGTTGGCGCGGCGCATACGAAAGGCTGGACTCTGAAGGTAAGATGCTGTAATTGCATCAATGCATTTGCTACGTGTAAGCGTTAATCGCTATATAAGCATTTTGGGATTCACCTTTCTAACAAAAGTTTATGGAATTCCATCCTCCATGAGGCAATCTGTTAAGGCGCCTGAAACTTTGCTCAGTGTATGATCAGCCACGATAGCGCAGGTCATACAAAAGCCTTAGTCTTAGTCTAAAACTCCACACAGAATAGGCTTGACGGTCGGGTGACCGATACTGGTTTCCCCTTTCCCACGGAACTCCACGCAGTCATTGCGCGGGTCTGTTGGCGCTAGGTTACCATATGTGGGTAGGCAGCATAGCAAGGGCGCAGTCAAGAGAGGCAGGCACCTCTCCATGCCAGCATTTTTTTCGTCACAGGTGTCTCTCCGGACAGGAAGTACAAGATCGGCATGATGCCTATTCGCCGGGTTCCGCTCCTCCCTTAAGAGAATTCTAGCTGCACCTATGCAGCATCGACATAATCATAGTCATGCGTCATGTGTCGCCATTTCATTTTTAAAGGTGCATGCTCACAATATGCAAGTCACATTCTGAAATATTCTGTCGCCACAGTATTTCACGACATGTTTCTATGTCTCAAACATGGCTAGATTTCTACGGCTTTCGGTTAGTCGTGGCTCCCGTGGGGTCCTTAAAAAAGCGCGGCCCGCAACGGATGACTCGTGGGCGGTCAATATCTCAGCCGACGGACGCGCTGGGCTACACCCGCGTCTTTAACGGACGTAGGATTGTGCGGCGTGACATGTGCTGATCGCATATCCAGCGCCACCTCAACCATCGTCGTCGCGGCTGCCACCATCGCTGATGTTGTCGCCACTTCCGCTGACGACGTTCTGCGAGGCCGTCACGAGTCGTCGAAGGCAGGAGATACCGCCTGCGATGAGGCAGTCGTCATCACTGCTGTCTCACCCGTTGCTGCCACTCTGCGAAACCGGCACGAGCCGTCGAAGGCAGTAGATACCGCCGGTTGCCCCAGCACATGCACCCGCGGGCAGTCTCATCCCCTGTCTACGACCGTGACGTCTCCCCCGCCAGCCATCGGCGCCAGGCAGACCTGTCTCGGGGTCCTGCACGAGGACGCGCTGTCTGGCCCAGAGGTGCCTGAGCTAGCCAGCGCTTGCGTCGTGCCACTCGGTTCTGACTAGGCCTGAACTCTGCTGCCGTCTTATGGCGTGCAACGTCCGCTGCCATACGTCAGTGACCGCCTGGTGGGCCGCCGCCACGTCGGCGGCAGCCAGCGGCCTTGGGCGGGCGAGCGGCCGTCTGCCTGTGAAGTGCTGCGTAGCTGCAAGGCGCCGTGCGCTGCGATCAGATGAGTCGATCCAGCCACCGGCCCAAGTCAGGTACGGCAAACCGGTCGGCCGCACAGGCCGCAGGCCGCCGGCGGCCAGGCACGTCGCGGCCGTGGCCGTATAACAGGTTCCTCTCTGAGTAGCTCGGAGAGTTCGGACTTCACTAAGCAGCCAGGCAGGTCCGGTGATCGAGTGGTAACCAACGATTCTCGGGGGATCTTGGTATCAAGCTCTTCTTCTTCAACAACGACCGATCCATGTGGCAGACATCCAGACCCGGGCAGCAGACAGCGGAAGGCTTTGGTACCTGCCGCACTCTCCTTTCCCAGAGCCGATGTCTGAAGACCTGACTGCTGCACTCTCCGACCCGGGCGCCGCAACCTGGCAGCCTCAGACCCGGGCGTCGCACTCCAGCAGCGACAGACCCGGGCTCCGCACTCCAGCAGCGACAGACCCGGGCGCCGCACTCCAGCAGCGACAGACCCGGGCTCCGCACTCCAGCAGCGACAGACCCGGACGCTGCACTCCAGCAGCGACAGACCCGGACTCCGCACTCCAGCAGCGACAGACCCGGACGCAGCACTCCAGCAGCGACAGACCCGGGCTCCGCACTCCAGCAGCGACAGACCCGTGCGCCACACTCCAGCAGCGGCAGACCCGGGCGCCGCACTCCAGCAGCGATAGACCCGGGCTCCGCACTCCAGCAGCGACAGACCCGGGCGCCGTATTCCAACAGCGACAGACCCGGGCGCTGCACTCAGCAGCGACAGACCAGGACCCCGTACTCCAGCAGCGACAGACCCGGACGCCACCACTTCCAGCAGCGACAGACCGGGCTCTGCACTCAGCAGCGGACAAACCAGGGCACCGTACTCCAGCAGCGACAGACCCGGGCGCCGCACTCAAGCAGCGACAGACACGGACGCCGCACTCCAGCAGCGACAGACCCGAACGCCGTACTCCAGCAGCGACAGACCTGAGCCCAGCACTCCAGCAGCGACAGACCCGGACGCCGCACTCCAGCAGCGACAGACCTGAGCCCGCACCCCAGCAGCGACAGACCCGGGCGCCGCACTCCAGCAGCGACAGACCCGGACGCCGCACTCCAGCAGCGACAGACCCGGACGCCGCACTCCAGCAGCGACAGACCTGAGCCCGCACCTTCAGAAGCTGCGAACCGGGGCGCCACGCTCTCATAGATGATCGCCACGCTCTCCAGATCTGATCTGCCGCTGGAAATCCAGGTCTGAATGTCTTTCATCACTGGCGACCATAACTTGTCAGAGTCCGCATGGGAAGGTCCATTTAAAAGCGCGACCATCACGTCCCAGACAGATCTCACCAGGCAACCCTTTACTTGACAATTGTTGGAAATTAAAATGGTCACTAGGTTATTGACGTTTGTGTGACTTTCAGCAAATAGGTTCCAGTAGCGTCCCCGCGGAGTCGCTACTAGCAAAAGGGTTCCCTATGGCCCGAAACACTGGTGGCCTCACCCTCCGCCCCCATCCTCATCCCCACGGTGCAGATATCGCAAACCGGGACACTTCACCGATCCCGGCGCGTGCACAGGAATATGTGCGTGCGTGCGTGCTTGTTCGAGTCTTCCGAGCTGTGAATAATCTCTTACAGAAGCTCTCCAGCCGAGGGAGCCAGGAAACCCTGAATATTCGCCCTTAAACTGCGAATAAGGAAAAACAATGCAACATAGACAGCGTTACATGCACCTGATGCGGCGAAATGGAGCCGAAGTAGGCCCGCAATTGCAAAAGATTACAATGCGACAAGACAACACTAACAGTATGTAGTAAAAAAGAACTAGAAACAGCATTCGCAAGTGCGGGTGCGGGTGCGGGTGCGGGTGCGTGTGCGTGTGCGCGTGCGTGTGCGTGTGCGTGTGCGTGTGCGTGTGCGTGTGCGTGTGCGTGTGCGTGTGCGGTGTGCGTGTGTGTGTGTGGGTGTGTGGGTGTGGGTGTGTGTGTGTGGGTGTGTGTGTGTCCGAGCTGTCCGCTGGTCCGGCTACTATGGGCATGTTGAAGTGGATTGACCAGCAGTCCAACAACTCGGGCGGCTTAGACGTAAGAAGATGGATTAACGCTGTTCCACAACGGACCTTTTGTTTCAGAATGCTTAATGGTATGCGACCGACCGCACTCGCCAGCAGTATACTGACGTCGATACTTACACCAAGATCATACTTTACCCATGCTTAGATCATGGTACATATCCCATCACAGAGTGTAATCCCATGACACCATATTCTAGAAAGTGCGAGCTATTATGTTTCTGCTTTACATGCGATGAACTATCCCTGTTTTAAGCGGATTCTGAAAGCATCCAATCACCAGCCCTTGAAACATTTGCCTTTAAATTTCGCTCGTGTACCACGAAAGACCCAGCGGAGTGCTCCACAATGCTGTCAAGTAAACGGAATTGCCCTGATTTGTAGCAAGCTTACACATCAAGTCAGAAGATTGAACAACACGGTGACTTTTTCACGACTTTCTCTCGGTGGCGTTTTCACTCCTCATGGTTTCAAAAATTACCTCTTTTTACTATACCTTACCGAGCTATGAGGTTGTACGTTTATCTATGTTACAGTTGTGTAAAATTGCCAATAAGTAAGCTTTAGGACACGATTCGTTCGTTTCAAATCTTTAAAATGCTACGAGTTGAAGCTGGGGATTCCAGCTAAAAGCGGGCTTTTGTGACAGACGCGTTACGCTCTTCGACGCTATGTCCCAGCATTTGCCTTGTTTAGGCGTTCAGCTTCCGTAATTTGTTTTAAGCCGACGAATTGAAAAAGCGCATTGAAAACTATCTTTTCGAGGATGCGATAATGATCAGTGGCGTACAAGAGCCCATAAAACGTGGGTACTAAGCACTAATTAATTCACTGTGATGAAAAGGAAGACGTGCGATGCGTCGTTCCGCTTTGCAGCACCGTCGGTTCCCGGCCTTCCAAACTGGTCACCGAAAACCACTCGTTCTACGAGAGGCCTCAAGGTTTACGAACCGTTAGCCTCCAAGTTTGGAGACCAGCTTTCGACCTGCGGATGACGTAGTGGATGCGGCGCCTCACGAGGGTAGAGGTATACGTCTCTCGCCCTCCCTAGACCGTGGCGTGGTCCCAAAGCAGGCGCAGGGATGAGCATTAGTGACGCGTAGTACTTCCGATCAGTTTCTCTATGTAAGGATTTTAGGCGACCGGGGAGAGACCCAGTTCCAGCTGACACCGGCATACTTTTGTCTGGAATCTTGTTACTCATGCAACTGCGCATGATACAGTTGCAATAGTTCCAGTTGAGAGCAACTCGGAAATGCAACAATAACAGTTTATCGTTCTCAAGGGGCGTGTTCATTATTGATATGAGGATTCGGCCTGTGGTAGCCATTTTGAGCATTACTCAATGTGAGTCGCAGTCACGCTCTTTTAAGACTTCAAAGCCGCTTGCATCTGAGCTTGACGCACGCAAAGTTGTGTAGACTAATTGGTGCAGCCAAGTCGAAAGTCGTCCAGCCATGCATGATACCATGGACACGCCACGCGAATACCGCCACCTCAATGGCCATGCATATTTTTCATTGGCATATTTGTGTCTGGTACATATTAGTAAGACTCGCGGTACCAACGGACAACACATTCAACCAGTTTAATGCGTTGAGTGCTAGTTTCAAACACCCGTCATGTTTTGTGCTACGCGTAGAGGACTTTAAGCAGTAGCACTAGTCATGAAGAACATGAGGCTTTGAATCAAATAATTTCAGAATCCAATGCAAGCAACGCAATGCAGCATCTGGCATGCAACGCATCAACTTACTTTGTCCCGACGGTACCAAAGTCAGCCCAAAGACAGAAATAAAATAACACGCCAGCGCACTATCGCCGCCTACGGGTCACATTGTACTGGACTTATCAGCAGCAAGTCGCCGGCAGCGCTTTTTCCAGAGAATGCGGCCATCCTTCCAGAGGCCGAGTCGGCGGATGCCGGGGAGGGGTGGCCGGCAGGCGGATGATGCAATCAGCTGTTGGGGATTCCCGGATCAGGCGGAGGGGGGGGGGGCTTCTCCAAGGGCTCTGAGGCACCGGTGGCACGGTATCTCGCGGAAGGTTTGCGTCACACCTTGCCGGCGCTTTGGCTTTGTGTCTCACGTGGCGCCTCGCGCATGCAGCAGAACCAGAACCTTTATAGCTGCAGCTCTCTGACGCGTCGGTGGTCTGGACCTCCCGAGCATCTTTACCCAGTGACCGAATCGCACAGCATTCATTGCAGACCAGAAACCAGGTGTTAGAGATGAACTACGACCTTTGAAGAGGTTTGTTTATTATTATGTAGTTATATGTCATATTTATTTATCATTCTATTGATTTCGTATCACGTTTGTTATATTAATATTTATTTAGACAATATGTTTTACTTTAACCTATTTGTGAGTGGCAGACCTTACCGGCGGTATTAACAAGCGCCGAGAGGAGGCAAAAGGTGACGGGCCTTGGGCTATTCTCGCAGCGACTCGTCGTCGGGATCGACGAAAATGTGAGAATTCATGATACAACCATAGCACTCGTTTGGAAGCTAGAAAAGTACTAAATAGTCCAGTTTCCCTAAACCCTCAACCCTCTAGCCCGCAGCCAAACAGGACTCATCAGGTGTAGAACAGTTATTTGAGACATAATGCCTTTTTATGGTGCGCAGGTGGCCAAGAGCATTTATTTTTTCCGCCAAAATGGAGTAACTTATGTTGATATCATCAATAAAACACAGCTTCTCGCAGAAATTTACAGCTTAGCGGTTTGTGTGAGCCAAGCAACACGCGATCCATATGCAAGGTAAACCG
The DNA here is from genome assembly GCF_011947565.3 of Pollicipes pollicipes. Classification (NCBI taxonomy): domain Eukaryota; kingdom Metazoa; phylum Arthropoda; class Thecostraca; order Pollicipedomorpha; family Pollicipedidae; genus Pollicipes; species Pollicipes pollicipes. The sequence goes on along the minus strand of NW_023596448.1, from coordinate 14,661,894 downwards.
GCAACCATTTCAATTTGTTGGCTGCTTGTCCCCCGCTTCAAACATCAGTCAACGTTTTCCTTTCAAGCATGCAGAGGCTAGGGAGCATTGTAAATATAAAAGACATTATTACAAACTGTCATTTGCAGACCCACAAAGTTGAGCAACACATTAATCAACGTGCATTTTAGCTTTCGTTTCTGTCTTTGCTAGTATTGACGCCCCTCACATGAAATGACTCTGCTTGCCAGGTCCTATATTCTCCGTATAGCATATAAGTGCGCGTTCTTATAACAGATGGAGCAATCATCAACGCAATTCAAGACAGGTTTAAAACGTGGACGGCCTTCTCGTGTTGAAGTGTGCTGGTCAGCTTGTTGCTGCGATACAGCAGATTAAGTACTCTCCCACTTTGAGTTGGAAAGTCGATTTGCGGGCGACATCTGACGGACATGGCCATGGTGAGATAAAACATGACATTCATTTTGCCAAACCACAACATTAAAACCTTGAATATTCTTAAAAATAGCCTTTTGCATGTGTAAAAATCCACAAAACGCATTACCCAAAGACATTTCATTCGGTTATTTTAGGATTTTCATAGGTGTTGATAACGTCGCATGTCCATTCCATGAGCCGTTCTGCTATTCCAGCTATACGATCGCTCAATACTTCTTATAGTTCTAGTATATACAAAATGACGGTGCAGTGTCGTAACAATATTTGTCTGTGACTTAGTGATTAAGATGATGCTGGCTGATGAGATGAGAAAATTACCAGTCTTTGCATCTATTTAGCTTCTTTTGTTTTTCTTGGCATCATACCAGTGTGATACCACTTTATTCTTCCTTCCTTTTCGAGTGCCTTTAGAGGTACCATCTGCTGCTTAAAATATTGACCAGTTTCTCTGCAAGAAGATCAAACTGCAAGCTTGTACGTATTTCATACCTAACTTGGATAAATTCGCCAGCCGCACAAACATGTTTGATATGCACCCAAGCGTGAACAGTTCACAGGGAATGAAAGAGACAATTTGAAGCACGGAACTCATTTTTACCGCCATTTTTACCCTCTTAAACCTTCGGTAAACCATTTTCTTGGTTCATGGCGGTGCTCAATAAGGACAAATCCAAGCTTTTCGAGTCTCTGACCTACCATGCTACCTGGCAAGGATTAAAATGGCCTTGCGTAATGCTGCCTCCATATGGCAGCATCAGAACATGCTGCCATATAGAGCCTTGAGACAGACCTGACGCAGCTAATACAGAAGTGCTTGATGGCGAATTTTTTCCCTGTGGAGACGTTTATCATGTGCACCTCTTGTTTCGCATTTTAATCTCGAAGGTTGATGGGCATGATTTATATATATATATATATATATATATATATATATATATATATTGCATGGTCTGCCAGCAGACCATGCAATCTTATCTTACTTGCTTTCAACACATGATTGGTAACGAGAGTTAGCCATTTTCTGTTTTACTGCATCGAGTTTTACCACAAAACAAATGATGATGCCTCAAGGCATGAAATTGGCTTACTTCGTTCCATATTCTTGGTTATTTGCCCCAATTTTCTTAAGGTGGTTCCTAATGGCTACTTTAACCAGATGTTTTCCATAGCTGTCATGGTTTGCTGACCGGCAAATGACTGTACTGTATATCTGTACTATGTTTTTAACACAGGGATACTCTAAGCTACATAGCAGTTATAATATCAGTTAAATATTGCTATGTAACAAATAGTCAGACCACCCCATTTCAAGTGTGAAGCCAACATCTCAAATTATATCATTAAATATGAATAAAATAGCCCAAGTGGATGAATTTGCTGCGGCTGAAAAGGCAAGCAGCAATACTGGCATGGCCATCTAAAAGTTATGTTATTTTTGGAGAACAGAGATTGTTTTGTGGAGCATACCCATTATTGCCCTTGACATAGGCCAACCATGGCGATCAAAATGAGTTTTTCAAAGTAATTTAAAGTGTTTTAATTTGCATGTTGCCAACTTGATCTCATGTCAACAAGCATGCAAAAATAAACGGAATAAAAATGCAAGTTGAAACCAGCCAAAAACTAGCTTTAAGTACCAGGTTTTAATCACCAGTGCTGCTGTCAACAGATAGGTGAGTTCAGATGATGTTCATCCTACGGGCTACTCTAAGTTAGGTTAAGTTGGCAAGTGCATGGCAAGTGGCAACAGGAATTGTGCAAGAATCAATAACTCACAACTGGTGCTGTGATGCAAGCATGTTATACAGCATGAGATGACGTAAGGCCTCTTTAGGTTAGGCATAGGCTACTTTCATGGAAATAGTCATTGATATTTTGTAAGAAGCAGTGACAAAATGTTTGCTCTCCCTGACTCCACCTTAACAGAAGCCAGAATTATGTCTATTGTGTTTGACTTGGTGCTGGGCTGATGTGTAGGAGTCGAATGTTTTGTTTTGTTTGAGTGTTTTTTTGCTTGTTGAATTTTCTGTTGTTATATTGCTATTTAATTTGCTTTGCCTTGATTTGTTTTGTTTTAAAAGTGCTGTGGAAGGGAACTGAAAAGTGCAGCATCAAATTATTGTTGTTAGTATTTTGTTATGCTCATAAAACTGTCATGAAATTACTGTGCTGTAACACGCGCCCAGTTGGCCGGCTAGATTCCCTTCGCTCGGGTGTGGGGGAGGGGTAATTTGAACCCCCCTCTGAGATCTCGAGAACTGAGAAAGCTAGAGACACCAAATTCACAGGGTGTCTTAACCTATACGTGAACTCACTTAGGTTAGGGTTCCAGCTTCATAGGTCATGACCTTCAGGTCAAATAAGGTCAAACATTTTCAAATTCCAGGTTGGTCTCCAAAGCGCATCAGAACCTAGGCAACTGTCTCTAAGAAAAAGGTCACAGGCCCGTTTGAGGTCATTCACCTCATTTGACACTTTGAAGGTCATAGTGACCAAAATGATGCAAGACTCCCCTGGGTTTTCATTTGAATAAGCGACAACGATTACGCTAGGCAGCATGCTCCTGAAGCAAAACGTCCGACCCGGGTCGTCTTAGGTCATTGGCCTGTCCTGACCTCTAAGAAGTCAACTGAAAATGCATAATGCGGTTCCTGCTGTCAATCAATTCGAAATGAGCACCAGAAACTATCCCATACAGCAAGCCCTAAATTAATAAATCAGGTTGGTTTTGACCTTGGTCTGACCATTATGCCTGAACTTAGGTCAACGTAATTTGTTCATTCAATATTTGCGGTGCCTAAGAAAGCACCTCAGATGTGTATGTATTCGTCAAACACTCCGTTGTTGTATCTGATTCAACGTTTCCCTATAAACTGTCTTCGTTGAAACCATGGGCTGACTTTGACCTGTCATAGGTGAACGACGTTACAAGATGCATCTAAAATTGGTATGTCAAACGATCTGCTATGCAATCTTCTACAGCTTTGCAAAATGTGGTGCGGCTACGCCGCGATGTTCAAAGACCATTCGGGGAAAGCCCTCGGGGGTCAATTTGCCCCCCCCCCCCGCCCGAGCGCGTGTTAATGTATTCTGTTTCACTTTAATGGCCTAAGATGTTAAAAAACGAAATAGTTTTGTCAGGTTTCTGATATTACGTCCATGCCAACTTGAAATAGATGTCTTTGTTTGCTGAAGCATCCGTCACGATCTCAAAGTTCCGTCTTTTGTGAATGGATTTTTTCACTCCCGCACGGTCTTTTGCGATGGAATTTTTCACTCCCACCCTAGTTCAAAAGCGATTCTAGCTCCCTGGCAGCAATTGGCCAAACTTACTTCTAATCGAAACTTCGAAAACTTTGCCGTGGTTGAGCCAGACCAATGGTCTGGGTAGTAGCCAAAGCGTGCTTGGAATTTCAGGCCAGAAAGGGACTTACTTCGGGCAATGTTGAAATCTATTGTACCAAAAGTGGAGACTAAATGCCTTCTGTTTACCTAGCCTCAAAATTCTAGTCATTGTTACAACATAACCATATTACAGCATAACATAACTCGTCCGTCGCAATTCTAGCGACGAACATCTTCCTCTGCCCCGAATTTCTGGGCCGTGACTAGATGGTATGTTATTTATGTAAGCTCGTTACAAATTGGGGACAGCCAGCAGGGGGGGGGGGAGGGCTGGGATCTTTACTTGATAGCCCGAATGCGTTACGACATCGACAGGATCATCATCTCGTCTCAGAAAGCTAAGAAAAGGGAATTTTCGCCTCATGTTACAGAAAAGGTGCCAAAAATAAGAGTTTAAAGCGTGAATTTGTAGTGGCCGCGGCTTCAAACATAAAGCAGAAAACGCTCCCCCTGAGATATAACAAAGAGTGTCCGTAAAGAGAACCATAGATAAAGTAGTCCATTAATGCCTGAACGTAAAATATCTATTTTTTACATTGTTTGATGTTTCACACGGTGAAGCAAATAACTGCGCGATCTGGCTCGATGATGCTCGAGGTTTGATTATTCTTAACATGAGTGCAGGTAACAATATGGACAAACTATAATTTGATAGAAACCCACAATATCCTAGCAGCACTGACTTTTACGCTTTAGCAACACATATACAACATTTGAGCTGAACGTACCAAATTGCGTCAGATTGTGACCATAGCTTGGTAAGCTGAAAAAAATCAGAAAGAGAAACCTGGTCACCATAGATGTTAAAGAAGCGCCCAGAGGCATTAGAGCCAGTTAAGAATCGAGCCCGGGCTCCCAATGCGGAGGCTGGAAACGCACTCGATTGAGATGGTTTACTCATGGGGTCTTAGCAAAACATTTAAAGCAAAAATGATTGACAGGTATACTCGGACTTGTCTTTCCTGGGCCATTTTACCCCTCTGCCCCAATGATCACAACGGGAAGCCACAGCATCTTCTCAGTCACCAGGGGAGCAGCCGGGGCCAGGATCAGGAAGCCACGACAGTTCCAGCTCTCAATCCTTTCTAAATTCAAACAGAACCGGAAACCCTCAGCCTCAGACAGCGCAGTGCAGCATCCGGCATGCCACGCGCCAACTTACTTTGCCCCGACGATACCAAAGCCAGGCCAAGGACAAGAAGCAAAGACGAGCACATCCCGCCACCGCCGTCGCCGAGTCACGCGATACTGGACTGGCCACGTCTTATCACCAGGCGATCGCCAGCCTGCGCCAGCGGCCAGCCGTCCAGAGGCGGAGTCAGTGCATGCTGGGGAGGGGTGCTCGGTAGGCGGGCGATGCGAACAGCTGGCGGGGATTGCCGGACCAGGCGAAGGGGGACGCTCCAAAGGCGCTGAGGCACCGGTGACACTGTAATTAGCGGAAGGTTTGGGTCGTACCTTGCTGGCGCTTCGACCCCACGCCTCCCGTGGCGTCTCGTGCATGCAGCAGCACCAGAACTTTTGTAGCTGCACCTGTTTGCGTGTCACGTGTCGGTAGTCCGGACTTCCCCAGCACTTTCACCGAGTGGCCGCATCGCACAGCATTCATTGCGGACCAGAAACCAGGTACCAGGGAAGAACTACGATTTTTCTTGGAGTATTTTTAACGACCTTTAAATCATTCGCAAGAGAAAGGTCATTCAGCAGGCCGAACAAAACGTCGAGAGACGGCCAGAGCTTTCACAGGTACAAAGCCTTAAGCTTTGCAAGGTACATTTTCATTGGTATCTCTGTCCGTACCTCTGAAATGTCCCCCCCCCCCCCCCCCACCTGGTCTGGGCACCATCATCAACACCTCATCCCAAACTCTTAACCGAGCATCCCCCTCTGCGGCCCTGCCTCACCTCCTGCGACCCCTGCATCTCCCTCTGCGGCCCTGCATTACTTCCTGCGGTCCCTGCATCCCCCTCTGCGGCCCTGCATCACTTCCTGCGACGCCTGCATCTCCCTCTGCGGCCTTGCACCACTTCCTGCGGCGCCTGCATCCCCCCTGCGGCCCCTGCATCGTTTCCTGCGGCCCCTGCATCTCTTCCCGCGGTCCCTTCGGGAAATTAGAAGGAAGTCCCGAAGGGCTCGAAGATCCCCTCGGAGACTAACGGGAATGCGTGCCCCCCCCCCCCCCCACCCCCACCCCCACCCCCACACCTGTGCCTCTGCCTTCGCCGCTGATTCTGGCTCTGGTGTTTCAGTTACAACCAAGACCGCTGTGAACACGCGCTTATTAAGTTCTGCATATTGCGGTGATGTGTTTTAGTGAAGCGGCCAATGTATACTGATTTTTATTCGTTTCATGGCATGCCATTAAAACTACTTTGATTCTTCCCGGCGTCACCGTGTCGGAATTCACCGCGAGAACATTCAGGCGCATAATTCTAGCCAGACAAGAACAGATAGACTTATGTTAAGATTAATGATGCATAAATTACCCAACAAAATAATCGTTACGGCGAGACGCCCTGGCGGAAACGCAGGATGTGGTCCAGGATAATCGCGCTCCACGCCAGGCGACAAAAGCATGTCCGGAGCAGGAGGCCGCCTGGGAGCGGGGCATCCGGCGCAACCGCGTCCCACGCCGCTCGCGTTTCCGCCGCACTGGGGTGGAGAGACCACCAGACCAGACCAGCAGACTTAAGACCAGCAGACTACCAAGAAAGACCCGCGCAGAGGCGAGCAGCAGACCAGAGCGGAGACAGCTGATGCAACCACCCGTCCCGCGGGCAAGTTCGTGGTACGAATCAGAGCCAGAGCCCAAGCCCCACCCAATCAGCACGCTGCAAAATATCACAACAGCAAAACCTCAAGGCCAGGCATCAACCCGGGACATACGGACGCTTGCCCTCCGAGGTCCTGGGGCTGTCCCCAGCCAAGAAAGAGGGTATGCAAAACGGACCTGAACATGGGCGCGTATGGGATCGAGCGTAGCTTATGGCCGAAAGCTGGAAGGAGGGGCAGGTAGAACAAAACCGGTGGGAGCCTCACATTCAGGGGGGGGGGGCGGACAAATAGATACAGGAGAGCATGAGAACAAAACGACTCCGAGGCTCAGCGAGACTGAGCCTCAACTGAGTCAATCACGCAGACCCAGACGAAAAATACGGTTGAGTTGCCCCTGGCTCGGACGTCCAGACGCCCGTGCCCTCCTGGTCCCAGGCTGGCCGGCGTTCCATCCTGGCTACGCATGGCCCGCGTGCGGCTCAAGCCATCTAGTGTCCTCGCCCTCCGGCTATGAACAGTCGGCCGCTCCCAGTCCCTCTGGCCGCCACATAAACGGTCCCTCCGCTCTCCCAGCACAAGACCAGCCACAGCACGCCCGAGCGAAGGCCATCGGTCTCGTCCGTCAGTAAGAGTGGTGACAGGACGGCCTCGGTCCGTCTCGTTCAGCCGATTCCCACCATCCGGCGGAGATGCGTCCAAGCATCATTAAATGCTTTTCATCTCAGTGGAATTGTCGCGGTCTGGTTTCAAAATGTTCTAAAATGAAAGGGCTTTTTGCCTTTTTAGCTCCAATCGTCATCGTCGTACAGGAAACACGGCTTCGTCCCGCCGACAAGCATAACGGAAACATGGCTTCGTCCCGCCGACAAACATAACGGAAACATGGCTTCGTCCCGCCGACAAACATAACGGAAACATGGCTTCGTCTCGCCCACAAACATAACGGAAACATGGCTTCGTCCCGCCGACAAACATAACGGAAACATGGCTTCGTCTCGCCGACAAACATAACGGAAACATGGCTTCGTCCCCCCCACAAACATAACGGAAACATGGCTTCGTCTCGCCGACAAACATAACGGAAACATGGCTTCGTCCCGCCCACAAACATAACGGAAACATGGCTTCGTCCCGCCGACAAACATAACTTTAAAATGCCAAATTAATCGTCATATCGCTGCGACGCCACAGACGGTAAGCGTCGCCAAGGTCAGGTGGCACTGTACATCAGACAAAAATTAACATACACGCTACTCACTCTTCAGACATTTCTTCAGGTTGTTGCATGTTCAGTTCCGCTGCATGGCCGTACCATCGATGTATGTTGAATATACATTTTACCAAACTATGACAACACGGAGCTCTTACGGCAAATTGACCAACTCGTTACTCAGTTTCCAAACCCTTTCCTCATCCTCGGCGATGTTAACGCTCACAGTCCAGCACAGAGTAACGGCACTCAGGCCATCAAGCGCCAAAAACATTTGGTTGAAGATTCTATTGATACACACAGTTTAGTTCTGCTAAACAAAGGTAATAATACTTACCATCACCTACCCACTGGAACGGAAACAGCCATTGACTTGCCATTGTGCTCTTACTCAATGGGGACTTCCTTTGGTTGGACCGTTGAGGGCGATGTCCACGAAAGCGACCATTTTCTAATTGCATTTTATATCCCTTTTGATGCCGCAGCTGATGCGGTTCATCGCTATATACCCCGTTGGAATGTACGAAAGGCAGACTGGAACAAATTTCAGGAACTTTGTTTTCCCAACCACTATCGCTATGACTCATCAGAGCAGGGAGGTAATCTCATCACACATATTCTCTATTCTGCAACAACAGCGATAACTCGACTAAAAAAATCCACTGACAATTCCACTAACAAAACCTCGATCACGACGCCCCCCGCGCAGCGGTGGACAGATGACGTTAAGAAGGCCATTGCCAGACGTAAACGTGCTTTTCGGAGTTACCAACGCAATCACAATATTCCACATTTACTCGCCCACAGCTCTGAACGCACTCAAACCAGAAAGCTGATAACAGCCGCCAAACGTTGATGCTGGCTAAGCTTTCTATGACAATTTACAGCAGCTACTCCGTGAAGCAAAATTTGGGGATTAGTTCGGTCACTTTCTGGTAAACGGACTTTATTTTCATTCTCAGTTTTCAGAGTCACCAACGCCTTAATGACCTCGCCGCAGCAGATCATAAACGCTCTTGCCTAAATTATAGCCCACTGTAGTTCATTAGACATTTGCAAGCCAAGATTCATCGATCATGCGTGACTCAGTTTCAATCTGCTTCCGACCTGTTTCCTTTCTAGTTATACAGGGACTTGCGATGCATGATTCTGCTAGAGCTTTGAAATGCAATTAAATCCACCGGCAATATTTTGGTAGGTCAGGATAACTTACACCATCCCCTCTTTCGGCATTTACCTGACAATATGCTTCAGCTCATTTTGAATCATTTGAATGACCTTTGCTCTTCCTATGCTGTTCCAAACACATGAAGGACACCATAATCGTCCCATCTCAAAAACCAGGCAAGGATGCTCACGACCCAGGCAACTATCGTCCCGTTGCACTGTCCAGCTGTCTTGGAAAACTCATGGAACGCATGGTTGGAGAGCACCTCGCGTGGTTAATGGATCGTCATAAGCTGACACGGGGTCAACAATGTGGATTAAGACGGAACCGTTCCACCTGCGACCATGTAATACACCTAGAAACAGACATTCGTCAGGTATTTCGTAGAAAACGCCAAGTCACCGCTGTATTCCCAATTATTACTCGCACCTACGGTAAGACGTTTAAGCCGGCACTTATTTTCAAACTTTATAAGTAAGGATTTAAGGGGAAGTTAGCTTTTTACCTTATTGGATTTCTCACGTTTCTCACGTTTCTCACGGGGTCACGACCGTTTCGTGTTAGGTGTCGATCGGCTGTATCCGATGTTCACCTCGTAGAAAACGGACTTCCGCAAGGCAGCGGTATCTCTCCTTTGCTTTTCAACCTAATGATCGATGATTCCTTTGAGGAGCACCCTTCTGACATTTCTTCTTGACTTTTTGCTGATCATAGCGTCATCTGGTGTTCAGACACAGCATACGACCACTTGCTACTACACCTCCAAAACGCATTAGTCAAAGTGGAACAATGGTCAAGACGCTATGGTTTCCAATTTGCCAATATGGTTTCAAACTGTCGGCCGTTATGATTTTCAGTAAAGGGCGTCGAAGTACACTGGCATATTTTCTTAATCTCGACGGTTGCCACATTCCTTGTGTTTCATCATTCAAATTGATACGTGTCACTCTTGACCTAAGATTATCGATGTGTGAACTTGTTGAACGTGCCCGACCAAAGGTATGACACGCTTGAATTTGCTCAAATGCATGTTAGGTGCAAGATGCGGAGCTGACCGGCTTACGGTATTGTTATTTTATAAATGTTTGGTTCTGCCGATAATTGAATATGGCTCCGTAGTGTATGCAGGTGGTGGCGAAAATAATCGAAAAATCCTAGCTGTCATTCAAAATATGCTTTTCCAGCTCGCACAAGTAGAGCTGCGGACTTCTCCAATTTCAGCACTCGAGGTAGATGCACACATTATGCTTCTCGCGCTCCGACGCATAGAATGTACCTTGAGGCACATCACAGAGACTCGACAAATCAAACATTTCCCTCTATAGACACACTGCCACGAATTCATCACGCATGCGTAGGATCGGCAGAACGTCTTTCGAGCCTCACAACCGCGTCTCGTGTCACCGCCTTCTGTCAGAACTTAAATTACGTTCTACTGCGGGTCTCTGTTCCACCAGATTTAATAGTGGCTCCCTGACAATTGACGCCACGGAAAGTTCTGTTTCTGTTTACAAATCTTAAAAGCTCTGTGACAACTGCTCATGTACAACAAAAATTAAACCGCATGGTTGCAAAATATCCAAACTGTCACTTTGTATATACCGATGGTTCTAGGAATGAAGACCTCACCGGATGTGCCATCCCATGCCACACGGATTTTTCAAGTAGTTGAGGAGAAAAGGAGTGTTGACATTGTGAGTCAGCCCTTGGATCAAATTTTGCATGCGCGATTAACGTCCTCGAGCTCACGGCGAGTGCTGAAGTACTGTAGACAAGGTTTCGTGGTGTGCTGAACTGTACGCGGCGTATTTGGCATTTTGTTCTGACACCATGTCGGCGTGATTTGTACATATCCAAGATGAATGCAGTGTAAATACAAAAAATCGTCGCCAACTACGTGGTGTTGAAAGTACTTTAGCAAAGCATGTATGTTGTCAAGGATATGGTGGGTAAAACTACGATGCTGTCGCGATCCGACCGAAGCTCCCTTGAGAAGTTGACAATACGGTTATGCGCTCACCGGCTTCATCAAAAAGCCAAGGAGACAAAATCTGGCATCGCAGTCCGGTGGGAGACAGTGTCTACGGTTTTTTCACCCCTTTGTTCAGGACAGATGCGATTTTCAGTATCATGCGCCTACAACAGCCATGACATAAAGAAGGTAAATCGGCCTCTGTGATCTCACAGTAATATCATCCGCCTGGACATATACCTCATACAATATCACAACACAATAGGTCGAAGGTCATGTAAAAGCTCTAAAGGTGGTAAGACATGAAGCTACTGTTCATGCCAGTGGTAAGGTCAGGGAGCTTAGTAGTGTGGTATGGGCCAAGTGGTGTCAAAAGGTCGAGTACAATTTGTGTAATCATGCAAACGAGCAAAGCTGGCTCAACAAGGAAAAACAACGAGAACGAAAATCAGAACGGAGGTGGGCATCGGCACGCCTGATGTGAAGTGGTGAGTTTCGCATCAGTGGGGTTTGTGCGCATAAGATTATGAAATGACTTAAAACAATTAGCATGTAAGGAGGTTTACGTTATATTTCACCGGACTCTTAGGTCCCACGTTTCGAAATGATTTTTCTCGGAAGTTCTACCTTACCTATGGAGCCAATGAAATACGAAATGGTGGCATCCATTGACAGATTTGGAGTGTTCTAAAACCCGTTGTTCTCGTCCGTGTTTTGCCGAAACAAAACCCATCATGGTGCGTATTACGTCCTGAATATGAGGGTGACAACGATCATCACAGCTTAGGTCAGTCTCGGATGGACTCGGAAAGGATTGGGCCCGGCAGACAAAATACAACACCAGTGGGAGGCTTTCCATGTCCCTGGAAGCGTCTCTTCGGCCTTAATGCTGGACGTTAAATGGCGCCTGTTGACCTAAACACACTCACTCCAAACATACACATCTGTTGGCGTCCGCGTCAATCCAATCGTTCTTGGCTCGCACACAGATACCCTCGCCTCCCCCCCCCCCCCCTGTCCCAGTGCGTTGACATGATAATATGTCTGTGTGAGTCCTCGTTGAACTAAGTTGAGTCCATTTAACGCATTTCAGACACCCGGTGGAACCACGTGCATACACTCTCTAAAGCATATCAGGCTCATTTATCAGTCTGGCGCCAGCGCGTTTACGCGGCCGGCATCAGGTGTCCGAAGCTGGACGACGACTCGTTCCCTCGCCCAACCTCCAGGGCGAAGGCACGCTATTCGCCCGACGCTCCCTCGCGTCTCGTCCGCGGTGGGGCGGCCCATCACTCCTTCGGCCACGCCCACCTCCCGCAGCTATCCGCTGCCGTGGCGCGCTATAGGCAGCGCCTCGTACCGCACGGTGACGTGGCCTCCGACGCTTCTGCGCCCTCGCCTTCTGCCTGCTCAAGTGAACTTTGTAAGACTCCACCCCACGGCGCGTTTCTCAGAGGCCTGCAGGTAGACAGCGCGCCAGATGGGAAGGCGAAGCCTCTTGGCAGGCAGCGAGTGCTTGACGTGACCTACGTTTGTACCTTGCGGTATCCACTGCCGGGATGATCTGGAGACTAACTGACTGGCCAGTCCTACGACCCTGTGTCTTGTCGCCCTTGCTATGAGCGCGCGTTGGAGAGCTCTCTTTTTCCCAACATCAAACTCTATTTGTCCCGCCGTCAAGAGCTTATAAGACCTGGCGCGCAATACGTTGGGAAAGAATAGCTTGTGTACTGTTCTCTCCCGAGGCATTGTACACCAACAGATGGACTCAGTGACAAGCGTGCATAATGGTGCATCCTGGGCAGTCCCAACTGGTCCTTGGTGATACCGTGACCGATGCGTCTTTATGCCGTCACGTCTGAGGTCAAGTGAGAGACAACGAAACGAGTCCGACGTCACGTGGTCCGTAAAAAGGAGCGAAGCCGCGCCTCTGGGTCGCGCTATCTACAAGCATCGCTCCGTGTGAGGGCAGGACCGCGGCTGTCTGACTTTTCAACCCTGCCCGTGTCTGGGCCGTACTGCTCGGACGCGTTTGCGGAAAATGCCAGTGCTTGCCCTTCGTCGTCGCAAGTCCGAGCAATTGACCCACTGACTGGACGGCCATTGATAAGTCAAAGCCTACCCTGGATTTGAGCGCGAGTCCCTCATATTAACTGGACCGTTACGTACTTAATCGCACCGCCAGCGGGCCAACAACAGTCACCCATCAACCGCGCACGCATGCGGTGTACATAGCGCCGCGGTCATGCCCGGGTCTGCCGGCGATACGACGCGCTAGGTGCAGGGAGGGCTACTGGGCCGACACCGACGACCTATCGGACACTCCCTTGGATGCCAGGCCAAAAAATAAGAAACAAACCAAAGAAAGAGTAAGCAAAACAAAAACAAGAGAAAAAACAGTGCAACAGAGAGCATGATCGCGACGAATGGATTCGTATCAATGTAAATGGCCTCGACCCGCGCGCGTCCGTGGTCTCACGTCCGCACGTGGTTTAAGCGAGTTCAATCCCCCCATGTTCGGCGTGTAGCGCCACCTCGCAACTTGCTGACGGGTCGTGGCGCTGGGATCGCTCGTCCGTCGTAACCGTTGCGTGCTATCCTCTGCCGGCGGGTCGCGGGCGCTAGACCCCTCGTCCGTCCGCACCGTAAGGTGCTGTCCTCTGCTGGCGGGTCGCAGGTGCCAGCGCCGCCATGCGCGCCGTTAGGTGCTGCCCTCTGCCCGGGATATCCGATATCCGCCGGTAGATGGCGTCTGTGTCGTCTTCTAAACGCTGCCCCGATCGGCGCCTCGCGAGTGCCCTCCTCTGGTCTCGCGCTGTCACGCACGGTCTTTCGAGACATAGCGGGTTCGGTACACCTCGCCGCGATGTCTCGGCACCCATGGCGGGCAATCTCGCTCCGACCGCTCGCTTCAGGCGGTCGGAGGGAGGTTGGTTGATTCGGAGACATCGACACCGTACTCTCTCGTGCCGGGCCTCCGGCGTCTGTAGCAGATCCCTCCAGGACGGGAGAGGCCCTTGCCAGGCGAGCACGGACACCGTGCACTGACCAGTCAGTCAGTCGAGCCAGGCCAAGCAACACAAAGAGAAAAGTAGGGAACTGGAATTACACGCTCTCGTAAAAAAAATCCGTGCGTACGCGCTGAGCGGAGCTAGACAGTACCGAGTCAAACAAGAATATTAACAGACAAAAATTACACACTCACCGATACCATGCAAAATCACCTAGTCAGCTGGGCCGGACGAGCGATAAGCAATGGAGGACAGCGCGCGGATGATGAAATGCGTGCAAGCGCTCCGGACGGGACTCGGCAAGACCGTTTCACCGCCCACGCCCCCCCCCCCCCCCCACACCTTAAAAACCAAGGGAGGGAACAAAGGCAAACGATTAGCTTGACGGAAAAGGAGGCTAAGCATGCACGAACGTCATATGACCAACCAGACAATCGGCCTGGGCGAAGCAACTGATAACGAGTGGTGAGAAGACAGCGGATCGTCAGTCCGTCCGTGCATGTGCAAAAATCAGGGCTTAAAATTAAATTGAAATTAAATTAAAAAGGAAAAACAAACAGACCGTCCAACCAGCCAGCAGACTTCCGCCACAGCCGAAGGACACCTTCATGGATGTACCGGCGTGGTCGGCACGCCGTGCCTGGCCGCGACGTGGGATTGGCGAGGGACATGATGAGCCGCTGCGCCTCCATGTGGCTGCCTCCAACGGCAAAATCGAGACAGCCTCGGCGCCGGCTATCGAGCCAGCCGTCGTGCCGAAGCGCACGTCAACGCCCTCGAACACCGTGCGATGCCACATTGGGCGCCAGTGCCCTTTCACCGCCTGGCCAAATTACCTTCAGCCTCGCGTCCGTGCTAAACCTTTAAAACGCAGAACGTCAGCCGTATTTACCAAATCCCTCGCACTTCTTGACCCACCAGCTGATCTCTTCGCGCGGCCCAGCACCAAACCGCGTGATACTTCAGCCCTCCCCTTTCACTTCTCTTTCCTCTCACTTTTTCTTCATTCTACTTTGTATTATTATCTCACGTGAAAAGGCTTATCTTTGTTATCACCCAGCTCACTCGATGCCAAACAAGGCGTTTCACCAAGACTACTAGGAATAAGCCGGCAAGGAATTTGCCATCGGTTGCCAAGGTTTGCCATCGCATTTTTTGTAAAGACCTATAATGGTTCGCTTGAAAGGCGCTCCTAAACAAGCGTGTCGATCCCATGTAATGGAATATTGAGCACAAGGATAACATCACAAAGATTTAATTCTAGCGGAGCCTTTAGCTGACGATGACGCATTCATACTGAGGCTGGGGCTGGTAGTAAGTGCGGGGAGCCTCATCATCGTCATCATCATCGCCCAGGCGCCTCGTGCCCCTCCTCCTCATCATCAGACACCTCCGGGGTGGGGAAATCGGTGGGCACGGGGGTGGGCAGGTGGTCACCCTGGGGCTGGAAGCCGTTGGCGTCGGCCACGTAGACGACCTCGTGGACGACATCGTCGGGACCGGTGTAGCTGAACTGGCCGTTGACGTTATGACTCTCCTCATCGCCGTATCCCTCCACCGGCCTGCCAGACTCGGAGACGTAGATGCACTTTCCAGTCTCAAAGCTTCGAAATAAATATGAGTGAAACATTGAATCACCTACAGATCGTGCCGCCTCCGTTGTCTAGGGGAAAGCTGCTTGACTTGTAATCCAGCGGCACTGGGAACAAGGACCAGAGTGGGCGCATTGCCTGAAGTGGAAAGGTCAGCTGACAACTGGCCAACGAGGGCCAACCCAGTTCCGGGGTGGCCCTGCCGCAGCAATGTGCGACACGCATAAGCCTCCGCAATCCTGTCTGACAAAAGGGCGGAGGCAAAATCATTCGTTGAACTGGACGGCACGACTTGGGTGGTGGGTTCAGGGTACACGCAACAAGCTATGCTTGGCAGGTACTCGGAACCAGAAGTCACCGATGCAAACCATACGGAATAGATTTATAAAAAAATAATTTGATGATAAGAACAATCTTCTAACATCACCCTGTGCACTAATTGTTGCTGGCAATAGATAATACAAAAAACGTTTTCCGGTGTTTTATTTCTATTACAGATAATGCTCTGGACGTGAGCGTTACAAAAGGATTGCTTTTTGCGACTCGTAGGGACTGGTCTTTACGGAACACAACGTCCTGCTTCAGGATCTTGCACGCCTTTTGGGCGTAGGTGAGGGCACCGTAGCTACGGTCGGGGCGGCGGTAGCCATGGCCACAACGGCGGCGACAAGCATCTGGACCAGCGGTAACTCTCAGTGTCATGATGTCCTGGCATTGATAGTTGCTCGTCAGCATTTTTGACATTTTGGAACCTAACGACTGGACACATTCTGGAAACACGGTTGTGTTTGGGCAAAACAAATGTTTAAATTGTGCATGCCGTAACTGCACTGCAACACAAATATCCGGACCTAGCGGTAGAGCAGATCACTGAAACGATCACTTGATGCTATTGCATACATGCAGGTCACTCTCTGGTCAGAGCACGCTTATTCAACAACTTCATGTCTGTTTGTGTGATGGGTCTGTGTGTTGACTGACGCCACCAATCTTACTCCATGGTAAGAACACTGAGTCGAGACTCGTATACCCTATCCATGGCCATCACAGGTCACCATGGTCGGCCGCACTTATCAGGGCGCGGCAAGGGACCACGACCTCTGCTTCTGTCATTGTACATATGTCTCTGTGACCCGCGAACCCTTACTTCTTTAAACTTTCAATAAGTTGGGATTATCTCACAAATAGTCCATACATACTCTGACAGAACGGTTTCGCAGCCAAGTTTAACTGTGGAAATGTCATCCGCACATTGGGACGACTTTCGCATGTACGGAGCCGTTAAACCCTAAGCGTCACAGTGTTACACGACACATCTCATTTTCTTCTTACCTCACCATGTCTTCTACATTCTCGCACAGCGTCTAAGGCATCGGAATGTGTACCTTAGTAGCTCAAGAAGTGTCGCGATGGGTACACTATCGGCGCACGCAACACTTGGTTCCCCATGCAGTACGAGCATGTGCCAAACACGTGACATCCCCTGAATTATGCTGAATGCCAGTGGTTATTTAGCCAGCCACTTGGCTGGAATTTCATGATCTTTGAGATCGCGTTTTTTGAACCAC
This sequence comes from Pollicipes pollicipes, assembly GCF_011947565.3. Classification (NCBI taxonomy): domain Eukaryota; kingdom Metazoa; phylum Arthropoda; class Thecostraca; order Pollicipedomorpha; family Pollicipedidae; genus Pollicipes; species Pollicipes pollicipes. The sequence goes on along the minus strand of NW_023596448.1, from coordinate 14,644,755 downwards.
ATTCATTTAAGCAAGGTGAGAAGCAAAGTGTGATCTTAGAATAGTAAATATGTCTTCCATAATAAGTTATGTCGCATGTATCGAGAAACATCACAAAGTCTTGTCAGCGCTTTTGCTTCCAAAATCAAATATGCACTCACCTGGGGAACAGGCAATCATAGGGCAGCAAGACGAACCATCTGGCCTGAAAGAGCGGCAGCACTCGATGCAACACATATTATGCCTCTAAATCGACTTTGATGACATCGATAGGATGCAGGGAGATACTGGTTTGTTGCTTTCGCCATACTTTTGAGTGTGAGCTGCGTTTTCTCTCATAGACAATGTCAGCATTGAGGTGCTATCGCACAAATCATGAACAAAGATCCAACAGATCCATGGCACGACGATTCGCTTCATGTTATCTATATGTATATATATATATATATATATATATATATATATATATATATATATTTACATACTATAGCTATACTATATAGCGTTACAACGGGATTCGTAAGGGCACTGTTGTTTGTGCGCTGTGTGAAAATGGAGCCAAGGGTGTGAAACAAACGCCTTGCTTGTCATGAGAGCGAGCCGACGTTATCCGATTTTAAAACTTGTAAATGAAAAAAATACTAACATGATTTCTCAGTCCACCTGAGGGTAGTAGTTCACCATAAGCGTCACAGCATAACACGACACAAATCTTTTTTGTCTTTTTGACCTCACCATGTCTTCTACATTTTCGCACAGCGTCCACGGCATCGGGATGTGTACCTTGGTAGCTCATGAAGTATCGCGATGGGTACGCTGTCAGCGCACGAAGCCCTCATGCAATACGAGACATGTGCGAAACTCGTGATTTCCCCTGAAGCATGCTGAATCCCAGAGGTTATTCAGCCAGCCACTTGGCTGGATTTTCATGGTCTTCGAGGTCGCGTTTTTTGAACCACGTTCATTTAAGGAATGTGAGAAGCGAAGTGTGATCTTAGAATAGCAAATACGTCCTCCATACGGAGTTCCATCTCATGTATGGGAAAACATAAACAACAGCACTACGTAATCTTGTTAGCGCTTTTGTCTCCAAAATAAGATGTGCACTCACCTGGGGAATAGGTAATTACAGGGCAGCAAGAAGAACCATCTGGCCTAAAAAAGCGACAGCACTCTATGCGATACGTGATAAGCTTCTAAATCTACTTTGATGACTTTAACAGGATGCGAGGAGGTACTGGTATGCTGTCTTTGCCATACTTTTGAGCGTAAGCTGCTTTTTCTCTCATAGACGATGTCAACGATGATCCTTGACGATGTCAAGTATCCAACAGATCCATGGCACGACGATTCGCTGTATACTGTCCTTTAACTATATTTATATGTATATATATATATATATGTATATATATATACATATATATATATATACTATATACTGTATACAAATATGAATATATATAAATATATATAGACATATATATATATATATATATATATATATATATATATATATATATATATGGTTGAAAATCTTAGGCATCTTAAAACGAAGCGTATATTTGTCATCTAAGGCAGCGTAAGACGATTGCAGATCAAGCCAGATAAAAAAGCAGCGCGCCCGACCCCCCAGAGGGAAGCATCGATGCTGCCGACTAATCCTTCTACAATACCAAGCAAAGCAAGAAATTCTGTGTTAGGTGACAGCAGCCCACAGCCTCTGGAGCACTCGGTGGCGTTCTCAAAAGACGCCAAGTTGCGGCCTCCATCCTGGTCACATCACATTCTACTCAAGCCGCACACTTCAACATCGTCCTGCCGACCACCCCGCCGGGTCAGAGTTCCTAGCGTCCGTCGGTCGAACGCTTCAGAAATAAAGGGACGCTTCAGAAACACAGGCACGCTTCAGTAATGCAGGCACACTTCAGAAACACGGGCATGATTCAGTAACACAAAGACACCTAGAAAACACAGGGCGCTCGAGAAACACAAAGACGCCGAATGCACAGGTGCTCTTCGCATCACACAAGGACTCCTAAATATTACACACAGTGACACTTCGGCATCGCATAGGGACTCTTAAGCATTAATAGAAGCACGCTACATCGCCACACGAGGATGCCTCTGCACTGAACAGGGACGTTCCAGCGCCGCATCACGCTTTATTGCAGAACTGCTCCTGCCGCCCCCCCCCCCCCCCCCCCCGCCACCCTATCGTCAGGTGGTCAGTTCTTCGCCACCGTGCAGCCGATCCAGTCGAGAAAGCTCTCCACATGGGTGTAGACACCCGGGAAGTTGACGTTGCCGCAGCCGGAGCCGAAGGAGACGACGCCCGCGGCGTACGAGGTTTCCTGGTTCCTGTGGTTCCGACGCTCCATCAGAGGACCCCCACTGTCGCCCTGCCGACGCCAGAGTGTCAGACGTCACACGGACCGAGTTCCCCGACCGGTGACCGGGGTATCATGTCACAGCCGAAGCACGAGAGCACAGCAGAATTAGCGCACGTTTGTTGGCATTTCAGAATACCAGAAGCTGTCAAGTGGTACATGCGAGCCAGCGAAGTATCATAAAATGTTTTAATGGAGTGTTCCACTTTTGTATGGGGCTTTGAACTGAGATGACAATGTTAAAGATGATTTGGTGGGGTTCACAGCCATGCCCTTCTTGAGGCATAAAACCATGTGGAGCCTAGCTAGGCCCTCGGTTTGTCATAGTTTTTTGGCACGTGCAGCCCTCAAACAAAAGGCATCCTGGCCTGTTTTTGCACCCGCCCTGCAGGTGTCGACTCCGCCGAGGTCGTTCTCGCCGTTGGCGCAGATTTGCGTGTTGTCCACGGCCGTGTTCTGGCGGGAGTACGTCTCCTGGCACTGAGCGTGGCGCGTGACGTTGATCCGGGCCCACTGCATCAAGGCCTCGGTGGGCCCAGCTGCAATGCACGCGACGTGGCTGCGTAAGTTTTGACCCGTTGGTAACATTCGTGTGCATTGTGAAGACGGCTTCGGGCAAAAGCCCCTTATTTGCGGTCGTAAGCCGTTCCCAGAAGTTTTTTTACTCGCTAGAGCCATTCAAAAGAAAAATGTGCGGTGAGCAGAAGATTTAGCATCAATGCTTGTGCACCGTCTTCGGAAAAGCTCATGCTCCAAGCATTGCGCAAGGAAAAAGGCTGAAAAATGACCCGCGAGCAAAACTACAATAATCTGCTACACGGACGGCGGCAGGCTACCGAGCCTGCGCTGACAACGTCTGCTGGGCCACCGCATTCAGCATGGTGAATGCATTATTAAACCTGTGGCAGCGATAAGAAGTCGTTTTTTGCCAAGGTTTTACCGCCAAGCTCTTCGAGTCCTAAAATCTGCAAAGCTCTTACGCATGCTCTACCCAAAGACTTGGCTTTCCACAAGCTAAGCGCCTTTTAATCATCTATCGCCACCTTCAGCAGCACTGGGATGAGAGTGTTGCCAGTCGGCTGTCGGAGCCTTTCGTGAGCACGCCCAGCCGGCCCGGCGGCACAGCATGCCGACCCTGCCGTGTCGCGGCGCGACCTCGGCCGCGCGGTGGAATGCGACCTACCGCCGCGGGCGCTGACCGCCGTCCCGCGGCGGACCGTAGGGGACGCGTGATAGGTGCGTGTATGCGAGCTGACTTATGAGTGGAAGTTCACCCGAGCTAAATGTTTTGTCGTGCCTGGCTGGGATAGCAGGGACAGCACGCCACTGGACTTGGTCCAATACGGATCGCCGCGTCGCTACACGTCTCTCTCTGATCAAGCTGAGCCGAATCGCTGGACGAAGACATCACAGAGACGGGCCACATAAAATGTTCGAATCAGAACAGCGGTCTTTCCTCGCCTGGGGATTACGCCGTGCACCTGCGCCAGGCGGAAAATCGAACCTCAGATCAAGTGGCGCTCGAGATCCACTCCGTGCATCTTCCTCCGGCTAGTTATCAAACCGGGACCCCGTGCTCTGTTCCGCCCTTCAACCACGGCATCTGCCGGCACCTCCATGCCCGGCTGCAGTGGGCCATTGCTCACCGAACTTGGTCGCGCCCCAGCCGGCGACGTAGACCTGCTGGCCGTCCAGGTCGGAGGCGAGGCGGGAGGAATCGGAGATGCACAGCGGCTTCATCATGGCTGTAGGCGGAGAGATCGATTGCAAAAAGCTATCGATGCTCGATGATGCAGACCGCAGCCATCGGTCATACTATCAGCAGGCGTGACTCAAATCAGGGTCAGCATAGACGACGACTAAGAAAATGTCCAAACGGAGCGCGTATGAATATGGTGGAAATTTGATAATATGTATATATATATATATATATATATATATATATATATATATATATCAAGGTACAAAATTTCTGAAATTAATACACCCAAGCTAGTCAGAACCAGACAGACATAACTTACTGAAAACACGTGGGTCGACGCCTCTTTGTTTGCTTCAAACCCACGACGGTACTATGCTTGAGTTGCCAGCATGAAATAAAGGACATCAAAAAAGGAAATCGGGGCTCGACACCTAGGCTTGAATAAACTTACCATGCGTGACCGCAAGCTGAAAAACACGTTGGTAACTCCAAGAATATCAACGGTGAGAAGTAGCAATGGTAAAGGGCGAACTCCCATCACCGATTTTTGGTAAGCTATTGCACACTTCTATCAAACACATGTGTTGACGCCGCTAATGTCGTGATGCTAGGATGAGAGCGCAATAGGCCATCCACAATCCACATGCAGTGTGGTGGAGAGAGAAATGGGGGGAGGAGGGGGCAGGAAGGCCTCGACACCGATGGCTAACAGATGGCATGAAAGGCAATAATGCTTATGTGGAGTAAAAGGGCGGAAAGGTGAGTAAAAATGTTTACAAATGAATGTCATTGCCGGACCACCGAAAGGTTTGTATAACAAGGTATGCTGCTCAAGAAAAGCTTGTTACTTGTCATACACGAATCTGTCATAAGTTGAAGGTCGTAATAGCAGTATTGACTGCAATTGGCAAAAGTTGTCGAACTGTCTTTTAAATCAGCAGCCCCACTGAAATGTGGAAGTGATGTTCGCAACCAGGGTTAGAGGTTATTTGTTCAGGGAGATAAGTTTCTGTGTGCGCTGGGTCGTCCAATTTGTGGCTGAAATGTGCTAACTAGGATTACTTGAATGAAACAATGGGCCACGCAATGCCAGCGCCCCCACCCACCCTGGAGCAGGCGTTATAGCTTTAGGATCCCCTTGGCTGTTTCCTGCGTGCAAATAGTGAGCTATTCAGTGATGACTTACGGGATATCGAAATGCGCTCCGTAAGCTTGACGAGGGCAATGTCATTGAACAATCCTTGACCGTTTCCTCTGAAAACCCGTTTATATTCCGGATGTTTTAAGGCTTTTTCCACATTGTACACTCTGGGCGGGTACTGGGTGCTTTCTTCTGTGGTCGTGGCAATGTTCAAGTCGCCCAGTAGCACCTTCACTCTGCTAAATAACAGGATTTGCGTGAGGTTACCACATAACCTTTATGCAATGGTTGATATATGAAAAAGCGCACATAGCAAGGGGCCGCACTGGACTACACATCGCTTCACTGCTTCGTGAGGGTTGCAGCAGGGACACATAAATGAAAACACCATGCACTGATTTTGCACTGTGGATCATCGGTGATTCATTTTGTCATCGGTCATTCATTTTCGATGTCGATCACTAGTTTTTCCTGTCGATCAAAAAGCGCTGACATTTCAGGTACCTAGCAAGCATTGGTAACACATCGGCAACGGAAGGTTTCCCGTATCCGCTTCAGCACCTTGGTGGAAATAAAACCATGCTGTTTCCCGGTCATTCCTGTCGTCCACACGGTGTACGTCGAGGCTGGCATGCCAGCCCAGGCTCTCCGCCCGGAGTGACGTGCGCGGTGGCTTGGACAAACTGACAGTGAGTTCGAACCCTCCTCAACGGGCTGTCGCTTCTCGAGAAAGGAAGTAATTACGTAACCACGCGACGACGGTGTACGCAAATGTGTGTTAAGCTCAAATAGGATCATCCGCAATGCCCAGCTCTAGCCTCTCGGTCAGTCGAAGAGAGCCGCCACAAAGTGAGCTCAGATCCTACACTTAAGTCTTCGGGCCGCCACATTGACGTAGGGCGTTTTGGATGTTAGCAACAAAAGGACTCTAATGACACTGACCTGTTTACTGGCCCTGACTTGTACGCTGGCGGAAAGGTATCAGAAATGAAAATGATGGAGGCACAAATTTTGGGCGCTCACCATCATCAGGTAGGCAGAAAGGTGAGGGGATTGGCGAAAAAGAAGGCGAAAGCCCCCGCACCCACCCCAGACATGGCTGCCCCATCACTGTCGCTGCAGGTGCTGGACGAAGGGTTCCAAACTTTATGCCAATTTGACGTTGATACCGCCATCTGGCGTTGACATGGTTGAATGGCGCTCAATAGATGGAACGCGGTGAAAGGGCACCAAGAGGTGTGAGGCTGATGGCATTAAACGGTGCATGCGACTGAGGAGGTGAGATGTGCGTCCAAAGGTCACAAGTACAGCCGAGATGTGAACGGTACTCGCGAGCACGGAGGTTTGAGGTGTTTACATCTTCACTATTTGGCACACAAACTAGCTCATACCGTTCGGACATTCTTCACATTCGTGTCTCGAATTGATGTTTGCAAACAGACAGCACAGAGAAAAACCCGACAATGTCGGCGGAACTGAAGCATTTCCAGCAGTCTTAAAAACCGGACCAAGCCACGGGAACCAAACACCGAAGCCAAGCCAACGTTTTCGGTACGGTACATTGACGTCTGTTAGCGTAGTGCACCTTATACACGAGTCCGGATAATGGTATTCACACTTATTAGGACCAAACACATCGTGACGACATTGTCGCTTAAACTACAACACTTGGGTTCAATTAATATGACTACTCCGTTGCCGTGACGTGCTGCCATCATGTCGTGCAGAGGGACTGTCGTAGTACCCTCTTAAAGTAGTGCACCTCTTGTACAATTCCAACGTGCAAGGCTTGAAATCGCTCTGACATCCAGAGACATACTCTGCCGAGATAGTATGCCAACAGCCACCCTAAGGAAACGGATCAAGCCCCGGGAAACGAAGACTGAAGCAAGGCCAGCGTTTTCGGTACGGTACATATACGTCTGTCAGTGTAGTGCACCTCACACACGAGTCCGGATAATGCGATTCAAACCCTTAGAACTGAACACGTCGTGCTGACAATGTCAATGGAACTGCAAGACTTCGGTCCGATTGATAACCCACGGGAGCAAATTTATAATGAGGAGCCCATTGGTCAGCGTACGAGCTCCATGATGTTAGCGCACGGCTCGACACGTTGTGGCTCCGGTACACCCGACGTCAACACACACTCATGTGAGCCACAGAGCTAGGATGAAGCGGGTGACCGGGGCATTGGCGGGATGGCGGATCCGGTCAGGCACCATGAACGGCTGTCTCCCCGCCCATGGCTGTGCGCCCTTGACCACGGTATCCACCTCCACCCTTTAGCTAGCGATATCATTTAAATGGGGCAAAAACGGGAATGCGTGCATACTAACGCGCCTAACCGGCAATGGTCCCCCGCACTGGCGAACTATATTGACAAGGGCCCACTAGGTAATGACCATGGGACCCCCCCCCCCCCCCCCCGCCTTAATTAATCCACGCAGACTCCACGCACTCGGCGCCCATCACACTCATTCCAAGCATTCGCATACGCTGGCGCCCACACCATCTCGTTCTTCCTTGGCACGCACACGGGTGGGACCCCCCCCCCCCCTTTTTCCCCGCACCTTGACATTATAATTGGCCGTCTGCATGGGTCCTCGTTAAGTTTAATTCACTTATCACATTTCGGTCTTGCCATAAATGCACGTTTAAGCCCCATTCAAAACATATCACGATGATTTGCCAGCTTGACACCGACGCAGCTGCTGGGCCGACCACGAGTGTCAAAGCTGAACGGCGACTCGCTCCCTCGCCTGACCTCCAGGGTGACGGCTCCCTATTTGGACGACGCTTCCCACGTTCCGTCCACGATGGGCGGCTCCGCACTCACACGGCCGCACCCACCGCTCGCAGCTTTCCGCTGCCGCGCATGCGCCTTAGACGGCGCCTCGTCCAGCACGGAGGCGTCGCTTCCGGCGCTTCTGCGCCCTCGCCTCCCGTCCGCCGGAGCAGGCTTTGCAAGGCACCGCCCATAGCGCGTCCCTCAGAGGCCTGGAGGCAGACAGCGCGCTCATGGGACGGTGGGGCCTCTCGGCAGACGACGAGCGCCCGGTGCGACCTGCGTTCACGCCTTACAGTCTCCCCGGCCGGCACGCTCTGGAGACTCGGCCTGACCGGCCTGTCCGACGACCTAACTCCTCGTCGCCTTCCCTATGAGCGTCGATGACGGGATCTCTATCCGTCCCGAACATCCCATCACCAATCGCTCATAAGGCCCGGCGTGCACCACGTCGGAAGAGAGCGGACTGACTCCTGCCCTCTCCCAAGGCGGAGACACCACGGATAGACTCCGCTACCGCCCTGCACGATTGAGCATCCTAGGCGGCCCCCACGGATCCAAGGTCACTTCATGACCAACGCCTCCTTAGGCCGTCACGCCTGGGGTCAAGTGGGGAACGACAAAACGAGTCGGCCGTCTCAAAAAAAACGAAACTGTCTCGTGCCGCGCTACCCACAAACGTCTTTCTGCGTAAAAGCAGGACTGCGGTCGTCTGGCTCCTCGTCCTTGTCACGGCCGCGCCGGGCTACCCACCTGCTGGCGGGCCACGAGCGGTGGACTGCTCCGTCCACCCACATCGCGGCAGACAGTCATCTGCCGGCCGGTCGCGGGCGCCCGCGCCGCCATCGCGCACCGTCGGGTGCTGCCCTCTACCGCAATTGCCCATAGCGACTGACAGATGGCGTCCGTGTCACTTCCCGAACGCCGGCCCGGGCGACGCCCCGCGAGTAACCTCCGGTCCCGCGGAACTACGGGAAATCCTTCGAGATGCCGCGGGCCCGGCACACCTCACCGCTGTGCCTTAACATCCCGGCGCAGGCGGTCTCTCTCCGACCCCTAGCCTACATACCGGGGTTACATCCGGTTCGGTGAATTCGACGCCATTCTCCCCATACCGAACCCCCGGCGTCCGTGTCGGATCCATCTCGGACGACATGGGTATTCGTTAACGAAACAGTGGCGCGGGACATCAATTGGTCAGAGAACGACCCAGACCTAGTGAAAGGAAGAGGGAGATAGAAGCCGGGCAATACACGCGCTCGCTGAGGGAATCCGCGCAGCATGCGCGGAGCTAGACCGCGCTAACCTCTTACGCGAGAAAGGCCGAGCATGCGCGCTGGATCGAACCCGTGAGGTTCCAGCTTATTGCCTCTAACTATTGACACTAAACCGGCTTCTAACTATTGACAAAGAAAACGAAACGAGAAATGTACGGCGAACGGTCCACCTAACCCACACCCTGCCGCCATAGCATGTCGGCGCGGCCCGTACATCGCGTCCGGCCGCGACGATGGCCAGACGAGGGCCCAGACAAGCCGATGCGCCTTTGCATGGCTTCCGCCATTGGTAAACTCCGGACGCCTACGGGGCATGCCAACGAACTGGCCGCTGCGCCCAAGCATGCGTTCCGGGCTCCGGATACGACCCCGCCCAACGCCGGGCCGCGTGTCCTCCCGCCGCCCGAACCGACCTCGTCCAGCCTCGCTCCCTCACTAAACCATCGCTACGCAATCCCATACCTGTATTTATACGCAAAGACAACGAAGCAAAACATCACCCATAGACCGCGACATACACACCTACCACACTAACACCCCCGAGCCCCTCCCCCTTTCCCCGGCTCTGCGGCAACCGCGGCTTACGCCGCCCGGTGGGAAGCGGGGCGGAAGGGCACACTCGGGGCGCCAGCCGTCCATGGCCCGGTAAGATGGAATGAGGGGGGGGGGGGTCAACGGTCTGGGCACTCACATCGTGTGCGCCGTCGTCGGTGACTGTTGCCCGCCGCGTCGAACGTCGCAACTCTTGGTCCGTATTCCTCGCACTCTGTACTGCCCGGTCCGTCTCCTTTTCGAGGCCCTCGCATGATAATTTATAAGATTCCGATGCCTTTCAACCGGGTCGACCCGCCCCCGTCGCCCTGCGTGACCCAATCGGTTTGCCGCCTCGCCTCCTCCGTCCAATCCGTCGCCGGGCCGGCATGCTCCGCTGCCAGAGTCCGTCCCTCGACGTGCCCCTAGGCCAGATCTCGGGCGTGGTGTCGCTGGCGACGACGCAAGGCCAGCCCGCTCTCGCCTCGGGCGGGCCCTGCGCGTCCCCCACTGGCCCAGTTCCCACGTGGCGCGGCTCTCGAAACGGCATCTGGGGCGACGGCGGCGCCTGCGCGGCGGGGGTTCTTGGGGTGGTTCGGGGGGAATGTGATGGAGGGGAGCGGGGAGCCCTTGATCACAGCCGGCTGGCTCGCGTTCCCACGCTCTGTGCGCGGAACCCCTCCGGTCCCGGGCGGGTGGCGCGCAGAACAACGAGACATGAAAATGTACGCCTACAGACTCATGCATTGCCGTGAGATGCTGCAATCATGTCGTGCAGAGGGACTGTCGTAGCACCCTCTTAAAGTAGTGCACCTCTTGTACAATTACATGAGCAAGGCTTGAAATCGCTCTGACATCCAGAGACATACACTGCCGAGATATTATGCCAACAGCCACCCTAAGGAAACGGATCAAGCCCCGGGAAACGAAGACTGAAGCAAGGCCAGCGTTTTCGGTACGGTACATATACGTCTATTAGCGCAGTGCACCTTACACACGAGTCCGGATCATGCGATTCACACTTATTAGGACCACACACATCTTGCTGATGATGTCGGCGGATATGCCAGACCACGGTCCGATGAATAAGACTCATTCATTGCCGTCAGATGTTGCCATCATTGGCGGACGGACTGCAGTAGCACCCTCTTCAAGTAGTACACCTCTGGTATAATTCCAATTGGCGGGACCTAAAAACCGCTCTGACATCCAAAGACATTCTCTACCGAGATGATATGCCAATAAAAATCCTAAGGATTCGGACCAAGCCTTGGAACCGAAGACTGAAGCTAGGCCAGCGTTTTCGGTACGGCACATATGCGTCTATTAGCGCGGTGCACCTCATGCACGAGTCCGGGTCAGGCGATTCACACTTATGGAAAATAAACACATCGTGCTGACAATGACGGCGGAACTGCGAGACTTCGGTCCGATGAATAAGACTGATGCATTGCCGTGAGATGCTGCCATCATGTGCGGACAGGCTGTTGTAGCACCCTCTTAAAGTAGTACACCTCTTGTATAATTCCGATTGGCGAGACCTAGAAACCACTCTGATAGGCAAAGACACCCCCCGCCGAGATAACATCCCGACACGAACCCTGAGGAACGAAGCCAAGCCCCAGGAACCGAGGACCGAAGCAAAGGCAACGGTTTAGGTACGGTACATATACATTTAGTCGTGCGGGGCACCTGAAACAAGAGCCCTTACAACGCGATTCACACTAAGTAGAAATAAACACATTGTGCCGACAATGTCGGTTGAGCTGCAATACTTTGATTCAATGAATAAGACTCATGCACTGTCGTGGGATGTCACCATCATGTGCGGACAGAATGTAGTAGCACCTTCTTAAAGAAGTGCGCCTCTTGCATAATTCGTTGGCGAGACTTAAAAACCGCTTTGTCATCCAAAGACACGCTGTACCGAAATAATGTGTCAACAGCAATTCTAAGGGAACGGACCAAGCCCCGGAAACCGAAGACCGAAGCGAGGCCAACGTTTTCGGTACGGTACATATATATTTATAAGCGCAGCGTACCTTATACACGAGAGTACTTCCCCGGTAGAAAAGGTTATTGGATGCCGCAGCCGTTTTGAGGTCTCGACGGCTGGAATAATGCAAGAGGTACACAACACAACAAGGCTGCTTCTACGGCCGGTCCGCGCAACGTGATGGTGATATCTCACGGCAATGCATGGGTGTTGTTCATTGAACCGAAGTGTTGTAACTCAACCGACATTGTCCGCACGACGGCTGGCTGGCTGGCTGGTGGCTGTTGGCATATTATCTCGGCAGAGTACGCCTTTGGATGTCAAGCGGTTTCTAGGTCTCGCCAATTGGAACTATACAAGAGGTGTACTACTTGAAGAGGGTGCTACTGCAGTCCGTCCGCCAATGATGGCAACATCTGACGGCAATGCATGAGTCTTATTCATCGGACCGTGGTCTGGCATATCCACTGACATCGTCAGCAAGATGTGTTTGGTCCTAATAAGTGTGAATCGCATGATCCGGACTCGTGTGTAAGGTGCACTACGCTAATAGACGTATATGTACCGTACCGAAAACGCTGGCCTTGCTTCAGTCTTCGTTTCCCGGGGCTTGGTCCGTTTTCTTAGGGTGGCTGTTGGCATATTTTCTCGGCAGAGTATGTCTCTGGATGTCAGAGCGGTTTCAGGCCTTGCTCATTGGAATTGTACAAAAGGTGCACTACTTTTAGAGGGTGCTACGACAGTCCCTCTGCACGACATGATGGCGGCATCTCACGGCAATGCATGAGTCTTATTCATCGGACTGACGTCTTGCATTTCCATCGACATTGTCAGCACGACGTGTTTAGTTCTAATAAGTGTGAATCGCATTGTCCGGACTCGTGTGTGAGGTGCACTACGCTAACAGACGTATATGTACCGTACCGAAAACGCTGGCCTTGCTTCAGTCTTCGTTTCCCGGGGCTTGGTCCGTCTGCTTAGCGTGGCTGTTGGCATCTTATCTCGGCAGAGTACGTCGTTGGATGTCAGAGTGGTTTCTAGGTCTCGCCAATTGAAATTATACCAGAGGTGTACTACTTGGAGAGGGTGCTACTGCAGTCCGTCCGCCAATGATGGCAACATCTGACGGCAATGCATGAGTCTTATTCATCGGACCGTGGTCTGGCATATCCGCCGACATCATCAGCAAGATGTGTGTGGTCCTAATAAGTGTGAATCGCATGATCCGGACTCGTGTGTAAGGTGCACTACGCTAATAGACGTATATGTACCGTACCGAAAACGCTGGCCTTGCTTCAGTCTTCGTTTCCCGGGGCTTGGTCCGTTTCCTTAGGGTGGCTGTTGGCATAATATCTCGGCAGTGTATGTCTCTGGATGTCAGAGCGATTTCAAGCCTTGCTCGTTGGAATTGTACAAGAGGCGCACTACTTTAAGAGGGTGCTACGACAGTCCCTCTGCACGACATGATTGCAGCATCTCACGGCAATGCATGAGTCTTATTCATCGGACCGAAGACTTGCAGTTCCATTGACATTGTCAGCACGACGTGTTCAGTTCTAAAGGTGTGAATCGCATTATCCGGACTCGTGTGTGAGGTGCACTACGCTAACAGACGTATATGTACCGTACCGAAAACGCTGGCCTTGCTTCAGTCTTCGTTTCCCGAGGCTTGATCTGTTTCCTTAGGGTGGCTCTTGGCATATTATCTCGGCAGAGTGTGTCTCTGGATGTCAGAGCGATTTCAAGCCTTGCTCGTTGGAATTGTACAAGAGGTGCACTACTTTAAGAGGGTACGAGTCCCTCTGCACGACATGATGGCAGCATGTCACGGCAACGGAGTAGTCATATTAATTGAACCCAAGTGTTGTAGTTTAAGCGACAATGTCGTCACGATGTGTTTGGTCCTAATAAGTGTGAATCACATTATCCGGACTCGTGTATTAGATGCACTGCGCTAATAGACGTCAATGTACCGTACCGAAAACGTTGGCTTGGCTTCGGTGTTTGGTTCCCGTGGCTTGGTCCGTTTTTTAAGACTGCTGGAAATGCTTCAGTTCCGCCGACATTGTTGGGTTTATCTCTGTGCTGTCTGTTTGGAAATATCAATTCGAGAGACGAATGTGAAGGACTGTGATACTTTTCTTGATGGCGCGAATGTACGTAATTTGGTGCTTGTGTTGCTCTTTTAGTACCTGCTATAAATCGTCGGCTGTCTGCTTGTTAAAAATCCTATGACCTGTTTTTGGCCGAAATTGTTATATTATCAGATGGGTATTTCTTGAAGATGATAGGCAATCATGGGAGCATTGTGAGTAGCAGTTGTCGAAACGACGTAGTGAATAACGTTAATTGCCTGCTCATTATTTTTGGTGCTAAAGATGTCGTTTGGATTGTATGATTTCAAAGTTGGGCAATCCTGCTAACGCGAGCTGGTTGAGCCCGTGCCGCACTGCGCGTAAAACGCTCGCGGTGGAGATTTTTATTCTTCTAAAAAAGGTGAAGTACTTGAAGGATACTATGATTTGTTCTACTGCGTCCTCTGCCACCAAATCAGTGATTCTAGACTATTTCATTCACTGTATTTGATTGGTATGTGGGCGTGTTTGGTCATGCCTATCTACCTTGGATAAATATTATTAAACATTTGCTATTGTGCACAATGGCCACTCATACTCATGTAGATTCAATTTAAACTCTTGCCTTGGAGCAAGATTCCCACTTTCCACCTACACCAAAACTTGAATTATTGACAATTGACAACCTTTTATGCTTAGTGTTCATGTGCCTTTTCAAGTTTCTTCCTTCCCCATTAAAACCACAGTTCACGTGCCCACAGCGCACTTTCATACGTGATGGATGTTTACCCATGCCTGGCAACTGAACATACAGGCAAAGCTTCAACGCAGAAGATCCAGGGCTATAAAGAGACAAGCGCAAATGTCCCAGCCTAATCGAAAAGTGCGATATATATATATATATATATATATATATATATATATATATATATATATATATATTTGCTAAAGCACCCAAAACTACGCGTGACCAGTATGCACGCAATGAACGTCTCCGACACAACAGGTCGCGACGCCGACTAAGCACGCTGAGACGGCTGTCAATCTAGCAGCGAACTGCAGACCGACAGACCTGACCACCAGACTGCGGGCGCCGCGTTTATCTGTCTTCTAGATAGATTAATAGCCACCGAAACACGAAAGTAGAGATTGCTCCTTTACACTTTCAGTGCCACCAACAGACTCCTCCACTACTTCGCGGTGCTTTTAGGGCCAATTCGTTCTTATCACTGAGCTAAAAATCATATATGTGGAATATACGCCCAGCATGCCTTCCACATGCGGGATGTGATGTCCTGAAGCGTTCAAAGGTACTTCTTTCAGGAGCATCATCATTTTTGTCCACCTGTTAGCCACGGCTCAGGATTAGCTGCGGGGCCGAAGCAGCGCGGCTTGCGGAGACTGCAACGCCTAGCGGCGAGGTTTTTGCTACTTATATTTACGAGTGCGCATGCTCAAAATTGCGTCACATAACTTGTACTACTAGTTGATTGATGTGTTTTAAAGCAATGATTTCAGAAGCGTTATTATTTTCGTTCACCGGTGGGCCACAGGTAAAAGTTCACCAATGAGCAAGTGCTCCACGGATTATGGAGACTGCAACGCCTGGTGTCGAGGTTTTTGTTGCTACGATTCGCGAGTGCACATGCTATAAGACTGCGTTACATAAATTGTATCACTAATCAATTCTGACTGAATGTTGAACATTTCCAGACAACCATGGCTTGGCCATGCTAATACACACTGTTGACCACTCGATCTGTAATCAAATTTTCATCTTCGAATTTGGATCAAGCATATCGATCTACAATGTACTTTCGCGATGTCCTTAATGTTCGTAGAAGCCAGATGGGAATTCTGACAAAGCTTCTGAACAAGGGTGGTTTGGGAAAATTCCACTAAGCTATTGTATGTTAAGGCAGCCCGTGATTCATTCCACGCATTCGTTCAGCGCCTTTTATTGACTTTAAAATACAAACAGAATTGATTTCACGGTAGCTGTTGATTTCTGCTTTGTTTACAAGGTAAAAATAGCAATACAACGAAGAAAACCCTTCCCATTGTTAACAAATTACCCGGGGATTTTTTTGCGGCCGCCATGAGAAGGGCTGTTGTCAACCCTGTGTTCCTCATTGGCAAGGCTCTGGCTATGCCCCCGCCTTCACACAAAGTGGATCAAGTCGTCTACGCCGAATGGTGAGCAATAAAATGCCCGTTGGGCCAATTCATACCAAGGCAGGCAGCTTCCCGGAGGCTTTTTTCTGCAGTGGTGTGGTGTAAAGGAATATCATTCGGGAAGAACACCGTTGTAGGTGCTCAATATATATTTTACACCAATCAGTGGTAATGCTGGTCCAGAAGTATGCATCAAATCAGCCATACAATCAGTTCGCAGTCAATCATGCGCGAGGCAGCCGGGCCAGGGCAATGACAGCGGGGCCAGGGCAGTGGCAGCCGGGCCAGGACAGTGGCCGGCGTCGGCAACGGGAGCCGGTCTCAGACCAGGAATATATGACAGAGACAGCCGGGCCAGGACAGTGGCCGGCGTCGGCGACAGGAGCCGGGCTCCGGCCAGGAATATATGACAGAGACAGCCGGGCCAGGGCAGTGGCCGGCGTCGGCAACGGGAGCCGGTCTCAGACCAGGAATATATGACAGAGACAGCCGGGCCAGGGCAGTGGCCGGCGTCGGCAACGAGAGCCGGTCTCAGACCAGGAATATATGACAGAGACAGCCGGGCCAGGGCAGTGGCCGGCGACGGCGACGGGAGCCGGGCTCAGGTCAGGAATATATGACATAATGACCTTCATTCCGTGGCTTGGTTTTTAAACGAGGATCTCCAGTTTTATGTCTTCGGCAAACTGTTTATGGCAGCTTCAAGCTTCCGAATTTGTTTCCGCATAAAGTGCTGCGCAAGTCTTATCTCTTGAAAAGCAGCCAGCGAAATGAAGGCCCATAAATATTTGTCGCACTGTCGCACCGTGACTTGCGCTCAAAATTCTCACCAGCCTATGTCCAGACCGTACTTTGGCATCTATCTTGAAGGAGCAGATGCCTCCTCAATGACCCGAAATGCCTACCTGCTCGTGGACTTTTGCCTCAACAGGAAAGACAATGTTGAATTGGGCGAATAGTCTTGGGAGGCTGGATAGCTTTATTTGCCGAAAAGCATATATGATTCGAATAGGCGAAATTGTGCGCAGTGAGATCAGCTCCAAGTGCATATCTAGCACAGCAGCCATGACATTTGAAAAAGAGCGATAACAACCTCCATCTCTACCCCTCCCCCATCCGGTCATCGGGCTTGCTTTCCAGAAAAAGCTCCTGAAGTACACCCTGAGCTTGGCCCCGGCAGGGGCGCAAAGTTCACGGTCGTTTCCGGTTCTTGTCGGATTTCGTACGCAGTTTGTACATCACGAGGGAAAACTTCCGAGACTTTAATACTGTCCTCTTCAACATGCGATTGGTGCCTTTCGACAATATTGCTTAATAACCGCAGCAGAACGACATCTGCACCTCGTGTCAAAATATCTGCTCACGTCAACAAGCAGAAGCTGTCAATGTATATCGATATAAGCGACTGATGGCATGAAAACAATGACGAAAAACCACGTTTGCTTGTCCGCATTGTGTCTCATAAGTACCAATAACTTTTTGGATGCCTAGTTATTCTACCCGGTTTTGTGTGTCAACTTCTGGAAGTGGAAAGCTGAAGAGCTTCAGCTAAATCATGAATAACAGCAAGAATTGCGCAGCATGAGTGAAAGAATTGAACACAGTGTGTCGTGTTCTTGCCATCATGGAAAACTAAATATGAGTCGCTGAATTAAGTTAAATGAGCTTACATTGTTATTCAATCCATTTTGTTTTGCTCAAGGTAGGAGCAGTAGTATGTTTGTTTTGCGAGTAGCAGGCAAATATGGCTACTTGCATCAAACATTGCACTGTGTTATAATTGTCTTCAATTCACTTGATCCCCTGGCGTGGGGCTGGAAATTTCCGGCCTCAAGAGCATTTTTTTGCCACCAAAATGCTGGCGATATGCTCAACATGTCATTACTGCTTTCCAAAAATATTTTGCATACCAACCACAGAAAAAAATATCTGCACACTAAGTTGAAACATCTGGTCGAAGACATTGATAATCATATGTATAATTTGATACAAATCTGAGCCACTGATAGGATTCAAGCAGTAACGAAATGCAACGTTTTGTTGTGTATGCCTTATATGTCACTGGTACTAGTTAAACGTTCGATGACTTTTTGTACCCAGCTTTTTTGGTTAAATATGCGCTCGGATGGTCAGTTGAATGCGGTGCGCTTGTTTGGGGTCAATTTGACCCAAGGAGATCTGCAAAACTAAGAGAGCTGGAAACGCCTTTCTTTCACGATACATGGGTCATAAAATGAAGTCACAGATATCAAATTTTGAGGTTTCTATGTCACGATCTCCTCAAATAACGCCACACTGGGCCAAACTACGGATCAGCGTCCGAAGCGCTACCATATTTCCTCGTGCATCCAACCTCAGCCTAGGTACATGTTCTAATCAAGAGGTCACTGGTGTTTAGCACTGGTCAGTGACTTTGTCTGACATTTAGATGGTCAAGCTCACAAATTTTGAGACTGTTTTGATGTGTTGGTTGAAATCAGCGTTGATGCCTATGCCATGCGTATATTCCTTCAACAAGTTGGCATCATGTCAGGTCAGTGACCTCATCTGACCTTAATGTAGTCAAAATATGATGTCCGTTTACGTTCCTGCGATGATCAAGTATGAACTGAGCATCAGAAGCTACCCCATATTTAGTAACTTATATATAAAATAAGACAACCAGCAGAAAAAATACTTTGGTTTTGACATTTATCTGACATATATACCTCACGCAAATTGAAGGAAGTGTGCGGTAATTCTAAATTCAAATACATACTTGCCAAAGAATCCATGTGAATGATGCATTAATTCGCCTACCATCCCGTCGGGAAATACCAAAATACCAAATACCTTTTACCAAAACAATAGCTGAAGCTATTGTTTTGATAAGAGCATTGTTAGAAAAACTCACTGAACACACACACTTCCAATCCTTTATTTCCCTGGCGAGCCCCTCACCCTCATCGGGAGGGACATCTGAGTGTTCGGGTGAGCCGCCCGCCTTCCAATCCTTTATTTCTCTGGCCAGCCCCTTACCCTCATCGGGAGGGACATCTGAGTGTTCGGGTGAGCCGCCCGCATGATGCTACAAAATGACCGACCGCCGCCGGCCACCCACTACTGCACAAGATGTCTGACCGCCGCCGGTCACCTAAAACACTGTTTAACATCAAGGAAAATCTACTACTAAATGAAAGTCCCCAACAGGCATGTTGCCGAACACCAGCCTAACTATATCTCCATTCTCCTGGTTTTTCCGTGGAATAAGGCTAATACTACTGCCTAATCTATGTGAATAATGTTCCTCGCTAATGCACTGAACAACTTACCTACCCGAGCCCATATTAAAGGGAGTATACCACATTTCTCTACGGTGATGTACTGAACTAGCCATTTTGGAGATCATTTAATGTAGTTCACAGCCCCACCCTTCCTAAGACATAAAGCCCTCTGGTCTCTGAGGCATCCGCACACAAAAAACATGTGGCAAATATTATGGCGGACTATCTGAAGGCCATTCAGGCATCTTTGACGCCATGGCTAGGCCATTCGAATTATACTACCCAATTGGCCATGCGGCACTCACAACCAAGACAATGTTTTGTTAAGCCATTGAGATCTAGCATCCTTGAGCACATTTTCCAAATACAGTGGACGTCCACCGACTGTCAATCTATGCTGAGCAAGCTGTTCAAGATTTAATTGTGATTGGCTGTTTAGTTGTTCGAATTAGAGCTCTTCTAACCAAAAATGATCATTTCAGGGCTATGGGGTGAAGGAGAATGATTAACGGTGGGGCAGACTTGCAAGCGCCTGGGGTGGGGAGGCCACCGCCGAGCCTTAACGCGCTGCCGGGTGGCCGGCTGGATACCCTTCGCTCGGGTGGGGGTCAATTTGACACCCCTGTGATCTCAGGAACTAAGAGAGTTAGTGACACCAAATTCACAGAGCGTGTGTTAACTGTACGTGAACACACTTGGGTCGAAGTTTGAGGCTCCTAGGTCATGGCCTTTGGGTCAAATAAGATCAAATAAAGTCAACCTCCAGGCTAGTCTCCAGAGGTCTTCTAGGACCTAGATAACTGATCCAAGCGAGAGCTTGCATGCTCATTTTAGGTCAGTGACCTTGTTTAACCTTTCGAAGGTCACGGTGACCAAAATCGTGCAAAACTGCTTTAAGTTTTGCATTTGGATAAGCGACAAAGATTACTCTTGGTAGTGCCTCCTAAAAACAAAACACTAACCTGGGCCATTCGAGGTCAGTGACCTATTCCGACCTTTAAGAAATTAACGGAGGGCTAAAATGCGGTTTCTGTTATCTATAAATTCGAAACGAGTGTCAGATTCTCCCCCTTGCAGCAAACCCTAGAGTGATAAAACAGGTTGGTTTTGGCCTTGCTCTGACCTTCATACCTGACCCGAGGCCAACGAAATCTTTCTATTTAATTGTTTTGTTGCCAAAGAAAGTATTTCAGAGATGTATGGCTTCGTCTAACACCCCGTTGTTGGGTCAGATTGAGCGATTCCCTTAAACTTGCCTTCGCTGAAACCATGGCCTGACTTTGACCTGCCATAGGCCAGCGACCAGACAAGGCATATCTAAATTGTTGATGGCAAACGATCCGCTATTCAATTGTCTATAGTTGTGCAAAAATTTGGCGCAGCTGCGCCGCACCGTTCGGAAACCATACCGGAACGACCTTTTGGGAGTCCATTTGGTTCTCACCTGAGCGCGTGTTAACCTGCGCACGTGCGCTGGGTACCAGAGCGGGGTCCCGCTTTCCACTGGGCTCTCGGCCGGCTGGCGGCTGACGCATGCAGCCTGTCCCGGGCAAACGAGATGTCGTGAAGATGCAGGACGACGCGAGAAAGAGGATAAGAGGGACGGGTGTTGATCATCATTCGTTTTTTATTAGAGCCTTTCGACCAGAAATGATCATTTCAGGGTTATGACATGAAGGCAAATGGTCAACGACGGGGCAGACTTGCATGTGCCTGGGGGGGGGGGGGGGGGCGGCAACTGCCGAGCTTCAATCCGTGCATGCGCGCTGAGAACCCGGTTTGAATCGCTCTTCCCACGGGACTCTCGGCCCATTCGTGACTGACGGATGCAGCCTGCTCCAGACAAGCGGGGTGCCGCGAGGACGCAGGATGAAGCAAGACAGAGGATAAGAGGGACGGGTGTGTGTCCATCATGATCGCTTTCGCTTTCGCTATGCTTGATTCAAGGCGTTTCGGCCCGTTCAGATGACCATATGCAATGGCCATTGACAAAAATAGAGAAAATAATTCCGCGAGGTAAGCAGATGAGCGGTCTGGTGATCTGTGTTTTTGTGAAAAATCCGTGTGGCATGGGATGGCACATCCGGTGAGGTCTTCAGTCCTAGAACCATCGGTATATACAAAGTGACAGTTCGGATATTTTGCAACCATGCGGTTTAATTTTTGTTGTACATGAGCAGTAATCACAGAGCTTTTAAGATTTGTAAACAGAAACAGAACTTTCCGTGGCGTCAATTGTCAGGGAGCCACTAATAAATCTGGTAGAACAGAGACCCGCAGTAGAACGTAATTTAAGTTCTGACAGCAGGCGGTGACACGAGACGCGGTTGTGAGGCCCGAAAGACGTTCTGCCGATCCTACGCATGCGTGATGAATTCGTGGCAGTGTGTCTATAGAGGGAAATGTTTGATTTGTCGAGTCTCTGTGATGTGCCTCAAGGTACATTCTATGCGTCGGAGCGCGAGAGGCATAATGTGTGCATCTACCTCGAGTGCTGAAATTGGAGAAGTCCGCAGCGCTACTTGTGCGAGCTGGAAAAGCATATTTTGAATGACAGCTAGGATTTTTCGATTATTTTCGCCACCACCTGCATACACTACGGAGCCATATTCAATTATCGGCAGAACCAAACATATATAAAATAACAATACTGTAAGCCGGTCAGCTCCGCATCTTGCACCTAACATGCATTTGAGCAAATTCAAGCGTGTCATACCTTTGGTCGGGCACGTTCAACAAGTTCACACATCGATAATCTTAGGTCAAGAGTGACACTTATCTTAATCCTTAATCCTTAATCCCTAATCCTTAATCCTAATCTTAATCCACATTGTTGATCCCGTGTCAGCTTATCATGATCCATTAACCACGCAAGGTGCTCTCCAACCATGCGTTCCATGAGTTTTCCAAGACAGCTGGACAGTGCAATGGGACGATAGTTGCCTGGGTCGTGAGCATCCTTGCCTGGTTTTTGAGATGGGACGATTATGGTGTCCTTCATATGTTTGGAAAAGCATAGGAAGACCAAAGGTCATTCAAAAGATTCAAAATGAGCTGAAGCATATTGTCAGGTAAATGCCGAAAGAGGGGATGGTGTATGTTATCCTGAAATACCAAAATATTGCCGGTGGATTTAATTGCATTTCAAAGCTCTAGCGAAATGATATATCGTAAGTCCCTGTATAACTAGAAAGGAAACAGGTCGGAAGCAAATTGAAACTGGGTCACGCATGATCGATGAATCTTGGCTTATAATTGTCTAATGAACTACAGTGGGCTATAATTTAGGCAAGAGCGTTTATGATCTGCTGCGGCGAGGTCATTAAGGCGTTGGTGACTCTGAAAACTGGGAATGAAAATAAAGTCCGTTTACCAGAAAGTGACCGAACTAATCCCCAAATTTTGCTTCACGGAGTAGCTGCTGTAAATTGTCATAGAAAGCTTAGCCAGCATCAACGTTTGGCGGCTGTTATCAGCTTTCTGGTTTGAGTGCGTTCAGAGCTGCGGGCGAGTAAATGTGGAATATTGTGATTGCGTTGGTAACTCCGAAAAGCACGTTAACGTATGGCAATGGCCTTCTTAACGTCATCTGTCCACCGCTGCGCGGGGGGCGTCGTGATCGAGGTTTTGTTAGTGGAATTGTCAGTGGATTTTTTTAGTTGAGTTATCGCGGTTGTTGCAGAATAAAGAATATGTGCGATGAGCTTACCTCCCGGCTCTGATGAGTCATAACGATAATGGTTGGCAAAACAAAGTTCC
Source organism: Pollicipes pollicipes (assembly GCF_011947565.3). Taxonomy (NCBI): domain Eukaryota; kingdom Metazoa; phylum Arthropoda; class Thecostraca; order Pollicipedomorpha; family Pollicipedidae; genus Pollicipes; species Pollicipes pollicipes. Next base: position 14,621,682 of record NW_023596448.1, on the reverse strand, counting down.
TGAAATTTATTTCAGTCTGCCTTTCGTACATTCCAACGGGGTATATAGCGATGAACCGCATCAGCTGCGGCATCAAAAGGGATACAAAATGCAATTAGAAAATGGTCGCTTTCGTGGACATCGCCCTCAACGGTCCAACCAAAGGAAGTCCCCATTGAGTGAGAGCACAATGGCAAGTCAATGGCTGTTTCCGTTCCAGTGGGTAGGTGATGGTAAGTATTATTACCTTTGTTTAGCAGAACTAAACTGTGTGTATCAATAGAATCTTCAACCAAATGTTTTGGCGCTTGATGGCCTGGGTGCCGTTACTCTGTGCTAGACTGTGAGCGTTAACATCGCCGAGGATGAGGAAAGGGTTTGGAAACTGAGTAACGAGTTGGTCAAATTGCCGTAAGAGCTCCGTGTTGTCATAGTTTGGTAAAATGCATATTGAATATACATCGATGGTACAGCCATGCAGCCGAACTGAACATGCAACAGCCTGAAGAGATGTCTGAAGAGTGAGTGGCGTGTATGTTAATTTTTGTCTGATGTACAGTGCCACCTGACCTTGGCGACGCTTACCGTCTGTGGCGTAGCAGCGATATGACGATTAATTTGGTATTTTAAAGTTGTGTTTGTCGGCGGGACGAAGCCATGTTTCCGTTATGTTTGTCGGCGGGACGAAGCCATGTTTCCGTCATGTTTGTCGGCGGGACGAAGCCATGTTTCCTGTACGACGATGACGATTGGAGCTAATACGGCAAAAAGTCCTTTCATTTTAGAGCATTTTGAAACCAGACCGCGACAATTCCACTGAGATGAAAAGCATTTAATGATGCTTGGACGCATCTCCGCCGGATGGTGGGAATCGGCTGAACGAGACGGACCGAGGCCGTCCTGTCACCACCCTTACTGACGGATGAGACCGATGGCCTTCGCTCGGGCGTGCTGTGGCTGGTCTTGTGCTGGGAGAGCGGAGGGACCGTTTATGTGGCGGCCAGAGGGACTGGGAGCGGCCGACTGTTCATAGCTGGAGGGCGAGGACACTAGATGGCTTGAGCCGCACGCGGGCCATGCGTAGCCAGAAGGATGGAACGCCGGCCAGCCTGCGACCAGGAGGGCACGGGCGTCTGGACGTCCGAGCCAGGGGCAACTCAACCGTATTTTTCGTCTGGGTCTGCGTGATTGACTCAGTTGAGGCTCAGTCGCGCTGAGCCTCGGAGTCGTGCTGTTCTCATGCTTTCCTGTTTCTATTTGTCCGCCCCCCCCCCCCCCCCCTGAATGTGAGGCTCCCACCGGTTTTGTTCTACCTGCCCCTCCTTCCAGCTTTCGGCCATAAGCTAAGCTCGATCCCATATGTGCCCATGTTCAGGTCCGTTTTGCATACCGTCTTTCTTGGCTGGGGGCAACCCCAGGACCTCGGAGGGCAAGCGTCCGTATGTCCCGGGTTGATGCCTGGCCTTGAGGTTTTGCTGTTGTGATATTTTGCAGCGTGCTGATTGGGTGGGGCTCGGTCTCGGGCTCTGATTCGGACCACGAACTTGCCCGCGGGACGGGTGGTTGTATCAGCTGTCTCCGCTCTGGTCTGCTGCTCGCCTCTGTGCGGGTCTTTCTTGGTAGTCTGCTGGTCTGTAGTCTGCTGGTCTGGTCTGGTGGTATGTCCACCCCAGTGCGGCGGAAACGCGAGCGGCGTGGGACGCGGTTCCGCCGGATGCCCCGCTCCCCGACGGCCTCCTGCTTCGGACATGCATTTATCGCTTGGCGTGGAGCGCGATTATCCCGGACCACATCCTGCGCTTCTACCAGGGCGTCTCGCCGTAATGATTATTTTTTTTGTAATTAATGCATCATTAATCTTAACATAAGTCTATCTGTTCTTGTCTGGCTAGAATTATGCGCCTGAATGTTCTCGCGGTGAATTCCGACACGGTGACGCCGGGAAGAATCAAAGTAGTTTTAATGGCATGCCATGAAACGAATAAAAACCAGTTTACATTGGCCGCTTCACTAAAACACATCACCGCAATATGCAGAACTTAATAAGCGCGTGTTCACAGCGGTCTTGGTTGTAACTGAAACACCAGAGCCAGAATCAGCGGCGAAGGCAGAGGCACAGGTGTGGGGGTGGAGGTGGGGGTGGGGAGGTGGGGGGCACGCACTCCCGTTAGTCTCCGAGGGGATCTTCGAGCCCTTCGGGACTTCCTTCTAAGGTCCCGAAGGGGCCGCGGGAAGAGATGCAGGGGCCGCAGGAAACGATGCAGGGGCCGCAGGGGGGATGCAGGCGCCGCAGGAAGTGGTGCAAGTCCGCAGAGGGGGATGCAGGCGTCGCAGGAAGTGATGCAGGGCCGCAGAGGGGGATGCAGGGACCGCAGGAAGTAATGCAGGGCCGCAGAGGGGGATGCAGGGGTCGCAGGAGGTGATGCAGGGCCGCAGAGGGGGATGCTCGGGTAAGAGTTTGGGACGAGGCGTTGATGATGGTGCCCAGACCAGGTGGGGGGGGGGGGCATTTCAGAGGTACGGACAGAGATACCAGTGAAAATGTACCTTGCGATGCTTAAGGCTTTGTACCTGTGAAAGCTCTGGCCGTCTCTCGGCGTTTTGTATGGCCTGCTGAAAGACCTTTCTTTTGCGAATGATTTAAAGGTCGTTAAAAATACTCCAAGAAAAATCGTAGTTCTTCCCTGGTACCTGGTTTCTGGTCCGCAATGAATGCTGTGCGATGCGGCCACTCGGTGAAAGTGCTGGGGAAGTCCGAACTACCGACACGTGACACGAAAACAGGTGCAGCTACAAAAGTTCTGGTGCTGCTGCATGCACGAGACGCCACGGGAGGCGTGGGGTCGAAGCGCCAGCAAGGTACGACCCAAACCTTCCGCTAATTACAGTGTCACCGGTGCCTCAGCGCCTTTGGAGCGTCCCCCTTCGCCTGGTCCGGCAATCCCCGCCAGCTGTTCGCATCGCCCGCCTACCGAGCACCCCTCCCCAGCATGCACTGACTCCGCCTCTGGACGGCTGGCCGCTGGCGCAGGCTGGCGATCGCCTGGTGACAAGGCGTGGCCAGTCCAGTATCGCGTGACTCGGCGACGGCGGTGGCGGGATGTGCTCGTCTTTGCTTCTTGTCCTTGGCCTGGCTTTGGTATCGTCGGGGCAAAGTAAGTTGGCGCGTGGCATGCCGGATGCTGCACTGCGCTGTCTGAGGCTGAGGGTTTCCGGTTCAGTTTGAATTTAGAAAGGATTGAGAGCTGGAACTGTCGTGGCTTCCTGATCCTGGCCCCGGCTGCTCCCCTGGTGACTGAGAAGATACTGTGGCTTCCTGATCCTGGCCCCGGCTGCTCCCCTGGTGACTGAGGAGATGCTGTGGCTTCCCATTGTGATCATTGGGGCAGAGGGGTGAAATTGCCCGGGAAAGACAAGTCCGAGTATGCCTTTCAATCATTTTTGCTTTAAATGTTTTGCTAGGACCCCGTGAGGAAACTACCTCAATCGGGTGCGTTTCCAGCCTCCGCACTGGGATCCCGGGCTCGATTCTTAACTGGCTCTAATGCCTCTGGGCGCTTCTTTAACATCTATGGTGACCAGGTTTCTCTTTCTGATTTTTTCAACTTACCAAGCTAAGGTCACAATCTGACGCAATTTGGTACGTTCAGCTCAAATATTGCATTTGTGTTGCTAAAGCGTAAAAGTCAGTGCTGCTAGGATATCGTGCGTTTCTATAAAATTATAGTCTGTCCATATTGTTACCTGCACTCATGTTAAGAATAATCAAACCTCGAGCATCATCGAGCCAGATCGCGCAGTTATTTGCTTCACCGTGTGAAACATCAAACAATGTAAAAAATAGGTATTTTACGTTCAAGCATTAATGGGCTACTTTATCTATGGTTCTCTTTACGGACACTCTTTGTTATATCTCAGGGGGAGCGTTTTCTGCTTTATGTTTGAAGCCGCGGCCACTACAAATTCACGCTTTAAACTCTTATTTTTTGGCACCTTTTCTGTAACATGAGGCGAAAATTCCCTTTCTTAGCTTTCTGAGACGAGATGATGATCCTGTCGATGTCGTAACGCATTCGGACTATCGGGTAAAGCTCCCAGCCCCCCACCCCCCTGCTGGCTGTCCCCAATCTGTAACGAGCTTACATAAATAACATACCATCTAGTCACGGCCCAGAAATTCGGGGCAGAGGTAGATGTTCGTCGCTAGAATTGCGACGGACGAGTTATGTTATGCTGTAATATGGCTATGTTGTAACAATGACTAAATTTTTGAGGCTAGGTAAACAGAAGGCATTAAGTCTCCGCTGTTTGGTACAATAGATTTCAACACTGTCCGAAGTAAGTCCTTTTCTGACCTGAAATTCCAGGCACGTTTTGGCTACTACCCAGACCATTGGTCTGGCTCAACCACGGCGAAGTTTTCGAAGTTTCGGTTAGAAGTAAGTTTGGCCAATTGCTGCCAGGGAGCTAGAATCGCTTTTGAACTAGGATGGGACCGAAAAATCCCATCGCAAAAGACCGTGCGGGAGTAAAAAAATCCATTCACAAAAGACGGAACTTTGAGCTCGTCACGGATGCTTCAGCAAGCAAAGACATCTATTTCAAGTTGGCATGGACGTAACATCAGAAACCTGACAAAACTATTTCGTTTTTTAACATCTTAGGCCATTAAAGTGAAACAGAATACATTAACACGCGCTCGGGTGGCGGGGGGGGGGGGCAAATTGGCCCCCGAGGGCTTTCCCCGAATGGTTTTTGAACATCGCGGCGTAGACGCACCACATTTTGCAAAGCTGTAGAAGATTGCATAGCAGATCGTTTGACATACCAATTTTAGATGTATCTTGTAGCGTCGTTCACCTATGACAGGTCAAAGTCAGCCCATGGTTTCAACGAAGACAATTTATAGGGAAACGTTGAATCTGATACACCAACGGAGTGTTTGACAAATACATAAACATCTGAGGTGCTTTTTTAGGCACCGCAAATATTGAATGAACAAATTACGTTGACCTAAGGTCAGGTACAATGGTCAGACCAAGGTCAAAACCAACCTGATTTATTAATTTAGGGCTTGCTGTATGGGATAGTTTCTGGTGCTCATTTCGAATTGATTGACAGCAGGAACCGCATTATGCATTTTCAGTTGACTTCTTAGAGGTCAGGACAGGCCAATGACCTAAGACGACCCGGGTCGGACGTTTTGTTCTAGGAGCATACTGCCTAGCGTGATCGTTGTCGCTTATTCAAATGAAAACCCAGGGCAGTCTTGTATCATTTTGGTCACTATGACCTTCAAAGGTTCAAACGAGGTCAATGACCTCAAATGGGCTTGTAACCTTTTTCTTAGAGACAGTTGCCTAGATTCTGGAGCGCTCTGGAGACCAACCTGGAATTTGAAAATGTTTGACCTTATTTGACCTGAAGGTCATAACCTATGAAGCTGGAACCCTAACCTAAGTGAGTTCACGTATAGGTTAAGACACCCTGTGAATTTGGTGTCTCTAGCTTTCTTAGTTCTCGAGATCTCAGAGGGGGGTTCAAATTACCCCTCCCCCACACCCGAGCGAAGGGAATCTAGCCGGCCAACTGGGCGCGTGTTGCAGCACAGTAATTTCATGACAGTATCATGAGCATAACAAAATACTAACACCAATAATTTGATGCGGCACTTTTCAGTTCCCTTCTACAGCACTTTTAAAACAAAACAAATCAAGGCAAAGCAAATTAAATAGCAATATAACAACAGAAAATTCAACAAGCAAAAAACACTCAAACAAAACAAAACATTGGACTCCTGCACATCAGCCCAGCACCAAGTCAAACACAATAGATATAATTCTGGCTTCTATTAAGGTGGGGTCAGGGAAAGCAAACATTTTGTCACTGCTTCTTACAAAATATCAATGACTATTTCCATGAAAGTAGCCTATGCCGAACCTAAAAAGGCCTTACGTCATCTCATCCTGTATAACCTGCTTTTATCACAGCAGCAGTTGTGAGTTATTGATTCTTGCACAATTCCTGTTGCCACTTGCCATCCACTTGCCAACTTAACCTAACTTAGAGTAGCCCGTAGGATGAACATCATCTGAACTCGCCTATCTGTTGACAGCAGCACTGGTGATTAAAACCTGGTACTTAAAGCTAGTTTTTGGCTGGTTTCAACCTGCATTTTTATTCCGCTTATTTTTGCATGCTTGTTGACATGAGACCAAGTTGGCAACATGCAAATTAAAACACTTTAAATCACTTTGAAAAACTAATTTTGATTGCCATGGTTGGCCTATGTCAAGGGCAATAATTGGTATGCTCCACAAAACAATCTCTGTTCTCCAAAAATAACATAACTTTTGGATGGCCATGCCAGTATTGCTGCTTGCCTTTTCAGCTGCAGCAAATGCATCCACTTGGGCTCTTTTATTCATATTTAATGACAAAATTTGAGATGTTGGCTTCACATTTGAAATGGGGTGGTCTGACTATTTGTTATATAACAATATTTAACTCATATTATAATTGCTATGTAGCTTAGAGTATCCCTGTGTTAAAAACATAGTACATATATAAAGTACAGTCATTTGCCGGTCAGCAAACCATTTATATAGGTACTGTAATAAATATATGCATGTAATATATACATATATGTAATGTAATATATATATATATATATATATATATATATACAATATATATATATATATATATATATATATATATATATATATATATATATATATATATGTAATGTAATAAACCAACTATGGAAAACGTGTGGTTAAAGTAGCCATTAGGAACCACTTTGAGAAGTTTGGGGCTAATAACCAAGAATATGGAACGAAATAAGCCAATGTCATGCCTTGAGGCATCATCATTTGTTTTGTGGCAAAACTCGATGCATTAGAACAGAAAATGGCTAACCCTCGTTATCAATCATGTGCTGAAAGCAAGCAAGGTAAGCAATTACCTCGTCCAGAGGAGACTTACCGGCTTCTTCCTGCTCCTCCAAAAACACAAATTCAGCACCTTTTGCATGGTCTGCTGGCAGATATATATATATATATATATATATATATATATATATATATATATATAAATCATGCCCCTCAACCTTCGAGATTAAAATGCGAAACAAGTAAGAGGTGCACATGATAAACATCCCCACAGGGAAAAAAATCGCCATCAAACACTTCTGTATTAGCTGCGTCAGGTCTGTCCCAAGACTCCATATGGCAGCATATTCTGATGCTGCCATATGGAGGCAGCATTGCAGTTTCCAGCAGTTTGGCAAAATGAATGTCATGTTTGATCTCACCATGGCCATGCCCGTCAGATGTCGCCCGCAAATCGACTTTCTAACTCAAAGTGGGAGAGTACTTAATCTGCACTATCGCAGCAACAAGCTGACCAGCACACTTCAACACGAGAAGGCCGTCCACGTTTTAAACCTGTCTTGAATTGCGTTGATGATTACTCCATCTGTTACAAGAACGCGCATTTATTTGCTATACGGAGAATATAGGACCTGGCAAGCAGAGTCATTTCATGTGAGGGGCGTCAATACTAGCAAAGACAGAAACGAAAGCTCAAGATGCACTTTGATTGATGTGTTGCTCAACTTTTTGGGTCTGCAAATGACAGTTTGTAATAATGTCTTTTATATTTACAATGCTCCCTAGCCTCTGCATGTTTGAAGGGAAAACGTTGACTGATGTTTGAAGCGGGGGACAATCAGCCAACAAATTGAAATGGTTGCCGGTGTACGTTGCATTTGGATCGCGTGCTGCTTGGCTCACACAAATCGCTAAGCTGTAAATTTCGGCGAGAAGCTGTGTTTTATTGATGATATCAAGATAAGTTACTCCATTTTGGCGGAAAAAATAAATGCTCTTGGCCACCTGCACACCATAAAAAGGCATTATGTCTCAAATAACTGTTCTACACCTGATGAGTCATGTTTGGCTGCGGGCTAGAGGGTTGAGGGTTTAGGGAAACTGGACTATTTAGCACTTTTCTAGCTTCCAAATGAGTGCTATGGTTGTATCATGAATTCTCACATTTTCGTCGATCCCGACGACGAGTCGCTGCGAGAATAGCCCAAGCCCCGTCACCTTTTGCCTCCTCTCGGCGCTTGTTAATACCGCCGGTAAGGTCTGCCACTCACAAATAGGTTAAAGGAAAACATATTGTCTAAATAAATATTAATATAACAAACGTGATACGAAATCAATAGAATGAAAACTAAATATGACATATAAATACATAATAACAAACAAACCTCTTCAAAGGTCGTCGTTCATCTCTAACACCTGGTTTCTGGTCTGCAATGAATGCTGTGCGATTCGGTCACTGGGTAAAGATGCTCGGGAGGTCCAGACCACCGACGCGTCAGAGAGCTGCAGCTATAAGGGTTCTGGTTCTGCTGCATGCGCGAGGCGCCACGTGAGACACAAAGCCAAAGCGCCGGCAAGGTGTGACGCAAACCTTCCGCGAGATACCGTGCCACCGGTGCCTCAGAGCCTTTGGAGAAGCCTCCCCCCCCCCCCCCCTCCGCCTGATCCGGGAATCCCCAACAGGTGATTGCATCATCCGCCTGCCGGCCACCCCTCCCCGGCATCCGCCGACTCGGCCTCTGGACGGATGGCCGCATTCTCTGGAAAAAGCGCTGCCGGCGACTTGCTGCTGATAAGTCCAGTACAATGTGACCCGTAGGCGGCGATAGTGCGCTGGCGTGTTATTTTATTTCTGTCTTTGGGCTGACTTTGGTACTGTCGGGACAAAGTAAGTTGATGCGTTGCATGCCAGATGCTGCATTGCGTTGCTTGCATTGGATTCTGAAATTATTTGATTCAAAGCCTCATGTTCTTCATTACTAGTGCTACTGCTTAAAGTCCTCTACGCGTAGCACAAAACATGACGGGTGTTTGAAGCTAGCACTCAACGCATTAAACTGGTTGAATGTGTTGTCCGTTGGTACCGCTAGTCTTACTAATATGTACCAGACACAAATATGCCAATGAAAAATATGCATGGCCATTGAGGTGGCGGTATTCGCGTGGCGTTTCCATGGTATCATGCATGGCTGGACGACTTTCGACTTGGCTGCACGAATTAGTCTACACAACTTTGCGTGCGTCAAGCTCAGATGCAAGCGGCTTTGAAGTCTTAAAAGAAGCGTGACTGCGACTCACATTGAGTAATGCTCAAAATGGCTACCACAGGCCGAATCCTCATATCAATAATGAACACGCCCCTTGAGAACGATTAAACTGTTATTGTTGCATTTCCGAGTTGCTCTCAACTGGAACTATTGCAACTGTATCATGCGCAGTTGCATGAGTAACAAGATTCCAGACAAAAGTATGCCGGTGTCAGCTGGAACTGGGTCCTCTCCCCGGTCGCCTAAAATCCTTACATAGAGAAACTGATCGGAAGTACTACGCGTCACTAATGCTCATCCCTGCGCCTGCTTTGGGACCACGCCACGGTCTAGGGAGGGCGAGAAACCTCTACCCTCGTGACGCGCCGCATCCACTACGTCATCCGCAGGTCGAAAGCTGGTCTCCAAACTTGGAGGCTAACGGTTCGTAAACCTTGAGGCCTCTCGTAGAACGAGTGGTTTTTGGTGACCGGTTTCGAAAGCCGGGAACCGACGGTGCTGCAAAGCGGAACGACGCATCGCACGTCTTCCTTTTCATCACAGTGAATTAATTAGTGCTTAGTACCCATGTTTTATGGGCTCTTGTACGCCACTGATCATTACCGCATTCTCGAAGAGACAGTTCTCAATGCGCTTTTTCAATTCGTCCGGCTTAAAACAAATCACGGAAGCTGAACGCCTAAACAAGGCAAATGCTGGGACATAGCGTCAAAGAGCGTAACGCGTCTGTCACAAAAGCCCGCTTTTAGCTGGAATCCCCAACTTCAACTCGTAGCATTTTAAAGATTTGAAGCGAACGAATCGTGTCCTCAAGCTTATATA
>NW_023596448.1:14587484-14608835 GCF_011947565.3 Pollicipes pollicipes | reverse complement strand
AAAGTAAGTTGGCGCGTGGCATGCCGGATGCTGCACTGCGCTGTCTGAGGCTGAGGGTTTCCGGTTCAGTTTGAATTTAGAAAGGATTGAGAGCTGGAACTGTCGTGGCTTCCTGATCCTGGCCCCGGCTGCTCCCCTGGTGACTGAGAAGATACTGTGGCTTCCTGATCCTGGCCCCGGCTGCTCCCCTGGTGACTGAGGAGATGCTGTGGCTTCCCATTGTGATCATTGGGGCAGAGGGGTGAAATTGCCCGGGAAAGACAAGTCCGAGTATGCCTTTCAATCATTTTTGCTTTAAATGTTTTGCTAGGACCCCGTGAGGAAACTACCTCAATCGGGTGCGTTTCCAGCCTCCGCACTGGGATCCCGGGCTCGATTCTTAACTGGCTCTAATGCCTCTGGGCGCTTCTTTAACATCTATGGTGACCAGGTTTCTCTTTCTGATTTTTTCAACTTACCAAGCTAAGGTCACAATCTGACGCAATTTGGTACGTTCAGCTCAAATATTGCATTTGTGTTGCTAAAGCGTAAAAGTCAGTGCTGCTAGGATATCGTGCGTTTCTATAAAATTATAGTCTGTCCATATTGTTACCTGCACTCATGTTAAGAATAATCAAACCTCGAGCATCATCGAGCCAGATCGCGCAGTTATTTGCTTCACCGTGTGAAACATCAAACAATGTAAAAAATAGGTATTTTACGTTCAAGCATTAATGGGCTACTTTATCTATGGTTCTCTTTACGGACACTCTTTGTTATATCTCAGGGGGGGAGCGTTTTCTGCTTATGTTTGACAGCCGCGGCCACTACAAATTCACGCTTTAAACTCTTATTTTTGGCACCTTTTCTGTAACATGAGGCGAAAATTCCTCTTTCTTAGCTTCTGAGACGAGATGATGATCCTGTCGATGTCGTAACGCATTCGGACTATCGGGTAAAGCTCCCAGCCCCCCACCCCCCTGCTGGCTGTCCCCAATCTGTAACGAGCTTACATAAATAACCATACCATCTAGTCACGGCCCAGAAAATTCGGGGCAGAGGTAGATGTTCGTCGCTAGAATTGCGACGGACGAGTTATGTTATGCTGTAATATGGCTATGTTGTAACAATGACTAAATTTTTGAGGCTAGGTAAACAGAAGGCATTAAGTCTCCGCTGTTTGGTACAATAGATTTCAACACTGTCCGAAGTAAGTCCTTTTCTGACCTGAATCCAGGCACGTTTTGGCTACTACCCAGACCATTGGTCTGGCTCAACCACGGCGAAGTTTCGAAGTTTCGTTAGAAGTAAGTTTGGCCAATTGCTGCCAGGGAGCTAGAATCGCTTTTGAACTAGGATGGGACCGAAAAATCCCATCGCAAAAGACCGTGCGGGAGTAAAAAAATCCATTCACAAAAGACGGAACTTTGAGCTCGTCACGGATGCTTCAGCAAGCAAGACATCTATTTCAAGTTGTCATGGACGTAACATCAGAAACCTGACAAAACTATTTCGTGTTTTTAACATCTTAGGCCATTAAAGTGAAACCAGAATACATTAACACGCGCTCGGGTGGCGGGGGGGGGGGGGCAATTGGCCCCCGAGGGCTTTCCCCGAATGGTTTTTGAACATCGCGGCGTAGACGCACCACATTTTGCAAAGCTGTAGAAGATTGCATAGCAGATCGTTTGACATACCAATTTTAGATGTATCTTGTAGCGTAGTTCACCTATGACAGGTCAAAGTCAGCCCATGGTTTCAACGAAGACAATTTATAGGGAAACGTTGAATCTGATACACCAACGGAGTGTTTGACAAATACATAACATCTGAGGTGCTTTTTTAGGCACCGCAATATTGAATGAACAAATTACGTTGACCTAAGGTCAGGTACAATGGTCAGACCAAGGTCAAAACCAACCTGATTTATTAATTTAGGGCTTGCTGTATGGGATAGTTTCTGGTGCTCATTTCGAATTGATTGACAGCAGGAACCGCATTATGCATTTTCAGTTGACTTCTTAGAGGTCAGGACAGGCCAATGACCTAAGACGACCCGGGTCGGACGTTTTGTTCTAGGAGCATACTGCCTAGCGTGATCGTTGTCGCTTATTCAAATGAAAACCCAGGGCAGTCTTGTATCATTTTGGTCACTATGACCTTCAAAGGTTCAAACGAGGTCAATGACCTCAAATGGGCTTGTAACCTTTTTCTTAGAGACAGTTGCCTAGATTCTGGAGCGCTCTGGAGACCAACCTGGAATTTGAAAATGTTTGACCTTATTTGACCTGAAGGTCATAACCTATGAAGCTGGAACCCTAACCTAAGTGAGTTCACGTATAGGTTAAGACACCTGTGAATTTGGTTGTCTCTAGCTTTCTTAGTTCTCGAGATCTCAGAGGGGGGTTCAAATTACCCCTCCCCCACACCCGAGCGAAGGGAATCTAGCCGGCCAACTGGGCGCGTGTTGCAGCACAGTAATTTCATGACAGTATCATGAGCATAACAAAATACTACACCAATAATTTGATGCGGCACTTTTCAGTTCCCTTCTACAGCACTTTTAAAACAAAACAAATCAAGGCAAAGCAAATTAAATAGCAATATAACAACAGAAAATTCAACAAGCAAAAAACACTCAAACAAAACAAAACATTGGACTCCTGCACATCAGCCCAGCACCAAGTCAAACACAATAGATATAATTCTGGCTTCTATTAAGGTGGGGTCAGGGAAAGCAAACATTTTGTCACTGCTTCTTACAAAATATCAATGACTATTTCCATGAAAGTAGCCTATGCCGAACCTAAAAGGCCTTACGTCATCTCATCCTGTATAACCTGCTTTTATCACAGCAGCAGTTGTGAGTTATTGATTCTTGCACAATTCCTGTTGCCACTTGCCATCCACTTGCCAACTTAACCTAACTTAGAGTAGCCCGTAGGATGAACATCATCTGAACTCGCCTATCTGTTGACAGCAGCACTGGTGATTAAAACCTGGTACTTAAAGCTAGTTTTTGGCTGGTTTCAACCTGCATTTTTATTCCGCTTATTTTTGCATGCTTGTTGACATGAGACCAAGTTGGCAACATGCAAATTAAAACACTTTAAATCACTTTGAAAAACTAATTTTGATTGCCATGGTTGGCCTATGTCAAGGGCAATAATTGGTATGCTCCACAAAACAATCTCTGTTCTCCAAAAATAACATAACTTTTGGATGGCCATGCCAGTATTGCTGCTTGCCTTTTCAGCTGCAGCAAATGCATCCACTTGGGCTCTTTTATTCATATTTAATGACAAAATTTGAGATGTTGGCTTCACATTTGAAATGGGGTGGTCTGACTATTTGTTACATAGCAATATTTAACTCATATTATAATTGCTATGTAGCTTAGAGTATCCCTGTGTTAAAAACATAGTACATATATAAAGTACAGTCATTTGCCGGTCAGCAAACCATTTATATAGGCACTGTAATAAATATATGCATGTAATATATACATATATATAATGTAATATATATATATATATATATATATATATATATATATATATATATATGTAATGTAATAAACCAACTATGGAAAACGTCTGGTTAAAGTAGCCATTAGGAACCACTTTGAGAAGTTTGGGGCTAATAACCAAGAATATGGAACGAAATAAGCCAATGTCATGCCTTGAGGCATCATCATTTGTTTTGTGGCAAAACTCGATGCATTAGAACAGAAAATGGCTAACTCTCGTTATCAATCATGTGCTGAAAGCAAGTAAGGTAAGCAATTACCTCGTCCAGAGGAGACTTACCGGCTTCTTCCTGCTCCTCCAAAAACACAAATTCAGCACCTTTTGCATGGTCTGCTGGCAGATACATATATATATATATATATATATATATATATATATATATATATATATATAAATCATGCCCCTCAACCTTCGAGATTAAAATGCGAAACAAGTAAGAGGTGCACATGATAAACATCCCCACAGGGAAAAAAATCGCCATCAAACACTTCTGTATTAGCTGCGTCAGGTCTGTCCCAAGACTCCATATGGCAGCATATTCTGATGTTGCCATATGGAGGCAGCATTGCAGTTTCCAGCAGTTTGGCAAAATGAATGTCATGTTTGATCTCACCATGGCCATGCCCGTCAGATGTCGCCCGCAAATCGACTTTCCAACTCAAAGTGGGAGAGTACTTAATCTGCTCTATCGCAGCAACAAGCTGACCAGCACACTTCAACACGAGAAGGCCGTCCACGTTTTAAACCTGTCTTGAATTGCGTTGATGATTACTCCATCTGTTACAAGAACGCGCATTTATTTGCTATACGGAGAATATAGGACCTGGCAAGCAGAGTCATTTCATGTGAGGGGCGTCAATACTAGCAAAGACAGAAACGAAAGCTCAGATGCACTTTGATTGATGTGTTGCTCAACTTTTTGGGTCTGCAAATGACAGTTTGTAATAATGTCTTTTATATTTACAATGCTCCCTAGCCTCTGCATGTTTGAAGGGAAAACGTTGACTGATGTTTGAAGCGGGGGACAATCAGCCAACAAATTGAAATGGTTGCCGGTGTACGTTGCATTTGGATCGCGTGCTGCTTGGCTCACACAAATCGCTAAGCTGTAAATTTCGGCGAGAAGCTGTGTTTTATTGATGATATCAAGATAAGTTACTCCATTTTGGCGGAAAAAATAAATGCTCTTGGCCACCTGCACACCATAAAAAGGCATTATGTCTCAAATAACTGTTCTACACCTGATGAGTCATGTCTGGCTGCGGGCTAGAGGGTTGAGGGTTTAGGGAAACTGGACTATTTAGCACTTTTCTAGCTTCCAAATGAGTGCTATGGTTGTATCATGAATTCTCACATTTTCGTCGATCCCGACGACGAGTCGCTGCGAGAATAGCCCAAGCCCCGTCACCTTTTGCCTCCTCTCGGCGCTTGTTAATACCGCCGGTAAGGTCTGCCACTCACAAATAGGTTAAAGTAAAACATATTGTCTAAATAAATATTAATATAACAAACGTGATACGAAATCAATAGAATGATAACTAAATATGACATATAAATACATAATAACAAACAAACCTCTTCAAAGGTCGTCGTTCATCTCTAACACCTGGTTTCTGGTCTGCAATGAATGCTGTGCGATTCGGTCACTGGGTAAAGATGCTCGGGAGGTCCAGACCACCGACGCGTCAGAGAGCTGCAGCTATAAGGGTTCTGGTTCTGCTGCATGCGCGAGGCGCCACGTGAGACACAAAGCCAAAGCGCCGGCAAGGTGTGACGCAGACCTTCCGCGAGATACCGTGCCACCGGTGCCTCAGAGCCCTTGGAGAAGCCCCCCCCCCCCCCTCCGCCTGATCCGGGAATCCCCACCAGCTGATTGCATCATCCGCCTGCCGGCCACCCCTCCCCGGCATCCGCCGACTCGGCCTCTGGACGGATGGCCGCATTTTCTGGAAAAAGCGCTGCCGGCGACTTGCTGCTGATAAGTCCAGTACAATGTGACCCGTAGGCGGCGATAGTGCGCTGGCGTGTTATTTTATTTCTGTCTTTGGGCTGACTTTGGTACTGTCGGGACAAAGTAAGTTGATGCGTTGCATGCCAGATGCTGCATTGCGTTGCTTGCATTGGATTCTGAAATTATTTGATTCAAAGCCTCATGTTCTTCATTACTAGTGCTACTGCTTAAAGTCCTCTACGCGTAGCCCAAAACATGACGGGTGTTTGAAGCTAGCACTCAACGCATTAAACTGGTTGAATGTGTTGTCCGTTGGTACCGCTAGTCTTACTAATATGTACCAGACACAAATATGCCAATGAAAAATATGCATGGCCATTGAGGTGGCGGTATTCGCGTGGCGTGTCCATGGTATCATGCATGGCTGGACAACTTTCGACTTGGCTGCACGAATTAGTCTACACAACTTTGCGTGCGTCAAGCTCAGATGCAAGCGGCTTTGAAGTCTTAAAAGAACGTGACTGCGACTTGCATTGAGCAACGCTCAAAATGGCTACCACAGGCCGAAGCCTCATATCAATAATGAACACGCCCCTTGAGAACGATTAACTGTTGTTGTTGCATTTCCGAGTTGCTCTCAACTGGAACTATTGCAACTGTATCATGCGCAGTTGCATGAGTAACAAGATTCCAGACAAAAGTATGCCGGTGTCAGCTGGAACTGGGTCCCTCCTCGGTCGCCTAAAATTCTTACATAGAGAAACTGATCGGAAGTACTACGCGTCACTAATGCTCATCCCTGCGCCTGCTTTGGGACCACGCCACGGTCTAGGGAGGGCGAGAAACCTCTACCCTCGTGACGCGCCGCATCCACTACGTCATCCGCAGGTCGAAAGCTGGTCTCCAAACTTGGAGGCTAACGGTTCGTAAACCTTGAGGCCTCTCGTAGAACGAGTGGTTTTTGGTGACCGGTTTCGAAAGCCGGGAACCGACGGTGCTGCAAAGCGGAACGACGCATCGCACGTCTTCCTTTTCATCACAGTGAATTAATTAGTGCTTAGTACCCATGTTTTATGGGCTCTTGTACGCCACTGATCATTACCGCATTCTCGAAAAGACAGTTCTCAATGCGCTTTTTCAATTCGTCGGCTTAAAACAAATCACGGAAGCTGAACGCCTAAACAAGGCAAATGCTGGGACATAGCGTCAAAGAGCGTAACGCGTCTGTCACAAAAGCCCGCTTTTAGCTGGAATCCCCAACTTCAACTCGTAGCATTTTAAAGATTTGAAGCGAACGAATCGTGTCCTCAAGCTTATATATTGGCAATTTTACACAACTGTATCATAGATAAACGTACAACCTCAT
The DNA here is from genome assembly GCF_011947565.3 of Pollicipes pollicipes. Taxonomy (NCBI): domain Eukaryota; kingdom Metazoa; phylum Arthropoda; class Thecostraca; order Pollicipedomorpha; family Pollicipedidae; genus Pollicipes; species Pollicipes pollicipes. Next base: position 14,602,009 of record NW_023596448.1, on the reverse strand, counting down.
AGCTCGGTAAGGTATAGTAAAAAGAGGTAATTTTTGAAACCATGAGGAGTGAAAACGCCACCGAGAGAAAGTCGTGAAAAAGTCACCGTGTTGTTCAATCTTCTGACTTGATGTGTAAGCTTGCTACAAATCAGGGCAATTCCGTTTACTTGACAGCATTGTGGAGCACTCCGCTGGGTCTTTCGTGGTACACGAGCGAAATTTAAAGGCAAATGTTTCAAGGGCTGGTGATTGGATGCTTTCAGAATCCGCTTAAAACAGGGATTGTTCATCGCATGTAAAGCAGAAACATAATAGCTCACACTTTCTAGAATATGGTGTCATGGGATTACACTCTGTGATGGGATATGTACCATGATCTAAGCATGGGTAAAGTATGATCTTGGTGTAAGTATCGACATCAGTATACTGTTGGCGAGTGCGGTCGGTCGCATACCATTAAGCATTCTGAAACAAAAGGTCCGTTGTGGAACAGCGTTAATCCATCTTTTTACGTCTAAGCCGCCCGAGTAGTTGGACTGCTGGTCAATCCACTTCAACATGCCCATAGTAGCCGGACCAGCAGACAGCTCGGAACCATGCCCACACCCACACCCACACACCCACACCCACACACCCACACACCCACACCCACACCCACACCCACACCCACACACCCACACACACACCCACACACCCACACACACACCCACACCCACACACCCACACACCCCACACCCACCCACACCCACACACACACACACCCACCCACACACACCACCACACCCACACCCACCCACACCCACACCCACACCCCACCCCACACCCACACCCACACCCACACCCACACCCACACCCACACCCACACCCACACCCCCACCCACACCCACACCCACACCCACACCCACACCCACACCCACACCCACACCCACACCCACACCCACACCCACACCCACACCCACACCCACACCCACACCCACACCCACACCCACACCCACACCCACACCCACACCCCACACCCACACCCACACCCACACCCACACCCACACCCACACCCACACCCACACCCACACCCACACCCACACCCACACCCACACCCACACCCACACCCACACCCACACCCACACCCACACCCACACCCACACCCACACCCACCCCACACCCCACACCCACACCCACACCCACACCCACACCCACACCCACACCACACCCACACCCACACCCACACCACACCCACACCCACACCCACACCCACACCCACACCCACACCCACACCCCACCCACACCCACACCCACACCCACACCCACACCCCACACACACACACACACACACACACGAATGCTGTTTCTAGTTCTTTTTTTACCACATGCTGTTAGTGTTGTCTTGTCGCATTGTAATCTTTTTTCAATTGAGGGCCTACTTCGGCTCCATTTCGCCGCATCAGGTGCATGTAGCGCTGTCTATGTTGCGTTGTTTTTCCTTACTCGCAGTTTAAGGGCGAATATTCAGGGTTTCCTGGCTCCCTCGGCTGGAGAGCTTCTGTAAGAGATTATTCACAGCTCGGAAGACTCGAACAACCACGCACGCACGCACATATTCCTGTGCACGCGCCGGGATCGGTGAAGTGTCCCGGTTTGCGATATCTGCACCGTGGGGATGGGGATGGGGCGGAGGGTGGGGCCACCAGTGTTGCGGGCCATAGGGAACCCTTTTGCTAGTGGCGACTCCGCGGGGACGCTACTGGAACCTATTTGCTGGAAGTCACACAAACGTCAATAACCCAGTGACCATTTTAATTTCAGATCAGATCTGGAGGGGAGAGCGTGGCGCCCCGGTTCGCAGCTTCTGAAGGTGCGGGCTCAGGTCTGTCGCTGCTGGAGTACGGCATCCGGGTCTGTCGCTGCTGGAGTGCGGCGTCCGGGTCTGTCGCTGCTGGAGTGCGGCGCCCGGGTCTGTCGCTGCTAGAGTGCGGGTTCAGGTCTGTTGCTGATGGAGTACGGCGCCCTAGTCTGTCGCTGCTGGAGTGCGGCGTCCGGGTCTGTCGCTGCTTGAGTGCGGCGCCCGGGTCTGTCGCTGCTGGAGTGCGGCGCCCTGGTCTGTCGCTGCTGGAGTGCGGAGCCGGGGTCTATCGCTGCCGGAGTGCGGCGCCCGGATTTGTCGCTGCTGGAGTGCGGCACCCGGGTCCGTCACTGCTGGAGTGTGGCGCCCGGGCCTGTCGCTGCTGGAGTACGGGGCCCTGGTCTGTCGCTGCTGAGTGCAGCGCCCGTGTCTGTCGCTGTTGGAATCCGGCGCCCGGGTCTGTCACTGCTAGAGTGCGGAGCCCGGGTCTATCGCTGCTGGAGTGCGGAGCCCGGGTCTATCGCTGCTGGAGTGCGGCGCCCGGGTCTGTCGCTGCTGGAGTGTGGCGCCCGGGTCTGTCGCTGCTGGAGTGCGGAACCCGGGTCCGTCGCCGCTGGAGTGCGGCGTCCGGGTCTGTCGCTGCTGGAGTGCGGAGCCCGGGTCTGTCGCTGCTGGAGTGCGGCGTCCGGGTCTGTCGCTGCTGGAGTGCGGAGCCCGGGTCTGTCGCTGCCGGAGTGCGGCGCCCGGATTTGTCGCTGCTGGAGTGCGGCGTCCGGGTCTGTCACTGCTGGAGTGCGGGCTCAGGTCTGTCGCTGCTGGAGTACGGCGCCCGGGTCTGTCGCTGCTGGAGTGCGGCGCCCGGGTCTGTCGCTGCTGGAGAACGGTGCCCTGGTTTGTCGCTGCTGAGTGCAGAGCCCGGTCTGTCGCTGCTGGAGTGCGGCGCCCGAGCCTGTCGCTGCTGGAGTGCGGAGCCCGGGTCTGTCGCTGCTGGAGTGCGACGCCCGGGTCTGAGGCTGCCAGGTTGCGGCGCCCGGGTCGGAGAGTGCAGCAGTCCGGTCTTCAGACATCGGCTCTGGGAAAGGAGAGTGCGGCAGGTACCAAAGCCTTCCGCTGTCTGCTGCCCGGGTCTGGATGTCTGCCACATGGATCGGTCGTTGTTGAAGAAGAAGAGCTCGATACCAGGATCCCCCGAGAATCGTTGGTCACCACTCGATCACCGGACCTGCCTGGCTGCTTAGTGAAATCCGAACTCTCCGAGCTACTCAGAGAGGAACCTGTTATACGGCCACGGCCGCGACGTGCCTGGCCGCCGGCGGCCTGCGGCCTGTGCGGCCAACCGGTTGGCCGTACCTGACTTGGGCCGATGGCTGGATCGACTCATCTGATCGCAGCGCACGGCGCCTTGCAGCTGCGCAGCACTTCACAGGCAGACGGCCGCTCGCCCGCCCAAGGCCGCTGGCTGCCGCCGACGTGGCGGCGGCCCACCAGGCGGTCACTGACGTATGGCAGCGGACGTTGCATGCGATAAGACGGCAGCAGAGTTCAGGCCTAGTCAGAACCGAGTGGCACGACGCAAGCGCTGGCTAGCTCAGGCACCTCTGGGCCAGACAGCGCGTCCTCGTGCAGGACCCCGAGACAGGTCTGCCTGGCGCCGATGGCTGGCGGGTGAGACGTCACGGTCGTAGACAGGGGATGAGACTGCCCGCGGGTGCATGTGCTGGGGCAACCGGCGGTATCTACTGCCTTCGACGGCTCGTGCCGGTTTCGCAGAGTGGCAGCAACGGGTGAGACAGCAGTGATGACGACTGCCTCATCGCAGGCGGTATGTCCTGCCTTCGACGACTCGTGACGGCCTCGCAGAACCTCGTCAGCGGAAGTGGCGACAACATCAGCGATGGTGGCAGCCGCGACGACGATGGTTGAGGTGGCGCTGGATATGCGATCAGCACATGTCACGCCGCACAATCCTACGTCCGTTAAAGACGCGGGTGTAGCCCAGCGCGTCCGTCGGCTGAGATACTGACCGCCCACGAGTCATCCGTTGCGGGCCGCGCTTTTTTAAGGACCCCACGGGAGCCACGACTAACCGAAAGCCGTAGAAATCTAGCCATGTTTGAGACATAGAAATATGTCGTGAAATACTGTGGCGACAGAATATTTCAGAATGTGACTTGCATATTGCGAGCATGCACCTTTAAAAATGAAATGGCGACACATGACGCATGACTATGATTATGTCGATGCTGCATAGGTGCAGCTAGAATTCTCTTAAGGGAGGAGCGGAACCCGGCGAATAGGCATCATGCCGATCTTGTACTTCCTGTCCGGAGAGACACCTGTGACGAAAAAAATACTGGCATGGAGAGGGGCCTGCCTCTCTTGACTGCGCCCTTGCTATGCTGCCTACCCACACATGGTAGCCTAGCGCCAACAGACCCGCGCAATGACTGCGTAGAGTTCCGTGGGAAAGGGGAAACCAGTATCGGTCACCCGACCGTCAAGCCGATTCTGTGTGGAGTTTTAGACTAAGACTAAGGCTTTTGTATGACCTGCGCTATCGTGGCTGATCATACACTGAGCAAAGTTGCAGGCGTCTTAACAGATTGCCTCATGGAGGATGGAGTTCCATAAACTTTTGTTAGAAAGGTGAATCCCAAAATGCTTATATAACGATTAACGCTTACACGTAGCAAATGTATTGACGCAATTACAGCATCTTACCTTCAGAGTCCAGCCTTTCGTATGCGCCGCGCCAACAGCCACGAAGCACGCATGCCGTCCGTCGGGCTGTATGCAGTTACGAAGCATGCACGCATGCTGGCCAGCCGCTGACCTGGTGCTGACCTGAACACTAGAACTCAGGAGGCTTCAAGGGGGTTTTGCTGCCGCCTGGTCTAGTCCCACAAACTACTCTCATTTGTTATGCTAATCTTAGTATTATTTTTGGGTGCCTATGCTGTGAAACGAAGTTCTCTGAGTTCTCTGTTCACCTCAGATACTCCCAGATACGTCATAAATGATAAACATATCGAAATGTTATATACCAAATACTCCTTATTACGTCATTGTTTGCTTGCATCATAATAAGTCTTTAAAACGTCAGTGTCGTTGGGAGACTGGTCGTGTCATAATTGCCATTACCGAGGGCGCCTGACTCACTTGCAGCACCTTAACTTGTCACCAGATCGCTTTTTAGTTGTGTGTGAAAAACCTATCATGATTATGAGTACGTTTTGTATAATTTTCCGCGATGGCATGTTTCTTGCATCTGTCCCCTCGACGTCCGTCTTAAGGTATGAATATTTGTCTTAACTACACCTATCAGAACGACCGTTTTAAGCATTCGTAATCTCTGGTGACCTCACGTTTGGCCGAAAGTGGAACATTTGGTGTACATTCTCCATGATTTGACGCGATCTTCACAACGATACCTTTGTTCTTCTCGTGCAACGTCTGGAAGTTCGGGATCACAGGCGAAGTCAACGCCTGGCAGGTCGCGGTAGCCTCAGGCCCCCGGCTGGGCGTCGGTTAGCGAGCCTAGGCATCATGCGTACATGATCAAAACACATCACAGTACACACCATTTCACTCAGAATTCACAAAGAAATATGCTTTTAAGGCTTCGTAGCGCTGCGGGGCATGGTCTGGTACATATCAGTACGTGAACCAGAAAAGTTCGATTCTCAGAAAAATTTGGCCTTTAACCTGGCATAATGGAAGGAATTCTTGACCCAACCAAAAAGTCACTGATCGATATGTCTTGCTGTTGAGAACAAACCAATGGCGTTCTCTCCTAGATTCTATCTTTCTTTGTTTGAAACGACGGCAGGTTCGCATCGACCCCTGCCCCCATCCATCCGTGTTTTAAAAAAAATGGCAAATCAGGGCAAGCATTTACCACTGGCGTTCTGTCTTTCAAATTGCCGGCCATTTTCACGTGCACCGAGTACGCCCGCAATAAACTAACACCTCAGGTTCTTTGCCACGAGTAGTATCACTAACGCCGTGACATACTGTGGTGCATTCTGCACAAGCTCCAACACAAACGCACATGAGGTCATTCATCAACGGAATGCACAAATAGCTGATGACACTAGAAGAAAGTTCATACAATGTGGTGCAATTTTCCCCTTCCCACCGTCTGGGTAACAGCACGGCGAGGTAGTCAAGAGGCCCCGGCAGGGTGTGAGTTAAATGCCAGCAAACACAGCAGGCCACCTGTTTAAACTGCTTTCTCACAACTGCTGTTGTCGTGAGGCTAGAGCCGCGAGTTCTTGACCTTAAACCCGCCCATTTCAGTCGCCTTCCGTGGTGATGACAGGGGCAAGACATGCAATGATCCGGAGAACAATCCGGGAGTGTGCGGCTTCTTGAACGAGTGTCCAGCACTGCAAGAGGCACTCAGAAACAGGAACATACCCCTCCCGCGCAAGGCGCTGTGTGGGTGGTAGGTCTGCCTTTGATCCGAACGGTATGAGCTGGTTTGTGTGCCAAATGGTGAAGATGTAAACACCGCAAACTTCCGTGCTCGCGAGTACCGTTCACACCTCGCCTGTACTTGTGACCTTTGGACGGACATCTCACCTCCTCAATCGCATGCACCGAACAAAAAGATCTGCTACGATGTGTGTGGCGATGTGTGTGCCGCACATCCCTTCGTAGAAGGAGTAAAGAAGCCCAGCGTTCACCAATCTTTTGTAGGCTTATTTTCCCCAACAGACAGATTGCATTGTACTTTCTCCTTTAAAAAAGCGTAAGGTTTAATTAATATCAGCCATGCGTTATCTCTTATTGTGAGCAAGCTCATATAAACGGCTGGTAGGTTGACAGGAGTGTTCTACACAGAGATCGCATTCGGACAGGTTAATAGAAGTGTTCTACACAGAGGTCGCATTCGGGCAGGTTAATAGAAGTGTTCTCCATAGAGATTTAATTCGGACAAAATTAGTTGGATCGCGTAACTGATATCTCGATTTCTTGCTGGCGTCCGAATGCTTTATGTCAGTGGCACACTGACCCGATGTCGGCTATTTTACGAGATATGTCCAGCTCAGGGTATGTTGCACCATTACCTTTCAGTCATGCTGCTGGCGGCGTCTGGACGGATATCTTCCTCAACTCAGACATGATTTAGCCACACCTCTTGAGAGTAAACATCCGCCCCCCCCCCCCCCCACACAGCCGTCAAGGAACGCCTGACCTAGCCCACTAAAGAACGTATATGAAATACCTACATATACTTTTTTAGCCAAAGAAGACTAATCAAAATTTACTTAGAAAACGCGCCGCCCTGGGACTGTCACTTCGTTTTTTAAGATAAGCCAATTTAGTTTTAATTGCAAGCCTTCAAAGAATGACCAAAATGGAAACGGTGGAATTGCGCCGTCAACTTAAGCTGATGGAAAACCAAGTAAACAGCCAAGAAGAAATGCTTGACTGTCTGACAACGCAATTAGCCGAAATGATCATTGTGTTTAAGGACATACAGGCAGAAAAGAAGAAAAAGATGGTTGATGGCCCAGACGCAGGACTGAAAGACCTGCAGTTTGCTGTAAAACAAATGGACAACAATCTTGACTTTCTGAAACGGCAACACAGAAATTGTGAAGCCCAAACAAAAACCACTCATGAACTGGGAGTTTTATGCGGAGCCGCTACGGTAGCTGCTGGGAGTAAGCCAGATGCTGAAATACAGGCAAGATATGCAAGGATGAATTTAGGCAATGCAAGTACACCAAGGCGCGGCAATGGACCGCATGTCGCCAGAAAACTAGAAATGACCTCCGCCGTGGAACTCGAATCAAGGGAAAACGAAGGTGGAAAAAACGAGGGAGGCACAAGAACATGCAAGAAGGAAAGGAGCGGCATCCCTGTTGCTGAAGAAGCGGAACCAAGCAGCCAACTCACTCGAGGTACTTATGGAAAAGAAAACAACGAAGGGCGTCGACTAAACGAAGAGAGGGCTAATGCAGGAGAAAAGGTGTCAGACGCCGTAGGAAACGCAGATAGCGGTGATGCATGGACCAGAGTGGAGAGAAAGAAAGAGAAGCCGACGATACGAAAATGTGGAGCAGTTCTGATCGGTGGAAGAAACGCAAGCAGGATTAAAGCAGAGGCCATGGAAGAGTTTATTTTCGACCAAAACGTATCTTTTATTACAAGGACGAGTGATGAACTTGAGAGTTTAAAGAGCGCGGTCACAAGAAATAAAGCAAACGAAGCAGGTGTTGTGGTCCATATCGGGGCCGACGATGTGCTGAATCATAGTGCAGATTATGTTCTAGAGAGCATAAACAGTACTGTCAACCATGCAAAGTCCTTGAAAAAGATCAAACGAGTCTTCATTTGCTCGCTTGAAGAGAGACGGCACACTGGCACTATGGTTTATGAAACAGCAAAAACCGTCAACAGTGAACTCAACCAGCTGTGTGTCACCCATGGAGTAGGATTCATAGATATGCGGCCAAGACTGATGTGCGTTTTTGGAGGCCTGAACAAGACAGGTATCTTATACACGTTTGAAGGCGCCAGAAACATATCACAGCATATCATCAGCCAAGCGCTGGTTTTTTAGACTAGATGATTAGTTGATATCTGCTTCGGATCAATTTCATGAGAACAAATCACTTGACTCATAGTCTTCCGGAAATCTAAGTTTTCTTACGGCCAACGTGAATGGACTTTGTACATCCACTATGCAAGTTGAGCTTGGCATGATGTTGCACAAGTATAAGATAGGTGTAGCAATAGTCACAGAAACCCATTTGGGCAAGACCGTCCATGGTAACCAAATTTTCCAAGCAGGATATGCAGTACTACGACGTGACAGAGACTTATTGACGGTCAACAAAAGTAAGGATGGAGTAGTCGCCATGTACATAACAAATGACTTAGCATACACAGTGGCCAAAATTAAAGTCCCGGACGAGCTGGACGTTTGCTGGAACATCAATCGACATTTGCAACCCGACAGCATCATAGTAGCTGGAGTTTACCTTCCTCCTGATGCATCATTCTGTCGCCGGAAAGTGCTATCTAAACACCTTCTGGAAACACTTGATCGTCTTCCATCCTCAAGGCCAAGAGCAAAAACTGGCTTGGCGGGAGACAAACAAAACTTTTGATGCAGAATTGTTAGCGCGTCAGCTGGCTCTCTCGCAAATAGTTACGGAGTCCACAAAAGGTTCAGCCGTACTGGACAAAATGCTGACTGATTTTGATTCTCCAAGCGCACCACTAAACCTATTACCCATTGGTACGACAGACCACAAAACTATCGTATGGTTGGCTGCAAAACAAGTAGAATGATCTCAAGGCTATGACTTTGTACGGCCTTTGAAGAGCTCATCCAGCAGAAGTTTTGGCAGATGAATTTGCTGCCAGGACTGGCAAGATGCAATGGCAGAGCAATAAGTGATATAGACCAAGCTGCTGCTCGACTAGAACTGCTACTTCAAAATGCTTACGAGGAGCACTTCCCTGAAATTAAATACAAATGCAAGACAAGTGAGCCGCAATGGATGACAAAGCGCCTCAAAGAACTGATAAACAAACGCAATAGGGCGCACAGTCGTCATCAAATGGAGAGACTATAAAAACTTAGAGCCAAAAAAGCTTACAGATTGCAGCTGCAAAAACGGCATGGCACAGGAAACGAATCCAAATAATTGCTTCTGACCGAAGAGGTTGTTGGTACGGACAAGAAGCCAACTTAACCAGCCGAAAACCAAAATCATGGAGCCTTGATCTTGCGGAAGCCAATGACGATAAATCAAAATCGGAATTAGTAAATAATTTTTTGGCAGAAATATGCACAACGTATGAACCGCTGCGCACAGAAGAGCTTCCCTGCTATCTGCCTGCCAATAGCATTCCTGCTAAGAAACAGCCGTGGCAAGCTGCTTTTCAACTATCGCAGTTGAGAGAAAATATGGCTGTTCCCACTGGACAACTTCCAGTGCGGCTAGTAAAAGAGATTTCTGTGGAACTGGCCGTACCATTTACTTATATTTTCAAGCGATCATTGCGTGAAAGATGCGTGCCATTGGTGTGACAGAGAACAACAATCACCCCTGTGCCAAAGAAAACATCGCCCAAATTGCCAGGAGATCTGAGACCGATAAGCCTCACACCAACTTTTAGCAAGGCTTTGGAACAAAAAATGTTGTTCCGCGAATTCTGGTGGATATAAAATCAAGCATGGATAAGCGCCAATATAAAAATCTGAAAGGTGCCTTAAAGCTACACTATTTGATTATGTTGTTGCATGATTTGCTGACGGAAATAGACGAAGCACACAGATTATTTTCTATGGTTATGTACGATTTTAAGAAGGGGTTTGACCTCATTGATCACACAACAGTTATCAAGAACATGATTGCAATGGGAATTCGCTCCGGGTATGCAAAGTGGCTTCACTCATTCTTGCAGGACCGAGAGCAGCGGGTCAAGATGCCAGATGGAACCATAAGTCGCTTGGAGAACTATAACATGCGGCACTCCGCAAGGCACCTTGGTTGGCCCGGTTGCTTTCCTGGCTATGGTTAACGGTGCCACTGCTGGTATTGACAACCGACTGAAGTATGTAGACGACCCTACCATACACCAGGCGTGTCGAATTGGCCAAGTAGATCGGCACTGCCAGTTGCAAGAGCACACTGACAAGACAAGTGATTGGACAACGACAAACAAGATGATATTGCACAATGACAAATGTCAAGTCATGCATTTTTTTCACGGCAAAAAACCATTAGCACTACCGGACATCATGATTCAAGGAGAAATGCCTGCCAACTGCCAGCAAAACTAAGCCTTTAGGTGTAGCAATCTCAAATGACATGTCATGGCAAGTACATGTGAATGGGATTGTAACCAAAGCATCGAAAGCTCTATATGTGCTCTACATAATGAAGAAGCACCATCCACCATAGGAACAGCTTGTTCGTGTGTATGTTACTTACATCCGGCCACTGCTAGAATATTGCGCACCGGTTTTCCATGCAGGACTCACTGCCAAGCAGGCGTAACACATTGAGAAAGTGCAGAAGAGAGCCTTGAAAATAATCTTCGACCATTCGAAAAAGTACTCGCACATCTTGCAACACTATGGACCTCGCTGACAGAAGAGGAAAGCTGTGCCTAAGGCTAGGAAAACAAATGCAAGCGTCTCCCATGCATAGAGACGTGCTTCCAAAGCTGCGAGTGGCGATCTCCGACAGAAATACCAGGAGCGCAAGCACACTGCAAACGTTTTGCTGTGGTACGCGATTACGCAATAAAGTATTTCCCATATGGCCACTCTTATAAACACAGATATATCATCAACTATGTAAAAGCCTACTTCATATGTATTTTGCGCATGTGCCATATGAGTTGAAACTCGAAACCATGCTTTTCCCAATAAACCGTCTCTCTCTCTCTCTCTCTCTCTCTCTCTCTCTCTCTCTCTCTCTCTCTCTTCCTCTCTCTCTCGCTCTCCTCTCTCTCTCTCTCTCTCTCTCTCTCTTCTCTCTCTCTCTCTCTCTCTCTATCTCTCTCTCTCTCTCTCTCTCTCTCTCTCTCTCTCTCTCTCTCTCTCCTCTCTCTCCTCTCTCTCCTATCTCTCTCTCTCTCTCTCTCTCTTCTCTTCTCCTCTCTCTCTCTCTCTCTCTCTCTCTCTCTCTCTCTCTCCTCTCTCTCTCTCTCTCTCTCTTCTCTCTCTCTCTCTCTCTCTCTCTCTCTCTCTCTCTCTCTCTCTCTCTCTCTCTCCTCTCTCTCTCTCTTCTCTCTCTCTCTCTCTCTCTCTCTCTCTCTTCTCTCTCTCTCGATCTCTCTCGATCTCTCTCTCTCTCTCTCTCTTCTCCGATCTCTCTCGATCTCTCTCGATTCGATCTCTCTCGATCTCGATCTCTCTCGATCTCTCTCGATCTCTCTCGATCTCTCTCGATCTCTCGATCTCTCTCGATCTCTCGTTCTCTCTCGTTCTCTCTCGTTCTCTCTCGTTCTGTCTCGTTCTCTCTCGTTCTCTCTCGTTCTCTCTCGTTCTCTCTCGTTCTCTCTCGTTCTCTCTCGTTCTCTCTCGTTCTCTCTCGTTCTCTCTCTCTCTCTCTTCTCTCTCTCTCTTTCTCTCTCCCCCAGCCGTCCCGTGAGACAACAACAACAACACAACAACAACAGCCGCCCGTGAGACCAGATCATCAAATGCCAACACTAATATTGATTGGTGACCGTTTAAAGAAACAGGTGCAAGAAGCCATACGCTCATCTGGGTTTCAAGCCTAGACCCCAGGGACCAGCCGAAATGCGTGCAGAAATATTTGCGCCGTTCTGCCCTGTAGCGACCTCGTTCTTCATCTGGATATACATCATGCGCCACCTTCAACGCCGGACTGGAAGATCGATATGCGACCAAAAACGCTTTATATCTGATGCTGTGCGACTTTGACCAACACATTTTTATTGGCGGCACGAAACAAGGCGTGTGCTTGTTTTTTATTGGGTATCTGGAGATGTCGCGAACCAAATGGTGTGCACACCTCTCGACGGCCATCCGTCCGTCAGCGACCCAAACGAACCGCTTACCAACCATCTACACGTCAGGATTCTGCGCAGATGGAAGAGTGCTGACAGAAAACTTTTCGAAGCCCTCCGTGTGAAAAATGCCGTCAGACCGTTTAATGCCATCAGTTCACACCTCTTGGTGCCCTTTCACCGCGTTCCATCTATTGAGCGCCATTCAACCATGTTAACGCCAGATGGGGAATCAACGTCAAATTGGCATAAAGTTTGGAACCCTTCGTCCAGCACCTGCAGCGACAGTGATGGGACAGCCATGTCTGGGGTGGGTGCGGGGGCTTTCGCCTTCTTTTTCGTCAATCCCTCACCTTTCTACCTACCTGATATGGTGAGCGCCCAAAATTTGTGCTTCCAACATTTTCTTTCTTATACCTTTCTGCCAGCATGCAAGTCAGGGATAGTAAAACAGGTCAGTGTCATTAGAGTCCTTTAGTCACTAGCATCCAAAACGCCCCACGTCGATGTGGCGGCCCGGAGACTAAAGTGCAGGATCTGAGCTCACTTTGTGGCGGCTCTCTTTGACTGACTGAGAAGCTTGCGCTGGGCATTGCGGAGGATCCTATTTGAGCTTAAACACACATTTGCATACACCGTCGTCGCGTGGTTAACGTAATTACTTCCTTTCTCGAGAAGCGACAGCCTGTTGAGGGGGGTTCGAACTCACTGTCAGTTTGTCCAAGCCACCGCGCACGTCACTCCGGGCGGAGAGCCTGGGCTGGCATGCCAGCCTCGACGTACACCGTGTGGACGACAGGAATGACCGGGAAACAGCATGGTTTTATTTCCACCAAGGTGCTGAAGCGGATACGGGAAACCTTCCGTTGCCGATGTGTTACCAATGCTTGCTAGGTACCTGAAATGTCGCGCTTGATGATCGACAGGAAAAACTAGTCATCGACATCGACAATGAATGACCGAGAACAAAATGAATCACCGGTGATCCACAGTGCAAAATCAGTGCATGGTATTTTCATTTATGTGTCCCTGCTGCAACCCTAACGAATCAGTGAAGCGATGTGTAGTCCAGTGCGGCCCCTCGCTATGTGTGTTTTCATATATCAACCATTTCGTAAAGGTTATGTGGCATCCTCACGCCAAATCCTGTTATTTTGCAGAGTGAAGGTGCTACTGGGCGACTTGAACTTTGCCACGACCACAGAAGAAAGCACCCAGTACCCGCCCAGAGTGTACAATGTGGAAAAAGCCTTAAAACATCCGGAATATAAACGGGTTTTCAGAGGAGGAGGAAACGGCAAAAGATTGTTCAATGACACTGCCCTCGTTAAGCTTACGGAGCGCATCTCGATTTCCGTAAGTCCTCACTGAATAGCCCACTATTGCACGCAAGAAACAGCCAAGGGGATCCTAAAGCTATAAGCCTGCTCCAGGGTGGGTGCGGGCGCTGGCATTGCGTGGCCATTGTTTCATTCAAGTAATCCTAGTTAGCACATTTCAGCCACAAATTGGACGACCAGCGCACACAGAAACTTATCTCTCTGAACAAATAACTCTAACCCTGGTTGCGAACATCACTTCCACATTTCAGTGGGGCTGCTGATTTAAAAGACAGTTCGACAACTTTTGCCAATTGCAGTCATACTGGTTATAACGACCTTCAACTTATGACGGATTCGTGTATGACAAGTAACAAGCTTTTCTTGAGCAGCATTCCTTGTTATGCAAACCTTTCGGTGGTCCGGCAGTGGCATTCATTTGTAAACGTTTTTACTCACCTTTCCACCCTTTACTCCACATAAGCATTATTGCCCTTCATGCCATCTGTTAGCCCTCGGTGTTGAGGCCTTCCTGCCCCCTCCTCCCTCATTTCTCTCTCCACCACACTGCATTTTGTGGATGGCCTATTGCGCTATCATCCTAGCATCACGACATTAGCGGCCGTCAACACATGTGTTGATAGAAGTGTGCAGTAGCTTACCAAAAATCGGTGATGGGAGTTCGCCTTTACCATGGTAGCATTGGTACTTCTCACCGTTGATATTCTTGGAGTTACCAACGTGTTTTCAGCTTGCGGTCACGCATGGTAAGTTTATTCAAGCCTAGGTGCCGCGCCCCGATCTCCTTTTTTGATGTCCTTTATTTCATGCTGTAAATCAAGTATAGTACGTCGGGGGTTTGAAGCAAAGAGGCGTCG
>NW_023596448.1:14472154-14587384 GCF_011947565.3 Pollicipes pollicipes | reverse complement strand
CTCGCTCTCTCTCTATCTCTCTCTCTCTCTCTTTCTCTCTTTCTCTCATCTCTCTCTCCCTCTCCTCTCTTTCTCTCTCCCTCCTCCCTCTCTTCTCTCTCCCACGTCTCGCAGCGGTTCCGCGACACCCCGGGGCGAGAGCGGGGAGGGGAAGCCGTGACGATGACGTCACGGCCGGTGCTCCCCACTTCTGCGCGGCTCTTCTCACCCGAGTTGACCCTGTTACAACGGCCACTGCGCGGCGAAGGTGACGCAGTTAGCAGCCCACGCGGTCTGTTGTAACAGGTCGGCGCGATGGTCATGCCGGCAGCATCCAACCTGTTACAGACGCGTGTGATGTGGCAGGCCGTGGAAAACGATCTTAAATTATGCATCCGTTGTGCAGTAATTTCATCATAATGTTCACGTGGCAACATATTGTGCGACGCAAGTAGTACGTTTTGCAATCCTGAGCCTCACACAAGCAATCGCTGTCAATTACAATCTCTAATCCTCGAAGTACACATTTCGCTGTGTTCGCTAGTATCTTACGGGTCTTTATGATCCGTCTTGTCCAGGTCTCGACTGTTCACCAGTAACACCAGACTGATACGCTTTACTGTACTTTCAGCCGCGGTTTTGTCACTGTCTGTCCATCTCCCGGCTGTCTCCTGCACTCAAAGGGTAAGGGCTATGCGCGGCTCGATCAACAAGCCTGCTTGTGAGATCCTTTTCTTGAAATCGACGCTCACGCTAAAATCGTAGCGTTGCTTTTTTCTGATAATATTTGCTGAAACCCGGCCACGCTGTTCTTGGAACACCATATCTCCATTGCTGGTTTTAGCTACTCGGTGTTTACACCCATGTTTCGCAACAAAATTAACTCTTCTGCATGCTAACAACAGTACTCCAAATATAAACGCGGTTTGATCGAATAGTTGTGATATATTTTTTGTTAAGCATTTATTTCCTGAGACCTCTGCGTTCACCAATAGCCGCAGCCTTGAGCCACAGGTAAAACAACCATCACTCATGGATATAACCACACCTGAAATGCTTTGAGAACGCTGCTGTTTTTGGTGGTGGTTTATTTTGGTGAAAGCACAAAACATGGATAGTAATCTAAAAACACCAAAAGTGCTCTGCAGCCAATTTCTAAGCTCTGCTCAACTCACGTTGGACTGGCCATGGCGTATGTGTGAAAACTGAGTGTTAACATCCTGTCCCCATGAAAAATGAGGCCAATACCACGTCCTAGTAACCGCCATATTCGCATTGTCACAGCCGGAGACAAGACCCATGCAATGTTTTCTGAAAAGAAAAGCGGCCATTTCCAAGCAACAGCCGTTGACCTTAACCAGAGCTGTGAGGTTAGTGTATCATGGCACAAAAGTGTGCAACACTAAGTGGCGCGCGCCGCAAAGGTCAGCCCTGTCGTGGTTTACCGCGGACCAGTGATGCAACTTGACGCGGAGGCGGACCGTCTCCGCTCTGGTCTCATTCGTAAATCACCGCTCGGGGAGGCCATTCGTCGGCTACAAAGGCGCCGGTATTATGCGTCGTTGGCCTGAGGAGGAGGGCCAGGGTCGGGGGTTTGCGGGTGAAATGCTCTAACGCCGCCCTGCCCGGGCCCTGCGCAGCTGTGCTGGAGGACATGCGATGTTAAACTTCTCCTGTTGATGCAGGGGCGTTCCAGGTCAAAACGCACAGAGGATAGCGGAAGTGACGAATCCAAAATAGCTGCTGATTTGTCGTGCAGTGTTAGTAGTTTGGTTCCATGACCTTTCATTAGTTAGAAGCCTATTAGCTTTCCACAACCCTTATTTTACTTGACTCAAACACAAAAAGTATGAGGCTATCTGATACCATCCTTTATCAAAATGCGCTTTACTTGGCCTTAGGTAAATACGATGTCAGTTGACCTACTCATGCATGACCACAAAACTTTGATAAGGCGGTTATTACAAACCGTGTTATGCATGCATAGGTATTAAGCGATCTGGCACCCGATGTGCTGACATGTTTGGCTCACTTTGCCAAATATATTGATCCCATCTTACCTTATACGTTTCCCCCATGGTCAAACAAAGGGAAGGAATGACGATGAGGGTATTGATGGAACCTTATTGGCATGGGTATTGTTTTAATGATCATGTCCTGCTTAACACGTTAAGTACCTTCATGAACGCTATCGATTCGATATGACTGCCTTTGACAAAGAAGTCCGTTTTCTCCCGCGTTAAGTTAACCTCTTAAAAATGTACCACCTCTTTTCCCGCTTTGCTCATTTTATGACCAAGCGGAAACTCTTACGATCATCTGACATCAAAAGACACGTGTGTAGCCTGACCACGGAAGACAAACTTCCATCTAGAATCCAGGTAAAAAAAGAAGGAAATGGAAGTTTGAGTGATCATTGGGCGCAAAAACTGAGCCGCTAATTGTGAGCAAACCATGATTAACAGATCAGCTGACATCGGCTGCCTAAGTAGCCATGGCAACCAATCGGGGTAAGAAACTTGCTGGTTTATGTCGCCGAATCTGCGCGGAGATTGCCATGTCACGGTCCATGATGGTCTTGGGGCAACGCCACGTGGGTCATTGTCCACGTGCTGGCTATCCACAGTCTAAACGGCCAGCAGCGCGTGATATTTGACCCCATCTGTAGCGTGAGGAAGGATCGGATCCCATACCACGTCATCAACTTCGGTCTCATTTCACAACAACTGAGAGGGCGTAGCGGGTGGCGTTTGGAGGGAGGGGGAAGCTGTCACAATGTCTTTCGTGAACGAACTGATTCTGAAAAGGCGGACGTTGAAACGCGCGGAACCAGGTAAAGCGTAAAAAAATAAAATTACTCTGAACGAGCGAAGTGTGCTATGGGCAGCGCCAAGACCAATGCTGAAAGCGGATGGAAAATTGAAGGCAGAAGCCTTGATTTGCTGTAATTTAACGCAAGAAAGCCTTGCTTACTTGCGCAAGAAACTGGTCACAATCGTCCGACTACCAAAAGGCCGAGATGTTTGTTGGTCCGTCGTACAGAGCGAAAGGCCGGGATGTCCTTTGGTCCATTGTGCAGAGTGCGTGGGGCTTCGGTCGGCATTTGTGTCGGACGGGGAACTGGCGACAGAAAATCACTCTCGGGTTTGATCTCTTCTGAAAGCCCTTAAAATCAAGAGAGGTAAATTCGTTGCATACCATTTATTGCTAATTAGAGATAAGTAAGAAAATGTTGAGCCACGAGTGTCACGCACGTTTATTCGTGTATTCACTGACATGGATCTGAAGTTCATGTGTTGTTTTCCGATATGGCCTCTGGACAATGGGTGTCTATCCCCGTGCTGTGATCGGCTGTTTTATACAGCTAGTATACAACTATTCGCCGTGCTGACGAGAATAGCAAAATCGATTTCACCATATATTTACATTTCATGCATGGCAATTTTCCCGCTCTATCAGAATTTGGGTAGCGAACTTTCCGTAAATGCGCGCACATCTTGGATAAGTACCCAGATATGTCCTTCAAATTCACCGTCTGTCAGGAAATGTCAAACAAGAAACGTCAGCGCGAGGAATAAAATAGGAAAGTACGGTAATATCTTAAGATTGATTGGCATGGTGAGGTGGATTATGCTGCTCGACTTTATAAAGAATATTGCACTTGCTTTTACTGAACGCTTAGATCCCGCTCGTGGCCAGGAAAAACTGCGGTATTCCGCACAATCTGCAGCACCTACCATAAATAACAAGATAACAAAACATAGCCGGAATGCGCCAAGGAAATACTTCATCGTGTTCAGTACAGAGAAACTTTTCAAATGATAAGCAGCCCGGTATGTTTCTGTGTCATTTCCTCATAGGTCAGCCTCTGACCTTTTCTAACCTTGCGTAAAGCTGTGTTAAGTGATATGGTCATTGTCAACATATTGCAAAAGTGTGAAGTCATATGCGGTACACGGCAACAATAGTTTGATGCGCAATGCCAGCTACGATATGGCTTAAGAACGCGGCTCTCAAATCTTAATGTCATGCATTGTCGTTTTTGAAAATACAGCTTACCCGAGTATCTAGTTCCGAGCACGCGAAAACATGGGGTTCTCAAATTATGGGTACAGCTTTTGCGACTTGTCCTCAACCAGGAGATTCCCTGACGTTCTACTACCTACCATGCGTCTAAGCCTTGGATCAGCACTTAGAATCAGGTGAACGCTTGACGGCTCGCACATCTGCAGCTGCTGACCTGACCTGACCCCGCGCTCTGTTTACAGGTGAAGCGTCAGGCCGGCGCAGGTGAGTGTTCGGTCGTCGATGATGGCCGCACAGTCCTCCTCCCCTCCCCTGCGCCGGTTTCAAAGCCAGGGTGGACGTGCGCGCCCTGCCGTCGTGGCGGTACCGGCCCGATCGGCTGCGATGGTCGCTGAGCTCCCTCCCCTGCGCTGGTCCAAAGTCGGGGGCGGACGTGCGGGCCCTGCCGCCGTGGTGGTACCGGTCCGGTCGCGGGCTGCGATTATCACCGGAGTTCCCTCCCCCCGCGGTGGTCTGAAGTCGGGGCGGACGTGCGCGCCCTGCCGCCGTGGTGGTACCGGTCCGGTTCGCGCCTGCGATGATCACCGAGTTCCCCCCCCCCCCCGCGGTGGTCTGAAGTCGGGGCGGACGTGCGCGCCCTGCCGCCGTGGCGGTACCGGTCCGGTCGCGCCTGCGATTTTCACCAAATGTGACCTCTGCACCGTGTAACAGCTGAGCCCCTGTGTGAGGGGAGGGTGGCATGTGAGATGACCGGTCTATGTGATCCGCTGCTGCACGGGACAGGACACTGAGCCCCTGTCTGAGAGGATGGTGGCATGCGGGATGGCTGGTCCATGTGATCCGCTGCTGCACGGGTCAGGACACTGAGCCCCTGTGTGAGGGGAGGGTGGCATGCGGGATGGCTGGTCTATGTGATCCGCTCTTGCTGACGGGACAGGACACTGAGTGTGTGTGTAGGGGAGGGTGGCGCGTGAGATGGCCGGTCTATATTGATCCGCTGCTGCACGGGACAGGACATTGAGCCCCTGTGTGAGGGGAGGGTGGCGTGTGAGATGGCTGGTCCATGTGATCCGCTGCTGCACGGGACAGGACACTGGTGATGCTGTCATGTCGTGCAGTTCTGTCCAGGCCGCGTAAGTCAATGCAACTCGGCACTCAGAACTAACTGAAGGACTCAGGTTGGACATTTGGTAGGCATTGGGTCACTTAGTCCCGGAAAGTGGCATTGTGTGTGACATATGATCATAAGGACATCTCAGCCGCATTTATAACAGCACACACAAGTCCGGGCGCGCTGCGCAGATGAACACGAGGTGAAATAGCGTGGGAGGGTGTATGATACATTGTGGGTAAGTACGATGTGGCATGTGCTGTTGTGCGCTGAGAAAAGATCGGTCTACAATCGCTCGGTAGTGACGACCGGAGTGGCAGCTGATGGCGAGCTGACCGGGTCCGGCTCACAACGGCTGGCAACGATTAACACCATTCGTCCATGGTACTGGATTTCGAATAGCTCCAAAATGACGTAGTAAATACACCCAGGGTGTAAATTCCTTTTCAGTTGGCGCAACTTCAGACACCCTCCCAGTTTGAGCGCCAGCCCCCCTCCAACTGTTGAAAGAAAGGGGGTCAGATCTTATGAGCAACCTGTTTGTTGGCATATTTTGGGGAAGATTTGGCAATTTTTCGCTGTTTATCCCCCCTTGTCTCAACTTACTTTGTGAAATTACGCTCCTGAACTACCTTGTTTAGCATGGATTGCTACAGGGAGCTGATTATGACATTCCCAGCATGTGACAAGCGGGATGCGATAATTAGATATATCTATAAACCGGGCGCATGATATGTTTATCTATGCCTGCGCATAATGTCCGCTTCGTTGTATTTATTATGGCAGAACTGAAGACATCCAGCGTTACATGATGTAGCTCTTTCAAGATGGAAACCAGTCCCCGAGAGGAGTTGACTCATCCCTTTCACTAGTCATTCTCTGATTCATTCACATGAACCTGTCTGATCCCGTTCTTCGGGGCATGGTCGATTATCTACCAACCGTCGCGTCAATCATTCCTGTCACGGCTCTGTTTTCATAAGATCACTTCAGACACGTATGTCAAGCCTGCTGGCGGCGTCAACATACCCGACACATCGAGAGCCCGTGCCCACGCGCCGTCAGTTCACACGCATCGAGAGCCCCGTGCCCACGCGCCATCAGTTCACACGCATCGAGAGCCCCGTGCCCACGCGCCATCAGTTCACACCGCATCGAGAGCCCCGTGCCCACGCGCCATCAGTTCACACGCATCGAGAGCCCCGTGCCCACGCGCCATCAGTTCACACGCATCGAGAGCCCCGTGCCCCACGCGCCATCAGTTCACACGCATCGAGAGCCCCGTGCCCACGGCGCCATCAGTTCACACGCATCGAGAGCCCCGTGCCCACGCGCCATCAGTTCACACGCATCGAGAGCCCCGTGCCCACGCGCCATCAGTTCACACACATCGAGAGCCCCGTGCCCACGCGCCGTCAGTTCATACGCATCGAGAGCCTCGCGCCCACGCACCATCAGTTCACACGCTGCGGAGTTGGTCGGCGGCGCCGCGCCGTGTCTCCTCAAACACGCACAACACCACAGGCTACCACAGGGCCGTCGGGAGTGTGGACGGCTCACTATTCATGAGCCAGCTCTGAGCCGCTTAGCCCATGCCCGGGGTCAAGCAGCCGGGACGATGAGTCACACGCCGCTGGTGAAGCCGTGACTGTTGATGCGCGCCGCTGGCGGGGACCGAGATGGTGACCTGTTTATCAGCTGGTCGAATACTGCTGATTTTGCAGAAGCGCTTGGTGTGAGTCTGAATGAGTGTAAATGCTCAGTCTGAGTCCGGTGATCCAAATATTTGCGTCCGGTGGTCGCCATGACGGAGAGTCGGGGGGGGGGGGGGAATGGAAGGGAGCTATTTGGGTCGCTGAAACCATCTCTTACATCTTTGTAGTTCATTGGTAAACATCAGCGCTTTAACCAGCACTGATATTTACGTTACGTGTGATAGCACATCGGGTGGTTTTTGTGCACGATAATAGCTGGGTCAAGCCGTGCTCCTCGAAGGTGTGGCCAAATCACTGATGCTCCGCCAAACATGCTTGTCCATCAGGCCTGTTCCCGAGCTACACCAGCGTGCCAGAGACGTCGTTCTCCTGTGATCAGTACGGGCCGGGTTACTACGCCGATCCGGAGACGGGCTGTCAGGTGAGTCTGCACACCTCCAGACGGGCTGTCATGTGAGTTTGCACACCTCGGGACTGGCTGTCAGCTGAGCCTGCTCACCCGAAGATGAGCTGTCATGTGGCCCTGCACCCGTCAGTGCTGTATCCACTCGCATTCGTTTGCAGCGTCTCGTGTTCGCCAACATCGCGGCCGTCGCTGATATGTTCCTACTCACATTTCAAAACCGCAGGCCCCTCTTATTGTTTTGACGTAGTCGCAGCGACCAAAATGATTCATGGTGCCTTTGATAATATTCGCGTAGATCCTACCTGCCCCGTGATGTTCACTTTGACGCACACAGCGGACTTGCGCTGCATGTCATACAAATTCACAACTTCAACGAAACACTTCGAATCACGTTCCATTACTCGAGGGGAATGGCAGGCAAACGCAACGAAACCTTTGTACGGCGACTTGTGTATGTGAATAAATCTGAAAGCGTTATCGAACAAGGATGCAGTTTTTTGTACACGCATTCTACGTGTATACATCGCGCTGCCCAACAACTCCCGTAATGCGTAACGTGCCCGCTAATCACAACAGCCGATCTTCGAATGGCATCCTTCCAAATGACACAAAGGTCCATTCAGATAAATGGAATATTCCGAATCCTTAGACTGGTGCAAGACAAATCTGAGCGACAATAATCCCTCCAGGTGACCCCGTGACACGCAATACCAAACTGGTTCCGGTGCCAGCAAACATATTTACAGTACGGTTAATCGGCTTCTGGGCGCAATTCCGGTTCGGACTAGCGTTGGTATCCGCCGCAACTTGGTGTTTGCCGCCAGTAAAAACTGGATACATCCGCCACGTACTGGATTTACGGTTTTTGGATGCCGGAGCCGGGGTGCGCTAAGCTGTGTCACATCTGCCGTCGTTCCTTTGCAGGCATTTCACGTGTGCCATACCAACGCGGTGGACTCGTTCCTGTGTCCCGCGGGGTCTATTTTCAACCAGAAGGTGGGTTAAGTCGTGCACTGCAAGGTCGTCGCCTGGTAAAGGACTGGTTTCTGACGGTTTATGTCGAGGCTGTATTCCGCACGTCTCGAAGAGAGCAGCACTATCAACGGTATGTCGTGTCCGGTGAAAAATGACCCTTAGGCGTAGTTTAGTTGCGAGGAAGACGTGAATATTCAATATTTTGATGACTTGTGGGCATCCATTTAAGCTTTGTTTGTATGCGCTTGGAAGACATTTTTATTAAATTTAAAAATATTCTACTGTATTTTTATATTTTATGTACAAAATTGTATTTTTTGTAACACTTAACAAAATATTGCCATCAAATAAATGCACCACTTCGTGTTTACATTTGGCAGATTTTTCAACCAACAAATGCGGGCAGTCTTCTTTAAATCTGGTTACGCAAATCTGGCATTGCGTACGCATTTGACCCACCTTTGATTTCGTTAGTTGAGTACGTGTTTTGGTGATACTACTCCATAGTCCATGTGAAGCTACTATAGTTCTCTTTCAAGCTGTGAAGCATGAATGTACTAACCCGCCGAGCGTGCTGCACCTCGCCAGATGTTTCGGTGCTCGGCGCTTTCAGGAACTGGTCGCGGACTATGCTTGCCCTGGTGGGATTAAAGGCCGCCTGCAGAAATCTGTGAGCGATTTATAGGAAACAAGCGGCTACATCTCCAACCCATAAGCCTACTCTTTGAATAGCATATTGCATGCAACATATTGCGAAGGCTTTCATAACGCGGCCTGATAAGGTAATCGCTCTCTATGCATTCGGTTATCAAATTTCGCATGTCGATGCAGAACCGTACACCTTACCGTTCGATGCAAGTGGGTTGCACCAGCATTAAACGCTTGGAGCAAACTAGAGTACCTGGGCGGGAGAAGAGGCCGGCCAATTCTGCACATTTCGGAGGCAAACCCGTTGAAGCGGTAAGATTGACTCTGCAGCCAGGCTATGACACAGGGCTCCATCAGGAGCCACAGCCGCCTGCCCCTCCCCACTGGCAACGCCCCGGTTACACACCCTGCGTTGTACCCTCCGTACAAGGTCGGGACGTCTCTTACACGGACGTTCCTCCCGCCAGGTGTTCGTGTGCGACTGGTGGTACAACGTCGAGTGCGGCACCTCGCCGCAATTTCTACGCGCTCAACAGTCTGATTGGTCTGGTGCCAGCGCCCGGCGGACCCGGCCGGCTCCAGGTCCGCGCAGGTCGGCGGGGCTGGGAGCCCAGGGGCGGCGGCAGCCCCCAGTGAGTCTGCGTCGGCGGCTGCAGCAGTCGGCCCCGGCCAGCTGGCGTTTAGGAGACGGCGCCGGCGCTCGCCAGCCAGTCTCGCACCAGCGAGAGCAGGAGGGAACCCGAGCGGCGCGGAAGAAACGACATTTTCGGAGGGCAGTTTGGTGGCGATGGGTTGATCCAGTCAACGTTCAGCAAGCGCCTCGGTGACGATCTTGGGGCCGGTGGCGGCCTGGTGGTGTCATCTACCGGACGGGGTTCGCAGTTGGGCTTGTCCATCACGGCAAGGGAGGGCTTTCAGGTTGCAACGGACAATTCTCGGGCTGTCTCTAACTCGGAGTGGTCAAGAGGTCCTTCGGCTACCGCTGAAAATACATCATCGCGGAGGGGCAAAGTGCTCGAAAACAGCGTCCCAACTACTATCCCAGCTGCAGCCAGCCGCTCCGCCGGGCCTGAACTGGCGAACAGTCCGTTCTCAACGCTGCCAGCTGCGCCAAAGGTCTCCAAAAACAGTTTTGCGAACAGCGTTTCACGAAAGAGAAACAAGTCTGATACGACATCAGAGCGTAGACCAACTGCACGTCCATTCAAAACCAGCCAGAATGGTATTTTCTTTTCCACCGATGTAGCTGTTTCAAAGAGCTCTTCTCGAGAGTCGACTCCAAGTGGGACGTCGACACAGAAAACCGTTTCAGCGCATTACCACGAAACCTCCAAGGCCTGTGACTCTCAGACCCTTCCAGCCCACCATTCCAGAACCCCTGCTGTCACCTAATAGCATACTGTCACCCATCATCGAACCCAGCAGATCACTCGCACTGAGACCCTTTCGGCCAGGCAGCAAGAAAGCTTCCTCAGTAACCACTACCGGTACCTTCCCAACGACAGTTCAAAGAATTCCTCGGCCCACCACCCACAGTCTTTCCCCCTTTAATTCTCCAAAGCCATCTCGACCAACGAGCACAACACCTTTTCGGCCTAAAACATCCCCACCCAGCCGCATTTCAAAACTCAGCCCAAGCCCCAGTCCCAGCCCCAGCTCCAACCCAAGCCCTAGTTCTAGCCCCAGCCCCAAACCCAGCCTCAGCACCAGTCTCAGTTCCAGCGCCAGTCCCATCCCGTTCCGCCCTCAGTACCGGTTCGAGCAGGTGCAGGCCGACCTACAGCGCCGCCTGGCGGGCGTGGAGCCGTTCGACGTGCCGGCGGAGCGGCTGAGGGTCACAGCCCGGCCAGCCCCCAGAGGGGGCGGCGAGCAGCGCCTCAGCTGGCTGTACGCCCTCAGCAGCCTGTCCATCTGAGTCGCCGCCGGCCGGCGCTGACCAGCGGCGGCAGCAGGCATCAGTGAGATGGCGCCACTCGGCCGGAGTTGACCAGCGGCGGCAGCAAGCGTCAGCGAACTGGCGCCGCTCGACCTCGGTCATGTCCGAGGGGTGGTGCCCTGAGCCTGCTTGGCATACTCTTGAGCTTACTTCACTTCAACGCAAAGTGAAGGCTGCAAGGTGGAGAAGCTGAGGAGAGAGAGCAGTGGCCCCAAACTTGTCGAAAACCTAACGTTTTCCCCTTAAATCCTGGACAAAAAATGGCGTCGTTCCCCTTGGAACAGCGTGGAAAAATCAGGTTTAAAAACCTTGACTCATCCCAGCTTTTTGTGCGCTCCCGCGCTCTGGGAGGGGCGCGTCAGACAAGAACAGTGATGATTTGCCCAGTGGGGCGCTCTGTGCTTGTATCCTCCGATTTTGATGGAAGTGATAATGCGTCAAGACAAGTGTGAATAGGCGTAGAGCACGGCGGCAGCGTCTGAAGACAGACCATATGGCGCAGAGTTCCAACCAGCTTGATCCAGGTAGTCGAGTGAAATACTTCTGCATAATTCTTGGGGGCTTTCGGGAACTGAACTGGCGTTGATTCTGGGACACCGTACTCATTTTCGTTACGAAAGCGACACGTATCAAACAAAAAAGATTGTTACCACCTAAAAGATGTGGTACCAAAAGGTTGATTGTTAAACCGACACTGGGTGCATGGAGCTGTTGTCCCTTTGAAAGCGGTTCCTTCAGTGGCATATTCGCACCCAAAGGCCATGGCAGCGGCCGGAAATCAAGCCCTGACCTCTCATGTGAAACTTCAGCACGTTTCTGATCGCGCTATTTCACCTTCGCGTTGTTTCCAGGCTTCTAATTTACACGTACGAAGGTTAACGTGCATAAGTCAGCACAAGAACAGCCAAATTAAATGCTGGGGAGCTGTTGTACATCACCTTTGTGAGCCAATGACGTGGGATAATTGTGCCCCGAATTTACGAAAACTGTTTGCTAGGTAGTGGTTTTGTACTTCTCTTGATGACTCTGGATCTCGGTCTTTTAAAGATGTGTTTGGAGGAGGTGTCTGCGACGTGAGAGTGAATGTGTTATTTGACTCGCGTTCATGTTAATAGACGCGTAGGCGATTGGGTTCAGTGGCCTTACAGCTGTAGTACTGTCTACGTGAAATCCCGCGCGGATGACGCCACATTTGTTTTTACTGAATCCATGTCTACGCTTATCCTATGTGCTTAGACTGAAATAAACAGGCCTGAGATTATTTGGCTTTTTCTGTAAGCTCGCTCTAATAGGAGGGTAGAAGGGAGATCCAAGGCCCCCTCAAGAGCGTGCTTATCACTGTTGGGAATTAGAATAATTGTCACTGCATTCCAACGACATCTAGTAACATTGTGAATACATGTCTATTTCGCATGCATCATATCATTTCGTCCACTGGTTTTGGTGTCGGTGCAAAATGACCGTCATCAATGTAAGGGATGTATGAAAGCGCAATTCAAAACCACAGCCCCTTTGTATCCTATCATTGGGTTTGGTCATTAGTACAAATGGCGTCAAATTAAAATTGCATTAATCCTCAAGACTGTTATACGCTGCATCCAAATGACTGAAGTACGTCAATATGGATGTAGGGGGGTCACCGGAAGTCTGGTTCAAATCGCTTAAAGTTTTTTCAGGTCGCTTAAAGCCACGTTATTATAGTTTTGGGCCGCTCATCAACATCATCGAACGTCGCACGTGAGATTAGCAACACCCAAAAATGTGAAAAGTAAGTGCATTGCCATCGGAGGCCATTGCCGTGCTTCAAAAGGAAGCAAAACATAAACGGCGAAACGTGAGCTGACCTAGGATGGCCGGCTTGAAACGTCATTCGTGGGGAAGGACTTAAAATTACTGCAGTAAAAATTGTGTACGATCTACACGAGCAGTGGATCGTTTCTGTATATTGACTTCAGCACATCGTGTGCTGAATCACTGAAAAGGTCAAACCCAAGGGCGCAGCCAGGATTTCTTCAGGGCCGGGCCTGGAGCTCCATGATTACGCATCACGCCCGGATTTTTACTTTCGGCAGGGGGCTATCTATGGTGAAACGAAAGAATCGAGATCACCGCTCGCCTTCCCGGGAAACCCGCCTCCCAACCAAAGGGAGGCGGGTTTCCCGCGATCCTTTGCGGGAGGCGGTGAAACAGCCCAATCAGACGACAACTAAGACGGCTTTAAAGATTATCTTAAGTCACAGTGAGCCGTGTGAACGTCACAGACATCAGCAGCATGTGAATGTGCAAGTGCGGGTAATCGTTGCTGAGCTTGTATATTCTCTTGTTGCCATCGATCTCCAGAATGCACTTTACATTTCACATCACAATCAGCGCGTTAATACGCATGGTTTTTGACGAATTGGTCAGCCTGAGCTGCCGCTCCTTTGCAAGTGCCTGCCTCGTACTTTCCGAGTGATGCTTCGCTGTTGGCTTTGGCTCTGTTCATCAGTTCGGTTTGAGCCGCCTCTGTATTCTCTTTTTTCCCCGACCATGCTTTTAGCACCGAAGCCTGCAGGGCTCGGCCGAAGCTGAAGGTAAGGTTCCATGGTTTCTTGCCAGGAAACTTGTTTACTTCACACAACATTACAGATGCATCCTCTTCCGTCATGCCACCGGAAAGGAAGGTGACGCCAGGGACCGCTGGAGGAACGCAACGCATCAGAGCTGTGACGGTGGCCTCAGCTTGCTCTTCTGCCCTCGGCTTCTTGCTGCATGACTGACCAGCTGTAACCATGTTTGGCTTGAGCAGCGTGCCCTCCAGATAGACATGGTGGTCACTCAGAGCTTTGTAGACGAAAGCAAGGACAGTTTCTGTGACCTTCTGCGATCGTTCTAAATCGTGGTCGCCATCTGGAAGAACTTCCGGCTCCACAATAGGAACAAGCCCATTCATTTGACAAATTGATGCATACCTCGCGAGCACATTCGCGTTCTCAATCATTGCTTGATAACTTGGCGTGTTGCGACCTATCTTAAGTACGCAACGCCACTTGGCAAACTGGCATCCATCCTTCTTGTACTGTGCACAACGCTGAGACAAATCATCTAAACCCTGTGTTGTGCATTCGCCTTCGGATCCCATGAGTGGTACAACCCCCTTATCAACTTTAATCCCAGGGATCAATTTCTTCTTTTTCAAAGATCCATCATCGGTGTTCCTTTGATCCTTTTTGGTAGACGGTTTCGTGGAAAAGTAATACACCAGAAATATACTTGCTGATGTCATCAGGTGGCAGTAAACAGCAGTTCCCTGTAATCACGACGGTTTTCCTCGGTATTCTCAACACCAACACCACTAAGTCGCTTGCCTACCGTGGATGTCGACTCATCAGCTGCTAGAATACCTTTCCCTGGGGCACAAACAGCATTCGCAATGTCCGCCAACTCCTTCTGCAGCTCCGGTGGTGGGTAGGAAAAGTACGTTGTCATAACTCAGTAATTTTATCGATGAAATGTCGTTAATAAACACACAATTTATCTTTGACCAAAAGTGTATAGCAAACTCTGTGGATTTGGCCGCGAAAAAAGATGCTACCATTTTTGAGTAATTAATTTTACAAGGCGCGTGACTTTCACGAGATGCATCAGTTTGTGGTGGACCACTTCTCATGCCGCAGGATAGTGTCTGGTGATATGCAACTCAGCATTCACCAGCAACATTTCCCCCTTTTCACGGCTTAATAGTGGTTCTGTGACCCAATCAGTATCTTAACAGCTAAGCAGACCTTTGCAGTAATTCAGACGTGTGTGCCCAGGAGCTTGCTTTACAGGAAAGACAAAGTGTGCTGGCCTACGGATCTCTGGTGATATCGCAGTCCTGGTTAGGGTAAAATATTTAACTGACTTAGACATCACCCACGAACCGTGTGATACATATATATATAATATATATATATATATATATATATATATATATATATATATATATATATAGACAGAGAGAGAGAGAGAGAGAGGGAGATCGATTTTCGTGAATGGTTTAAAAACTGACCAAAAGTCACATGCGCAACGGAAACTGGGATATTTGTATGATTGTATAGTCCAATAGCATTCATGACCACACTGTAATGGCTGTGCATGCCCTTCACGTCAAGTAATGATACATGCAGTCTAGTGCTCTTGCGACTCTTCGAAAAACTTTCATTCATGGACCCAAACTACGCTCCTTCAAGCCAATGGTACACATGCGATCATTTTTAATGAAACAAGGTCTCAAGCAAACTTACTGTTAATATTCACTGACACACACACACACACACACACACACACACACACACACACACACACACACACACACACACACACACACACACACACACACACACACACACACCACACACACACACACACACACACACACACACACACACACACACACACACACACACACACACACACACACATATATATATATATATATATATATATATATATATATATATATATATGTATATATATATGTCATTTAGTCTCCACATTCCATGCAAAATCCTGTATTCAGATTATAATGTTTGCTTTCATTACAAAAAACTCAAAAGCTCTTTCGTCGCGCGCTCTTGGACATGATGTGAATGAATATGTAACGACCAGAGGATTTTTCATTATTTACACACGTATCAATCGTTCGGCAGCAATGATCCCATGAACTCGGATTGTTCTCTTTATAGGCTGGTCGGTCGGGGCTATCAACCTTATGCTTAACAGGGACTTTGGCTAATCACCCTTCCAAGAAGTTGTGTAAAGTTCCTATAAAAAATAGCTACTCTCTTGTCTCGGCTCAAGCCTGGGAGTTCTGGGGCTATTTCATGCATTGTTGCTGCCTGATGTGTGGCATCAGCATTGCGTTCATTTGGCCCAGTCGGCGTCAAGGTAGCCAGAGAACGACTTAAAAAGACTTTTTTTGCTGTCGTAATGTTTTTTTTTTGGAACGTGATCACAGCCATCGAGATTATTGCATTTATCTTTATTCCGCTGCTACGAGTGGCACAACACACCAGCTCACACTAAATGAGCACTGCAGATTAAGAGGCAAATCATCCCTGGGCCTGCTCGACTCGGACCTTGCGGCCTTGACATCGACGACGAGAGCGTCGAGCGATGACGTTAGGGCGCGGTCGCGGATGAGACGGCAGCATGGTCAGACGCAGATAACCGGCGTGCTGGGGGTGCCCCTGGCCGCCGTAAGTGGTCAGCCTTCACCCATATCAGCGCAATTGGCATGGCCAAGGGTTTCTGTTACGTGGTGGCCCATTTAAGTTATAGATTAGCGCAAAGCTACTAGCATCGTTGGTGTGAGTGACCAGCTATGTAAAGGTGGATGGGTTTAGAGTTCATTCTGTCTTGTTTAAAAGAAGTTTTACCAAGTGCAGTGTTTTTCTCGCCGTGCTCTACCGAGTGTGCTACCGAAAAGCAAACCTCGAAAAGAAAAAAACCCGGATCGGTGGCTCTCTCTCAATCACCAGCATAAATGAACCCCGCAGGTGTATGACTGACATCAAGTGGAACGATTGCCTATGGTCATGGACCACGTTTCCATGTTACCAAGGACGGAGCTTCATCGGTTGTTGTAATTTGGCAGTGGCAGTCCGTAGGTATAAGTAAAACAGGACACCCGGGGCACGCGGCCCGCCTCGCCAAAGACCGGCTAGTTAAGCAAGGCGTGATGCCTCGCCGGGGCTCACATCGGATGTGAAATTTGTCAAATGTGCTCACACTTCTGACTATAGTCCGAAAAACATTAACTGTCAGCATCGTTTTGCCGCGACTCGTCCAGGGACAGTTCATTTAAGCGAGGTGTACTGGACGTTGTCGGCAACTGTTGCTGGGAGGTACGGGGGACGAATATAACGTCATGACCGGTAATCCACTTCTTGGGAGGGCTGCATTCTGCGCGTCCGCCACTTGAAATGTGTAAGCTCACTCAAATAACATCTGACGAGTGGTGAAATCAACGTTTAAATGTATCAACGCGTGCTCTGGTGGGGGTCAAATTAACCCCCTCCTGAAGGTTGTCCGGAATTGTTTCCGAATGGCACGGCGTAGCCGCGCCAAATTTTGCATAGCTATGGACAATTAAATATCTAAGGGTTTTGCATCACAAATTTAGATCTACCTCGTTAAGTCGCTGACCTATGCAGATCAAAGTTATGTCATGGTCTTAGCGAACATAATTTCTAGGGAATCGTTTAATCTGATCCAACAGCAGTGTTAAACCAAGCCATACAACTCTGAGATTCCTTTTTAGGCAACTTTACCTTTAAGGCAAGCAAATGAATGAACAAATTACATTGACATGGGTCAGGTATGAGGATCAGACCAAAGTCCACACCAACCTGTTTTATTACTCTAGCGCTTGCTGTATTGGGTAATTCCCGCTTCTCATTTCAAATTTAGTGATCACAGGAAACGCATTATACACCTACCCATATACTTCCAAAAGGTCAAAATAGGTAACTGACCTAGAATGACCCGGGTTAACATTTTGTTTTTAGGAAGATACTGTCTAGCGTACTCGTTGTCGCTTATCCAAATGCAAAACTCAAAACTTCCTCGCATGATTTTGGTTACCATGACCTTGAAAAGGTCAAACAAGGTCACTGATCTTAGATGAACATGTGACCTTTTGCTTACAACAGTTATCTAGGTTCTAGAGATCTTTTAGGGACCAGCCAGGAACTGGACCTTGTTTGACCTTATTTCATCCGAAGGTGATAGCCTAGAAAACTCAAACCTTTCACTACGTGAGTTCACGTACAGGTCAACACGCCCTGTGAATTTGGTGTCTCTAGGTCCGTTGGTTCCTGAGATCTCAAGGGAGTCAAATTGACCCCCACCCGACCGAAAGGTATCCAAACGGCAACCCGGGCGCGTGTTAAGATCAGAAATGCAACGGACCATGTGTAGAAAAGTATAGCGTTGCTCCTTTCAGGGGATGGCCTCAAGCCGTTGGCAGCGGCTGCGCTAAAGGTCAGACTGCGTTAGAGGGCACGACGGCAATCGTCGAACATAACGACTCATTTAGCTTGGGGCACAAAAATCCGCGGCTGACCTGGAATCTTACGATCGGATGGTGAGGTCGATGCTTGCGCAATAGGCACCAGGCCCCGCTCGCAGAATTTCACGTAATCCACATGTTTGAACTAAATTTTTGAAGTAAAAATACGAGAATAGTGACGGCTATCCTTGATATCCCATAATCTTTAAAGCTTTTTGCAGTTTGTAAGTTCACCTTGCAAGCCTTCCGAATTGGTTTCGAATCTTCATCGGTTTCATCTGTGTTTGGAGTGCATCCATGAAACAAAACCCCTTTGTTTGTAATACGATATACTTCCGAGCTGAAAAATGCCAGTCGAACCACCTACCATGGGAGACCTGACAAAATCTAAGCAACACATTATAGCCCTCATAAAGCATGGACGATACGGGACATAACACTTAACGTGCGGCAACTTGTGCACAGTAACGCAAATGTACTGAAGGAAAAATCCGTTCAAAGTCTTAATAAGTAAAAAGTCTCTAACAAAGCCGTAACTACAACATTCAAGTGCACTGACAACACAATAGAGCAGCCAACACTTGGAATTACTCGCAGGCCGCAGCGTGAATCTGTTCCCGTTTGTCGCCTTGGAGTTGCAGCCCTTAGGTAGTAATGACGACTGGGCGTGGGAGATGATCATCTGCGTGTGGCCCATCAGCATGGGTAGGGAAAGGACCTACATTCTCAGGGTAGCTGAGGCCGTAGTCTAACGTCCCATACTGGTTCTCCGACAATGCCAGGTTGTTCTCATCCGGTTGCCGAACCCACGCACTTGACCCAGCTTCGCGACCTGGCAGCTCTTCACGTTGAACTATGAGCTCATTGTAGCGTGTGTTCAGCTCATCACGACCAGTATCAAGTTCATCTTGAAGGGCGTCTAGTTCTTCGTCACTGAGGTCGCGTCCTCCTGCAGCTGCCTCGCGCCCAGCGGTCTGCCCGGTGCCACCTGGGGCAGCTGTTTTGCCATCATGTTGAGCCTGTCCGCCGGCCGAGAGGCTCGGCTTCTGCTTGGGGCTCTCCGGACGGGACGGACGGCTGCCGCCTCTGCGTCGGATGACGACTCGGCGCCGAAGAGGCCGGCCGGCCACGGGCCGCGACGTGCCGCCGCCCGTCGTCGATTTCTGCTGGGGGACCCGCGGACTGTCTTGAAGGTTGTCGCCGTAGACGTCGCTGGCGTGTTCTTCGTACTGAGAGTTGTGTGCGCCGAGCTCGTTGGTGTAGCTGATGTCATGAACGCTGTGCAAGCTGCCGACGCTCTCAGTGGCTCTGATCTCGTTGGCGATGGTGCTTCCACCGGGATGGTGAAGGGAAGCGTGTGATGCCGGTGTTTCTGCGAACCCACCCGCCTCCGGGACGAAGTGGGAGCTCCTCGTGAGGGCTTTTCTGGTCTGCGGTCTGTAGGCAAGAAACGGGTCCGCGTTTACGCCCACGAAGCTGGGGAGGATCGGGAAAAAATCATCCTCGATCGTCGAAAACATTTCTCGTCTCGCGCTCACTGGTACCCTGTTGGAGGCGGCGGCTGGGGGCGTTGACCTGCTTCTCCTAATGAGGTCTTCCCTCCTTCGGATCAACTCATCCCTGTAGCGGAGCAGCGCCTCGCGATGCCGAACCAGCTCAAACCTTCGCTCAATCAGGAGGCGCCTCTCCGCTCTTCCTGACAGGGTGTCCTTGTTTCGGATCAGGTCATCCCTGTTCTTGATCAGCTTCGTCTCTGTTTCGAACAAGTTCGTTCCTGTTCTGTCGCAGCCGATTGCTGTTTACCCTCATCTCGTCAGAGGGGACACCCAGATCCACCCCGGGCGGCTCCTGGGGTGCCTCTGTGGCGTCAACTCCCGAGGGTATATCCGCGACCGCAGTTGGGGCTCTGGTCTTTGGCGGCTTCGGCGGGTCGACAGAAACGACAGAGGTCGACGTCTGCTCGAGGTCGCTGGTGCATCGACCCCTCACCAGCTTCTCGCCGGGCAGGGCACACACCGTACTCCTGCAGGCGCGCATGAACGGGTCCCAGACGTCAGTGACCCCGCAACGGAGATCCTCGCCAATCACCAGCTCCAGTCTCACCATCAGCCCACGCACGGGGGACGCTAGCTCTGGATCCTCGCACGGCGCGCTACATTGCGCCTCCTGTACCCTTCCGCCGCTGCAGCGCAGACAGTAGACGTTGCGGTAGGCCCGCCCACCGCTGTAGATGACCGCGGTGTGGTTCCGGCAGAGCCGCAGCAGCTCCGGGTCGGCGTCCGGCGAGCAGGAGGCGACGGCCGGCCGGCAGGCGCGCGGCCACAGGCCGGCCGGGGGCTGCGGGGTCAGCGCGCACGTGGCCAGCGCGCCAGAACGCAGGCGCAGCGCCCAGCCGTCGCCGACGGACGGCCGCAGCCCGGCCAGCACGGCCGCCGCGTCCAGCGACTCGGACACGGCTGGGCAGGTGGCACGCACGCGCCAAAACTCCAGCCGCGCCGTGTCGCCGTGACAGATGGCGCAGTACACGTTGCGGTAGGTGACGCCCGAGTCGCGGCTGGTCACCGGCAGGGCGGCCAGCGGGTCCACACGCGCAGAGGCCGGCCGCTCACAGAGCCGGTGCGCCGCGGCGCCGCGCGGACAGGCGTCGCGCATGTACCAGTGGCCCGGCGGCTGCTGCGGCGGCGGGCAGCGGCGTCAGCGGCACCGCCGGGCGGCACGAGAAGGCCCCGGGCACCGCGGCCGCTGCCGGCGCGTCGCGGCAGCAGTCGCCGTAGCGCGCGCACTCGGGGTCACAGAAGCAGCCGCGCTCACGCCAGGAGCGGCTGGCGCGCGTGTCGCGGCGCCACCAGCTGAGCGGCGAGCAGGAGTGGTGGTCCGGGCAGAGCTCCGGCGGTGTCCGGGGTGGAGCGGCGCTGTGGGATGCCACCCCGAACCACGTCCAGCACGGGGTGGTAGGACACCGGGTGGTGGTCTCTAGCATCGTCGTAAGAGGAGCTGTCCGCCGGCTGCTTGGACCGATGGTCGTGGACCACGGAGTCGTGTTTCTTCTTCCAGAAGTCCTCTGGCGGAAGGGGATGCTGATGCTTGGGACGGCCACACGTGTCGCAGAGAGGGTCGTCGTAATGTCGCTGCTGGTCGTGGTCACTGGGCGGCGGGGAACCGCCGTGCTTCTCGCGGAACTGTCTGACGTCCTCTCGGATGGCGTTCAGAAGCGGATCATCTCTGAGTGGGTCCAGCCCGCCCTTTGACTGGCTCCGGAACCGAAATCCTCCCGGGTACGCGAGCACGTGATACCAGAACTCACCGGGCTCCCGGGGATCCGAACGTGGAGGCTGCAGAGCGCCCTCTGAGCTTCGGGCGGCGCTCTTCCAAGGGTCCTGCGCTCGCGACCTGAGACCAGAGTCGCCCTGGTGCCAGTTGTTCCAGTCGCTTCCGTGCCAGTTCCGCTGATACCAGCTGGAGGCATCGTCTGCGTGCCAGCTGTCCTGTCTCCAACCTGCTCCCCTGCCAGCTCGAGTGTATCCAGCGCCGGATTGGTGTCGGGGCTTGGACTGACCTGCACTAGGTAGCCCTCCGTTTCCGAGCGCTGAGCTGAG
Source organism: Pollicipes pollicipes (assembly GCF_011947565.3). NCBI lineage: Eukaryota > Metazoa > Arthropoda > Thecostraca > Pollicipedomorpha > Pollicipedidae > Pollicipes > Pollicipes pollicipes. Next base: position 14,565,959 of record NW_023596448.1, on the reverse strand, counting down.
CCCCGCAGGATGATCAGCGGCGGTGTCTCTCCACAGCCCACGCACCTTCCGAAAAACGACGTCCGTCTGCAGGTCTGCCTGCCGGTCCGCCTGCTCGTCTGCCTGCTGCTGGTCGCTGGCCTGCTGCGGTGGCTGGGACCCGCTGGCCAGCGGCTGGCTGGCCTGCTGAGGCGGCAGCAGCTGGGACCCGCTGGCCAGCGGCTGGCTGGCCTGCTGAGGCGGCAGCAGCTGGTGCGCTGTCCCGCTGCATAGCAGCAGCGCTAGCAGAAGGTACCGGCGCATGCTGTAGATGCTTCTGACGTTTGCAATGCTAACGGGCACGGCTGGAGTCACAGCCCCACTCACACGACTCTGACTCCAGCTGGAGATGTGAACGCCCGGCCCAGCGCAGACCAGCGCGATCAAACGCCCGCTCGGCCGCCGGGCTGTTGGCTCGACAGTCCTGCCCGTTGGTGGCAGGCGCGCTCAGAGAGGCGAGGCGCAGCCGTCTGCAGTGCAGGAGCGAGCGACGCCCGCAGCCGGCGCCTCGACACTGACCCCCCGCACTGGCGCCCTGCCGTCCTCATAACGCGTGCCGTCGCGGCAGGAAACGCTAATTGGTTCGGCCGCTTTGATATGCGGCTGGGGCGAAAGCGAAAGGCCAGGTGGAGGGAGGGCTTACGACGGATCAGCCTCAATGAATGGAGGCGCATGCCTTGTGGGATTCAGCAGACTTGGTGTGTTTACCATGGCGGGATGCGTCCCGTGCATGTCGTGCAGAGGGCATGTCAGGCGTGGAAATAACAATGCAGTCGTTGGTATCCTGCTGAAAGGGCGAGGACATTGCCTTTGTGAAAGAGGATTGACTGTCGTGCCATGGAATTAGCTGCGTTACATGCTAATTCTACAACAACGAAATAAGCGGTGTCGGCAGGCAGTTGTGAAAAGAACAATAACTTATAGTTCATGGTACCTTTAAATAGCGTCAAAAGGAGGATAGACGTTTCACCTCGAATGTTTTATCAGTGTATCAGTTCCGTGAAGCTTACGTGGCAGTCATCGACGCTTCAAGGCTGCGCCTCATACCATACCATGCCTGTCGTACACACGTGCGGTGTTTTAAGCTGCCGTTCGCTGGCAGACTACCGACGTTGTCGGCAGGGTAGCCGTACATTGCGGCGGACAGCCTGCCATGACGTCAGCATTGATCTGCACGGCAGAGGTGGCATCATCTATCGTTCAAGCTGGCGTCACTGGCAGAGCACTTAGGTGTGAGCTCGGTGGGGGAGCGTCTCGGTTAGCGTATAGGTCAGAATAGGTAGGAGCATTGCTCGTGGATGTAAACATACTTCTAAAAATAAAACAAATATTGACCCGGTGCAAGAATGCGCGCCATCGTTTTCAAGCCCATACATTGCTTAGAGATGGTAGCTATCGTTTGTATGTATATTCTAGCTTATTGCTACATTCTCAGCAACATGTATGAAGGGCATATGTATGAAGGGTAGGGTACACCTAATGATCTATTCCAGGTTCATTCGGGGCGGCAGGGAAAGCATGTTGTGTCCTTCGAGATTGAAGGTTTGCCGCCTTTCCTGCGCAGAATATGGGTCGTCCAACACATTGCCACGAAATCTTCACCAGGACAGATGGTTCTGAGAGAAAATGTGAATTATTGACGCCCTTTAACACATGGTTGGTGCTCGTTCAGAATAATCGCGTTGCGTTGCGTAGCAAACTGCAGGCATTGTTTTCATGAACGCGTTTATGGCCAAATGTGTTCGAGGACATTATCTCCCGTGATGTATAATCGCGCAGCTGCCTGTCGCAGACAATTGTTAAGTGGAAACTTGGACGACATCATAACATTGTCTTTGGCCAAAAGTTTGCATGCGTAACTAAACAAGTGTGGTCATCAGAGCTCACATACGTTTTCGCCACACTGTTTACATTGATTGTCACGAAAATGTGCCACGAGAGAGCATCGGACGTGGTTGCCAGCTCCCGTGACGCATGTGTTATGGTGGATGTGCCAGTTGGGCCAGGATGGGACTTCGGAAAATAAGATCGGGGTCCAAGCACAAAAAATGGTTAGGCATCATCCCAAAGGCGCTGAAGAACGCGTTTCCCCACGGATTTGACCGACTTCCTTCTCACAGTTGGTGGAGAAGGGCTGGACCCCCCCCCCCCCCTCCCCCTTTCATCACATTTAAATTGGAAAGTACATCCCCAAGACCAAGAAAGCAAGGAAACTTCCAATTGCCGCGCGTGGAGGCAAGAATAACCGCGCAGGCTGATGTTCATAACATCACAGCCAGCTACGTGCCCCAACTGTAGCACAAATTTGCAGCAAAAAATGCGATACAATCACTCATCCTAATTTAGTTCCTCCGTTTTGCACGGCTCGGATATCATTCCAGAAACTCGGCTAGGGCTATGTTTAACCCTGAAACGGTCGCAGGTTAGAGGCAACAAACACGAGTGTTTTTGTGTTCCTTCTGAATGCGCCACGGTTGTCCACAACATGTGTGCTGGAGGCGTGATTGGCCAAACTCAGATTGTTATCCTGACTGTTGTTCGTTCCGGACACACTGATTCGTGAATGGGGTGTCATCGCGCTTGGGGCATTATGGACGGTGTCTGGACATAATCGCATCACCTTATATTCATCTTAACTGCGAAGTCCTACTTTTCAAGCCTAGCGATAGCACTGGCGTAGTCCGTGACAAACACACATCAGCGCGAAGATCCGTTATTTTCGCGCGTTTCCGTCAATACCAATGTTCACAAAGCCATTGGCTCTCTGAAGCGCAGTCAGTCCGGATTATACCGGATATTGCCGGACATTATAAACATTCGGTGCATTTTGTCGTGAGACTTGGCGCTGCCGACCCAGATTTATCTGGAATGAAATTAACATAACATCTCCAGTCGCGGCCAGCAGCCGGGCTACCGCGCAGTTTAGTGCACAAACTGTTTACTTGACGGCGGAGCAGCGACAGACCATATGAGGCGCAGCTTGCTGTTTGCGGTCAGATTCTTCCGAGGCGAGGCCGGGCATGGTCTGGACGCCGCGTCCCGCTCAAGAGTCCTGCACTCTGGAGGAGTCCCGTGTTGTGTGAGGGTCGCGTGGAGCATCCTGCTCAAGTCAACAGCTAGGGCCCGGGCCTGGCGCAGGGCCCACCTTCGGACAAGTTAACGACCAAACGACACATTTTCGAATCAGGTTAGGTCGCTCTGACATAGAGTTGCAAAAGGCCCGCAGCCTGGGTGCAGCGGGAAGTGAGCCTTAAGCTCGTGCCGAGCGGTGCACTGGGCGGTCAGGACCGAGAGTCGTCGGCATCTCCTGATCGGCAGCATCAGGAGACGGACCATGAACCGCGTCTGCCTGGCTCGCCTGACCGGGGCGCGGGCGTCGCTGGCGCAGAGCGTCAGAGGGGTGGCCGGTCAGGAGCGCCTGGAGCTGGAGACGCGTCAGGGCGCTCCGGGCGTCAGAGGCGCGGTGGAACAGGAGAAGCCCGAACTCGAGGTCCGCTCGGACGTCTTCTCGGCCCGCCCCACGCGGAGCCTCTTGCGGACGCTGGCCATCTATCAAGTGTGTGCCGTGGACCGAATCGTTGACAATAGTCTACAGGTGAGTAATATCTTGTTCAACGTGGCTGTGATGATTGTGGGCGAGAAAAGTCATGCGTTTGTGATGACTGGCTGAACACGTCGGCATATTAAAGAAGGGGCTTCACATTTATGTGCGGTTTTGGGCTGAAATGGCCACCTTGAAGACCTTTCCATGCTGTTGGCAATCATGTCCTTGCTAGGACCTAAGCCCCTCAAGTTTCCGAGCTACACGCCCGAGAAAATGGGGAAGGGTGTATGGGGAAGAGCATTTAAATGTCACCTTGGTGTTCATAACGTCATAATAATGTCACTCAAATGTTGTCGTTCCGAAAGCCATGCGGCAACCAACGCCAAGAAAGATATAACCGTCGAGGTGTTCATATCTGACGCCCGTGAGCACGATTTCCAGATAAAACAGCCCTTCAATTGGGTTTCGATAAATTTTTGCGAGGTACAATGACGTAATCAAACCATGACGTGTTGAGGAGTATATTAAGTAAGCAGAGTATTGTGCCACCTAGAGCAGTCTTTTCCACTTAAAAAGCATGCCAATTTTTATAAGTGGGTTTATTTCATCATTTCTGATACTTGCATTAATATCTTCAAATACGAAACATTCCCTTTGAACATTATGCATCTACGTTAGCACCCCAGAATGTAGATGCAATGAGTAGAAGTGGCATGTATGGAGCAGGTGCAAAGTAACGTGCCTATCAAGAAAATGCGCTAACATGTTGCGTTTGAGTGCTTGTGTCTCCCAAATCGTTTCTTTGTGGCGCAATCGCAAAGCGACCTCAGTTGTAATCGCATCCTTTAACAGCAGCCGCGCTTTTCGTGTCGTTTATGCTCCTCACAACAGCTTCACTCACTCTCAAATTAAGTTGTACGTTCGACGATTTTCTGTACATCATATGCTGAACTCATCGCCATAAGAGAACCTTACCAACATACGACGGCAGAACAGCGTGCACTCGCCCTTAATGAACTAAAGCGCGATGAAAGTGGTGACAACCCTCCGTCTAGCGCAGTCAGCGGCTACATCACCTCTACCACATCCCCTCCCGCACTCTCAAACGGTTAAGTGGGTGCCAAACAACTTTTTGTCATGACATAGCGAAAGCCATGCGACGGACGGTCACAGTGTATATATACATATATATATATATATATATATATATATATATAATATATGAGCATATCGTTAAACCAGCCAATCATTGGGCGCTGGTTCTCCGCCGACAGCTGCTACGATTGGGCGAACGGCTGCTGGGCTCACGCCTGCTGCAGCTGTTGGCGCAGCCGTTCTACCGGCAGTTCGTGGCTGGTGCCGAGCAGCGCGAGCTGGCGCAGGTGGCCGCCACGCTGCAGCGCGACAACATCCAGCTGATGTTGACCAGCATGCTTGAGGCCGACGTAGACGAGGAGGCAGCCAGGTGAGCGGGCGGGCTCGGCAGTGACGGCGCCCCTCACGCGAGACCACTGTCGGACTGGAGTTGCTGGCCCCTTGGAGCAGAGTCCGTCACGTGGGTGAGGCGAAATGGGGGACGGTTGCGGACGTGAAGGAGGATGGATGCCTCATCGAGGGAAGAGACCGTAGATGCTAGTGCATGCGTGGGGGAAGGGGATGGAGGAGGGGGTTACTGACCGGTGTCGGTGTCGGACAGGAGAGAGGACGGAGGAGGGGTTACTGACCGGTGTCGGTGTTGGACCGGGGAAAGGACGGATGAGGGGTTACTGACCGGTGTCAGTGTCGGACCGGGGAGAGGACGGAGGAGTTGCTGACCAGTGTCGGTGTCGGACCGGGAAGAGCGAGGCAGAGGGCCTGCTACGGTGATCGGTAGTAACGTCCCCCAGATTCACATGGTTCCAAGCGCGCGCCTCACCGAAATCTTCCTGTTTGCTGTGAGACTGATCTTGAAAGCAGGAAGAGACTGTATTGCGTGCTCAAAAACGTAGCAAGTCCTTAAAATTGCAGGTGGTAATATTTTGAACGTATGCAACCTTTGCTGTCAGCGGCTCTATGCCTTAGCAAGTGAATCTGTCGTCTAACGTTTTGCGTCTTCGGTGAGGACTAACGGAGGGCGTGTTGGCAGTGAACGGCAGCTGGCGGCTAACCTGAGATGACGTGTTGGCAGCGAGCGGCAGCTGGAGGCTAACCTGGAGGAGGCTCTCCGGGTTCTGACCATCGTCCGAGAGGTGACGGCCGGCCAGGACCAGGCGGCCCTCCAGGCCAAGTTCACGGCCCATCTGAACGCCGACCTGCTGGTGAGGGCGGCACCGCGTACCGCCAGCTCTGCTAAATGTGAACGTGAATTGGGTATAACAGTGATGAGAGTGAGAACAGTGGCAGTTTATGAACCTGTGTTCACGTGGATTGGATTTAAATGGTGTCTCAGCTGCTGATCTGCGTTTCACTTTGCTTGGGAATTTATTCATACAGAAGATAGAGATAGAAACAAAGGCGCCATTTATTTAGCTCGTGCATCCCGCTCAAATGATCCAGCAATATTGCTAATCCCTCACCCGCACCGACTCCGACAGGTGCATATCTCGCGGGTATTCTCCTCCAGCGAGAGCCCGTCCAGTCTAGTCGAGCAGTTAGCGAACGCCATGGTGACATCAGATCAGGTCAGCGTACCAGGCTTGACGTCAGAACAGCAGTACGCCTGGGACTCGTGCGTTCGCCGCCTGAAGACGCTGGGTACGTTAAAGCGACTGGGCTGGCATTCCTTGCGTAATGTTTCATTCATCCCAGGTTTGATTGCCACTCACCACCCCGGCGAGCGTTGACCTGGGGCTCGTTTTGACAATACGAAGCATCGACAAACCTAATCGATAGTTTACCTCATGTGTGGATGAATAATTTGGGAGTTGTCACCCCATTCAAGCATGAATCACATCTCCTGAGATGTGGGGAACCAGAAGTCGCTCCTGAGCTTTGTCAACAGTTAGATGTAAAACGAATGCTCGAGGATTCCGCCGAATACACGTGTCATATACCAACCATAAAAGGTGGACAACCCACTCATGGTTGTCGGCATTATTCTTTTCCCATGCATGTCAAAGATGACGGACGACTTTTCATGCACGAAAAAGACATCATACAATTAGTAGGCTTCATATGTAGGTCAGGCAACGTCGCTTTGCTTGTCACATCAGTGCACGGCCTTTATTTATAGGTTATTTATCTCCATCTCTCGTGTAGACTAGTGCGCTCGGACGGCAGCCTCAAAGCCGCACCACACTCCCGCGTTTGTAACCAAGCGGCTGGGCGGCAGGCGAGGCCTGCGCAGACAGCGGCATGCTGATGTTTGTGGACGGCGAGTTCACCTACACAAACCCGGCCATCTCCTGGCTGACGCTGGCACTGATGGCGGTGTTCAACCAGCGGGAGGCCTTCATCAGGGGCACCCACCAGTGCTACCTCAAGGTCAGCGTCAGCGATGCACACTGGCGCTCCACGGACTTCACCGTCAGGGCGCCCTCCAGTGCTGGCTCAAAGGCAGCGGCGGAGGGCATGCACTAGGTATGCCCCGGGTCAGCGTCAGCACTTGACGTGGGTATCATCCCAACTCAGCATTGGCGGCGTCCACCAGAGTGACCAAAACGTGTGCCGGCGCCCACCAGTGTAAATGAAGTCATTAGCAGGGGTGTCACCTTGCATATTTTCGGGAGGGCCTGAGGGCCTGAGCTCGGTGAGAGCTCATCATGCGATTTTTTTATTTTCTGTCAGGAGCCACCTATGGTAAATGCTAATTATATATCCACCCCACGCTCACCCACTCCTTATCGTGAATTATTTTGTGTATCCCTGGGGGTACCTACCAGCGCGGCCACAAGACCAGGACTCAGGTCCAACACCCAAGCTGTTCCTGACAGGCGTGAGAGCTCTCACCTGCAGTCGATTGCATGCGCTGGTGATTCACACTCGGTGACAGCGTCCGCGGGCCTCTGTCTCCAGGCGACGCCAGCTAACCTGGAGCGCGAGTACGCCATCTGTCAGCAGCTGGGCGCATGTTTTGGCGGGAAACTGGTGCGCGGCGCGTACATGGCGCGTGAGCGACAGCTGGCGCAGCAGGAGGGGCGTGCCAGCCCCGTCTGCGACAGTTATGAGGCGACCACGCTCAGCTATACGCGGTGAGCTACTGCAATACTCGCAGGGACTTCTCCTAAGCTCTAACATAGCGGAGTATTGGTCATTAGGCGAGGACTCGCAGCGACTGGTGTCACCTCTTCTCGGCAGGCAAGCTGCAAGGGCATACAGGCCAGCTGCATATGGTGGGCACCTTTTTCCTCGCATTCCTGTGTCTTGCTTAGTTGTGAGTATTTATACCCTGTTTTTTTGGTCGTGGATCGCTCTATTAACGTCGATGTTAATGACGGATTTCCAGTGCTGTGGAGTTTGCCCTGCGACGTGTGGCGGAGGACGGTGGGCGCACCCAGATCATGGTTGCCACGCACAACCACGAGTCCATCCTGCACGCGCTCGGGTCAGTTTACCGGTTCTCGCATTGAGTGGGAGACAAGGCTTGAAATAGTACAATGGCGTTTCCATAGAGATGCAAGGCTGTGGGGCGTCATCATTAAGCTAATGCGCCAGCATCACACTGCTGGATTGGGCCAGTGCTGGGCTCGCGCTCGCATAATTTCACCACCCTCTCCCGGTAACATGAACCAGCCCTCGGTCCTCAAACTCACCTCTCCCAGTAACATGAACCAGCCCTCGGTCCTCAAACTCACCTGTCCAATGCATGACTTCATGCGCTTAGCCACGACGTCGTCAGTTCTAGCTGATCGCAACTTCACCTGCTACCGCTAGTAGCGCCTACCACCACGTTTCCTGCCAACCATGTCAAATCCAGCTAACCCAGTCTGGCCGCTTCTCCTGCAGGCTGGCGCGCCGGCTGGGCGTGGTGCCCTTCAGCGGTGGCCTCGCCTTCGCCCAGATCTACGGCATGGCCGACTACCTGACGGTTGCCGCTGGGACGCGCTGGTCACCGCGTCTTTAAGGCGGTGCCGTTCGGCGAATTACCACGGTGATGCCGTATCTGTCGCGGCGCGCCGCCGAAGTCGCGGCTCGTGCAGCAAGGGGTGCGAGTGGAAAAGCAGCTGTTGCTGCGCGAGCTGGTCAGCCGGTTTGGGCTGCGCCGCCCGGCCACCACTTGAGTGGGGGGGGGGGGGGGCTGTTGGGTGGCTTTAGAGTGGTCATCACGCGGTTCTCCGTCGCCTGTGAAAACAGTGCCGGTGTCTACAAGGCTTGTGAGAACGGTTTGTCGGTTGTTTCCACTGTCTGAGGGGGCGGCGCGAAATCTTCGCCGCCTGATAGCACGGTGCTGAGTTCCGCTCTCCTAAGAGGAGGACAAAGCGTATGATCCCCTGAGAGGTGAGAGGTTAGGGTATTTCTGTTCCCTGAGAGAACAGCAAGGCATTTCTACTTTCTGAGAGGATAGCGCCAGACCTCCACCCGCCCTAAGCAGAAGCTGCGTGATATCCTCTGCAAACATTGTCCGCCCCTGAGCGGACAACGGAGGTTTTCCCGAATACACAGAGCGAGTTAATTGTCTGCTTGAGAAGGCATTGTTAGCACCCCGCTAATTGAGTGTGCAACTCAGGGTTGTTCTCAGTGAACGATTGCAGTGTCTAATGAGCAGCTGTGAAATTCGCCGGGGATTGGGTGCATTGCGTGGCCTTTGGACCGCAAAGATAAGGCACAATAACCGGCGCGCACTTTAATGGCTGTGTCGCACTTGCGAAGGCGTTATCAGCCGTGCAGGGGTTAGAGTTTCCGGGTGGTCGTGCTATTATCGCGGGTGTCCCGAAGGTACAACATGGCAGTATGCGGAGATTCCCCTAGCACCCAGAACAGAAGCGCAATGAAGTGTATCGGTGCCTCTATTGCTGTGCTGTCCTGGTCACGCCAATAAACACACGCTGCGCTAACGTGCATATATTCGCTGCGATACATTAGCGTGGTTCCTTTTACAGTGTATTTGTGCTCTGCTTGGTTAAGAAATGCTGTGATTTTCTTTCTACGTACGAATAAATGCTCATGCATTTAGCGAGTTTCTCTCAGAGGTAATGAGGACTGTGTTACAGCTTCTAAAAAGCATTGATTGGCTCATATGTCGATGGCACTGGGCCTCTGTCTTCGGTCCACGTAACTTCCCTTCATTCTGACTTATCGGTGCGTTAAACTATCGGCGACCATCGAAACTTACGGTAACTATAAACTGACTATCGGTGCGCTGTCGGTGCGCTAAACTGTACCTGTCTGGCCCAAGCAATGTTTTCGCTCAAAACTTACGAGGTTTATACAAATCCGGACACGCTATAACCGCTGAGCAAAGCACGAATCTCGCGCGACGAAACGGCAGCCCATCCCCTGATCTGTGCGTCCTTGGCCTTCCCGCGGCTATCGCATCGCTTTATCTTGCCTATTGTTCAACTGTATCGACTGAGGTCAAATTTGTGTCCGAAGTCTCGTCTATCGGGGGGTCGCCATGGGGATGACAACGTTTCTTCGGCGGCCCGGGACTACAGGCCCACTGTCTTGGACGGTCGGGCGTTACCTTCTTCGGAATACCACGGCCCAGCTAATGCCATTGACCGCTTCCGGAACCACCAACAGCGTCTAGGTCACTTAAAAGCCTAAGAGAGAACTTGTAGCTCTCATTGCATGGTCTACTAAGTGGACCCTAATGATGATCATAGCAATGCCCAAACACATTTTGGCTTTTGACATGATGTGTGTCTGGATGTCATGGAGAGCAGTCCCCAACAGAGGGCTACGCCAGGCTTCCTACCGTATGGAGAGTGGATTGAGGATTGAGGAAACCGCTTCAAGTGGGTTGGAACACAAGAGCGCAGCAGTTGTTACAATGCGTTTTTGAAGTGCCCCGAGAATCTGCCGCCCTGGAAGTGAGGAGATAGCGAAATCTGTCACACCTACGTTGCGGCGCGGCCAGTCTTGGTATGGGGGCGACCACAGGATTATTAAGGGGACCCTGCTGCTGATCTCTCCTTCCCCAAAAAAAGTTTTTGTTTTCAAAGAGGCATGATTCTTTCAAAAAGAAGCCAGAAGCCCCAGGAAGATGCGGTTCCCCTGTGCATTGAGGTCAAACATATGAACACATCAGTGATTAAATAACTGCGTCATATAAACCACAGGCGCTATGAATTTTAAATGGTTCAGTGTATGTTTCCTAAATGAATAGGATTTCAGAGGCTTGTTGGAATTTTTCGGGATTTAATAGATATTGAGGACAACGTGGATTTAACGTTGGTTATTGACTTAACTGTGTCAAAAAAATGTAGTGACATGAGTCAAGATGTTCAGCCTTCATTCAAAATGGGTCATTGAAACAACTGTGTAGCCGTTTCAGCCACGCACGCCCGTAAGTCTTAAACAAGAACCTGACGCCTGGAGTTATAGTCTCACAGGTCGTGCGGCGTTAGCCGCACCGTGAGCACTTGACGGCGGCCAACAGCGGAAGAACACACACACGTATCTGAAAGAAGTGCGTGCAAATCCATAATGCATCAATTCGTGCACTTAGAAGGCAGTCCGGGCCGTGATTTCACCCGTGCGATTCTCAACTTGGTACCGGGATACTGAAACCAGGAACATGCTAGTATTGACGGTGCTGAGAACGTTAACGTAATGGTGATATCTCTGTTTATCGTGTTGCAGAAACTGTTCAACAGATCAGAGGACAACCAAAAAAAACTACGGGAAGAATATACACCATGCAGTCTAAGAATTTATAGTAGGGAATGATTCCGAAAGACTTTCGGAGGCATGATCTCACCACACATGGTCGTTCTCGCGCGCACGATACCCTCTGCTTGTTGTCAGCTGCAGTGGCCACTCGTTCTTCTTGACAAAAAACTACAATCCCGACGTCGATAGCCTTCCCCTTACAGATGGCGAGCGCTTAAGTTGAGAACATTTCGATGCGATGTGTTTCATTAGGATATCTTGAAAAAGAGTTGACATCCTCGGAAACAAATTTTGAACCTCCATCGATCCGCTCTCTTAAACGCTAAGGAGACCATTTGCCTTTCGCGGGCGAGAGGGCTCCGTAGCTGGAATAACAGGGAAGCGCATATCTTTCGGGTCATGGGCTGAAGGGCCCTTCCTCCCCAACCAGGGGTGCCTACGTGCCGCCATTCTGACGAAACGGGTCAAGTGGCCTGGTGGTCAATCTGAAGAGCTTCAATTATACATGGTGCATCGGTCCCCCTCCCTTATACGGAAGGCCCCCTGACGGGAGCAGTTGGTCCTGGATCGGCGCTGACGCCGTGAAGGACGTAACAGTATCCCTTAACGACATGGGGGCCCGTTAATTGCCACAAGGACTCCAGTTCAGCTAATCAAGGCACGGGCTAATTGGAGAAGGTGACCCCTTCGGTACTAGAGCCCCTGACTGACACGTGGTCTTTACATGAGCTCGCTGCAGACCCTTTTCGTCGTAAGCTCTCATTTCTCATTTCATTGCTTCCTGAGACAGAGAACCTCGAAGCGTCCAGAGCGACAGGTCCTCTGGCATTCGGGGTCCCGACCCTGCCCCCGTTCAGCAGATATGCCTCTCGCCGACCCGGGTCCCTCCTGCCAACACAGGACATAGGCAAGGATGGCAAGGTAGGCAAGCATGCCGCATGGCCTGCACAGCCCGCTCCCCTTTGTTTGAACCTTTGTTTCAGCTCTCGCCCCCGCCCCGGCCCGCATAGTATCAGGGCACAGATACCAATGTAAATCGCGTGCCCCCGGTCCTGTCCCTGCATGGGGAAATGGGTCCCCAGAACTCAAACAGTTACGCAGCTGACTCTTCGGTGTTGGATGTTTCTGGACCAAGTGGAGGTACGCATTGTCCCAGAGAATCCCGATCGGCGCGAGAGGTCCTCTGATTGGCACTTGAGGGTCGGGCCCTGCGCTCCGGGTCCCTGAAAGCGATTTCCAGCCAGCACTTCGACCCCCCCCCCCCCCCCTCCCGTGCTCCCTGCATCCCACATTCTGTCTACGCCTCCCCCCCTCCACGATGTTTCGGAAACTACCGGTTGAAAACAGCCCATGGTCAGGGTGCGTGGCGAGAGGTTGTTGTCAATTTTTTTTAAACGTTAAACCTTGTGGTTAAATTCTTTTGAAGTTTAATGAAGTAAACCATGCTGAAAGTTGCTCAGTTTGTGCTTATTCGGCCATTGTGCTGATAAACCTTCTTATTATATTGGGATTCGGAAGCACTTGGAAACAATATTCACATCCGCAGCAAGGCAGCAGAGCGGACTACTGAAACTAAGAACCAACTTTTGAGCTGAAGCTGTGCTTGACGCCATTGTAAGCCACACTTCTCTTATTTACTGGGCAAGGGAGGAAGCAGCGGGCCGACCCCCAAATAGTGGAGATGACACTTCTCGAGAAGCGACAAAGATAGTCAGAATGGTTACAGCGGCATCAGAACATAACATCTCTGCTGTCCTGGCCAGACTCTGCGCATTCTTGACACATCCGTTTGCAAAGGCTGCCTGCATGACGCGGCTAATGCAGGATCAGCACGCAGTCCAGTACGAAACGACTACCCCAGTTATACTTTCCATCACTTAGCCGATGCCTGCTGCAATGTTGGGTACGGTCCGTTCCGCCCTCTGACGTCACCTGACCTTTAGCGCGACCCCCTGCCAACGGCCGCAGGCCTTCTTGTCTCGGGCAAATAGCGAGTGCCTGAAGCGACCCGAACCCACCACGCTGCGCGGGTGGATGGATTGGAATGCAGGTGCTCTGGAGAACTGGGTGATGGGTACGGACGAAATGTATCACGTAAGCGTTGATTTTTCAGGTTTCCGATTAATTCATGTTTGAGACCATGGTAGCAGACTGTGGCGCGACGTGAACGGCGGGTAAATGTTTGGATTAAGCATACGACGGTCTAAAATTCACCAAGCCATAAGCGTATCGTGATCCATCAACGGTTGGCAGCCGAAATTTTCGAATATGCGAAAGTTAGTTGCATCCACTCTTCTGGCATGACGAAGACGAAGCACGTTCTCATAATCATGACCACTAATTGTTTAGTTCGACACAAATAATGATTGGACGGAGTTTCCTTGTGTTTAAGCACCCGCTATCCGGCTTCTTACTTCGAATTAAGGCCAACAGTACTTTGACATGTGGATTATAAATGACGAGCAAATCTTCTTCAACCTTTGTGACTTCGCCAACTGTCAGCTTTCAAATACCATGCTCTCATTATCACGATCGCAAATTACTGACATGGGCACCAATAATGATCGGTGGGTTCGCCTTGTGTTAAAGCCCCCCCCCCCTACCTGTTCTCACATTTGTGGATCAAGGCGAAACAGTTTTTTGACAACTAATTGGGAGTAGCGAGCGAGTCTTCCCTAGTGTTAATGCTCTCATCATCTATCAGTTTTAAACAGGAGGAGGCTGGGGACGACGCCCAGGATTTTTTCTCTCGCATGCAAGAACAAATCAGGAAGATAGCTTAGATTTGCTGGATCGATCAAGCAGGGAATTCAAAGTGCGGAACATCTCAACTTCTTGAAGTGACAATCGAATGACAACTTAAGAATCATTGCCGACAACAATAAGAATCAAACTTGTCCGACCCGGTGGCTCAGTTGGTTAGAGCGCCTGCATTCCGATTCACCCCACCCGTGGCAGGGTGAGTTTGAGTCGCTTTAGGGCGATCGCTATTTGCCCTTGGCAGATATGGCCTGTGCAGCTGGTGGCAGCGGTCGCGCTAAAGGTCAGTTGACGTCAGAGGGCAGGACAGACCGTGCCGAGCATGGCGGCACGTAAGGCTTCGCCACTAAATTCTGCCGTTGCCTGGAATTGCGCGATCGGATGGTGGGGGTTAGGGCTCACACAACAAGCACTGCTTAGCGTGAGCGCTGATCCCAGAAATACACCCATTCAAAGGGTTCGGATCAAACTTATTTAAAAAATTGTTCTTGTTCTGAATCAGCTGAAGGGTCAACACTTGCTCTATTCATCTGGTGAACAGGTGTTAACGCTTTCCGCGCAAGTCAATGGAAATTGTGGCGACGTTAGATTACGCGACATTCGTGCATTCTTTCTGCTTTCGATTCAGCAGAAAAGACCGTCTTGTAGAACATGTATTATCTACCAGCCTGAAGAAGAGATTTCCCCATTTCTCTAAGTTATCACTGAAGATGTTCTGTGTGCAATCACGGATCCTCGGCGTGATGACTCGACCACATCCATAATCACAGATTGCGACACAAGGTTTAGCTGTCAGCACCACAGGCGTGCAGCGTACAGCACGGCGGCCGCAGAGGCACTCCGCTCCCGCCGGACGCCTCCGCAACTGCAACTGCAACTGCAGACTCCTAGAGCCGGAGCAGCGACCTTGACGCCGCACCAGCGCCACTTTCGTCTACGTCTTCGGTTACAGTACGCGTTAGGCGGCTCCGGCAGCCTGCTACGGTCAAACTCAAAATAATCCGTGCTCTGCTATAAGTCGGTGACGTCAGGAGTCGTCAGCCTGCACATGTCGTGGGAGCTGCGTGTTGTCAGAGCTGTTAGTTACGGCCTCGCGATGTGTGGTGGCCTCGTTGAAGTCGTAGCAATAACATTTCTTGGCATCAGAGGATTTATTTCAAGTGAACACCTCATCCCACGGGCATGACTGAGTTTAAATGAGAAGCAAACATCGCACATTCGCCAAAGGAACGGTGCTTTATCGGAACCCGAACACAGCCGTCAACCCCGCTGCAGCCGGTTAGAAAGTGCCGCGAGACGCGTAAAGCCGCAGCTGCCAGGCGTCCGGCAGAGTGCATCGGATTCTCTCGTGCTCTGCCCGGACCGTGGCGTCACAGCCGAGGCAAAACATGTCCTCCTCCACAGCCTCGCCCTCTGCACGGCGACGTCCGTGTCCAGCCGCAGCAGACGCTGCAGCACACCCGCTAGGTCGCCGCCGCTGGAGACTTCGACCGCCTCCCGTCTGCAGGTGTCGGCGCTGGGCAGCGTGTTGACGCAGACGTTCGACCAGCGCCCTGATCATCTGCCGGTGCTGGCGCTGCTGGTCGGCCAGCCAGCCGGAGCCGCTCTCTGCGAGGGCGCGCACCAACAGCGGCGTGCTGGTCAGCAGCCGGGCCAGGCCACTGGGCGTGCAGGGCTCAGAGACGGGCGGCAGCTCGGGCTGTCGTTCCCACCAGGCCAGCACGGCGGCCGAGTCCCAGAGCAGCTCCTGCAGGTTTGCAGACGGTGAGCAGAGCCACCAGCGGCGCCGCGTCCCAGCGGAATCCGCCGCCTTCCAGCGGGCTCAGGCGCGCCTGCGCGGCCACATCGTCCGGCGCCACGGCCAGTGCACGCAACAGGCTCGGCTGCAGGCCCGAGTCGAGCCCCATGTAGCAGTGCAGCTTGGCCAGCTCGGCCGTCGCCGAGGAGCGAAGCAGCGCCGGGATCACGCCCAGGAAGTAGCGCCAAATCACCGGGCAGGCACCGAAGTTGAAGCTGAGGTAGACGCCCTCCATGATCAGCGCGCGAGCCAGGCATATGCGCAGCTGTCTCTCCGAGAGGCGCTCTTCCGGAGACGTCAGGATAAAGCGGACGGTGAAGAGGCTGACGTCCGCGCACGAGCGCATCAGCACCGGCGTCATGCGCTGCTGCATGAGTGCGATCGTCAGTAGCATCGCCTCCCTCTCGTCGGGGGACACGAACTTGAGCAGGTTGATATCTGCCTAGAAGAAGCTTGGCAGGCTTCCGGCCTTCACAGCGGCCTCCAGGTAGTCGAGAATGTTCCGTGCGGCTCGAGTGGCGCTATCAAAGTGAGCGCTGGGTCGCTCCTGACACAGCCAGAGCAGCGACGTCTTCAGGAAGTACGACTTTACAGCCTTGCCGGGTGCCCCGAGCGCCGTCTTCAGCGTCTTGAGGGCAAGCAGCGCGCCTCGTTGCACGTCCGTCAGCAGCCAGATGGCCACCACCTCGGCGCGCGAGAACGACAGCCGCCACTCGGAGTGCTCGGTGGCGCTGCCTTTGCAGCCGGTCGGCACCAGGTGCACCCCAAACCGACAGATGTCCCGCCTGACGTCCGGCGGCGGCCAGTCCTGGGCGCGAGCCCGGCCGGGGAACTCGGCTGCGGGCCACCAGGGCGCCCGCAGGCACGGCACCATGTCAAACTCCTCCACGCCGACTAGCTGGTCTCCCCGGCGCTGCAGGTAGGAGGCGGCGGGGCCGCTGGCACCCAGCTCCACACCCGCACCCAGCCGCAGGCGGGTCAGGTCTCGCACCAGATGGCGGACACTCTCGGCCGAGAACGGCGGCGGCTCCGGGTGCGCACAGTCGGGCATTCGGGTCTGCAGCAGCCGCACGAAGCCCGGGTTATCGGTGGGCACGATCATCAGTTCTGGGGACGTTGACGTAGTCGTGGGCGCATAGTCATCCGATGTAAACGCAGCTGGCTCTGACCCCAGACCAGCGGGCTCTGACCTCAGCCCGGCGGGCTTTGACCCCAGTCCGGCGGGCTCTGACCTCAGCCCGGCGGGCTTTGACCCCAGACCAGCGGGCTCTGACCCCAGTCCGGCGGGCTCTGTCTCCAGGTCCGGCGGGCTCGCTGCGTCTTTCAGCCTGACCCTCCTCAACGGCCGCCGCCTTTCGCGTGCCGGCCGGCACCCAGAGGACGGGGCCGAGCTGACATCGTGCACCGAGCCAGCATCGTGTCGCGATCTGACTCCACGCGCTCCTTGAGTCGGGTGTTTCCCAGCGCCTCCACCTCGCTGGCCGAGCCGGGTGGCGGCCATGACGGTCAGCCGGCCCAGCGGCGAGCAGCGGCAGGCGGCGCGGCCCGCCGGTAAGGCTCGCATCAGTGGCGCCTCCCACAGCGCCCGGCCCGCATGCGTCTGCTCGCAGGCCAGCTGCTTCTCTGAGAACTGCACGACCGGGTGGAACGGGTACGTCTTGGCACAGTCGATGGCCAGGTCGGCGTGCGCCCCGCACTTGCGCAGCAGTTGCTCCGTCGTCTCGTCCAGCCAGCGCGAGCGCTCGGCCCGCCGCGCTGGGGTCGGCGAGGCTCGGCTCCATGGTCTGCCCTGCGCACCACTAGGCTGGCGCGTGCCGGCGCGGGGCAGCCCGTCCGATGAAGCCCCGCCTCAGCAGCCAGCCAACCGGACGGGAGCGACCCCGACGGCAGAGGCGGTGTGATGCAGCCAGGCTGCACGCAAGATTCGCCATCACAGCGTCCCACGCGCTGGCTTTCTCAAGTCAGGCGTAGAAACCGGGCGGGAGGGGGGGGGGGGGGGGAAGGGTAAACGTCTCTTACACTTTTACGTAAATTCAACGACCTTTTTGCGATGAATGGAAGGAACTGATCGCAACAAGGGTTCTCCCACTTTCTGAATGTTCCTACGCTCCTGCTCTCAAGACGTTAGAGTGTGCAGAGGCGGCGGAATCCGCACGACGCCGGCTGCCCCTCTCCCTCCCTGCTCGTCCAGAGAAAAGTCGCAGCTGCGGTAAATGTGACAGCCTCATAGAAGTTGTGCCACGTGTGACGACACCCGGCGGCCTGCTTGGCGCCGGAGCCTCACACCGCTGCTGGACCAAGGCCGTGCGTGGCATCCGGCTTGACCGAGGCGCCCGAACGCCAGCGGAGGGCCGGCGCCGGGCGGTGCAGGGGCCTGCCGGGACCGCGGCGTGTCGGTCCCTGACCGGACCCCCGGCGCGACGGTAACGGACACTCCCGGCGTGTCGGTCACGGACCACATCCTGCCTTCACGGTCACGGACCGGACCCCCGGCGCGATGGTCCCGGACTGGACCCCCGGCTTGTCGGGGGAGGGGGTGCAGAGGCGCGTCCAGTCGCCGGAAACGGTTGGAGCCCGGCTCAAGGAGCTTGTTCTATCGCGTTTTGGACTCTGCGTTCTGTTGGTGGATGCTGCTGCTCGGGAAGCATTCCGAGATATGGAAGTGGAATGCGGCGTAAGTTCCTGTTCCATAAGAATTTTGCTCACTCCAGTCATCTGATCACGGAGAGTAACTATCACTCACCTCGCCTCTACCACACGTACCAGGAGTACATCCCCATGACCCAGTACAGCCGCCGCAGTTGGCAACGGTGGCTGTAGACTGCTGACGCTGCATCACCTGGAACCTGACCCTCCCGAAAACCCCCGTCGTCACCGGCGCTGGGTCCCGCGACCGCGGCCGGCGGCCGACATGCCGGGCCGGACGTCGGCCCCGCCTCGTCTATGGCGGCCGCCGAGCTCGGCTACGCGTGCAGGGGCGAGCCTCGCCCCCCGGCTGAGCCCCTGCCAAGGTGAGGGTGGTGGCCGGCACGCTCCAAAGACAACAGCGCCTGACTCATAGGTGATTTGGCGGCCCAGCCAGCGCCGCCACCTGCGTGCCCGCCGTGTGTGCAGGAGGGGAGGGGGGGGGGGGGACGCAGCCGACGGACGAGCGCGACGCGCCTGGCTGCTGCGCTGTTGAGCAAGATTTCTGCCAATTTGCGCTGCCGGAAATATGTTTTTTTTTCATCGCTTACTAGGCAAGTATTGGATTGGTCGACCCGAAAAAGGTCGCCCATTCAACTAGCGGCGGAAGCACGGCGGAGGATACAGATGACAGATGAACATGTGTCGGATATTTCACAGTATTTGACGCGGAGAGATGGAACAAATCGTGCCGAACTGCGCGTGAGATCTCTTTGAAGGACCTCTTTGAATTGTGAAAATGTGTCTCCTCGAATCATAGCAACGCGTCGGGAACCTGTCTGGCGTCGAATGCAGGGGGCTGTTCTGGAAATTAGCAACGTTGTCTTGTAGCTTATAGCGGAAGGTGGACAGTTATCTTCATTTGTGCCCTACAGTTTCGTAATCCACAAGCCCCCGAAGATGGCAATAAAAAGGTTGCACATCATAAAGTGCATGGCCATGGCTCTTCATTTTAGACCAAACTCACAAACTTGTCTGGGCCATGGCAACAACACAACCCTGCTGGCACGTCTGCCCATCTCACCCCGAAACAGCCCTGGACCGGCCACCTGCCTGACAAGTTCGCCTGGTCTAATTCTGGCAGCATGTTTTGGTTCGCGTGGCTGCATCTGCCAACTCGGCGACCGCACGTCCTTCAGGCGGACGACTCGGTGATAAACGCCTGCAACTCTTGCGGTCGTCAGTCACGCTGCTGGCGCGCCGGGCGATCCGGCGCCGGCACTGGTGCTCTACAACGACGGCTTGCTGATAACCACAGACATGTTGGGCTGGGCGCAGAGGTCGCCGACGCGCAGCATGGTGACAGACAGCTGTGGCGCGCGTGCACAGTGCGGGCTGTTTTGGTGGGCGGAGTAGACTTAAGTTTCACCGTCACGGACTGCGTTTGGTGTGGTGCTTGGGTGGAAAGGTACCACCAGGATAACCAATCCAAACAAAGAAAGATTGGTAAGCTATCACAGAAAGCTGATAATGACTGACACAAGCATACTCGGATATGCATCCATGAACTACACTTACAAGGGAGCGCAGTTTCCTCCCTCCTAATCTTCGGAACCAAAGGGCGATTTTCTCTATTAAAAATGTAATGCATGGGCTTGGATCGAACTTCCCAGATATAATTTGGATAGGCTGAATGTCATATATGACTTCACAAGGTAGATCAAGTGAAAGGTTTTGAGATAGCTGCGATCACTCGGCGTCGGTGTGCCAACGGCCGGTTTGGGAGAGAACGGCTTTTGGAACGCTGGCTGGCTAGGCTAAGCAAGTCAGCTGTAGCGGGAGAATGGCGCCGCATCACTCCATGCATCTGCAGGCGAGAAATCAAGGTGTTCCAAAGAACAATGCAAGCGTACGAGTACAGACGTGTCGTCATTGAAAACCGGCAGGGAGGCCACACATTGGTATCGTCTTGACGTCGCCGTCAGATGGCAGGTGCGATCCGTCAAATGACAGGTGAGAGCAAAAGATCGCAGTAAACTACCGTCAGATGGCAAGTGAGAGCTGTCAGATGGCACGGGCTAACATAGCGCAAGCGAAATATCAGGTATCGACGCTGGGTCCCAGCAACTAGAGCGTGTGGAGGAATGAAGCGTATGGAAAATCAGATGTGACAATATCGGAGAGTGATTCGGGTGTTGTATGCGCTGTGGAAGTTGTTGAGTAAGGGGCATGATGGCAACTTACTTGGAGGTCTGTGGGCTAATAGGTCAGTGTAAAGTTGGCAAATCGTTGGTAGCCTACACACTTGTACAGCCCAGGTTGGATCAGTTATCTGGATCAACTAACGGGACGCCAGATTGCCGTAACGGGGGGGGGGGGGGGGTCACAGGGCCGCAGATGTATGGTCCAGCTGCTGCCGACATTAAGTTAGACCCAAAAAGGTCCCGCGTTGCATGAACAGGTATGTACTAAAGCGGTGGTCTGAAACTTCGCGGTTCGCTGCTGCAGATAGAGTGGGTGATGTCTCCTTACAGTGTGACGTCACCCACAGTCGATATGGTAGCGTCATTTTGCTATTGCGGAACCTGCCACAGACAACGAACTGAAAAGTAACAGTGGGAGTTTGACTTTAAAGATGATTATGGACTTTCTGGTAATATCAGCCTAGGAACAATATTTTACAGGTGGGTGAAGTCACGGGGAAAGCTCCTCCATGACATTTGGAGATATACTGCCAGCGTGAAGGCACTTTCTATTTTACGCCTTGTCAGAAACAGGGCAGTGAATTGGCGTGTAGGATGCAAGTGTTAACCATTTACATCGCACTTCTCCTGGGGACCGGTGCGGTCACCAGGACATGAGACGGGCCGGTTGGCTGCGGCTGGTCGAAGATGCTCACCATAATTTACTTGCACCATGCAGCATTAAGAATATTACCACCGTAGGTAACGAGACAAAAACTTCTCACCCCATTTGACAGCTGGATGGAGTGAGGACTAGCCATCATTTTTCAACGTAAAGCACATTGCTTTTCTTAGAAATGCTTTCTATTTCCTTTTCCATTTCCACTGCTGGGACCAACATCAGAGTTGACGCCAAAACTATTAAAAATGTTGGGTCCGCTGTGATTTTTCAGCAAAGCTAGTATAAGGAATAACCTGCTTGCTAAATCTGATATGCATATCTATATATATATATATATATATATATCTATATATCATAAATCTGCTTGCTAAATCAATATATGCATATATATATATATATATATATATATATATATACATATGTATATATACGATGTGCTGATGCACCAGGGACATTTGTTGCACGAGATCGAGCATTTCTTTTAATGAGTTAAACATGGGGATAAGTGAGCATATGTATAAATAAGGTACGTTGCAATACACCATTACATACACCAACACAAGACAATGTGTTCTCCGTTGTGTTTGGTTAAGACTAAACAGCCCCAGAAGCTGAAGCCATGCATAGAGTCACATCACAATCCACCAAAGCGATCTTGTGCTCAGTGTCACATCACAACCCACCAAAGCGATCTTGTGCTCAGTGTCACATCACAATCCACCAAAGCGATCTTGTGCTCAGTGTCACATCACAATCCACCAAAGCGATCTTGTGCGCAGTGTCACATCACAATCCACCAAAGCGATCTTGTGCGCAGTGAAAATAGTCATGGTTAGTACCTCGTAATAGTCACTGTGCTGACCAGATTTTAAACCCAGAAAATATAGCAGAGGTGATTGGATCTCCCGGCAGTTCATGCGGCTAAGTGGCCGAATGTTTACACCTCTGAACTTGCAGGTTAATCGATGGGCCGTGATTTGGCGTTGAATTGAAAAGATGACGTCAGAGAAGCGCCGTACGGCTTATGGTCTGTGTGAGAGCGGCCCGCACCCACGTGAAAACTACAACCTCCAACTTACAGAGCGGAGCATCGGAGATACAACTTACAACCAACTTACAGAGCGGAGCATCGGAGATATGCCGCACGGGCCGCGGGGCTCAGCTGGCACGCGCCAGTCTGCTCTGTAGACTTCCCTGTTACTGCATGCTAATAATATGCATGCATGAGGGACTTGCATCGAGGAGCAGCCTCGCATGCATGGCCGACGCTGATCTGCTGATCAAGGCGAGCCAACAAGACTTGGGCGTCGTTTGTGTTGAATTGGAGAGATCAATAGAGATCTTCGACCGTGCGAGGTGTTCAGAACTGACTTGACTGCGGTGATCGTCGAAGTTTGTTATGGTGGCCTTGTGTTCTACACACCAGGTGTTTCGCGCGTGCCAGCCTTATGACACCATGGCGAGGAATTTACGGGTAAAGAATCAAAACCGCCGACTTTAGATTACGTCACTATCAAGGAGCTCAGGAGCATGATCGCTGTAAAAAGCTTTTAAGATATCACTCGCATAATTATTGTTTATGAACAACAAATAGTAATGTAAATAATACCTGCAATCGCCATACTCAGAATGTGATACTGCACTCATATTAGAAGATTTTAATGATATAGACTCATGGGGCAAAACCTGGGAACCATTTTTAGCTCCTGCAGTCGGGCTAGCTGGGTGAAGGGATCGCTAGTTGGCGATCCCTTCACCATGCATCTCATCCTGTGCGTTCCAGCGTGTGTTTGATCTGTCGGCTTCGATTATCGAGGCGGGCCACCTGATTACCCTAGGAAAGCTCAAAGGCGCTCATTTTAAAGACTATCAAATCGGTCAGAGCGTAATCACACAGGAGCGCGGTCCACAGCCAGCTACATCACTTTAGAAGCGCGTGACTCGTGGCGCGTCACGCGTGTACGCTGCGCCACGGCGCTCCATTGAGATCCCAGTGACGTCACGCATCCGGCGCAGGCCGTGACGTGGCCTTCCCCTATGACACAGCGAGCTAAATCCGCCCCGCCGCCAGCCTGCGTCGATCAGAAGCGGCCGCCGCCGGCGCCAGCGTCGCCGGCAATATTTGGATTCGTTGACGAGCGGCTGACTTTGGCAGCTGGTGCGTCGGCTGACCTGGTACGTGGGTGCCGGCGGCGGGCTGGGCCCTGCTCGCTCGGCGCGCGTGAGCCAGAGACGGGCTGGGGCTGCCAGGTGGCGGTGCATCGGACGGGCAAGAGGGATCTGCAGCATCCGGCAGAGGTAGGCATCGGCGGCGCTCTTGGACCCCAAACCCATAGTGGTGCTGGGTGGCATCAGTGGTACTCCTGGGTCCTACGCCCTTGGTGGTGACGGGTAGCATCGCTGGCACTCTTGGGTCCCCTGCCCTTGGTGGTGCTTGGTGTGTATTTTGATGTAACAGCTGTATATGAAATTTAGGGGCGCGCGTAAAACACATCTCCCAGCTGCATTGAAGTAATTCCTGAGCTTGCGTATACTTGAGTAACGCTAGGTTTGAGGCGTTACAAAACGTTTGGAAGTAACGATCATTAGTTATGGACTGAAAAGAAAGAATGGGCGTTGCCCCCTGTAAGTGCAACATTCCTTGACGATAAGGGGCTGCTTGCATATGGCACGGCGACAATCGATCCACTCCATCCGTCCACAATGGCGTTTTGACGCAAACGCAAATCTACTTTTGGTTATATGAAGTCATGAAATTGTTCATTCTGGCACAATTAATCGGCACAGAATTACCCGCCTGTCACGCTCAAGCGAACAAACCAGTAACTCTTTCCGCTGTCTGGTGCGTAAATTATCGCCGAGCATTGAACCGGCAAACTAGACCTTTGCACTGCGAGTCAGATTCATATACAGTTAACATAGCGTTGGCTCTGCCGCAGAGGTAAAATGGTTATCGCACTGTTCTCATACTGGCGCCACACGCCTGGAGAAGCGTTGGCACTTGGCTCAAAGCCCAACATAATGTGCTATCTCACGGAGCAGTTGTAAAACATGTGATTGGGCCGGCGCCCGCTCCAGGAAACAAGCTTGGCTTTTTCCTGACATGACACATCCGCTGACAGTGACTTACAGGCGCAGATGCGCCCAGCGCGTTTGGGGGATGCTGTCATGGCGCTCAAACTGCGCGCTGCTGACGACAGCCCCAGACCAACCGTGCTTGATGGTGACAGCCCCAGGCCAGCCGTGCCTGATGGCGACAGCCCCAGACCAACGTGCTTGATGGCGACAGCCCCAGACCAACCGTGCTTGATGGCGACGTCTGACCGTGGGATTTGCCTTCCATGGGCTAGATAATCCCGAGCCCCTGCGACGTCGGTGGGCCGTGGGCTTTACCCTCTGTGAGCTTACGACAGTGACTCGTCGGCTAGACCCCACCCGAGCCTCTGTGACGTCAGTGGGCCGTGGGCTTTACCTTCCGTGAGCTTCGACAGTGAATCGCGGGCTAGACCCTACCCAGGCCTCTGTGACGTCAGTGGGCCGTGGGCAGATTCAGTCACTCTGTAGGCGGATCCGGGACCCGGCTGGGCCTCTGTGGCGACGGTCGGCTGAGTTAGTCAGCTCTTTAAGCAGGTCGTGTTTTGACGGTGGGAATGTTTTCGGGCGCGGACGTGCGTCATGGGCGCAGGCAGGCGATCCCAGCCGAGGCATCCATTACAGGGGGCACATTGGGCACAGGCAGGCGATCCCAGCCATAACATGCATTACAGGGGGCACATCGGGCGCAGACAGGTGATCCCAGTCGCGACAGCCATTGCAGGGGCCGGGGGTACCTAATCTAGGTGCAGCTTTCCAATGTCCGGGTCGAATGGCCCCGGTCAATGTCGTCAATGAATGGAAATGGCGGACTAGTTTTGGATGCCGTTTTGGAGAAGCCGGTGTGGAGTAACCAAGCTGATAACCAGGATCCTCCATCTCTAGCTGGCTTAACTCGCAGCGAACTGGCAGGCGGACGCCTTAACTCACAGCGGACTGGCTGGCGGACGCCTTAAAAAGACTAGGAGAAGCCATCTGGGCTGCTGAGCTGGTCTCGGGCTGAGCTTCCCCGACCTTAATCCATCTGATCCAGCACGTTCAAATTCATGCTGCCATTCAGCCTGCCGTTTTCCAAGTTCTGAATCCGATCCGATTGATCCCATCAGCCGTCGCCGTTGAGGGAGCGCCTGCCGACAGAGCCCGCCGCGCCCCGCATCACCGCACGTCCCGCCGTTGAGGGAGCGCCTGCCGACAGAGCCCGCCGCGCCCTGCATCACCGCACGTCCCGCCGTTGAGGGAGCGCCTGCCGGCAGAGTCCGCCGCGCCCTGCATCACCGCACGCCCTCTGTCTCGCAGGCGGGGCGAGCGAACAGGATGGCGTCGACCACCAGCTCCCAGTACCGGCATCAGGAGAGAAGTGTCACCGGCCGGCCCGGCAGGCCGGAAAACTGGGATCAGCAGCTCGGTAAGCCGGTGGCGGAAGTGGCAGGTCACGGCAGGCCACCGGGCGCGCGGTGGCCTGCCGTGACCTGCACACCGGGCGCGCGGGTGGGGACCGGTGGTCATGGCCGCGGCACGCGCCTGTAAGAAGCCAACGGCCGCAGGGATAATCTGTGCTCGAGGCGGTGCTTATCAGGCTTAGCGATTTTTAAAAGTTTTCGGTGACAGCATGCTTCTGCATCTACGACTGCAGACGGTGGTGTTGTGTTATGCAAAAGCAGCGGTGAAAGCATGTGATAAAAGGTTAGATCTGCTGTGACACATGTAAAAATGAACTATTCGTTTCTGAAAACTGTGCATGAAAATAAACTGACTGAAAACTTCGCTTTGGCTCACACATGGTTCATGGAGCGTTTCCATATCTTTGCCCATGAAACAATTTGTTTGGGAATATAGGGGAATGTTGGGAAAATTTGGGAAAACCCAAGCTTTGCAAACTGGACTAAAAATTATTGTGGATTTTCCAAGGTTTTTCGATTGAGCTCCTGCTATCACTATCACTTGGCTATCACCGGCTATCACTTGGAGAAATTTTAGGTTTTCTTAAATTTTCTTCCTTGACCGTCGTATTTGGGATTTTGCCTGATGAGGCCATTCTTCAGTGCGCAATCGCCATAGGCAGTTCTGGGAGCGCTTGGAATTCCCTGACGGACATTTGGGGGAAAGGCTTTGGGATCAGATCAGATCAGATCAGAGCACCATTGGGATCAGACATGTTTCAGGGTGGAGTCGCCATAGGCCGCTTGGTGAGCTCACCGGACACCCCGGTTGAGGACCCGACGCTCGAACACCCGACCCGGCCTTCCGAAAATAAAAAGGAAACAGTCTGGAATAGGTTGGCGATCCCTTTGCCAATATCTTGACAAACTTCTGGAGCTTTCCCAAGCATTTCTCAACTGGAAAGGTCGGAGCCGATAGGGATACCTCGAGTGAGATCGAACCAAAACTGCTTGCTGAGTAATATCTGGAAATCTGTTCGCAACAGCCACACACGCAGCACCCACCAGTCCCTGCAGTCGCATAAGTAGCACGATCCGGCCGGTCTGCCGTTGCAGACACACTGCTGTCGGACCTGAACGAGAGCACGGGGCCGGGGCAGGGCGGCGGCCCGCCGGCCCGCGGCGGCGCCCCCGTCCAGGGCGGCGCGCTGCCAGGCTCGGAGGACTTTCACGAGCGCTGCGAGTACACCAGCCCCGATCAGCGCACGCGTACGGTGGAGGAGCGCAGCCAGCGCACGGCGCGCGCTGGCGACGGCGTGAGTTTGCCGTCGACTCCGACGGAACCAGGCGTCGAACTCGACGCTGGCGGCGTGTCGGCTCACCGCCCGCCGGCCGCCCCAGGTGTTGTTGCACGTCCGTAATGTCAATGTTGATGAGCACGTGGTGGGATTTAGCACTGATGGCAGTGAGGTCATATAACGCGTAGTAGCGCCTTGGGTGGTAGCGATGTGCTGGCGGGGCACTTGTCGTACATCGTGTTGGAACTAAAAGCGCCGATGATGACGGGTTCACAGCAGGTGCAGCATGATCACCTGGCCGGGTTCACACTATGCGTCATGACGGCTCATTAGCCCTGGCTGCCCCAATGCTCCTGCGTCGTGTTGACCTCCACTGTAAGCTAGGTTCGGGTGGGCCGGCGGAGCCTGACCTGTGCTGACCTCTTTCCAGAGACAGATGGTCGCCAGACAGATGTACAAGTCTTCTCACTCTAGCAGCACCGGCCAACTGGCGGTCCTCCCCCCAGGTGAGCAGTAAACAACAGAGTGTCCTTGATTAAGGTATTTGACCTGCGTGGTAGCTTGTGCTGCCAGCGGTTGCAATGTTTGATAGTTGTGAACGCAAGGTATCGGCTGTTTGCACCGCACGAAAACATCGTTTCCTCTGGTCGTTAACCAGGGAGTCAGTGGTGCGCGCACATAGCGAGGAGGCCTTATGACACTTTTACCTCTGTAGGGTTTAGTTTAAAGATTTGATCCGTACTTTAGTTCACGGATCATTGAAAGGGAAAATGACGATCTTTGGCCAGAGTTCTGAATTGTTAACGACGTTAAATACGCTTTAAATTTGTAACGGCACATTCGCGATATTCCAGGCCCAGCATTTGATACGACGCCAACGAAGGAAAATGGCGTGGACATGGATAGCCTGCTTGATCAAATCGACGTTTCAAACAATACGACAGCCTCAAGTAAGTCAAGAGATGGGAGCAGTTCTGCTGGGCACTTCCATCATTGAACATGTAGCGTGAAAATGAACACTGTAATTTGTTTCCTCGCCAGCCAAATCGGAGGACCCATAGTTCACTACCATAGTGTCCGTTACGCGATTGTCTGGCCCGGTCAAGGCTGCATCGACCATGCGATTGTCTGGCCCCTCCCAAGGCTGCATCGGCTGTGCGGTTCAATCAGAGATATCACATCATCAGGCGTACATCAAGCACATCGTGCGAGTCTGGAGCTCACTTGTTGCCCGGCCTGTTTCCAGATGCAGCTCCGCGGCCCCATTCCAAGGGGTGAGCATACCGCGCACGCGACACGTCGCCAACGATACCACGCACGCGGCGGGGACGCCGCAGCGACAGCTGACTGAACAGCATGCAGCAAATATGCCACAATGTGCCGATGGCATGCTTTGAGAACGTTCTTATGATATGCAAAGTGGACCATTGGAATGTGGATATCGATACTCAGCTAGGCCAGCGTTGCTTGCGTACCATTTGGCCATGCGGACATGGCACACATCCCGTTTCTCCAAAGGCTACCCTGCCCAATAGCGGCGAGACTTATCTGCAGTCTGATGTGTGGCATCTTCCTCCCTCTCTCTCGACGTGGTTGGGGTGGCGACCGCACTGACCCTCACCTCTCTGCCCTGTCGCCACAGCCGGTCGCCGGGGCTGCCGGACGAGCCGTCGCTGCTGGTGCCGGACATCAGTCAGCCGGCGCCGGCCGGGCACATGCGCGTCACCAAGTACCAGTACCGCAGCTCCAAGCAGCGCTCCGTCAGCCCGCAGCCGGCGCCGGCAGCGCCCCATCCCGACCTCACGCCTCGCGACATCCGCGACGTCCTGTCCAAGCCGTGGCCGGCGGTGCAGGCGCCGCCGGCGGTTGAAGACGCCGCCGGCGGTGCCGCCCAAGCCGCGGCCGACGCCGCGGGAGCCTGAGCTCACGCACATGACGGTGTGACGGAGCGCTCCAGCGGCGGCGTCCTCGCTGGACCGGGTGCCGGCGCCGCCGCCCGCAGCAGCCCGGCCACCAACACCACCATCAACTACCACATCTACAAACTATGGCGCCGGCGGCCCGGACGGCCCGCCGACCGCCCCCGACTCGGGCGTCAGCACCCTGGAGCGGTACGAGACCCGCCAGCAGAGCCCGCCGGGACCTCTCAGCCAGCCCTGGCCGCCGGCCGGCCCGGAGAGCACCGTCAGCAGCCTGCAGCGGTACGAGATGCGCCAGCAGAGCTCGACGGGCCCCGCCAGTCGGCCCTGGCCGCCTGCTGGGACCGAGAGCTGCGTCGAGCGACACGAGACGCGCTCGCAGGCGGCGCCGGCACCGCTGGGCCGGCCCGCCCTCGCCGTACGACAACGCCCTACCCGGGTCCGCAGGCGGAGCGGTACCACACTCGCACCGTCACCACGGAGATGGAGCGCACCCGCTCCGGGTACGACGGCGCCGGCGCCGAGACGACCAGGGAAGACGGAGCGCCGAGGCCGCTGGTGCCGTCCGGACCGCAGGTGGGGCTGGAGCCGGGGAAGGGATTCTGTTGCCGTTTTCTTTGGAACTGACTTATGCGGCACTAAAAGTGGGATATTTCGGTCGCGTGCTCACCAAGTGGTAGAGGTTTTATTGATTTTCGTAGGACTGGTGGTTAAGAGCATAATCGATTAACGCTGGATCCTAAATAAACAGACCGCGTGCAACCCAACTACGCCTAGCGCCTGTACAAATGTTTGCGAGGACGTGCTTGTATTTTGTCTACGGTGCTCTGAGTCACATCGAGCCTGATGTTGTGAGCCTCCTGCTGCCTTAACTAAACTAACCTGAAACTGTGGTAAACTCGACAGGGTCGTCTCGTCCAAACTGATTCAGCATATCAATTACACAAGCCCGTACATGCATTAAGTTGTGCGTCAGCTACCAGAGTTCATCACCACGTTTAAACAACAAGCTGCACCAGCTCCACTTTTTCAGAAGTTGCACTTGAGTCACGCAAATTGTAACATCGCGCCTGCTTTCAGTGAGTGATGCCCCGCTGTGGTCGTCATGACCGATACAGCAGCGCTGCTCTCCTGCAGCAGAGACTGACTGCCCAGACCATAGGCCTCAGTTAGTGGCACCCTGCTGCGGTTGACATGACAGACATAGCAGCGCTGCTCTCCTGCAGCAGAGCTGACTCCCCCGACCGCAACAGTTGCCAGGTCGGCACTATGTCTGACGGACGACCCCCCTCCCCTGGCGCTCCAGGACGGCACGTACGCGGACGGCCCGCGGCGCCGTGACGTCAGCTCGAGGTCAGTTCAGGTCACCGAGCCGGCCGGCAGCGGGCCGGACGCGGAGCGGCCCCAGGTGGCGCACTCGCAGGACCAGCAGCAGCGCGCTACGCCCGGCGTGTACTACCCGCCGGACGACGCCGACTGCGAGACCAAGGTACCTCCACTACGGAGAGCTCCGACCGAGCAGCGGCAGCGCTCGGAAACGCCAGTCACCGTCGCCATGGGGCATGCCTGTTTTTAAAACTGCCGCGTCTCACTAGCCAACGGAGTGCGCTCAACTGTCCGCTTTTTCTAGCTCTTCGCGGAGAAGCTGGGCAAAGCCTCCCCGTGATGGCATTGGAATGCGACGAGACGGACTTAATCAGAGTTGGAAGAGTGTGCTGTGCCCAGCCCGTTTTGCCTGCTGACCCGAGACTCGTCCCATTGTACCCAACCGCGTAATGGGGTCATGCATACATGCACAAATGCGCTGACTGTGCTTTTGTACCGGCATGACGTTCAGCGAGACAAGGACAGGGTTAGTTCAAAGCTCTCCTCTACCCTGGATGTATGTGGTAAAGTGTGTCTGCAGCGAAGCGGATATGGGTATAAGACCGGTGAGGGGGAGAGGGCCCCGCTCCGCCATTTGACATTTCTGCTTCTGGCTGTGCTGAACTCTTTTCGTCCGTCAATGACCATTATAGGGCTACGTGAATAGGGCTACAGGGATACATTTTGGGTAGCACTAACGTGTTTCAGGCAAAGAGGACGCCAGCCTTGGCTTGGAGCTGGCTACTAGTTGCACCGTTGCTAAGTATGGGGAATTTGCGTGCAAAAAGTTCCTCATTGGAGGCATTCCACTCATGGTTTCCACGTCAGAACACTATGAAAACACTATTGTCTACTTTAAGCGCAGAGGTAGGAGGTTGTAGCACCGACTCCCACTCCACCTAGAGGCCATTCGACGAGGCCCCTGCGAGTGTTCAGGAGTAAATCTAAGCGGGGGGGTGGCCGTGAGGTCAACTCAGGGCTGACAGTCAGCACATGCTCACGACTACAATACAGCGATGCCGGGTAAGGAGAGGACAGGGCAGTGGATGATACCTCATTCCCAGTCGTGTACCAACTTTCACTGGTGTGGCTTTTACCGTCACGATGCCTTTCAGTTCAAGACTAAAGAATCGCACAAGAACGGCAACACCAAGACGGGATTCAAGGCAAAGGGCAAGTACAAAGCACATGGAGGCTCCAAGCAGAAGGAAGCCAAGGGAGGCAAGACGATCCCCATTTGTCTCCCCCTGTGTGGCGGTGCGGCGTGCAGCATTATGTAGGGTGACATCTAGTGGTGACATTCAGAACTCGGCCGGGTGGTGCCATCTGTTGATTGAACTCGAACTACAGCTGCGCGTATCCCCGGCGTCAGCGTGTTTTGCTGGCGCCATGATCGAGTCGGACCGTACGAACGCGCTCAACGTGCAACTGCGATGACCAAAACGCTTTACGCCTGAGGGTTATGGAGGCATCGACGGCAGTGTTGAGCGTGGACGGGGGCATGTGAAGCACTCTGTGTTTTGAGGGCAAAACTGGTGCATTCATGTCACAATCTGTACGGATCGAATGCCGACACGTTGGCCGGAAGGATCGCCACGCAGTGTTTTGAGAATGAATGGCCCGTTCATGGCACTGGGCCTGCCCCCAAAGAAATTAATCTCGAAGTTGGTAGGCGGAACGTCACAGCATACTCCCTAACTCCGTTGGCAACGTTGTTGTCCGATTTTCTCTGTTGTGCTGTAAAGTTACCGATTTTAGGCCAAAACGCGGTCTAACTGAAGTTGCATACTGCATAGTGGCATTTCCATCATTACAGCGTTTTAGTGGACATGATAGAGAGGAAGACAACGCAAGAACAGAACGGCAAATTTAAGCGTTAGCGTTGTGTTACGACAGAAATCATGCTTTTTGGGTTCAGTTTTCTCCTTGCTCTGAGCGAATAGATGGGAAGCCTTTTGGGGCAGGGACAATCACTTAATGAGTGCGATCAGGAAAAAGTTTCGTTATAAATATCCAGCAGGAGGCGCATCGAAGCTAATTGCGAAATTATTTTGCAATGCGCCCTCTTGCCTTCTTGCCTGCCTGCGCTTTTACTGAGAAGACACCCAATCAACTCCTGGTAGAGTCAGGGCAAATGTTGACTGAGGGTGCCACAGAGTGTTGTTTGCAGACTGCTGTCATTTTTAACGTTGAGTGTTTGGTCTTGCCAAATGTTCTAGTCATCGTCTGACTCCGCACAGTGCATGAAGCTTGGAAAGAATGAATAACTCCCTGGACACGCGACAAAATGTGAATACAGATGTTTACCAGGGAGCGTTGAGGTTTTGTTTTAAGCAGCAGTGTTGAGCCGAGGGCAACTGAAGGGCCGAGGGCAACGCCCGCCAACGTAAGTGAAATATGTTAGTTCCCCTGCTTGTCCAGTGGTATGAAACTGCAACTGAGAGCGCTTGGAGCACTAACTCCACCTCTCTGTGAGCCCTCCGCCCGTAGACGTTGCTTTTGGGGCCCTACACTTTTGATGGGGCCCCATTTTTCAACCCTCTCGGGACACTCGATCGTTCGAGGTCTCCCACATTGGGTTTTAGGGTACTTACTATCTTAATGGAGGGCCCTATGCTCCGATCTGGGGCATTTGATAACCTGCTTGGGTGCAGTCAAACTTTCGGTGGGTCTCCACACTGGGTCATGGGTACTTCTTATTTGAATGGAGGGCCCTACGCTGTTGTCGGGGGCCCACCTGTTGAGCTGTTCGGGGCCGGTGGTGGATCCAGGGGACACGGGCCATGCCCCTCCCGTTCTGCCCCGAGGGGTCACAGGCTCCGAGAGACTCATAGCCTGCTGAACGGACGCAGTTTCCCGACACAAAATAACAAAATTGGACGTCTTTAGACTTCCAGACAACCAAGAAACGTCGCAAGCCCAAGTGAGAAGCTCATGCACAGACAGAGTCATTCTTCCCTGAATAATGTGACATGTTGCATGTGCATGCCCTGGTGATTGTGCATGTGCTTTGGTGTCTCTTGCTACACTGGCTTGCATGGTGGTTGCTTGCTGCATGCAGTCGTAGACGCTCTCGTTGCTTCATGTTGTATGCTCCTATGCTGGCTCCCAGGGCTGCACGCTGAGTATGGTTGGTTGCCAGGTAACGAGTCCTTTGCATGTGTTGCAGAACAAGTGTCAGGCTGGACGGTGTGCTACTTTCTGAATAAACCTCAGTTTGACAGTTGGCATAATAAGGGAGTGGTGCTTGGGGATATTTTGAGGCTCATCGCGCTGTCCAGAGGCCCTACGCAGTCGCCGGAGGCTCTGTATGTCCTAGATCCTCGACGGCATGGTGTGCCTCTGTCCAACGGCTCACGACGCGGCCAACAAGGGGATAATCCGCGTAAGCTGCGTGGCTACACAGAGCTGCATCATCACGGTGCTAAACAGGCGTGTCTCCTTGCGTACTGCACGGCGCAGCCCAGTCAAACCCACGTTGAAACTAGATGGTTATCTGGAAGGAAGATGGGTGAGGTGGGAAGTTGGTCAAACAATTCGCAGATGGGTGAATATTGTTTTTGTAGTTGTATTTTTTTTTGCAGGTCAGTGGCAACGATGTGCTTTGCCTTAAGATGCATTAGATCATTAGATTGTCAATCCAGTGGTTGCGACAAGAGCCGGTGTATTCATGCTTGCGTTATGGTATGAGGATTTCGACGGGTTTGCCCCACTATTTACGATGGTTGTTGATCTGAGGCTGATGAATGGGGGCGGCGGTGGCCCCTCTTACCTGCGCCCCCCCCCCCCGCCGGCGAGGCGCCACGGCCGCCGCCCGCCGACCGCAACAAGAGTCGGCGTGTCGTAGGGTGTCTGCGCTGTGCCTGGGACTGCGGGGCATAACGCATGGTCGGCGTGCGGCAGCCTGCGCTTCTGCCGCCGCGCGCGTGCGGTGCTAGGTGCTGCTGGACGCCGCCACGCACCGCCGGCGCCATTTGCGAGGCCCGCTGCGGGAGCCCGGGCGGATGCGCGTGGTCGTGCCTACACTGTATTGAAAGAACAGAGACTGGCACCGCTCACGAACAATGCTAGAGGAGCACCAATTCTTACAGCTAAGCTAGATGGTTAATTTAGCAACCCAATGATTGCAGGGGTTGCTAAATTGCAACAACAGGGGGAGGAATTACATTATCGCATGCTCAAGAATTAATCAGGCTTTGGAAATGATCGTCTTCAGTATACATGCACCGAATCTGGATGTTACGGAGTTTTTCCAGCCTAGTGAATAATTTTTGGACCCGATGGAAAATAACATTCCAGTTACGCTGGATGGGGATTGGCATTTGGTCCTTGATTATGACCAGAATGCAATTAATGATACGCCAACGGGGCCAACAGATTAAAGCAAGTAGTTTCTAAGCTGATTAAGACATGTTACACGGGTTACATTGAGGGCAGATCGATCGGAAAAATACTAGATCTATGTCACATTTAGTTCAATACCTTAAGCAGAATTGGAAGAATGCATTGTTTGTGAGGCCGCACATTGAGGAGGCGTTCAACTCCGTTAGTTAGAGGCTGGTCAAGGCCATTACGAGCCACTTTTTCACCAGAAGTCATCGACTAGTTTAGCATACTGCACGAGAGCTCGGTAGCAAACATTTTGCACGACGGTCATCTTACACGGCCCATTCGTCTGTCAAGGCCGTGCAAGCAAGGTGAATGAGTTGTTATTCATTTTTGCTGGTGATGGTATGCTTAGCGTCGCTTATTCAGAGCAATCCTAATGATATAGATAAGAGGAGTAAGAATAGAGAGTTTGAGTGCAAGTTATCGGGCCACTGCGATGATACACTTTGCATTCTGGACGCCTCAGTGAACAGTTGTACGACTCTTTTTGACGACCTTAGAGTTTGCACCAAATTATCGCAACTGGCAACAAATATGAATACAATAGAATAGAATAGAATAGAATATGAACACCAATAGAATACAAGCAATGTGGGTAGGAAATAACGCAAAGGAAGGGGGTCTAAATGCCGTGATTTGAAAATGCAGTGGGTGGAAAGAATGAAGGTGCTAAGGATGGTTTTCTAAAGCAACGATGAGATTGTATGCTCTAACCATCTTGGTACGAAGATTGGTGAAATGCGGCTCGTCAACAAAACTTGGGAGAAGAGGTATTGACACTGTACGGAAAAGTAACCGTTATAAAAAACATATCAAAACCAACATATATACACTTGTTGTCGCAGCACTGAACAGCCCAATTGTAGATTTTTACGTGGCATGAAATTTTTTGTCACGCTTCAAATGGGGCAAAATATGTATATATCATGCTTGCAAATTACAAATTTAGGGGCATGGACATAAATGGGAAAACAAGTGGACGAGAATGACATGGTGATGTTATTTGCTGGTGCTTTGTAATTTGGTGTTATTGATGCTTACCAGAATCTGTTTGAAGCTTCATTAATGGGAGTGTGTCTAATCAAGTTAGGATTTTTGACCGTGCACGTAGGATGGTGGGGATTTTGATTTACAAATTTTTGTGCCATTTTTGTCTACAAATCCGCCTCCACTGACGAGATATTGCTACGGCCGCTAAATTGTCTTCGGTTTGTATGGAAGAACGACGTCATCGGGTTGGCTCCAAGCAGTATTCAGTACTAAACACATCGATATCATTGAGAAGGTATCGTTAGCTCTAGCGAATGGCCTTTCGAGGATGCCGCTAGTCAGCGCTGACAGCAGCTGCGAGCGTGGCGATGGCGGCGGCCATAATGCGATGATTTTTTATATTCTGCTGAGGGCTGCGAGTGTACGGGTCTAAACGTAAGGGAAGGCGGGTCGGATAATGCGCACCAATTCAAGCTGGCCTACTATATACTGAAATGAGAAATAAGTATAGTGTTGCATCAATCGGCTGCACCGGACTCTTGGGGAATGTGAGTATTCTACGTTGCTTAGCAACCAAAATAATGGTCATCTCTCTAGCGCGCAGTTACTCGGCACATATAAGCCAGCGCATTCGTCCTTTCGTGCCCGCTAATTGATTTATATTGTATGATTGCTTTCCTTCATACACAGCCATCGATGGGATTGATAAAAATAAACAAACCAAAACTGTTTCAAGACCCAAATGTGCATTTAGCAGCCAAAATTAAACAGACAATTGCCAAACTCTCCTCAGCCGCCTATTGAGAAAACCAAAAACGTTAGACACACTCCCTTTAAGTTCATCATACAGGGTGCTACATCATAAGATGATAACAAGAACTCATGTATCAAACACAGGCTTCTGTGTCACAAGATAATTGTAGGAAGCAGTGATTGGGTGAATTACAGTAATGTTAGGGGGCCCATTTAGCATAGACTTTGGCACTTCCCGATAGTTCAACGATTTTGGTAAGAAATAAAAACGCGTTTATTAGAAAATGATATTATCAAGGGCATAACTGAATTCAACAACTTAACGGTGATGCTGGAGACAGCAAAGTATCAACTGATGAATCATGTGGCTGTGTGCCAAAAACATTATTAGAGGAGGTTTGGCTTACATCTAAATCAGTTTCTCTCTTTGCCTGAAAATGGCAGACAATGGAAAGGCTGATTGCGACACTCAATGGACCTTTGTCCCAGTATAAAAGGAAATGGGAAAACCTGAGACAGAAATGTGACGCGTGAGATATTTGTTGAGGCTTTTTGGAGCATGTTTGCAAAACGACGTAAAGCGAACGGGTAAAGCATTGCAGCTGGTTCCCTTTGAATTTGATCGTTGGAGCGCCCATTGTAACGATTGTATAACATGTGTATTTGTATTTATCGAATGTGTGCATGATGTGCCACATGTAAGATAAATGACACAATGCTTTAGAAAAAATGTTTCTCGGTGATCTACGGTCTGGGAGGGCAGGCGCGCAGCAACCGACGATGTCGCAGGGCGCGCGCGGCGGGCCGGCTGTGTTACATTAATGAAAACATCTGTCTTACATGTAACAAAATGCATAAAATATACACTATTGTACTCAGAATTGAATAAGAAACACGCCTGTTCACCTTTTGTGCCACCAGAAGGCATGGTCTCTTGGGTATCATGTGACGCTGAAAAAGCACAATTTTTTGGAACATTTGACATTTGGCCTGCCATAATGAGGTCAATTATTGAGCTACCAATACAAAAACCAGTACCTAGCTGTTAATCACGAGATCTCAATGAGACCAGTTAAATTGCATTCTTCACTAAGCTGTATCTTTATTACTTTGGAGACGCCGGGGGGTCGCATCAACCCACTCTATCGGTACGCGTTATGAAAACCGGTGAATCAGGGCGAAGGTTAACACATAAACCCCCAGCCGCGTGTGGGGTGTGATCCGTTCTTCCTCCCCCTTCCCCCTTGTGTCCCCTTCCTCGTAAGTTTTTCAGTGTGTACGTCTCTGACATATATTGCAATCACGCTTAAATTTTCGATGACCTTTGGGGCATCTATTGCGCGCGTTTTTCAACACCAAGAACGTGCCCCAGCATTTTTTGTTTCAGAGTTGTAATGTTTTTAAGAGCTTTGCACGGCGATCTACGGCCAGCGCAGGCGATGACCTGCAACTGACGATTTCGCGGACCGAGTACGGCGGGCCGTCACTGTTGCATCGACGGAGACCTGCACGGTAAATGTATGCTCAAAAGACATTAAATTACATACCGTTGCACTCACAATTAGGCAATGAATACACCTGTTGAACTGCTCACGAACGCCAGATATGAGCGACTTGACTGTTAGATTTTGCTTGGCCTTAATCCCTGCATGGCCTATGAAATGGCAGGATTTGAATAGCGCTGTTATAATGTCATGGATGCCTGGCATACTTTTCAATAGTCTACACCAAATAGCCTGCCCATCTACGCCGGCATGTAGCTCAGAAGCTGGAAGGGTTTAGGTTATAAGAAGGACAGGGGTGTGAGCTGCACCGAATGATCTTTTAAGGTGACTATTTCAGTTTTAAAAACCTCTTACAATGTGGAACTCTCCATTTCGAGGACGTGACGGGCAATGTGACATAACAGCAGACGTGCGTGTAATTTATTCCATATGATATTAATCATCGGCGAATGAATAGCCGTGCAGCGTGTTTAAGTCGATAAGAATTGGGCATGCACGATAAAGTTTGGCAGATGAAACGACGTCAAACAAACCTTATCACCCAAAAGCAACCAGATGAACATTGCACTTTTCATCCGAGTCCAGTCACGTGACACCATCAAATTGAATCTGTAGCCATTGCATCATCACCCTGTCACCATCCACACAGCATATGATTAGCGGCAGTCTTTACCTGATAACCTCGGCGAAATCCATCAGTGTAAGCGCCATATTACCCCTGGATAAGGCCTCCATGTACTCCATGAGGATATCCGTATCCATATCCTCCTGGCTGTTGTCCTCCGAGTCCTATGACTCCTCCAGTTAGCTGTCCTCCAAGTCCTAAGACTCCTCCAGTGAGCTGCCCTCCGTGGTGATGCCCTCCGTATCCTCCATGCTGATGTCCACCGTATCCGCCTTGCTGATATCCTCCGTATCCTCCCAGTCCGCCAGTGAGAGGTCCTCCGACTCCTCCCTGAGGATACACCGTCCCAGGCCGGTAGATGGGCCGATAAGGCGGCCTGTAGGTGGGATGGGTCGGTCGGTGATGGGGCCGGTTGCACCGGCCGGTAGATCGGATGAGTCGGTCGGTAGTGAGGCCGGTGCCCTTGAGTATATTGCCGCTGGTAGCCGCTGCCGAAGATTCCAAAGCGGTCGCCCAGGCCCTGGAGAGGAGACTCAGGAACGTCCTTCCGTGTCGTCCCCGACCTTGTCCTTGGCATCTCCGTCGGCGAAGGCGCTCGCCAGACAGCAGGCTAACACAGACAGACGAGAACGGGTGGCTTCATTGTCGGAGGTGGCTTCGCAGGACTGTTGGTCCAGGAATGCCAAGCGTTTCTGTGATGATCAGCTCATCCAGGCGGCCGAACTTTATACTGCGGGATCTGGGGCACGAGGCCGACCCGCGGCGTAGGCGACATGCGGTGCTCGCACCCGCAAGATCGCCAGGGTCGTGTCTCATCCCCCCCCCCCCCACGTGCGTGTCATCAAATACGATGATGTGCGAAGTATCTTGCAGATTTTTAGGTCAAATGCAAAGCTGCTAGTAAGCTCTGTCGTATCCTTGCCGTTGGTTTGATAACGTAAGCCAGCGTTTTATTCCTGTCGGTGACGTAAAATCGACCAGAATACCAGGAAAGCAAGTGATGGTACTCCTTGCCGTCCTATCTCTCATCCGTTAACGCCTCGGTAGAGACTGGAATTTTGTAGAATTACAGTCTAACTCCTGGCAAGCGCTGCTCCATGTCCTTTGAGAGCACAAGCAGCTGCAGAGTCGCGTCTTTACTGCGGTTTGCCGTGTGATAAAGCTGTGGGTCCGTGGTTAGCACATGCTGGCGGCATCATCACTTCTCCGTCGTGCGGAGGTGTAATACTGATATTTTCGCAGTGATGTTAGTGAATAAGCTCTTTTTCCAGCCCGATTAATGCAGAGCGATTTATTCCGTGACGAGTTATGCTTTCTCAGCACGCACCTCAGAAGATCAATGACGGAACGAGAACATCGAAAATGGTGCGCATTGTGCAATGGCGTGTGACCTTCAAGGTCAAAACCAAATTCAAAGGACGGAGAACTCCATATCGCTGAGCAAGTACGGGCTGATTTAAAAGTTTCAAGCGTCACAATATTCCTAAGCGCAAGACATCCGCAAAGGTCCCGAACAGTCAAGGTCACGTTTCAAGGTCAAATTGAGGCTCAGAGGACGGCGAAATTCATATAAACAAACTTTTACCGGCCGGTTTCACCTTTTCAAAAATTAGAACACTCACAAGCAGAAGAACTAGCGTCAGTCCAAAAATTCCGACCTCCGTAGGTCACCCACGACGGTCAAACTCAGGCTCAAGTGGCGGAGACTTTAATGTCACCAAAACATTCCCCAGGAATTTCACCTTTTCAAGCATCAGAATATTCACAAGCCCAGGACCTGTTGTCCGTCAAAAAGTCCTGAAAGCTCAAGGCCACCTTTCAGTGTCAAATTTATGTTCAAATGACGGGGAACTCCACATCGCCAAAAAATTATCGACCGATATTACATTTTCAAGCATCAGAATATTCACCATAGGACATGCAAACGTTTTAGACGAAGAACTTCCATCGGGTATGATAAGAAACTCCTAGAAGTGTAATAATTTTTTTAGCGAAGCTTACTGCTACCGCAATCCAGGTCATCTTTGAGGGATGTATTTTGGAGTTGCTAAAATGACGGACAACACAAAAACATTGCAGCTGCGTTGAACAAGTGGCGGCGGCAAAATTAGGGAGATCTGGCATTTGCAGTGGTCAGACGCCGAGGGACTATGTTCAAGTTGGGGAGTTCATACTCCGAAATGCTGAAATGGACCCCCTAAAATCAGATAGTGGGCCCTGTTCAAGACGGACTAGGCCGTACCCAAAAGGGAAATGTCAGTCAAAAGTAGGCTATCCTAATTCCTTTTTATACTTACCATTCCCTACACTGCACTAACACGATACCATCCTTGACAAATTATTATCCGCTCGACATGTGTTGTTTCTCAGATGTTTCTTAAAGCAAGGAGTTGGGGTAATGCATCTGGTCGTGACTATTGCTCACCTTTCTCGTCGCAGCGAATGAACAAATGAATGAAGAAAGAATGAACGAATAACTGATTGAATGAATGAATGAATGAATGCAAATGGATGCAAATTAATTTATTGCAACTGAAGGACACCGTTAATATACAGCGTATACGGTTTCACCGGCGGCGACTGAGCGATCGACCGGCGGCATTTTGGCGGCGCGAAAATGTGGAATTTCCGTCCTTGGACCGGACGAAGCACAGAATGGCTCATAAATCGATGGCAAATACAGACAATGCATCATCGTATGTGGTGGTGCAACCTTAGCCGCGATCGTGGTTACAGTTTCGGCGACAGCGTGTTGTATTCGGTGCTGTTTTTGAAATGCCGACATTCCCGGTTTGCCGGACGATTGTTAATGCAACCGTGCGTCGCACAAACTCCTGTTGCCCACATGAATTGCAGACGGTACACCGATAGACGCTTGAAATTTTCATTCGCTCCTCCACCTGCTTTGGCTGCGGAGCTAGGGCAAAAGATGTGAGAAACCGTAAAAATGGCGACAATCTTGGCCGTGGCACACATGACACGTAGCACTTGATGCCGAACATCTGGCACCATGTGATTTGTCGTTTACTTATCTTCCGAGGCGCGCAAATTGTTTGCCACTCCGAGCCCGGACTGCCGAGAAGCGGTTGTCGAAATGGGTCTGTACCATAATGTCTAAAGCTTGTAACGTCCAGAGTTTACGTGTATTTATATGTGACTAAATATGTCCGTTTAGTCACAGCATGCAATTCGATCTTCCGGAGAGCTTATTTTACAGCGCGTTCCATCTATTGCGGTTGGCTTGGTGAGCGCCAGACTACTTATATTTCTATCGATTTCCTTGGCCACCTCAATAATAAGTTAAGGGTGTAGTAGCAAGAGGTGTCCACATCTAATCACGAACAATGCTACTAATGTAGTTCCCATCCGGCAAGGGATACATCAGCTCTTACGACGTAACTCTGCAATACCAGGGCAGCAAAACACTGGGTATTCTTCAGTTTTGACTAGTAGGCATCAAAACATGCTATAAGTCTCTCAGAATCAGGATTAAGACCAGATTTGAAATGTTGTACCAAAGGCTAGCAGTGCCTAGATAGCGGCATCTCTGGTGTGGTTTTGCCGATTGAGGCGAAAGTTATCCCACCTTTTGTGCTATTCGCTTATTTGTACACTACATGTGTACGATTTGATCAGCATTACCAGTTTTCTCACAATCATTCCGAACAGTTCAGAATTTCTATTTGAAGTAGCCGACAGTAGCGGGAGAAATATGATTTGGCTTTCTGCTCGCTACTAAGAAAGCAAAGCATTTTATTTTGCTTGTTTTTCCAACGTGTGCTCTGTCAATTTTGCAGCACACTGATGTATCAAAATGTTTGCATAATAAATGCTACGAAAGCTTGAAACGTCCTGT
Organism: Pollicipes pollicipes; assembly: GCF_011947565.3. NCBI lineage: Eukaryota > Metazoa > Arthropoda > Thecostraca > Pollicipedomorpha > Pollicipedidae > Pollicipes > Pollicipes pollicipes. Next base: position 14,523,425 of record NW_023596448.1, on the reverse strand, counting down.
TGAGACAACAAGATATGCGAACATGATCTTATCATCCCATTCATTCAACGAAACATTAGTTAGTTATACTGCAACGTTAATTTCTCCCCTGTGGCGTTTACTACAGTGGCTCTTTTCGAGGCGCACTTTGGGAATGGAAGTGTGATATCATCCATGTGATGCACTGGTTCAAACTTCAACCAACAAGTTTCTCGGTAGCAGGTCCTTGCACAAACGTTATTTTACTCGCACCAATAGAGGTGTGCACTATGGTGGTCATGACGACTGTGGTCGCGACTGCAGGAAGGAAGATAGTGGCATTGGGCAGTGCTGTTACAAAGCGTGAACAACGCAATTTGGACTCGAAAATAATTAAGGTTGGTGTGTTCATTGTGTCTTAACGCTGCTGCAGTGGTACAACCCATGGCTTTGATTAAGGGTGGCTAGTTCTGAGGTTTCACTTGATTATGTTCTGAAATATGCCTCACAGGTAGGTCACGCCCTTTAAGTGTAATCACGTTTATCAGCCGTAGGACAATTGACGTGGGCTGTAGTGGTTGGATTGCCGCAAGGACCGGATGGTTTTCAAATAGTTCCCCACGCATGTTGGTTAAACTGATATATCCTGGTCTGTGCCAACTCACGTTTTTTTTCTTAGTTTCCATATCATGACTCATTTGAGGCACGCGTCGTCATAATTGATCACATAATGACTCAGTTACCGCACAGCGAGTCAGCTATGACCAGTGTGGCGTAGGCTACCGGCTGTTGAGTGCTGCATGATAAGTGACTGGTCATGGTAGAGGATAATGTGCCCAGTCTCTGCTGTTTCTTGTTTGATAGTGTTTTCCTAATGTTGCCTGTCTCTTTTCAGATAGACGCCAATATTGAGTGCTTAATGGATACAGATCTGATCAAAGGCCGTTTGCTTATCTATGCTGGCGTCCATTGCTTGCCAGACTCTTGAGAGAGATGCCGGCCGACCAGTGCCCGATTGGTGCCGATGGGTGCCGATACTCACCCCGGGACTACGACCTGGTTATCGTGGCTGCACTCGTCGTCAGCTAGAGCAGTGATCATCAGGTGCCCCCAAGCCAGACACCAGCAGGCTCTAGAAGCCTACCTTCTCTGCGGGAAGCAGCAGTACTGACTGGTGGTATTTCATCATGTGATGGGAGGAATATCGTGACGCCGTTATACTGGTGTGCGCCGACATCTCCTTCATTTTATGGAAGACCGTGAGGAGGCGCTGCTCAAGGATCTCACACGAGTTGGTGACGAGAGCCTGGCCTCACAGCCTGAGGAGGATGAGCTCGCAGCTATCGGCTGACTGTGAGGGAGGAAAATGCAATGGTCACCCGGCTCTCCCTGTCAAACATGCGACAGAACTGTGACATGCCGATTCGTGGCTTCGGCGGCCGCCTGAGGGGACAAGGAAGCGTATGTAGGTAATCAGTCCTGTGCTCCAACTGCTCTTCGGACGACGACTACACCGAAGAGATAATCCGCGACACCCTCATCCGTGGCATCGCCGACCCCGACTTCCAACTGGACATCCAGGGCGGAGAAAATCGGTCAAGTCGCTGGAAGACGTGTTCCGCCTCGTCAAGGCAAATGAATCAGGATAACGTTCCGCCATTCAACTGCATGACAGCTCAGCCACCGCTGCAGCGTTCGTCAGCAGCTACCGCCGACAGAGGAAGGAAAGACCAAACCCGCAGCCGCCACTAGAACCTCCAGAACCCCAGGACCAACCGTCAGAACCATGTGGATACTGGAGCAACCACAGCCTCGCTCGACACGCTCCTCTGAGAGTGCGTCAGCAGGAATGTCCAGCGCACGGACAGACATGCCGACACTGTGGCCGGGCGTGCCGGGTCAACGAGCGGCACTCACGGCCCCCCCCCCCCCCCCTCCACCCACACCTCGCCCCAATCAGTCCAATGGAGCAGAAGACGACACGGGCGCCACCTTCGACGTCTCTGTTGGACTACCACCGAGTCAGATCGTTATCGGGCGCCGTGTGTCCGAAGACATGGCAGAAAAGTGTGTGTTTCGCCGTTCCATGCCCCAGACCACCGTGGAGCTGGCAGCTGAGACGGCGGCTGAGGATTGCCAGTGACATGCTCTGGGTGACAGCCCCACACCGCGGAGCTGGTAGCTGAGACGGCGGCTGAGGACTACCAGCGACATGCTCTGGGTGACAGCCCCACACCGCGGAGCTGGTAGCTGAGACGGCGGCTGAGGACTACCAGCGACATGCTCTGGGTGACAGCCCCACACCGCGCAGCCACGAGTCTCGCACACGAGCAGTGGCCGACGCTGGCTGTCAAAGCTGCCTAGCCAGTCTCGGCCCCCTCAAGGGTCTCGGCGTCGTCTACAAAGACCTTATCTCCGTCAAATTGGAGACGAGCTGATCATGACCTTGGCAAACAAGACAATCCGGATATTGGGGGCCGGCCTCCTGAGGCTATCCGCCGCCAGCCAGCAGGGTCGCACCACTGCCACCAGTCAGGTAGTCTACGTCACAAACGAATCAGACAAGTTCATCCCCAGCAGAGAAGCATGCGCCGCCCTCTGCGTCATCTCCCACGACTTTCCGTCTTTCGGCGAGAAGCACCAAAGTCCATCCGCATCCGTAACCATCACCACCAAGCATCATCATTATCATCATCATTATGATCATCACGAGGGAGCGAGACCATGAGCTACGCTTGGCTAGGCCTCGTCAGGCAACGGGACCTTCCATGATCCCGGGGGTTTGCCTGACACAACTTTTCGTCCAGAAGGTCTTAATGATGAGCCTAGAATATTTAATAATTCAAAGGTGCAGTGACCGAGTACATTTGAAAAGGTCGAAAAACTGTCTTTTCTAGGTAGTGAGTCACGTGTTCTTGTTCTAGATAATGCCGGTCACGTTTTGCGCTCCAACGTTCGCTAACGGATGATGGATTGGAGTATGCGACACAAATGCTACGCATATATGTAGTGCGATGCCCAGTTTATGTATAGTCCAGCGTCGATCTTCGGCATCTGAAAAAAACACGATGATGCGATGCTATGCAGTATGGGCCTGGTCGCTCAGGTGAAACGGGATCAAAGGAGTCAAATAATGGCTTTGGGGGTTTGGCGGTAGTTTCTTACTTAACCGGGACATCGCAGCTGACATTAATATGAGCATGGCCTGTCTGATGAAGCTCTCCGCGCCTCTCCGGACAGTCCGGGAGCTCCCAGCACTTCAAGAATTGTGTATCCCAGAAGATAAAATGCAATACTTTTTGCAAAAGTGGGAGAGAGTAAGCCAAAAATATATTACCCAAGAAAATCTTAAACATTTTATAACAATTCAGTTCGGCGTAAAAACAGGTTAGGAGAGGTCAAGCAAGACTTCTACCGCTAATAGCATTGTGGGCAATGAGCCTGTTTACAAGGCCGTGTTTGTTTTATATGCGTCGAATGCGCATCATCAAGAGGGTCGGAAACTGAAATAGAGTCCGTGGGGTCATGATGTCATGCATTATGCGTGCAGACAGCCCTGGTGAGCGTCGATACTTGTAAACTGAAATTCTATTTTGACACACGCAGGCGTATTTGTAGTGCAGTATTGCGCATACCTGTGCATGCGGTGGCATTCTGCGCCTTCCGCAGAAGTGTTGCTCGCGTTAGCCGAGCCCGCCGCCGCAGAACATGCCAGTCAAGATCAGGGCCACCGCATGGCCCAAATAGGACGCTGGCCGATTCAGGCTAGCTGACGCCTGGCAGGACAGGTCATGGCTGGGCTTGGCTGCGGCGGAACAGGTGTCGCGGGTCCGGGTAGGCAGACCGCAAGGCCGCAGGACAAGCCGGGTCTGAACCGCAGGACAGGCTGGCGCCGGGTCAGGACGGCCCCAGAACGGTTTGGCGAGGGAAGGCAAGTCGGCCATCCAAGTGCAAGTGGGTGGCTCCCTGCCTCTGCCGACTGCCCCCACAAATGAACGGCGAAAAAAGAATGACACTCCCTTCAAAGGTTTCCTGTGATTGTTGTATGTTGTGCTCATTGTTCGCTGCGTGGTGCAATTTTACCTTCTTTATTGTTGTTTTTACCATTTATTGCAATCAACTTGCAGATTTTAGCTATGTATATAATACAACAATGGCATCTCAGGTTATCATTTACAGTTTAAGGTTCCTCACTGATTAGCTTAAGTGTGATGTTCAGGCCAACCCTCGCTCAGACCTGCTTGTGCTTCGTGCCTACGGGCAGCGCCCATAAGCAGGAAGATGAATCATGCGAGAAGAACGAGGTGTTAACGGCAGGGGACACAAGATATGATGCTACAATGTAGAACCTAACAGAAAACATGACGTGTGAGCTATCGATTTCGCGTGAGAGGTAGTAACTTATCAGTTCTCTTGATTTCGATGGTGTAAATACGCGAGCTAAGGCATAACCAACCGGGAGTCAAGCCAGGCTTCTTATAGATCATCATGCCAAAGGGTTTGATCAGATCATTACAAAGCTTGTATTTCGTGACAGCTTAGTAAACGGCTGTTTTTTATGGGTCGTCCACGGGCTCATTTCATAAATCACGTTACTAAAAATCGTTTTATATGCCGGGCAGGGCCCGAGACGATAAATCAACTAGGCTGTATGCCACTTATTGCCACTAATATGCCTTCTAATTGGTAATATGATAACATGACGTGATTAATGTATATTGGGTGCAGCCTAATGGATAGCTCGCCAGTGTTCCGGCTAGGGCTTGATCTACCGGCTTACACGACGCATTTTATATTCGAGTCCAGATTCGGAAACCTGGCAGCTTCCTGGTCTCTTGCCGATGCACCAAGGGGTCATAGAGTGTCAAGATTGCCGAGTAAGTTATAGAAGGTATATTCGCCTGCGACCCGTAACCAGTTAGCTATGTCTTTTCTGGCTTACTTTCTGGTTATCGGTTTCACATAAATGCGTAACATATAAAGACATCAGGCCAACAAAGAGCCACGAGAGTCTATCAAAGTTGGCCTACCTCAGGCTCCGTACACATCTTCAAAACTGATCTTACCACCTGACCTGCCTGAATGAAGTTATAAGTGAGATCTTTAGATCGATATGACTTGTCCAAGATATGATTTTCAAATGTTGCCAGAAAGCGACTTCCGACAACTGCGTTTGACAGCCAATTCCAATAATTCACTACTCTTCGAATTGTTTCGAAAAAATTCACTACTATACGCTTTTCTGCAAATGCGTAGAAATGTATGCTGAGAGAATTATATATCTTCTTTGAATATCCTTGAAAGAATTCTGCCTCTTGTTGCTCGAATTTGCATTTGGATTCGATGAATAATCGCAGCAGTATTACCTTTAAGTGAGCGCGGCGGTCCAACCGGGCTTGGCTGAAAGCTATCATGTTGACCTTCCGTCTACTGTTCCAGTGCTCGTATGCTCGCATGTCGACAGAATGAATGCAGCAACCAATGATGATATAGGTGCGTTGTGTCGGACATGTACCTCCCCGTGAACTGAGATGGAGGTGTCAAACACGTACTTGCCCGGCATTACAGAGGGGCAGATGTCAGACATGTACCTGCCTGGTAATATAAAAAGTAGAAAAGGGAGACGTCAGATATATGTCCCCTCGGAAGAGCCAGATATGTGCCTGCTTGGTAATAGAACAGGAAGGTGTCAGACATGTGCCTCCTCGGCAACACAGGAGGGAAGCATCAAACATGGGCCTGCTGGGTAAGGGCAAAGGGAGGTGCCGCACATGTTTTCTGTGCTCCGCATCTGAGGGACCGCATTGTGCGGCCAACCAACTGTGCAACATCCTTTGCAGGTAGGTGGCACGGAGAATTTTGATTGAGGCGGCTGGCATACTAATCATTCTCACCTTGAGAAGATCAGCTCCGAAATCCGAAGATAATTATCGTTTCAGTCATCCCATGAACGCTTGTATGTCTTACGTAACGCGCTCATTAGTTTTCTTTCGTAATACGAGTGTAACACGAAATTGCAGTAAAACCATTTTTATTGACTTTGTTGAGAGCAACGGTGCAAAACACGTTTGCCATATTTCGTCATGAGTGCCCTGTCCACATTCCACCACTGTCAGCCGATACAGCACTGCCGACATGACGCCCGTTGCCGAGGATAAACGCCTCATGGTGACCTTAGCCCATTTTTGGATGGATGTAGATATGCTCTGCTGGATGCCCGGCAGGCCGCTGCTAAGCCTCTCCAGGCTTTGTTCTCACAGATGGGCATGGCTGGGGACACTGCATGTTTTTGTGAACGCCGCGGTTACATCCTGTCGGTCGGCGCAAATTCAGCCTCCATTAGCGTCTTCATCACTTATGTGCGGACGTCGCGGCTGGTGATCTGGTGGTTTATGCACGGGCGCTACGGCTGGTGATCTGGTGGTTTATGCACGGGCGCTACGGCTGGTGATCTAGTGGTTTATGTACAGACGCCACGGCTGGTAATCTGGTGGCTTATGAACGGGCGCTAAGCCTGGTTATATGGTAGTTTATGTAGGGTGCCGCGGCTGTTGATCTGATGGTTTATGTGCAAGCGCCACGGCTGGTGATCTGGGCTCTATATACTGGCGCCACGGCTGGTGATCTGGTGGTTTATGAACGGGCGCCATGGCTGGTGATCTGGTGGTTTATGTGCGGACGTCGCGGCTGGTGACCTGGTGGTTTATGTACGGACGCCACGGCTGGTGATCTGGTGGGTTATATACAGGCGCCACGGCTGGTGATCTGGTGGTTTATATACGGGCGCCGCGGTTGGTGATCTGGTGGTTTATATACGGGCGCCACGGCTGGCGATCTGGTAGTTTATGTACGGGCGCCATGGCTGGTGATCTGGCAGCTTATGCCGCCTTGTGTGCACATCTTCGGCATGCAGCTCGGAGTGTTGACGCCCAGTGGGCTATCCCTGCACCACATGATGTAACACTGACTCACTGTTGGCTGTGCGTTCCGATCCACGGTCTGATCTGATCCAAAGAGATCAGAAATAAAGGGAAAGTCTGATCCTTGGCTGCATCTGCTGCGCTGGCCTGAGGTATTTGCTCAGCGCGCTTCTTGAACACAAGTGCTGGGTGTCTGCCAATGTCCGTTGCACTGAAACGTTGCCCAGGCGCGCAATTTCGTTTTCGCATGCGTGGTTTTCGCTTATGTTCGTTGATATTTTAGCCTTTGATTGTGTTCGTCGTTCTCCCGTTGGCCGTGATGTATTCACGGTCATGGAGGCTGGCCCAGAGCCTCACATCCACTCACTCGGGCCATCTTTGCTCTGCTCGGGGCTCATTCGGAAGATCACGTTATTTGATCAAACGGTGTTCAGACATGCTTGCGGTGTCATGTTTGTCATGCTGGAAAAATGCGTCCATTGCGTGAAACGTACGGCTCTCCGACGTTTGTGGTCCGTTTTCTTTTTTCGTGCTTTTGAGTTTTTCTGCTGAGCAAACAACACCTGCAGAGTGTTTCTGAACTTGTCACCCATGACAGCGACGGAATATACAGGTCGATGCTAAACAGCAAATTCCAGTGTTAATGGGTCGTAATCGAGCGTGCTCTCCTGTAGGTTTTGTGTACAAAACCGTAGGTGTTCGTCGAGCTCTACCGCTTAAGTTTCCTCTAAATCTGCTTTCTTTTACTTGATTTGCTTTGAGGTTTACTTTTCAGCAGCTTCTTGGTATTCTCAGTTTTAAGTGGCAGAGGGCTTCTAGTAAGTAGCGCGGCCACAGCGACCATCTCTGACTGTAGGTTTAGCTCCATTTTAAAAATGTCATGAAGGCGGCTGGAGAGTGGAATGGGACTCACGGGACTTAGAACTACCACACATCAACCCGCTGTCAATGCTAAAGGCGCATCCGTTCGGTGAGAGACGCAGCTTGCCGTCTGAGAATAGATGGTTTCAGTCGACGTCTTTGCCCCGTGCTTGCACTTCGCAGCAGTGGGAGAGAGAAAGCTTCCTTTTCCACCAGTGCATATACTGACTTGTCGCGTGAAATACCGCATTTCCTTACGCTTTATTTGCATTGATCTTTGAACCCTCTATGCAATTTGCCATCTCGAGTTCGTTATTCTCTCAATGTTGCGCTCCATTCCTTCGATCCGTTCCCGGGTAGATTCGTTCACCATTGGAGCCTTTATTCTCATTAGCGCTGCAAGGTAGCAAGAAACGACATATTTGACGTATGACGTATTCACGTATGACGTGTTGACGTGTGACGTTCATGGCGTATTCGGCAAAAGTGTGACGTCGACACAGAGGGGCGTTGCACACGCACCGAGTGCACACGTCTAATGTGTGCCAAAAAGACACTCATGATGATCACCTTGCAAAGCATCATCGGTCGAGAGAGGCTCCGTGTCCTTGTCCATTGGTTTCGGTGCACGTGTTTCACAAAGAGATAAGCTTAACCAAGATAACGGAAGGTAACATCTCGAGCCAGCCGCGGCCAAGCGGGTCTGGCGCGTCTCCGTCTGGTGACGACGAGTAATAGTTACTTGCGGACACTGGAAGACGTGCAACGCTGTCCTTTGTGATTAGACAGGTCCAAAATGTCCCAGCCAGCCAGGTAAGAGTGTGGCTCTATAATGGAGCCAGTTCTGCGACAGCTTCATAGCCTGTTACGTGCTATGCCCCAAACCCAAGGCAGGTGTATGCCCGGCCGGCACTGGTGTCTATGGCGCCGAGCTAGATTCGAGAGAGGCTTTGATCACACCAAGGGTAGAAGTCATGTTTAACGCCGATAGAATTCAACTTGGAAGGCAACATTTATGAGATGTTGCCTACACATTAACTCAAGGATCACCTGGCCGTTGATGACGTGTTTCCTACGCATTAACCCAGGGATTACCTGGTCGTTTTAAAGGCCTCCATGCCTGCAGAGTTGGGGTGGTGATTGCTTGCGTGCTTTACTAAGAGCAAATTGCCGCACAGGCTGTTTGCACCAGTACATGCTACACAGATGACGTAAAGCGAATATGCCTGCCTGCCTGATGCAACACTAACTGTCTGCAACCATAAGCGCCCGGCGTCGCAGCGCCAAAGTCGAGTTTTACGACCTCCATTTTTGTGGAGTATTTGTTCCCCGATCTTCAACATGCATTTCACTGAGGAGAGCGAACAGTGTGCGACCCCGCACGCGTGGGCTGTTGACTACGATGTGTGGCTGCTTAGATACAGCGAGGCAATACAATACATACGAACACAAATCAACACGAGTCAACTGCATGCATTGGCCAATAAATCGGCAAGAAGTACATCACGTGATGCACTTGATTCCGGAGTTATGTCTGGATGTGTCTTCCGTATCACGCCTTGAGTCATTGAAAACCATGGGAATCATCAGTGCCGTCACTCCAATATTCCGACAGCACCTACATCACCATCATGATGCCACCAAGCGTATCCTCCTTTCCAGAAATCCCCGTCCCCTTGTCCTCAATGCGGATATCTTCCATGTCCTCTGTGCAAATGTCCTCCGAGCACATGTCCTCCGTGCACATGTCCTCCGTGCACATGTCCTCCGTGCACATGTCCTATGGGAAAGTGTCCTACGTGCACAAGTCCTCCGTGCACGTGTCCTCCCGGATAATAGGGGGGCGACACCAACACGGGAGCGTGCACATGGGGCACGAGGCCGAGGCCGACGCCGAGACCGAAGGAGCCGTGGAAGCCTAGCCCGCGGCCGTTCCTGTCGGCTCCGGTTAGCTTCTTGGCAGCTTTGGCGGCGCTGGTGCTGGCCAGGCAGCAGACCAGCAACAGGTATATGACTGTGGGCGCCTTCATTGTCGGGGGCAGCTGCGCGGGTCCGGTTATTCTGCCGCCCGTTGGCCGTGTAGTGGTCATCACACCCAGGCAGGAGGTTTTATAGTCCTGCATCTGGGGCATGGGGATTAGCTGTGACTTTCGCAGCCGTGGATATACTGGTTTTCAGAACTAGCACGTCAGGGTCTCCAGCGTGTGCTGTCTCGGGATGAGCTGGCTCATGAGAATTTCAAATTAAACAATGGCACGCGGCGCTCGAGTCCGCTCTCTCGATGGGTTTTCCAGAAACACTGGGCTAAGTACATTAGTTTAGAAATAATAAGCAAAACACAGACACAATGCCCAAAGTGTTCACTCCACACGTAGTTAAGTTCACACGGCATTTAAATTCCGTCCTTCTCGACGTTTCAGCCTTTGCCTCTTGTCCCTGTCGCGGCCGTAAGCTGTGACGTCACTCCCGCTCACTTCTCCTCTTCCTCTCGCTGTTTAGCCCATTGTCTCGTTGTGGTTGACGTGGACGCGTGACGTGGACCTCCCCCCCCCCCCCAAAGGTTACCATGACCTTCTGGAAAGTATCCTTGGGCTTGGGGCATGTGAATAAGATGCACCTAATATCCTTGCCCTTCACCAACCACTTGCCAATTGGAATGTGTTCTTTGGAGAGGACGACGGCCAGGGACGTGGGTCAGATCAACTTCCCATGGTTCTGCAGGTATATGAGGAGTTTCCTCCCCATGAGCCCTCCCCCCCCCCCCTCACGTCCTTTCGGATTTAGTTCACCGCTATTAGGACCTCGGACGACTGGCCGAAGCTCTGCCTGTGGACGGGGAGGCCGCCGCAGAGCTCACATTTGTGACCTTTGAGAACAGGGCGAGCCAGGTAACCGACCAGAAATTCGATGACCTGGTCGGTCCCAGGGCATTCCGGTGTTTCATCCAACTCCGAGCCGAAGCCCGGAGCCGTCTGCAAACTCTGAGTCCTAGCATCGGAACCATCTGCCAACTCTGAGTCGTAGCCCGGAGCTGTCTGCCAGCTCTGAGTCGTAGCATCGGAACCGTCTGCCAACTCTGAGTCGTAGCCCGGAACCGTCTGCCAACTCTGAATCGTGGCCCAGAGCCGTCTGCCAACTCTGAGTCGTAGCATCGGAACCGTCTGCCAACTCTGAGCCGAGTCCGGAACCGTCTTCCAGATGGTTCCGATATGTAAGACTGTGGATGGGTGTCGGCCAACCAGGATATCGGATGTTGGCTTCCTCGAAAGCTGTCCCCGACGCGCTCGTGTTAACGTTAAAGTTTCCACTGGCGCGGAATCTCAGGAACAGGTCAAGCAAATAAACTGTTTTGTTTTTTTAGCCGTTTGCAGTAGGGCATGGAGTCGTCCTTCAGACGATGATCAAGGTCATGAATGAGAGTCTTTAAAAGCATGTATGGTGAAAAGGCGAGACCAGGTGGAGTGTTTCGAAGTAGAAAGCCTTGATCCTTCTACAAAACTGCAAATAGTTTTCGTTTTCCTTTCGCGCACTGATCCTGTCAAGGACAGGCTTTGCTATCAGCTTGACAACCGATCGAGTCAGTCCAGAATCTGATAAATACGGCGTGAAAACGTGCATTTACCAGCGATTTACACTTACAAGCTGGGATTTCCAACATAACAACTCCGATTATGTTGGAAATCCCAGCTTTAAGAGCCTATCATACCTTCACGGCCGCTCAAATTCCTCGGCGTGGTCGCAGACTCGATGCCTTTGTGAAAGAAGCATGTCGTCAGATTCATGCAAAAAATCCAATGAATTTTAATCTCGCTGTGCTGGCTCAGGCATTACGTTACACCTAACGTTCTCAAAATGATCACTGAAGCTTCCATTTTCCCACATATGTCAAACTGTGTATGCGTGTGGAGTGGCGCGATCAAGTGACAGGTGCAGAGGGTTCAAAAGGTTGAAAATGTTGCCGCTGGGATTGTCTATGGTATCAAACAATCAGGGCCGGCTGCATGAGCCACTCGTAAGCAAAAGACAGCTAATGATAGGTCCGGCTCGGCGCTGAGTAGCCGTCTCATCAGCCGCTTCTCTGGGCTAAAGCGCTGTTGCGCATCAGCCCTATGCTAGTGACCGCTAAACCACGCGTGGGTACACGGTACCGCTGCAACACTTGGCGGCGAGGGTCGGGGGCTTGGTTTCCGTTCTTCCGTGGCCGACCCTCTGCTGCCGCAGCGGTGCGGCGGCCGCTTGTGACAACCCAGTCCCCCCGCGTAGACTCCGCGTCTCCGCCGGGCCACCTTGCGCTGAAGTGATGCGATATTCACCTGGTCTATCGGGCTATCAGTAATCTGATCAGGCGTCGATCTGAAGTATCTCAGCGACACACCAGAGTCACCGATGACGAGCGTACTGCAAACGAGCGCTGTAAAACACCCCTGCTTAGAGAGCGTGAAAAGGGCATTTCCCTATCGAGCCGTAGCGGCGTGGAATCGCCTCCCTGCTGCCACGCGCCAGTGCAAAGAACTTAAATGAGTTCAAGGGCAAAGCAATGCCTTTCATCAGAGAACTTACCTAAATTGACCAACTGGCCAGGACGTGCATGTGCTGATTGTACCACAAGTCGTTCATGTTTCATGACATCGTATGTGTATCGCTGGCGTCGCACCGCATTTGCATGTGTTGCGTGTTCTCTGTTGATCTATAGAGTGCGTTCTGACGCGGCGTTATAACAGCCACTCGCTGAGTTTCACCAAGGCCCGCAATAATGGTCGGTATTCGCCAGGTCACAGCTCGGTGATGTGCACCAGAGCATCGGGACTGTGCCGGGTCGTCCCCCGCTCCGCAGACAGCGCGCTCCGCATCCACCTGTCCCCGTTGCCCCCGCGCCGGTGCAGCGTTAGACGGCGCCGTCTATGACTCGAAAACCAGTCGGCGAAGCGCCTCGAAAAATAGCGGCGGGTCAAGGCTTCGCTGACGGGTGCGGAGGCGCGCCCGCCGGTCTGCTCGCCGCCCAGGTAGCAGCCGCGAGGACGGAGTAGTCTGAGCGGCGGCGCAGCGTCAGCGGGCCGGCGCTGGTGCAGAAGCGCCGCCAGCGTATGTCAGAGGCAGCCCCTCCTGCTGCTGGGAAGCTGGTGAGATGCTCCAAATTGGGGAGATTAGATGACAACAGGCCTTGTTCTTTTGATTATTTTACGACGCACACACGAAAGTAGTTATCTGTGGTGCAGACGGAAAATGACTAGCCGAAAAACAATATACATGCCGGGAGGATACTGTCAACGGCAGTGTTTGATCCGGGATAGGTATTCTCAGTGCAATTCCGTCCACAACGGGGGGGGGGGGGGGGGCTGGCCGATGTCTATGTTTCTGCGCGGGAAACATGTTGGACATTTACTGCAATGTCTCATTGCGATCAATTGAAGACATGGGCAGCTGCCGCGGTTATGAACGGTACAGCTGCCGCAGTGAGTTCATGAAAGAACCGAAAAACAGCCGGCGCCAGGCTTCGAAGCCGCGTCCACGTGATCATAGGCGAGCATCCCACGGGTGCTAGCCTGGTCATAGTCTAGGTGAGGCTGTTGCAAACGATCCGTTCACACATCGTGGTATATTTCGGTCCTGTTCCAGGGCGGGACACAGTCCCAAGCGTCCTATAGTCCGCGGTCGGTCGTGATCGATCGAAAAACATTCGAGTGGTTCGTAGGACAACAAAGAGGCATCACTTTAGGTTTTGTCCGTCAAGTACAACTGAAAGCGATAGAAAAGCAGCGAAATATGTCGAAAGAATACCTGTACTAGCTCACGATTAAAAGCCGCGGAACCAACTTCAAAGACCACTTGCAATACAACACGGATTCTGCAAGTGTCCGTATCACACACATTCCAGGAAACGTCTTCCAGCTATTAAAAATATTGTCACTACTGTGGTACATAAAAAACGTATTCGTTCGCATACGGAACACCACACGGCGCCGTGTGCGCTTTGCGCTCAAAACAGTGAGTTACATAACAGAAGCATTAAATGCATACGAGTACATGACAGACCATCTTAGACTCTACATTGCACGTGAAATAAATGAATCGTGTGGCACAAAACAGCTACTAACGGTCATTTGGTAACCTCGCCGGGCAACATACGGCGTCAGATCCAACCACCGCCCCCCACGACGATAACAGCCTGGTAAATAAAACCTTCAGATCCGAGCACACGCTCACACGGAGAGAACTCAAAACCATGCCGAAGACTAGTAAACTTTGGTTGCTAACAGCGTGGACACCCTTGCGAGGAAAAGGCGACCAGGCAGTACCACAATGTGTGCCCATGATACATCCTCGGTACAGGCCCCGCGCACGGGTCCGTGCGAGTCAAAACCGCGTCTCGCTTTCACTCTGCAGGGATTTAGTTGAAACTCGCCAAGGCCATTCGATTTTCGCCAGCGTTTGCCAAGCCAAAACAAGCCAATTTCCCAAGACATCCTCCGTGAAAACCCTACAGCACGCCCACGTCAATGAATCGGCAGGCAGAGAAGACGTCCAGACTCAGGCTTTAAAGCTTGCAAGATCCGACACAGCGCCAGCAGCTGCATAACCATAACGAACCGCTCCCTCTCAGTACGTCCGTTGCCGGCCGGACAGCGCCGCGGGGTCTGATCCGGGGTCAGGCACCGGCGACCGGTCGGCCCTGGCGCCGCCGCCGGCCGTGGCCGTCCCCCTGCGGCGGGCGGCGGTGACCGGTCGGCCCTGGCACCGCCGCCGGCCGTGGCCGTCTCGCTGCAGCGGGCGGCGGTGACCGGTCGGCCCTGGCACCGCCGCCGGCCGTGGCCGTCTCGCTGCGGCGGGCGGCGGCGACCGGTCGGCCCTGGCACCGCCGCCGGCCGTGGTCGTCCCCCTGCGGCGGTGGCCTACTCCAGCACGTCGAACCTGTCGGCGAGGCGGTAGCGTCACCAGGCGCCGGCCGTCGCACCGGGCCGCGCCCAGCGCCAGCAGCATGGCCGCACACCACTCATCCAGCACGGCCATCCTTGAGGTGCTCCGCTCCCGTCCCCTGTATCCGGGCCTCGGGCCTCCCTGGGCCTTGCGGTGGCAAGGCCCAGGGAGGCCCGAGGTTCTGACCTCTCACCTCGGCCTGGTCCCCGGCCTGAGTCACTGACACAAATCCCACCCTCACCTCCCCTGACTCGTGTAACCGGATCCTCAGCCCTCCCTGGCCCGTGTGACCGGAACCTCAGCCCTCCCCAGCCCGCCCCATCACTGACCTAACCCGGCCGATCTTCTCATCCTCCAGCAGCACCTCGGAGGACGTATCTGCCGGCGACAGGAGGATCGTCAGACCGCACGTCAGGACGGCAAAAGGATCGTCAGACAGCACGTCAGGAGGACAGGAGGACCATCAGACCGCACGTCAGGACGGCAAAAGGATCGTCAGACAGCACGTCAGGAGGACAGGAGGACCGGTAGAACGCGCGTCAGGAGGACAGGAGGTCCGTCAGATCCAACGCCACTGGTCCAGCACCCGCCCGGCATCGCTGCACGGCAAGGCCGACGGCGCCGGTCACATCAGGCATCACGCTGCGACCACAGGCGCCAGGACAGCAGCGGCCGACGCAACCCCCTTCGGTTTTCCGGAGGGGGTTGCTCCTGAAACGCTCAACGCGATGCAACACAAGTTTGACTGGTTGTGTCAACAGCCAAGGGATGTAGACATCTGAACTCCAGATCTTCAGCTCAAGTCTATTGTTTCACGCACCTATGACCTAGTTTTGACACCCTTTACGGTAAAAATGAGAAAAAGGCGCTCCGCAACGCCTTCTCAGTTTTTTTTTGCACTATATATTCTCCAGATTTCAATAGTGTGAAGATTTTGACAACTCGAAACAAGTCATCAACGCGCATGACCTGTTCCACGGCCATTCTCGGTGCAGGGAAGATCAGGAAAATCTTCAAATTTACCGGGAATTTGGCGTCGGATATGGTAACATGACATGCCACTATATATCGCACGACAGAGTGGGTCAAGTGGATTATAAATATCATACAAGGTCAAAGTTACATCGGGTCGTCCTAAAAGCCGCTCACTGAACGTTAGCAGTCATTTCACATCCACCCAACATTATCCGCGTGCACGAATGTCGCTCGTACAATATCATCCCAGGTCAAGACCATGCAACGCCACGGATGACACCATGTCATTCCATAGGATGACGTAGCAGTACATGGTGGCGTGCTTTAGCTCGTGCCGGCTTTACGCTGCGCACGTGCTTTGAGCGCAAAGCTGCGTGGAAAAAACAGGAAAAAACCCGCCGACAGGTCTCGTTCGATCCAAGGTGATAGGTCAACCGCACGAGACACCTCGCTTTACAAGAGTTGTGGCTCACCCCCGGGGCTCGGGGATTTTGCTTCAGCGTATCGGGTGGGGAAAGGCAGGGGGCCACCCCTCGCTGGGGTATGGGGGGCCGGGCCCGGGGAAGTTGGGGCAACGGTCGCGATGTACCGGGGACAGCTGCCGTCCGCGCACACAAAACAGCCAGCAGCTAATCAGCGGTCTTCAAGGACACCTCTCCCCTGCGAACAACCCGCCAGCGACAGGGACGGCAGGCCGACCGAAAAAGCACCAGATGTTGCGTCAGCCTGAGCAGCGACAGATATGGCGGCCGGCCGAAGGCAGGGTGTGCGCCAGCCTGAGCAGCGACAGAGACGGCGGCCGTCCGGAAGCCAGGGTTGTGGCGTACCTGAGCAGCGGACAGAACGGCGCCGGCGGAGCCCAGATGTGTCGTCAGCCTGAGCAGCGACGAGACGGCGGCCCGGCCGAAGCCAGGGTGTGGCGTCAGCCTGAGCAGCGACAGAGACGGCGGCCGGCCGGAGCCAGAGGTGGCGTCAGCCTGAGCAGCAAGACCAGAGGACGGCGGCCGGCCGGAGCCAGATGTGGCGTCAGCCTGAGCAGAGCATCCCTCAGCCGCCGCCGCCACCAGACCGGGCGGCGGCCAGACACCACACACACCACAGGCCACGGAGCGGGGACAGTGGCCGGGCCGTTCGTCCAGCAAGCGACGGCAGGCTGCGAGGCTCTGGCGCGGCCGGTCGGGACGGCTTCCGAGTACGGCCCAGGCGCGCCACATCGAACGCCGCGCACGCCAGGCGAGACGGGCGTTTGTACCTTACGGGACCGACCGCGTGAGCGCAGCTGAACGGCAGACTTCGCCCGGTCAGCACAGGTCCGTGCACCGTATCTACAAACACGGCTGTCCGGACGGCGCACGCTCACGCGGCCAACATCCGTCCACAGTCCAGCACGGCACGGCACCAAGCCGCACCCACAGTCCAGAGTGATCCCTCCGACGTCTCACACATCGCAACGACCACACCAAACACGAAAAACGAGTGGTGTCACGCCCTGCACGGCAGCTATCGGCCTACCCCTGGCCCGCGGGCCGGGGGGCCGCGTCCTCCGCCGCCGCGCTCACCGGACTGGTACAGCACGTCCCGCTCGTGCAGGAAGGGCACGATGTCGGAGTCGTAGGTGGTCACGTCGTCGGCCGGCTGCGTCTCCACCATGTCCAGCCATTGCGAGTTGTGCCAGCGGAACTTCTCCAGCCGGATGCGCGTCGCCCACTCGCTGTCCGACTCCTGAGGGATGGAGTGGGGGGGGGGGGGGGGGCGGATAGGGGGAGGGGCGTCAGAAACGGCCGGGGTGGCGGCACGGTTCTCGCGCCCGACCTAGACGACCCAGACGACCTACACTCAACCACGCAGACCGCCGGCCGTGGCCGGCGGCGCCGCCGCCTCACACATGGACGGTCCGACTGACACATGACCTTGTGGGCCTTGACACGGTGCGAGAGTTGCATCCCAGGTGGCTAGAGCTGGTGCATGACTGCAGCCACAGAACAAAAACGGCCAGGCACGCTCACAAAAGGGCTGACATTCTGACAGTCCGGCAATAAAGGGGCAGGCGGCGACATGACGGCCGGAACATACGGCAGCCCCACACACAGCACGCTGGCCGCAGACGGACCAGCTTCCGGCGCCTCATATGGCGCCAGCTCCGGTCACCCCGGTCACTCCGCCCCTCCCACCCGACACCAGGGACGGCGCCCACTGACCGCGATCATGTCCAGCGTTGCGTCACACACGCGTCGGATCTGGGCGTTCTTGTCGTGCAGCAGATCGACCAGGTAGGCTGGGGCGTCTGAAACAGGCGCCGGGCTCAGCGGGGGCCATCCTCAGATGCCCGGGGCACGTGTGGTGCACGGGCTGATGTCGAAGGGCTCAGCGGGGGCCATCCTCAGATGCCCGGGGTACGTGTGGCGCACGGGCTGATGTCGAAGGGCTCAGGCGGGACCATCCTTAGACGCCGGGGCACGTGTGGTGCACGGGCTGATGTCGAAGGGCTCTGCGGAACCATCCTTAGGACGCCGGGGCACGTGTGGTGCACGGGCTGATGTCGAAGGGCTCAGCGGGGGCCATCCTCAGATGCCCGGGGCACGTGTGGTGCACGGGCTGAAATCGAAGGGCTCAGCGGGGGGCATCCTCAGATGCCCTGGGCACGTGTGGTGCACGGGCTGATGTCGAAGAGCTCAGCGGGGGCCATCCCGGGACGCCCGGGGCACGTGTGGTGCACGGGCTGATGTCGAAGGGCTCAGCGGGGGCCATCCCGGGACGCCCGGGGCACGTGTGGTGCACGGGCTGATGCCGAAGGGCTCAGCGGGGGGCATCCTCAGATACCCGGGGCACGTGTGGTGCACGGGCTGATGTCGAAGAGCTCAGAGGGGGCCATCCCGGGACGCCCGGGGCACGTGTGGTGCACGGGCTGATGTCGAAGAGCTCAGCGGGGGCCATCCCGGGACGCCCGGGGCACGTGTGGTGCACGGGCTGATGTCGAAGGGCTCAGCGGGGGCCATCCCGGGACGTCCGGGGCACGTGTGGTGCACGGGCTGACGCCGAAGGGCTCAGCGGGGGGCATCCTCAGATGCCCGGGGCACGTGTGGTGCACGGGCTGATGTCGAAGAGCTCAGAGGGGGCCATCCCGGGACGCCCGAGGCACGTGTGGTACACGGGCTGATGTCGAAGGGCTCAGCGGGGGGCATCCTCAGATGCCCGGGGCACGTGTGGTGCATGGGCTGATGTCGAAGGGCCAGCGGGGGCCATCCTCAAATGCCCGGAGCACGTGTGGTGCACGGGCTGATGTCGAAGAGCTCAGAGGGGGCCATCCCGAGACGCCCGGGGCACGTGTGGTGCACGGGCTGATGTCGAAGAGCTCAGCGGGGGCCATCCCGGGACGCCCGAGGCACGTGTGGTGCACGGGCTGATGTCGAAGAGCTCAGCGGGGGCCATCCCGAGACGCCCGGGGCACGTGTGGCGTGCGAACTGATGCCGAGGGGCTCAGCAGGGGCCATCTTTAGACGCCGCGGTACGTCTGGGACCGCTCCCGGAGGACGTCGGAGATGCACGGCAGAACGCTGAGCTCTGATCAGACACGCATCTGCCCTATCAGCAGATGTAGCAGCGTTTCTCTTTTTTTTCATTCAAGTCACAGGTGTAGTAGGTGATTTGGGTTCTAGTGAGGCACATGCGGGGCAAAACCTAGAGCGTACTGGCTGCAATAGCTTCAAGCGAGACCGTCCTATCCCGCATAAGTACGGAAACCCCCAGAAGCCACGCGTTCAACAGCGGCCACAGCAATACCCCCTTCCAGGTGGTACAGCGGTCCCCGGCCCACGTCGACGAACACGCGAGGGCACAGCGGGAGTGCCAATGGCGACGACACAGGCGGTTGCAGTCCACACATGGCGAGGACCAGGACCAGCAGCGGCGGTCAGGACCAGGCCCAGTGTCACCGGTTAGGACCAGGCCCAGTGTCACCGGTCGGGACCAGGCCCAGTGTAACCGGTCGGGACCAGGCCCAGTGTCACCGGTCAAGACCAGGCCCAGTGTCACCGGTCAGGACCAGGTCCAGTGTCACCGGTCAAGACCAGGCCCGGTGTCACCGGTCAGGACCAGGCCCAGCAGCGCCGGTCCGCCGGTCCACCGGGCTCCGTCAGCCGCGTCGGGCGGCCCTGGGGAGTCGGCGGCGCAGGGAGCGGGGAAGCCGCCGCCACTGACGCCCGGCCCACTCACGCGTGTCCTGCACGATGCGGTCCCGGGTGGCGCCGTGCGACGTCAGCTGATGAAACACGTAGATGATCTGCAGCACCATCTCGTCGTCCTCCTGCTTGGCTGTCGAGGCCAGACGAGACCAGACGCGGTGAGGTCTCAGCGAAGCACGCCCACCGGTCTACACGTGACGCCCTGGCAGATCTAGCAATTCGCTGTTGCCGTTGATTGGGGTTTTAGGGCGCGTCAACGCCTATGGTCATTTTGCGCCCACAATAAGTTGCATCCATTCGTTCTTTTTCTTTTTTTTACCATCGCCACCTGTGATTGCAAGTCATCTCAACAGCGCTAGTAGCCGTCTATCCTCTCGTCCCGGTGACTGGGTACGCTAGCGCGGCATCCTTCCCACCCCCGCGGTGCAGACCAGCGGGTCAGCAGAGCCCCAGAGGGTCAGACGATCCCCGCCACGCAGCCGACCCCGTCCGGACGCACTGACCGTTGAGCAGGTCGACCAGCGGGGTCAGCAGGCCGGCGTCGGCCAGCAGCAGGGCGCACGCCTCGTCGGCGCACGCCGTCCCCATCAGCACCACCACCTCCAGCAGCAGGTCGTCCTCGCAGGTGCCTGCGCACCACACGGCGCAGGTCACAGCCGGCCGACGCCGGACGCCGAGCAGCGGCCCCGCACGCCGACGGTGTGCGGTGGTCAGGCGGCACGCGGCGGTCATGACACCATGCAGTGAAAGCTGGACACGTGGTTAGCAAACTGTGTGCAGGTGCGTATATGTATGCATGTGCATGTGTATGCCGTATGTTTATATGCATGCAGGTATGCATGTATGTATGTGTATGCCCGCATGCATGCATGTGTGTAAGAAGTGTGTGTACGCATGCATATATGTATTATGTACGTACGTATGTATGTATGATGTGTGTATATGTATGTATGCATGCATATATGTATGTATGCATTATGTATGTATGTATTATGTATGTATGTACGTATGCATGCATGCATGCATGTACGTATGTATGTATGTACGTATGTATGTATGTATATGGTAGAAGGTATGCAATTGTACTGAATAAGGCGCAGACACCAGCCAGTTGCTCTCGGACCGGGGTTCTCCGGACAGCGTTCACGGTGTTCGCACAGACGTAGCCACGTTCTAACTTCCGTCGACCTTGACAACTGCCCGACTGCCAACAGCGCAATCGTCGTCCAGCCCCGGTTGACACAGTCTCTACGGCCAATCTGAACCGACCCTCGGCCACGCACGTACGCGCGTACGCACGCAACATAAATCACGTTGAGATGAAAGCCCCGTCAAAGAAGACCGTCACAGATAATGCGGCGGCGCTCGCTCAGCCGGCCGCTTCGGCACGTACCCGACTCAAGCTTGGTCTTGATCCAGCCGACCAGGCTGAACTGGCGGAAGAGCCTGTCGAAGTCCAGGTTGGGAATGGACAGGTTGCCGAGCACGCCCACCGCCTCCACCACAAACTCCTCGTCCTTGCAGGAGTGCAGCGTCTCGGCAAACTCGCCCAGGAACTCCTGCGCAGCGAACAGGCTCGGTTGAGATCCGGCGGCTAGGTGAGAGTCGACGGCGGCTGCCCTCTCCGCCCGGCTCGTGTCGAGCCAGTCGATGGCGGCTGCCCCCCCCCCCCCCCCGTCTCCCCTCAGCCTGTGTCGAGCGGCCCATGAATCGGAAAAGGGAAACGAGCCGAAGGCGACAGAATCGCAAGACTGAAAACGACAGAATCATAACAAGGCAGACTGAAGGCGACAGAACCTTAACACAGCATACTGACCAACAGCAAAACGTAGGCATGTCTGATTCAGTAGACGACAGAGGCGGTTGATTCAACACATGTCTGCCGTTCAGCACCTTCGGCCACCCCGCGCCGCACGCGGCCTACACCGTGCACCGGCAGCGGCCCGAGCGCGGCCGCGCCCCTGCCCACTCCCCCACTCACCAGGAAGAGCACCTTGGTTTGGCCATCGTGCTGGCTAATATTGCGGATCATCTTCATGAGCAGCGGATCGGTGTGTTGGAAGGCGCGTGCCACCAGCAGCGCCAGGCCGTCGGCCTCGCACACCAGCTCGGCGTTCCGTTTGTTCGCCGTCAGGTTGATACAGAGCGCCATCAGCTCCAGGCCTGCGCGTGAGCGTGCGGAAGGTGGCGGCGCCAGCGCGAGTCGCCGCTGCCGCTCGCTGGGCCAGCCGCAGCGACGTCGACTACTGGGAGCCCGCGAGAAGGCTCGCGCGATACGACTGACATGGAGCCGCGGCTACACGTGCGATACGACTGACATGGAGCCGCGGCTGCACGCTTTGAGCGCGCATGTGACGGCTTTCCCGCGCAGCGACGCGGTCCGACTGGACCCGCTTCGGAGCCGAACGTTCCCGTCGGCGCAACAGGTCAGTCAAACGTCTCCTGCTCAGCTTCACATCCCGTCACGACAAACAACGAAAACATCAACATCCTACATCCCACATCCTACATCCTACATCCTACATCCTATATCTACATCCCGCAGAGCGCCCGGCAGGTGACGCGCGGCTGGCGCACGTACCGGCTTTGGGCTCGGGCCACTCCAGGATCAGCTTCATGCAGAGTGGCACACAGTCGGTGTAGGCGAACATCGACTTGACCTTGTCATCCATCGACAGGTGGTACAGCACGGCGATGGCGGCCGACCGCTGCCGAGGCGACGCTGCCCGCACCGACACCGTCACGGTCACGATCACGGAGTCAGTCAAGGCCAGGGTCGGGGTCGGGGTCGGGGTCGGGGTCAGGGTCAAGGTCAGGGTCAAGGTCAGGATCACGATCACGATGAGGACCGGGTGCAATATTAGTGTTGTGGGCAGCCCACTGTTGCCTAGGTAGCAGCCACAATTGGCGCAGAGATCCGCAAGTTTCGTCACAACGAGCTCTCGCCTGGCGTGGGAGAGAGCCCGCGGCTCCCAGGGCAACGGCCATGTTCCACGGGGCATCCCCATATCCCAGCTACATTTCATGTCGTACACCATGGGTGCTCTCTGCTACGGCATGGCAGAAGCTTTTACGTAAGCGACACAAACACAACGATGCTTGGAGAATAGAACGTTGTCCGTTACCATAAGCGCACGATGTATTTCGCTTTTCAGTTGCTTTGTTAGCCTTTAAGACATCACAACCACAGCACCCATATGAAGTGAGCCATTGTTACTGTTCTCACCCACTTATGAACCCAATTATTATTCAATGTGAACTCACCTATGTGTTCTCACATACGTGGGTTCTTCCGTCCCACGCCACTGAGCACAACATGTGGTGTGCGTGCGACAGCCGCAGTACAAACCGCACAGCGCACCACCGGTGAGCGAATGTGGAACATGGGCGCAACGTGCACCAATGCACCCTGCCTGAGACAACGGCAAAAAACGTGATGCACCTACCATCCCGTGGCAGAAAATTAGACCCTCCCACACAAAAACGAGCCAACGTCGCTAGCGGAAACAGCCCAGACCAGTGGCCTGTGCCGGTGAGCCTGTGCAGGACCCGGTCTGTACCGGTGAGCCTGTGCAGGACCCGGTCTGTGCCCGTGAGCCTGTCCAGGACCCGGTCTGTACCGGTGAGCCTGTACAGGACCCCGTCTGTACCGGTGAGCCTGTACAGGACCCGGTCTGTACCGGTGAGCCTGAACAGGACCCGGTCTGTACCGGTGAGCCTGTGCAGGACCCCGTCTGTACCGGTGAGCCTGTCCAGGACCCGGTCTGTACCGGTGAGTCTGTACGGGCCCCGGTCTGTATCGGTGAGCCTGTGCAGGACCCGGTCTGTACCGGTGAGCCTGTGCAGGACCCGGTCTGTACCGGTGAGCCTGTGCAGGACCCGGTCTGTACCGGTGAGCCTGTACAGGACCCGGTCTGTACCGGTGAGCCGGGGCCGGACCCGGCCGGACCAGGCCTGCCGCTGCGCCGCTGAGGGTCTGCCACTCACGGATCAGGTTCACCAGCTTGGGCAGCAGGCCGACGTTGACCATACGGGCGCGGTGTCCGGCGTCGAACGACAGGTTCAGCAGCAAGCGGACGGTGATGTTGAGCAGGTCGGCGTTGTCGTGCGGCACCAGCGGCGACAACTTCTCGGCCACGGCCAGCTCCAGCTGTCGGCAGCCACGTCCGTCTACAGTCAGTCGCAGGACGCGGGCACCCCAGCCGAGCGCGCGGTACGCAGCGGCGGTCACGTGTCCGCGTGCGTGATCGCCTCTGAATGCTGCAGAACGTTGTATTCGTTCGGCATGCGAACCATTGACCGGTGATGTAAGATACGGGTCTTGGACTGTTATACGGTTTCTTAAAGTTTGCGTATTAATTCTAATTTAGTACTTATTTGCTCATCTACCTATTCATTCATTCATTCATTCATTCATTCATTTATTCATTAAGTTATTTATTTATTCATTAATTTATTCATGTATTTATTTATGTATGTATTCATAAGCATATATCACATTATATATATATATATATATATATATATATATATATATATATATATCCGCTCATTCATTCATTCCTTTGTTCATTCGTTCATTCATTCATTCATTCCGTTATACATTCATTTCATCTCATCTACAAGCATTTCTTTACGTGAAGTTCAAGTTGACGTTTGGACACTGAGGTTTGCGTCGTCGCCGTCATTGGGGTTTTACGACGCACCCAGCTGCTGAGGCTATATGGCGTCGCCTGTTTCTCACCCTGGCAGGAGAAGTCGTGGTAATTAGGGTTTTCGGCCGCTTCGACTGCGCGGTCATATAGCGCCCATAGCGTATGTCCTAATCAGAGTTAATCGGGAAGCCCAAATGACCTATCATATGCCGCGAACGATCTGAGCCAGTGTATAAATAGAACAGAAGATAGTACGCGACAGGAATTTAACGAAATTTGCGTCGAGTGCTGGGTCATTACCGAGTAAATCGGAGAGCGTGAAAGATCCAGCAGCCAGGCCGAAGTACATCAGACGTTTAACACGTAATGCGGAACAAGAAACGAATACAGAGCGCACAGTAAGCGTTGCGTTGCATTGCCAGCACCGAGGCGGTTCCTCGCGACACAAAGGGTAGCTATGGCTGGTGTAAGTGTGACCGATCCGCAAGCGACTTAGAGTGACTTCCTTCCGTCGTGACGACTTCCGATAGATTGACTGTCATTCCTGGATAGCCGGCTTATTTTAAATATATTGGTGCCCACTGCATCCCATGTGCTCTGCCACCACCCTCGTAAAAAGGAAGCTATAGCTGGGTATGTGTCCGTGTCGGGTAGTGGATATGCTCTTGTGCATGGACGAAGCGCAGCACGCTCTGCAGCGGCGTCGGCGAGCTCATTTCCAGTGATTCCCGCGTGGCTCGGAAGCCAGCACAGCGCTTTGACCTTTCCGGCCCGGTTTAAGGAGCCAAGACGTAATACAATGTCCTGTATAACGGAATTCGTGAGATTAAAACGTCTTAACGCCGAAACATTATTTACCGATTACGATAAAAGCACGTGCAGGGCACCTTCGTCCACCATTTTAAAGCAGAAGGCCTTACTTATCGCCACTAGCTGTGGCGTATACACAGACGAATCTGTCGGTATCGTGAATGACTGTGTGTCTTAGCCGCACACCAATGCGCAACCAATGCCCGTATCCGTTTTAGAACCGTCCGTATATGTGGTTTTGTATCCCCGATACATTTCGATGTGATGTAAGGCTGTAGCTCTAGCAACACATGGCATCATATCTTGTTTTCGAGCCTGCGCCAAGGACACGTCGGCAACTGGCGACACTAGCGTCCATGGACGGGCCGGCAGGCTGGACGGGCGCATCACATTCCGCAGACTCAACCTACTCTCACGAAGGACATCGTGAACACGCTGGCAAAAAACCGCTGCGTTTTGCGTCCGCTCGCCTTGGTAAACATCTTATGTTTCGCGTGAAAACACAGCCCTTTGTGTTGGGTAACGCGGGAATTTCACCAGCTTGATAGCGTACCGTAAGCCTGACAACTTCCTTCGGATCGCTAGCGGCGGTTCATTGGCTTTAACGAGCAAGCTAACTGCTGGAGGCGTCAGAGAAGCACCAGTGATGACTCTCAGGAAGGGCGGGCTCCGTTTGAAATGAACCCCGTGCCTCTCGCTTCCCAGACACACACCGAGGTATGCATGTACGAACACATGTATATATGGACAAGGTTTCCTAGGAGCCTTCAGCAGTATACAGGAGAGAGACCGAATTCAGGATACGACAGGATAGATGAACAGGAAAGGGAAGAGGCTGTAGGCAGGAGTCACAAGACCTTTTACACACATCGAATTGACCGTCAATACATGCTAGAGTTCATGAGCATCACCAAAAAATGGAGGGGGTCCGCTGCAGTGTCAGCCAATAGAGGAAGTGGGGTGGAGGAAGGGGGGGGGGGGCGTGTGGGAAACACGAATCGTCACTCGCCGAGAACAGAGGTCCTTCGGAGCATAAGTTACCAGTGAACACGACTGGAACGATCAAACCTTACTTGAAAACGTTCAGGCAGGATCCCACACCTGCCAACGACCCAGTGGCATAACCCACAACAGGTGGACCTCGTAGGAGGTGTGAACGCCCGGCCGACGGAGGACATGTACAATGCAGATCACAATAAGGACATGGCATTTACAGGATAGGGTCACAAGCCATTTGTCTTGGATAAATGGCGTGGGTTCAAACCCAGGTCTAACATAAAACACAATTGAGTGGTACTCAAAAGCATTGGCCCTGAATCCGACCACACCGTTGGAAACCCAGCGCGGCGTAAACCCGGTCTCACCATATCGTCCTTGTTCTCGACGTAGATGGACAGCTTCTTGAGGAAGGTGACGACCAGCAGGAGGAGGTCGGCACTGTCGCGGTCCAGGCAGCGCACCAGCAGCGGCACGATTCCCTTCTTCCGCATCTTCTCCTCCGTCTTGACGTCCTCGGCCAGGTTCAGCAGCAGATACAGGCACACTGCAGGGCGCGCGCCGAGGCCGGAGGGTGAGCGGCGCCCGCGGCAGGCGAGCGGCGCCGACCGACGCGCCGCCAGGCTGCACACCTATAGCTGCAGACCTGCCCCCTGTCCGGCTCCGTGACCCGGGGGCAGAGCAGCGCAGGCCGTTCTAGCTTTACCCAAGGATTGAGACGAGGTATCAGTGCCACGGATGGACTAATTGTTCGGACTGCCGCCCTCGGCTGGAGTGTTTGTGTGTGCACAACGTTTCGGCCAGTTCACTCTCCGGCAGTCGTCATGGAGTCCTGAGAGGTATTATGGAGTCCTGAGAAGGACTGGATGACGCTCGGCTTCCTGCCTGCTGTGGAAGGCGTCTCGCGGCGTAAGATGTGACCAGACATCCTGGGTCTGAACAGGCGTGTCTCCATGTAGCATGCCAAGAGTAGACCGTGGTCACAGCCCCACCAGCCCGCGTCCGTCCCCTCGGACCGCCTTGTGAAGCCGCCCCGGTGTCCCTCCGCCACCACCAGCGCCTGACCTCTGAGCAGCTGGTTCTGTCGCCTGACCAGGCCGGCCATGGTGCGGCGCGCCTGCTGGTACTCCTGCTCGGGGCCGGCGCGCTTGCGGCGCGCCAGGTCCTCCCGCCACTGGGCGTGTCGCTTCAGCTCGTGGTCCACCATGTCCATGCAGAGCGAGCCCATCTGCGCGGCGGGCGGCAGCTGTCACCGTCGGTCTGCTGACCTAGCCCGGTCAGCATGACACTGCGACAGGTCCACAAGTTGACGGCCCATTAGGAGACGAGAGAGAAGACAAACACTCATGTTCCACGAGGGATGAGCCCGTTGGTCCAGAACGTTGTGCTTCCGCCGCTCGCGGCCGAAGCTCACTGTAGGCGTCTCACGTCTACTCGACTCTCAGACAGCTGTCGCACTTCGGCGGCAGATTCCGCTGCCCCCCTCCTTCGACTACGGCAAAGGCCGACCGGAGCTGAGCTGGTTGGGAAGTCATGTCCTAGTAATCGAAACCCCTAACCCGCGGAGGGGGCAGAGTACATTGGCGACATTTGGCGTTCAGCGACGTATCGACTGAGAGGCGTCACTGAGAGGCGCTCTCATTGTGTTTGCAATGAAAACCGCACCCAATCGGCTACAAATGCGGCTTTTGGCACGCAAGTAGTCATCATTGTTGGCACTGGTTGGAGCTGCATTGGCCATACGTGAAAAGCTCACAGTTTTCACCCGATGGCCCTCAAAAGCGGCCGATGCGTTTGTCGGTACTGAAAGGTCATTTGGCTAAAATCTGCGTTCCGATCCCCCCAACCGTGGTGGGATGGGTCCGAGTCCCTTAAGGCGCTCGCTATTTGCCCTTGACTATGATGGCCTGCGGCTGGTGGACGCGGCCGCGCAAAAGGCCATATGACGTCACAGAGCAGGGCATACGGTGCCGAGCGATGCGGCACGCTAGCCTTTCGCTGCAAAATTCTACCATTGGCCTGCAGGTGCAAGGCCGGCTGGAGGAGTCGGTCTCACACAACAAACACTACTTTAAGTCAGTACTGGACCATGGAGCGATCTAATCTTAAGTCGTTGTGAGTTAGGAGATCTTATCCTAGCATTAATCGACCTTCAGTGTACCAGAGGCGCTGCTATACAGGAGCCATTAGCAACAATGATAAAAGTCCGGACAAAAACGAAATGTTTGTTAATATTACAATACTTCCTGTGTCACACGTTCAACCAGTATTTCTCTGTGCACTGAAAGTCATCTATTATCAGAATGATATCGCCCGACTTTTCCTTGTATCACGCTAATCAGAATACGAGAACTCAAAAAAATCCCTGGAATCTGGGCGCCAGATTTCCCTTGCTGCTGCTATCAGTTAGTGCTATCAGGCTCTGCCCACGCACGCGCCCACCTTCTGCTTGACGACAATGCCGTGGAACTGGGAGAAGGTGGACATGCAGAAGAAGATGTAGACGATGTTGGTGGCGAGCACGGTGGACTTCTTCCACTCCTCCCGCAGCGTTCGCGACAAGGCGCCAATCATGGCCTCTGGAACACGTCACGAACAGCTACATCACACCGAATGGTCGCCTGAAGCGACACGCCTTTGCTAAAAGCAGGGCCCCGGTTAGTTCGGCAACAGTCCTGTTCGGAAGCCCAAACACACGGCGGACGCCATGAAAATATATTGCAGGCTTCTACGCTATCATCAAACTACTGACAGGCAAGTCATGAAGCGGAGATTCGTGGCGAGTCACCAGATATTTTCGCCAGCTGTTGGAACACTATGTCGGAAATACTGTGCAACTGGTAATACCCATGCTTTGTGTTTCAGCTCCAGTCTGCAATACACGACCGAAGCCAGGCACGTCCGACGCGGAAGCGACGGTGGCCCAATTTCAGCGCGCACTAAATCTGAGCGGCTCAAACTTCGGCGCAAAGTCGCCACTCATTTCGGCGTATAGAGAGCTAATGCTTCAATGGACCATGTTTCAAGGGCAGTTTCAGCAAAAAAAAAGTTGCCAGACATTTTTTCAAGCTGAAATAATTTACTAAAAATTGGTGCAATTCGGCCTGGCCTGAGCTCGGCGACGCGTGTGCCGGATTCCGCGCATTGATGTCGCGTAAGCGTCTGGCGCAGTGGATAGATTGTTTGCATACTAATCACCTGACTGAGCATACCTTTTGCCACGTTGTGTTTTTTTTTTATTACGTGAAATCGGTCCAGATAGGCCGTAATAATGAAATCTAAAATGATCTGTGTGCCAATGTGATTACTAGCCACATCCGTTGCTGCTCGCATTACAGACCAAGACCGAATTGCGGAGATGAACTGGAACCGTCACGAAAAGGCACTCAGCCCGTGTTTTTGTCGGTAATCCCAGCAGCCGAAATTGCCATGTACGCGACGCGAGCCGCGCGATGGTGGTATTGTGGTGAGCATAGCTGCCTTCCAAACAGTTGACCCGGGTTCGGTTCCCGGCCAACGTCTTATCATTTAACCTGAGCATAATCGCTTGCAATGCTTGATCAATCCCTTTCCATGGTACCGGACTGCGCCGGAACTAACAGTAATAAGTTCACAATATGTTCATATCAGACATTTGAAGCGAGCCCCTACCCACAATGACAACTGGCTGCAGTTTCGTTTAATTCGTTGGGCAGCCTGCATTCGGCTGTGTCAAAAAAGCAAAGCTTGCAGAGCCCATGCTATTTAATTGTGTGTCCGGCCCTGTCCATCATGTTCTTATTGTTTGGATCCATTGTTATTCAAAACAAAGGATTCGCCAAAAAACTTGTACATGTTATTTCCTGAACGACAGTAATAATGATACTGCAGCGAGTAAATAGATGTGATATGATGAATGAACGAAGGACATCTTTCTCACCCTTGTTGTCAAGATCTCCATGACATGAATTTAGGTAACAGCGTCTAGCATCAAGGTTCTCCAGTCATCCCTTATCCTTGCTTAAGTTGCCCAATTGGGGCAGCCAGACCTTCCCTGACGGTGTTTGACATGTTAAAAAAGCACCACTGAAAACTGAGTTAGGCACACCTTGGGCACATGTAACTTCTTGAGTGTCGTAAAACAGCATCGCGTGTTGTTTTTTGCGTGACTGCTTGGAAAGTTGTGACTCAATGTTAAGTCACGTACATATTAGTACATGTCACACATTTGGTACTGGGGAGGACATGTCCCGCTGGGGGCTGCTATGTGCGTACGCCCCTGTCCCGGAAGCCTGACCGGTCGCTGGCCACGCGCCAGCCGTCACCCGCCCCACCCGTACGCCGGCCGGCCCACTCACCATTGTTGACCAGTTCGTCCAGGTTATCCGGGTTGCGCGCCAACTGGAGCAGCATGCGCGAGCCGCGCTCCTTCTCAGCCACCTCTTCGTACAGCAGCTCCACATACGCATCGACCTCAGTCAGGCAGGCGGGCACGGCCGGCTCCGGCGAGGAGGGCGCAGAGTCGGCCGCGCCCGAGTCGGAGGTACCTGTTGGCACGGCGCGAACCCCGGTCAGCGCGGCAGTCACCGGCCAAACACGCACGCACGCACGCACGCACGGATATGCAGCAAGGGTGGGCACGCAGAGTTCGACGGACGCTGAGCAGCTGATGCCGATCTGGGCCGGCTGACCTGCGGTGACGGGTGCCGACCTTTGACCCTGACCTGCGGCGCTGTGCTGGCGCGGCTGGGCCGCCGCGCGCTGGCCGCCGGTTCTGCAAATAGAAGATGGCCTGCTCGACCTCCGGCCGCCGGGATGGGTGGATCAGCTGACAGCGCGCCACACCTCCTGCGCCAGCTGCGCCACGTTCGTCTTCTCGCTGAGAGATGTCAGACGGATGATCTTCTGGCACTCCTGGTAACAGCAGGATGGTGTCAGTACCCAAAGGGCAAATAAAACTGTGGTTTTACAAATGTTGGAAGGAAGAACAATGTGGAAGGACTCAACATTTGGACAATTGTCTGTGGTACTGCTTCCTACATTGAGACCAGAGATGATTACATGATCCCCTTTAGGTTCCTGTCACATAGCTTTCCAGTTAACATCATGTGCTGGCTATTATTTGAAAGGGTTGAAAGAGTTATGAGTTAATTAATTATATTTCCACATGCCTCTACTTTCACACAAAGACAAAGGCCCAAGCCCTGATGATTCATGTGCTGAGGGCTGCCTAAACACCATGAATTGCACCCAGAGATCAGACACTAATCACA
The DNA here is from genome assembly GCF_011947565.3 of Pollicipes pollicipes. Classification (NCBI taxonomy): domain Eukaryota; kingdom Metazoa; phylum Arthropoda; class Thecostraca; order Pollicipedomorpha; family Pollicipedidae; genus Pollicipes; species Pollicipes pollicipes. The sequence goes on along the minus strand of NW_023596448.1, from coordinate 14,491,902 downwards.
TGTGAACAAGATACACTAATCCTGCTACTGCATACACAAGTTCCCAAGGAAATAATGATCTGACTGTGTGTGACAAGCAATACTAATTTGCTTGCAACACATCAAAATTATCCAGTGCAATTAATCATGTGTCACACATGGTTTATGACGGTACCTAATATTTTGTTAATGATCATTATCAGGGGCACTTGTCATGCTAACTACAGAACAACTATGGGAAGTTAAGGCACCATACCTTTTTGTCACCAAGCATGGGGTCACCCAATTCACCAAGTATTGTTGCCTCCAATTCATAGTTAACAAGAAGGGCTTTTTTCAGTGGGATGCACATCAATGCTTCCAGTTTTAACACGCTTTTTTAGGTACTTTGCATCCTCTGTTTGCATTGCTGTGCACTAAATCGAAATAGTAGCCAACATTATGGTTAGAAAACCCAACATGCCCAGCACACGAGCATGCAGTACCCCTTTGGCAGTAGGGGTATATGTAGTAAAGTAAATCAGAGTTGTGGTTAAGGGAGCTATAGTAACTTGAGCAAAAAACAAAAATATGTGGTTTATTCCATCCCTAAGTGAACTGCGCTGTGGGGCATTTGAAATGTCAGGAACATCAAGTAAGCAGTTTGACCTTCATAACAATTCTTAATATGCAATATGGGGCAGAGCATGTATGCTGAGAGGCTTCTTACTGTGTATTGATGGATTTTCAGTTACAAGCATAACCACGGCGGCCAAAGACGATCAACAAACAACTACTGATCTATGCTGTCTCTGATTGCCCTACCCCGGCCAGCTTTCAGCAATGTGGTGTATCGTATCCATAAGACAGTCATTTTCCAGCTACAAACACGGCATAATGCCTGCAGAGCTCCAGTAAACAAAAAGATGGCATACCAATTCACATAGAACGCAGACATTCAATGGACCACCGATATTCGATTAGGGGTCGGTCTCAGTTCGCACTGTTTGTTTTGTATGAGCAGGATTGGAGGACAAATGCTACGCGCATCTGCGTCACTTATACCTATTTGGAAACATGTGCGTCAGGCATGTAGTACATGTAAGACAGATATGCCGTGTGTATTACGAAAATATCGCGCAGCCTGTTTACTCGCAGGACGATTCTGAATCAATTGAGTTTTAATGTTGCTTGGGCTGGTCAGTAGTTCGGCCCTATGGAGCGTTGTAGTAGGTCGGCACGGTTGTATGTTTTGCACACTAGTATTGTAATTTGCCGGCACGCAATCCTTGGCAGGGACGTCTGTGGAGACGGCCAGGAGGTCTGAACAGCGGGTAGGTAATTTAGGCTGCAGCACCACCAACGACTGCAAGTAATGCACATGCTGACCGCGTCTGGCACAGCAGTGGCATTGTAGTAAAAATTTCACCTCGTGTAGTGTAGATATGAGCACCCCAAGGCTGATGCTGTCAGCACCAAGTTCAGCTCATCAAATTTTGATGGCTCAAATAATTGTGATGTTGGAAAGATTCTTTGAGCTTGAAATACTCTAAAAGCATTTTACTGTGAAAGAATAATTGAACAGGTCAGCCCAAATTGGCATAGCCTGAGTTTAGGGTGCACCAAAAATCAGCAGAATTTGGCCCTGCCTGAGTTTGGTATATGCAGGCATAACATTTAGCTCATCAATGTTGCAGTCATCTGGTGCAATGCATGGATTTTTTGCACAATGGGCACCACACAGCATGGTTGGAAACAGTATGGCAATAATTTCCATCTTGGGAACACTTTTTTTAGTTCACTGCACCAAATGTGTATTCTGATATTGAGAATGGATATGCTCTTCAGTAAGGCATCACTGCAAGGAGCCTGAGTGATGGTAACATATTTTGTGGTATCCTGGTATTTTATAATGGTATGAACTTTGAATTGATCTGAAATATTGATATTGCTCATGCCATTTGTTTCTTGAGAGAATTTGATGTCTGGTGATAGAAAGTAAGCTGGGTAGTTAGGCTACCATACAAATTGGTGTGGAGTTTGAATTAAGAATTATAATGTTAGAGAATTATGATGTTGAAAAGGCAATTTCAGATGAAAATGCCTTTAGCAAGTTTTCAGGGCAATATTAGATGAAAGATCGGCACAATCTGGTCTTGTCTGTGCTTGGCAAATGGGAGAGTGAGGCTCAGCACACCTGTGCTGGGTAGACATCCAGCACAGGTGATGGGCTGCCTGCAGGCTTGTATGTTGGTTGTGTGTGGTGACATATGGCACCAAGTCTAATTATAGAGATAGTGTTATTAAACCAGCATGTAACCAAGATGCGGTTGTTTCAATCCTTTTCTGGATACTGGTTTCCATTACCTAACCAGTTAAGACAAGAGTATTGAAGAGCAGTCAATGGTGGTTGCTCATTGAACAACACATATAGGTTTATGCATGTCTGATTGCTATAAGTGACATGTGTGGGCACTGAATGACCTACAGCATTCAAAGCATAAGTGACATGTGTTGTATTTCTGCTGAATTGTTAGCATATTAGTGAAATGACAATGATGGATAAAGGGAGAGGTGGGTTGAGGGGATGACAAATATTTTGGGAATTTGCTCAGGGATGACATATTGGCATGCAGTGGAAATATGATGGATTGTAAAGGGTCCAGATGTGGGCAATAAATGTGCAAGTATATCAGTAAAGCAGTTGGGGTTGATCATCTTTATGATATTCCCTGACCTCCAATAAATTCTTGCTACCACATAATGCTGGCATCAGCTGCAGGAAAAGATTAAGTGTTATGATGCCCATCTGACATATTAATTCCATTGTTTCACAAGTTAGTGTGATTGGTGGCTGTGGTGATTTGGTGTGCAGGTTCAAAAGATTCCATACATGTATGTGGCAAAAGGCCAGTCCATAGACATCTAATCTTGTGCTTCTACCCATTGCAATGTCTTTTTGTAGGACAGTTTTGTCATATGACTCCATTTGGTGGTCATGTTTGTCTGTGCACTGACATGCTGTTCATTATTGCAGGCTCAGTTCAAAAACTGTTTTGTATCTTGAGTGAACAGTCTGCGCAGCACCCTGGCCACCCTACTGTGTGAAGTGAATCACAAGTGTGTTGATAATTGTAAGGCCATAGATATTCACCATGCAGGCCCCTGTTATAAAAAAGGAAAAGGAAGATGAAGATGATGAAGTTGTCCAAGAGGTAAGACAAGCTTATAACAAAGCTGCGCAACAGTCACCCATTTAGATTTGTTAACTCTTGCACAGTGGTGGAAATGTGCTTGAGTTTGTGTATATTTAGATTCAAACCTTTAGATAGTGAGTTTAAAAAATATTTGGTCTGCAATAAGTATACAGATTTAATCTACAAAAGTTTAGCCTTCAATAGAACAGGTAGGAGATCAAATAAGGAATTATCAACTGTAAGGTCTGAGTCAACTTCCTGGTGTGAAAACCAACCTGGCTGTGGTTTGTTAGATATTAATGTCCCTTGTCTGTAACATGACAGTGCAGTATCTGCTCTTACTTCCAAAATAAGAAATATGATATGGCATGCATGAATGTCCCAACTGTAAAATACAAGCTCTTGCAAACAAGTTGTGAAGTGCCTAAACCATACGTTACATCACAATGTTTGCTGGCCATCTAATCTTCATGTGTTGTATGCCTAACTATCTAAAGTGAAGTAGATGGTCTAAAAACCACGCAAAAGTGCCACTGTGCTAAATGCAATGAATGCAGTACGCCACAATTGAATCACATACTGAACTCACCCTTCTTGCTTGTACAATCTTCCCAACACGTGTGCCGTGATTGGACTTTCAGATGCCAGTGTATCTGTCTAAGGGGCTGCAGGAGAAGCTGTGGGTGCTCCAGTATCCAGTGCGGCCAGCCCACATGACGTACGACCATGCCCATTTCCTGGAGGTATGCCACATTCATTTTTGCATGTTGGGTCTCGGCATGTGGGCCTGTGCAGGACTACAGCCCTCTGCATCGACTGCACCAGGCCTCTACATCAGCTGCTACCCTTATGTGAGCTGGTGGGATATTTTTAACAGATAGCAGCGTACCTTTTCTGTATCTAGTATGCACCTAGGGCTGCTAGGTAGTGAGCGTGCTTAACCTAGCAGCCCTGTGTTCGGCCTCCAGCCATGTTCACGCCCCATCCGATTTTTCCTTGGCGTTGCTGGGATTTGATCCCGGGTGTTTTCGCCACGAGCCCAGCGCTCTACCACTAAGCTAACAGACAAGGATTGCCTTCCGGCGGACTTGTGATGCGGGAGCCCGAGACGGGCTCTAGCGCTTGCGTGCGTGTGTGACTGTCTGTGCCGGAGCGGCGGGCGGGACGGTTCGCGGTGTCAGCGGCCGCGGCGGCATCACGGAAGCTGACGCCTGCGTCTGCCCGGCTGCAGGCCAAGCTGAAGCCGGAGCAGCACCAGCTGAAGCTGTCGCTGGAGATCAACACGGCCAGCGCCAGCTACGAGACCAGCAAGGGCGAGCAGATAGCCCTCAATGTCGATGGCACGCGACTGACGCGTGATCATAACGACCTCTTCTACGGCGGGTTAGTCGGCCTGCAGCCAGGCGTGCCACGTGCCCCGCCGCGTGTCCCGCTGTGTCGCGCCGCGTACCGTCGTGTCACGTCGCTCTCCGCCGTGTCACGATGCGTCCTGTCGTGTAACGCCGCGTCCTGTCGTGTCACGCCGCGTCCCGTCGTGTCACGCCGCGTCCCGTCGTGTCACGCCGCGTCCCGTCGTGTCACGCCGCGTCCCGTTGTGTCCCGCCGCGTACCGCTGTGTCACGCTGCAGGTCGCCGTGTCCCGTCGTGTCCCGCCGCCCAGGGTGTGTTCACGCCCTGAGCGGCAGCGACCCGGTGCCCCATCTTTATCATGACAATGTGACAATGTGACGCGGTGACGTGGACTGCCACGTAGGTTACGGCACACTGGTTGGTTTGGTGATTTGGTTTTTAAGGGCGCGTCAGCATCGCGGCCATTTTTGGTTACGGCACACTGATTGAATGGTGTTCTACCACTTCCGTCAGAACACGGTGTGAAATGGTGTTTCCGCCAGGAAATGTGCTCACACTAACTGAAGCGTCTTTGTGAGATTTGCCATTTAGGTGGACTCCATTGTCTCCTCTACTGATAAGACAGTAGTATTAGCCTTATTCCTCTGAGAAAAAACAGGAGAATGTAGATGTAGTTGACTGATATTTCGCCAACATGTCCTTATCGAAATATCAACCTAACTTTATCCCCGTTATCCCGTTGTTTCCGAGGAATAAGGCTAGTGCTAGTGTCTTATCTATGTGAATAATGTTCCTCGCTAATGTCCTCAGCAACTTACGTAGTCGTCTCTACTGCGCCAAGCGCGTATTTGACCCCATCTTGATTGGCCGACGTGCGGGGCTTGCTGGCTTCGTTCCGTGCGTCCCCGTGATGGCCGCGCCATGCCCCGGCCGTGCCCCCCCCCCTCCCTGCCCCCTTCCCCGCCGTGACGCGGCGCCGTCCGCCCGGCCAGCTCCGTGATGGACCGTCAGACGCTGTCCTCCACGCTGGTGACGCCGTGCTCGCGCCGCTACTGCCTGGGCGTGGTGTCGGACGGCGAGCTCCACCTGTCGCCCGTCGACGCCGTCGTGGCGCTGCGCCCCAGCTTCGACTACCTGGACCGCGGCGACAAGAAGGGCCGCCAGGAGGCGCGCGAACTCGGCGAAGGTGTGTCGGCGTCATTCCTGCTGTTATCGTCGATGTTTTCGCTGCGATATGTGTTGAATTACTCAATTACACAGCAAATCGGTGTGCTATCGCACTGCTGTCAGTATTAGGGAGTGAGTGTCGGGGGTGTGGGTAGCGCAGTATGGTTGGGCGGCGTGTCTGGGAAATCAGCGGTACGGGATCGATTCCCCGCGGTGCCAACCCTTTGTCGGGGTGAGAGGCAGGCGGCGTCAGTCAGCCTCAGCTGCTGAATGCATGGTAAAGCCGCAACGACAAAAAACGGCAATGCGTCAGAGTCTGGGGTCTCTGCGCGCGTGTGTGAGAGAGAGAGAGGGGGGCGGCGTGTCGTCTACACCCGGCTCGTCGGCCCTCGTCCCTCAGATGTGTCGGGTGACGAGGACGAGCCGGACGGGCCCAGCACGGAGCGTGTGACGGTCAAGTTTGCTCGGCCCGAGCCCGACCGCATCAAGCAGGCTCGCGAGCGCTCCTACCAGTACCTCAAGCGCAAGCAGGACGAGCAGCCCTGGGTGCCCACCACTGTGCACAAGCGCTCCAGCGCCAGCAGTGAGGTGGGCTGCCACCGCCCGCCGCGCTCCGGCACACGAGACGTGTGCGCGCGCGCCGGGTGGCGGGGGTGGCGGGGTCGGGGGTGGTGGCCTCTGACGATCTCGGGTGTGGTCGACATTTGCCAGAATTGTTTGGGTTGGACAATAAGGTATTTGGGCGGTGTTTCGGATGTGGAAGTCATGCTGTTTGGGACATTGCTTGTCAACGTCTGTGCCGCAATGACAGATTGTACAGTATGAAAATTGTTTGATTGCACGGTGTGAAAATTGTCATTACATAATGAGATGGCGGGCAGAGCTGCGCACGTATCACCTCATGGTCTTGTATCGATGCGATCGTCTTCTTCCGCTAGACGGAGTGGCAAAAGCTGCTCTGCTCGCGGACGGACGACCTTTCCCTGGCGGCCACCATGGACCAGGGCGAGTACAAGCAGCGCCTGCTCCCAGAGCCATCTGTTGAAGACATTACCAAGCGTGGTTTACAGAATGAACAGCAGATGTCGCTGCGCTCACTGCGCGGCCTGCCACTTGCCGAACAGATTCGTGCGCTGATGATAAGGCGTAAGTGGTTTTCGTTGGCTGTCGTAATGACATCGTTAAGCTGGATATCTTATGTTTTGTTACAATTCGTAAGGAACCCAAGATCGCGTCTTCTTCGATTCTTGTTCCGGCGTGCCACCGAGTTTTTTTTTACTAAGATCGTGTTGGACTGCTTAGAAACCTTTTTGCAGCCAGCCCTCTTGTAGAAGTAAAATCGCGCTGCTGGCAGTAGTTATGTCTTTGAATGAAGCAATGGGCACAATGAGATTATGTCAGTTTTGAGCACTGTAGTTTGGATCGACAAGACAGCAGTAATAGCCCTATTCGTCGGAGAAAAACCAGGAGGATGGAGATATAGATCCTGGCTTTTCTCTGAGGAATAAGGCTATTGTTACTGTCTTACATATGTGAATAATGCTCCTCGCAAATGCACTGAACAACTTACGTAGTCTAGGTTGAAGAAATACTAGAGTTACGCATATACCAACGTTCTGAAGCTGGCAGGGCAAGCAGTGTGAGCGGTTCCCAGTCTTAGATTGATGACAGGTCGTCATCTCCATTTGTTGTTGAGCCTCCATTGGGGTATCGTGGCATGCACGTCTGTAAAGGGTACTTCGGTTTACGTCGTGGTCACCTGTATCATACCCACGACAAGTACGATCCAACCTGACTTTAACTGCTGCCTTCCCTTACTGCACGTCGGCACTTTACTCTCCCCACTCTTAACACTGTCCATCTCCATTTGCCATTGAAGATGTGCCAGTTCGGTGCTCCGCTGCCGCGTGTCCCCCGTCTCCGCTGGCAGTGGAGGTGCGCACGATCGGTGCGCTGCTGCTGCTGTGTGACCCCTCTCTCCGTTTGTATCTCCTCCATCTCGCCGTCGGCAGTGAAGGTGTGCCAGTTCGGCTCGCTGCTGCCGCTGCTGCCGCGTGGCCCCTCTCCCGTTTGTAACACCATCCCTCTCGCCACCGGCAGTAAAGGTGTGCCAGTTCGGCTCGCTGCTGCCGCTGCTGCCGCGTGGCCCCTCTCCCGTCTGTGACACCCTCCATCTCGCCGCCGACAGTGAAGGTGTGCCAGTTCGGCTCGCTGCTGCCGCTGCTGCCGCGTGGTCCCCTCTCCCGTCTGTAACACCATTCCTCTCGCCACCGGCAGTAAAGGTGTGCCAGTTCGGCTCGCTGCTGCCGCTGTTGCCGCGCGGCACGGCGCCCGGTGACGCGGTACGCGTGCTGCAGCAGACGGCCCAGCTGGTGCGGGGCCTCTGGGTGGTGCGCAGTGATGTGCTCTACCCCAAGGGCGGCCAGACGCCCCGCACCGGCGTCCCCAATGACCTGCTGGCCCGCGGACGTGACTACATGGTGAGCGTGGCCGGCCGGACGCCCGCCCGCGGCTGGCCGTTAGAGGTCCCCTGTGGCGGCGACCACGACGGCTCTCTCTGTCTGAGTCTGTAGCCGCTGGGTGCGGCTGCAGCTATCTGCCCCGGTGCGCGTGGCCACTGTCGCAGGACAGCGCGGCTGTGGCTGTTCCAAGTTATCAGTACCTGCGGGGCTGCCCTGTTTCACAAACACCCGCATCTGTGCCGCCCTCCTCGGGCCGCTGCTGTGGCGCCTCCCTCGGGCCGCCGTTGTGCCGCCTTTCACGGGCCGCAGCTGCAGCACCTCCCCTTGTGTCGACAGCTGTACCAGTTTACGCAGCGGACGTTCGTGGGCCGTGCGGAGCTGGCTGAGCAGATCCGCCTGCCGGCCGAGGACGTGCTGGACCTGCTGCAGCAGGTGGCAGAGCTGATGCCAGGCCGCGGATGGAGGATGCGGCTGAAGCCGGACCCGCACCACGAGCGCAGGTCAGTGCGCCGCCGCCCGCGGCGTGCACCCCGCCGGTCACGAGGTCCACCGCCGCCTCGGGCAGCTCGCCTCCGCCCGGGGCGCGCCCGCTGCCGGGCACAGGGTCACCGCCGCCTCGGGCAGCTCGCCTCCGCCCGGGGCGTGCACCCCGCCGGTCACGAGGTCACCGCCCGCCTCGGGCAGCTCGCCTCCGCCGGGGCGTGCACCCCGCCGGTCACGAGGTCACCGCCGCCTCGGGCAGCTCGCCTCCGCCCGGGGCGCGCCCGCTGCCGGGCACAGGGTCACCGCCGCCTCGGGCAGCGCCTGCTGTGTGCTGCGGCCGGCGCTTGCACACGTGGAAACGGCGGTGGGATCTGAGCCACGATTGGTGCTGTGAAACTGTACTTAGGCTGCGTGTACCGCGGTGCTAGCGCTAAAGGAGCAGCCGCGGGTGGGGGGAAGTTAAACTTTGGCTGCCGCCGCAGCCTCTCATGGTGAGTCATGTCTTGGAGAGGGGCGTTTGGCTCACCAAGCTCTCCATAGCCCTGTTCTTCAGATGTGAAGACCGGCGTGGTGCCAGGCCGGGCAGCGCTGTGTCTGTGTCTGGTCGCTGTATCTCTGTGGCCGCTGTGTCTGTCTGTGGCTGCTGTGTCTGTCTGTGGCCGCTGTGCCTGTCTGTGGTCGCCGTGTCTGTCTGTGGCCGCTGTGTCTGTCTCTGGCCGCCGTGTCTGTCTGTGGCCGCTGTGTCTGTCTGTGACCGCTGCGTCTGTGTGCGACTGCTGCGTCTGTCTGTGGCCGCCGTGTCTGTCTGTGGCCGCTGTGTCTGTCTGTTGCCGCTCTGTCTGTCTGCGGCCGCTGAGGCTCGGCCTGACCCCGCCCCTCCGTCGCAGCTTCCCGGACGTGGTGCAGCGCCAGCAGATGCTCTGGGAGGCGAAGCACCAGCAGCTGATGAAGGCGTTCCGGGAGAGTGTGAGTCAGGTTCCCCCCACCGGCACTGCTGTCGCGGCTTAGGCGACGTAATGTCGGCTTCATAACCAGGCATTTCGTGGCTGTTGCGACTCGCTCACCGCTCGTTGCGTGGGTACAGCAGGTGTCTAAGATGCGCGGCATCCTAAACACCGGTCGAGTACATCGGGACGATGGATGCGTAGCTGACTCGCGTTTTCAAAACCCGCGGTGGTGGGGTTGAGTTGCCTTTCCAAATGTACGGGAACCTGATGTAGTGTTTTTCGCTTAACTGCGCGCACTACCCTGACACGCCGAACCCTGCTTCAGCTGTGCGTGACGCGTGTTCAGTATGGTAGCGTTCCGCTTCGTGCTCCCTTGGCTTGCTTCTGGACGCGATACACCTCATGTGCCCATCCAAGCCTGCACGGGCAAAGCCGTGTCTGTCGTCAAAGCTCTGCCGATACCCACCCAAGCCCCAGCTCCCCGCGTTATATTTGCTGGATGTTGTAGTCCGTTTTGAGTTCAGCTGGGCGCCGCCCTGTGCTGACGCGGTGGGTGGTGTTGGCAGGGTCGGACCGAGGGCGCCGGGCCAGCCAAGCCGCGCCGCCGCCGCCAGCGCTCGCAGCGAGACTCCTTCAGCGCCTCGTCAGACAACGAGTCGAGCGGTGAGGCCGGCTCGCGCAAACAGAGGCGCAACTCGGGCGTGAAGGTGAAAACGGAGCCGGCCGAGGCCAAGAGCTAGCGGCGGCACGGTGGGAGGAGTGGGAGGGAGGGGGGGGGGGCCTGGGGTGGTCTGAGCTGACCGGAGCGGGGGGCGGGAGATCAGGAGCTGGCGAGAAGGGGTGGAAAATAGACGGAAGAAGTGAAGAAATGGACTATCGAATAAACTGAGATGCGGACACGTGAAGTGGTCATGCCGGACATGTCCGAGAGAACTGCGATCTGCCCAATGGGAGGCCTGAAGAGGAGGCCAACATCTGACGATGTGGCAGAGCGTGGGAGGTTGGAAACTGGCCCAAACCTGAGTACGGTCTGCCTGACCCGCTGGCGAGAGCTGATCCCACAGGCGTCTCCGGTAAGTCTGCACGGAGAGAGTGGCGACTCGAGCGTCTCCTAGTGTCCCGGCTGGTGACCCGTTTTCTGAGTCTGGGATGTGGTCATCCGCTTCTGAGTAGGATGTGATGACCCGCCCCTGTGCCTGGGGTGTGGTGGCCAATTGCTGAGTCTGCGATGTGGTAACCCGCTTCTGAGTCTTGGGTGTGGTGACCCGCTCCGAGTCTGGGATGTGGTGACCCACTCCTCACTGGGATGTGTCGACCCGTTCCCGAGGCCGGCGGGTCGGTGCACCAGCGCAGCACCTCTGACACTGTGACCTCTCGGTGTCCCTCCGCGTCCATGGGCTGAGGGTCGGCGGCGGCAGGGTCGTGACCGAACAGGCCCCTGGGGCGGCGGCCGGCGCGGGGTAGGACTCACTCAGCGGGCGGCGAGGGGGGGCTGACGGGGACCACGCCGGGAAGGACGCCGAACGCGAGGCGAGACCCGCCAATGGTGTGGACCAGGACATGGGACACCTGCCGCTCCCGGTGCTCGGAGGCGAGGGCCCGCCGCTCTGGTTGTGCAGTGTTCACGGGGACACCGCGTGCAGCAGGACCAGCTTGTGGAGACGAGACCATTTTGTTTGCATTCTTGCGGACGCCCACTGGGTGTGCTTGATATACTCGGAATTGATGACGCACATGTGTAATGGTAGATGCTTGTGGCGTACGCGTGTGGGCCAGGGGCTGTCAGTGCGCACCACCCGCCTCCTCCGTCTTCGCCCGCCGGTGAACACGCTGCTGTACAAACACGCTGTATTCTATGACTAGAAACACTCCCAGACGGCGGGGTGCGGCGAGTGGCCGAGCCGCGCTGCTGGAGCGGCCACCCCACCACGGGCCCGACCCCGGGCTTGACCCCGCACATGACCGGCGGCCACACGTCACACGTCACGTGACAGGAGCACGACAGAGCGGGCGACATGACGCGACAGATCGGCACTGACCGCGCGACACCTCCGAGACAGTTCACGACGGGTTGTGACAGATCATAACATACCAAAGCGTGTCACGTAGTGGGCTACGATGGGTCATGTAACAGTTCGTGACCCGCGGCAGACCACGCAGACCGGTGCTTGATCAGACCACCCCAATTCTGCATTGCGGGCCCGTCCACAGAGCGCGGGCACGGGAATATACGACGCAACGTCGATTCGGTTCAGATCCACGATACGGCTGAGGTTCGGTTCGGATCCGGTTCGGATCCTGTTTGGGACGCGGGTGTTGTGGTGGGCTCTGCTGTCTCCACTCCTCGCTCTCTCCACTCTGCTCTCTCCACCCTTTGCTAACACAGAGGAACTCGTTACTGCTGAAATGCAACTAAACGGAATGGACACATTACGTACTGAGCACGTGAACAGGCTGCAGCGTGGCTTTTCGTTTCGGAGCGCTGGCTAGCAGAGCAAGCTCAAAGTTTGACAGAGGATAGCCCTGCCCCGCGATGGCACTGGGCCCAGCTATCCAGCTTCTCAACTGAGGAAGGCGGGTCACCGGGCGACATCGCTCGTGATGAGAGTTGTCACGTGGGTTGACTGGCGACGTGGCACATGATTGGTGGATTCGGACACCGTCGACGCCTGGTGGCTTGAGCTTCTGATTCAAGCCACCCGATTGGCCACGTTCGATGACATCGCCACGTGATTGGCCAGACTCGGCGTCATGTAGCGACAGGTGTGTCTGACCAGACCGGCCGACCCGACGAGTTGTCTGACGCAGCCTCAAACATGTGCGCGCCGTTTTGACGAAACCTCTCGGCACTTTTACAGGGCTCATTGCGCCGGGTCCTCGTCCCGGTCCCCCCCCCCCCCCCCCCCTCCCTGACCCTTCCCCACGCGCAGCCGGATCGGCGGGCCCTCGAGCCTGCGCATGACTCCTCTCCTCCGGCCGAGAAGCGTGGGCTGAGCCGAGCCGAGCCGAGCCAAGCCGAGCCAAGCCGAGCCGAGCCGAGCCGAGCCGAGCCGAGCCGAGCCGAGCCGAGCCGAGCCGAGCCGAGCCGAGCCGAGCCGAGCCGAGCCGAGCCGAGCCGAGCCGAGCCGAGCCGAGCCGAGCCGAGCCGAGCCGAGCCGAGCCGAGCCGAGCCGAGCCGAGCCGAGCCGAGCCGGCCGGCCGGGCCGAGCTGGGCTGGGCCGGGCCGGGCCGGGCCGGTGCCTCGGTTAGTGTGGCAGGGCGTACCGCCGCTGACTCCACTGGCAGTATTATCTTTGGTATACACAAATGCACGGGCAACGCTACGACGACTCCCGCACTTCTAACGGGTGAGCATCAAGTAAGGTATTTGATCGGGAAAAGGAACAAACGGCTGAAACCCATTCCACGTTTGCCAACAAATATCGCACGACAAAGACCGCAACACAGCATTTTTGGAAATTTGCATCTATCGACGGACAAAGAACAGTTATCCACGCAATAGCAGCCTGCCCATCCCAAACGCGAGAAAATGCGCCAGCCCGGCGGCGCAAGAGGCGTGTCTACAGCTACCTGCGCAACATCACGGCGCGACCCGCGCGCAAAACGCGCCCGGAATATCAGTCTTAAATGCAACGACGCTCCAAACCCCGTGTCCCGAGATTCTGTCCCGAATACCCAGCAATATCACATCTAGTGCGGGTGAGAAGAACTCACCCACCACGCCCCCAGATCATCAGCACTCCGCTCCGTACCCACGGCTGTCACAATGCTACCAGATCACACAGGTTCCATCGCACCTACACTGTTCATTGCATTTCTCCACGACCGCAAATTTATTTCGGCTTCTTCCTGGGGCTGGCGAAAGGCTGCCGTCCGGGCAGCCTCCACCATCCACAGTTATATCATTCAGAAGGCGCTCTTCACACGTAAGGCGCTCTTCACACGTACCCTCCGTGCTCTGTCGTCGGAAGGACGTTGAAGAGGACAGCGAACAGGGTGCAGGCGAGGTACACCCCCAGCGCCACCCACCACATCAGCTGCTCGTGCAGCTTCTGTGCGAAGTTTCTGAGGACGACCACGCCGAGCGACAGGCCCGCCACCGCGCCGGCCAGATGCGCAGCATAGCTTACGGCCGGATCCACGGATGGCACGACCGTGGCATAGCGGTGGTACACAGCGAATCCGACGTCGCAGCCCGCGATTAGCAACACGATTATCAGGCGCATGATGCCGAACTCCATGTGGTTGTAATTCTGAAAAGAACAGAATCAAGGTTAACAAATGCAGCCAGGCTAAAGGGCGCACCACTGAGGCGCCTTAACCTTTGTCCTCAAGGATATGGACTATGGACAAACTGGACTGTTTCCGCAACTGGGCTTTTGCCTGTGAAATCCGTATATCCTAAATAAACAAATAAACGGATATGCGGCCCACCTGTCATGCAGGCCTTGCATGAGGCGACAGTGGCTAAAGTACGGTTACAGCTTCCGCCCTCCTGGTGTGAATACACACCATGCAGGAACGCTAACGTCGCACTTCACACTCAGACGGAATGAAGGCTTCGGTGGAAAACGAGCTTCGACGGACGTTTTCACGCCGGGACATACGTGAAAATTATTCACATGTGATTCGGAGGAAACTCATCCCATCCATTAACCCCCCCCCCCTCCCCAAAACTCCCAGCAGCTCCTGTGGCATCAAGAGGCGCAAATTCGGTAGTTTCTTGCATCGTCTTACCAGCAGAACATTCGCGATGTGTGCAGTGAGGAGCGCGTAGACACCGCCGGAGGCGCCTACTAGGTACACCTGGCGGCTGGTGTCACAGACAGAAGTTCCGAGACTGCCCGCCAGGACACCGGCCAGGTAGACGGTGAGGACGCGGGCCGAGCCGTGCACCATCTCCAGCGGCAGGCCCACCACCAGCTGCACCAGGAGGTTGAAGATCAGGTGCCACCAGCTGCGGACAGGGCGAAATGCCAGATTCCAGCACTCCACCGTTCCCAGCTGCGCATGGGGGTAGGGAGAGTGTCGCGCGCCTGCGGAGAGAACAGGCGATACACCAGACAGCACAGCGGTGAGCACGTCAGCGTGAGCCAGCCGTCATTGGCACTCAACAGCCCACGCCCAACGGAGTCGCCTCAAACATTAAACCCAGTGCCTTTCAATCGCCGACGCGCCTACGTTCGGCTGCAGGGAGGCGGCGGCCGTTTCGCCCGCTAGGACGCCGCGCGCCGTCATGGAGGTGACAGAGGTCCGCCACCAGCCGCCCTCCACGCGCGGACGGTCTTTCACTATCCACACCCGCACTCGGCCAGCATGGCACTAACCACGCTCCTGACGCTGCTCGCTTTAAGGTTGCGTCATGCCGGACACCGCCCGCCCTCTGAGCACGTTATGCCGGACACTGTCCGCTTTCTGAGCACGTTATGCCGGACACTGTCCGCTTTCTGAGCACGTTATACCGGACACCGCCCGCCCTCTGAGCACGCTATGCCGGACACCGCCCGCCCTTTGAGCATGTTATACCGGACACTGCCCACCCTCTGAGCACGTTATACCGGACATCGCCCGCGCTTTGAGCACGTTATACCGGACACTGCCCACCCTCTGAGTACGCTATGCCGGACACCGCCCGCCCTCTGAGCACGCTATGCCGGACACCGCCCGCCCTCTGAGTACGCTGTGCCGGACACCGCCCGCCCTCTGAGCACGTTATACCGGACATCGCCCGCGCTTTGAGCACGTTATACCGGACACTGCCCACCCTCTGAGTACGCTATGCCGGACACCGCCCGCCCTCTGAGCACGCTATGCCGGACACTACTCGCCCTTTGAGCACGTTATACCGAACACTGCCCGCTTTCTGAGCACGCTATGCCGTACACTGCCCGCCCTCCGAGTACGCCTTGCCGGACACCGCCCGCCCTCTGAGCACGCTGTGCCCGCTCTCAGCAAGCGCACCGCCTCTGTACCTACTCAGTCTCTGAGACAGTTCGGCGTCCCCCACTCCGCCGTCTGACAAAGATAAAGCGAAAGGGCCTCCAGGCTGCTACAACCCGCTTCGACCCCGGTGAGGCCAGAACGAATGATAACAGCGTTGGGCTGTTCCACCAGTGACGAGAGTGAGCCTTACTAACCGGCCCGGTCCTTAAGCGCCTGCTGCCAGTGCTCGTCTGGCCTAATCCTAAGGGTACGGTCTGAAACACGTACGCCCACCCACAGACCCGGCGCCATGCTGCCTATTCCCCTCCCCCCACACACTGCATACTGGCTTTGGAGGGGGCGGGGGGGGGGGCGGGGTGTATGCCCATCAACAACTGGACTACTCTCAAGGGCTGGGGCATCATCAGCATCCGCAGTGCATGCGAGGATGACGTAATGCCGTGTAGGAGTGATTATGGTGCCGTGAGATTTAGCTATAAAGCAACCAGGGCCGTTTAGATTACGATGAAGAACTAAGTGATCGGGAGCTTTGGAAATACTTTTTGATCAATGGCGCTTAACACAGTTATCTAAGATTTGGAGGCGAGAGGATCCGTACTGGATCTCTGAAGGATGCGCGCCCGCAACGTCCGTAGCTCTGCGAAACGCCCGTAACTCTGCGCAACGCCCGGGGCTCTGCGCAGCGCACGGCCAAAGGCTGCGCGCGGCGGTTGTGACCGGCCAGAAGCCGACGGAGCGCCAGTGCGGCCCGCCTGACGTGGCCGTGAGGTGAGGGCTCACCTTGCATGCAGCACCATGTACGTGACGAACCTCCACAGCTGCCAGCGGCGATCGGGCCGGTACAGCAGCACCGAGTCGAGCGGCACCACCCCCATCGAGGTCAAGGGGGTGGCTGGGGTCAAGCGCGGGGTCGTGGCGCTCGTGGCACCACCGGCCGGGTGTAGTAGATGAAGAAGCCGAGCTGCAACGGCAAAATCGACTCAGACACATTGGTTCGCTGAGGCACAGATTAGTAACCGACTACATAACATCCATGATAAAGCTCGCAAAAAACACACAGGTCATGGATGCTCTTTACCACATTCTCTCACGGCAGACAAACGGGGTATTGCTTAGATGAAACAGCTTGTACCTCTTGAAGTTGAAGGGAAATGAACAAGCTTAACATTGCTGATAATTTTTATACACAGCCTAAAAGTTAACCTCATGTTCTGTTTTGTTCATGATCCATTTTCATGTTCAAATTGTCAGTGCCTGTGGGGTGCACGTACCATCTGCATACAAAAAGGCTACATTATGCGGTACTTCATAGCCGGAAATAGAAGAAAAAATATGAAGTCAGAGAATGTAGCCGATGTTTTATGAATAATGTGTGTGTGGTACCTTCTGGTGTATTGAAGGTTGGTTGCTGTCAACATAAACTCTCTAAGCCCAAAATGCCCAAACCAGGAGCTTACGGTCTTTCTTAATTCAATCCAACATTAAATTGTGTCTTCGTGTCCCAAAAGTAATCGGAAGCACGTTCAAATTTGCGGTAAGCTTTTCACTACAGCGTCAATTGACCCCCATGTTAATTTTAGAATCACTGGGATCGTTCTGTTTTAATATGTAGCATTGAGCATGCATTGCTTTGCTACGCCCCCTGGTTGCATGTATTACCGATGAATTCGGTTCATGGATGAATAAAAAAGCATAGTCCATTGCTTAAGTCTGTACTCAAAACGCATGACTGATGATGGTGTTTTCTTTCTTCAGCCTCAGCTTTTGCAAGCTGCGACGTGATGCATAGACGCAACTTAACTTAAGACCAACGCGGTATAGCGTGATGGTAAGTAAGGTCACCGCGGTCAAAATTCCAGGATGTCTGTTGTTTTGGTCAGAAATGTATTCGCTCTGGAGGGCTTCGCACTTTGTTCTACACTCTGGTGGGGGCAGTATGTGTCACCAGCCGCGTCCACACCCCAAAGGTTCTAGTTGGGCTGATGCCGTTAGTTCTTGGGGACGACCCATCGCTGGAGACGGACTCTGAAACCGATGACTGCCATTCTGGTAATTGCCAAACTGATGACTGCCTCTCCCCGCCACTCCGAGGTCCCAATGCCTCGATGTTTGTTCACGCCGGCGGGTGAAGATAGTATGCAGCTGTCGCGCGTAATATGGCATAGCATAATTGCAGTGACTTTCATGGCGAAGAGGCGTGATAGTTGAGAATGGACCGGCCGGTTAGACAGATAATTAAGGTTGGACCAACTGGGTCTTCATCTTTGCCACACCAAAGAAGAAACCGGTTGACATATTTTGACTAAATCGAATTAGTCACGTAGTAGGCGTATCGATCCCCCCCCCCCCCCTCCCCCAAGACATCGCAAATATTTGCAACGAACAAAGAAGTTCCATCCTACAACTGGAAACTGGATAACTGGATATCTGGATAACTGGATAACGGTGACCTTTGCTTCCAGGATGACATTCTTCATTTCTTGAGCCGCAGCGACGGGTGTTAAGAAACAGGCCCCAAAACATTCATACAAAAACGCCCTTCTCCCTTGGAGAGGCAGACTTCTGACGAGTGCTGCGGATAGCAGACAGCTCGGTCAGTGAGCAGTCCAAAGCTTTGTTCGCGTGACCAGTGCACTGCTATTGATTTGGCTGTTACGATCCACTGTGGTGCCAGTTTAGACTGCTATGTTTGGCGCGTGCCTTTAAAGCCCATGCTTTTTTGTAGTCCTCAGACTGCTTTGTGGAGCGGGCTTTTGAAGTCACAATAGGTTCAACAGGGGTGTTTCTGTTGCATGAGACAAATGACGAGTAAACCGAGCCAAAAATAGTGCATGTCCTAGGGGCACATGGAGACTGGAAACAACATTACCGTTGCATGCCTAATTTGTGCGGCCATTATTAGCATGTGTAATTAATGGCTGCAATGTCGTTTCGATAGCTCGTTTGGCTACGGCATGTGCCTTCCGATCCACCAGCACGTGGCGAGGTGGCTCCGAGTCGTTTATGCGCTCTCTGTTTGCCACTGGATGGAACGGCCTGCGTCGGCGGCACGGGTCCGCTACAGGTCAGGTGACGTCAGAGGGCGGGACGACCTGTGCCGAGCACTGCAGCGCGTTGAGCGTTCGACGCCAAATTCCGCCGTTGATCTGAAATTTCGCGGCCGGATGGCGGCGTCAGTGCTCACGTAGCCGTCACTGCCTTGAGTGGGGTCTGAGCACAGATATGGATATCCATTCAAAAGGATCGGACAAAAGACATTTGGAAAGCGGTCCTTACATTGGGAGCGTCATAGCCGTGGCCATCAAATAATCCCAAAGAAAGGTGGCTTTGCGTGATGCTGAATTTTTCCCCGGTTTTGTGAGATGTCTGAAAATAGAAAATTGTGGGCCAAAACCAGCTTGGGGAGGGGGAAATCACCCATGGGCGGGCCAGGGCCCTCACAAAGCATTACAAACTGATACGCTGCTAGTGCGGTCAAGCCCGTTCCCAGCTCGGGGCATAAGCGCCGGGTTTTCCGCCATGCCGCCAGCGTCAGCCTGTTCGCAGAGGCGAAGTGGATGCTTCGAGTCCATTCGATAGCCAATCATTTTCGTCTTAAATTGGGCGCACCGCAAACGGCTGGAGCGTCTCCAAGGCTCCCTGACGAAGGCCAGAGTCGGCCCGCTCGAGTCACGACTCTCCGACGCGTTCGCTGGCCACAGTAGGGCCAGGCCAGCATCGCTAAGCTGGGCGGCACGGAACGCCCTCGATAGACGGCTTGGTGAGATGGCAAACGGGGTGGAAGGCCTTGGGCCACATTTAATTGTTCTTACCAAATCCTTTTTCGTGACAAACTGAGGCAAAAATTAAGGAGAGAGCCCATCTCCTGCCAGGAGTCAGCCGTGACTTTTGCAACACCTCAGTCACCACCGGCAGATCCGCGTGCATTGTCTAATATCGTCACGGAGCAGGCTTGGAGATGGCGACGGTTGAGGTGACTACGACGTTACCCTCCTGAGAAAGCGTGTTGTGTTGTTGTGATGCGCTGCGTTGTGTTGGCGTTCGCAGACTTCGGTGTCACACCTCACACTAGCGTCACCAGTATAGCCAACAGGTATTGCATATCAGTTTGTCCTGGCCAGCGTCGTGCACTATGAGCAGCCAACTGGCTGGGCGCGGCATCCAGCCGCTACTGACGTCACACCACATGTGACGTCATGCATCTGTGACGTCACATGCCCAGTCGCCTACACCACCCGTCA
>NW_023596448.1:14152879-14471154 GCF_011947565.3 Pollicipes pollicipes | reverse complement strand
TCGCCCCCCGGCTGAGCCCCTGCCAAGGTGAGGGTGGTGGCCGGCACGCTCCAAAGACAACAGCGCCTGACTCATAGGTGATTTGGCGGCCCAGCCAGCGCCGCCACCTGCGTGCCCGCCGTGTGTGCAGGAGGGGTGGGGGGGGGGGGGGGGGGGACGCAGCCGACGGACGAGCGCGACGCGCCTGGCTGCTGCGCTGTTGAACAAGATTTCTGCCAATTTGCGCTGCCGGAAATATGTTTTTTTTCATCGCTTACTAGGCAAGTATTGGATTGGTCGACCCGAAAAAGGTCGCCCATTCAACTAGCGGCGGAAGCACGGCGGAGGATACAGATGACAGATGAACATGTGTCGGATATTTCACAGTATTTGACGCGGAGAGATGGAACAAATCGTGCCGAACTGCGCGTGAGATCTCTTTGAAGGACCTCTTTGAATTGTGAAAATGTGTCTCCTTGAATCATAGCAACGCGTCGGGATCCTGTCTGGCGTCGAATGCAGGGGGCTGTTCTGGAAATTAGCAACGTTGCCTTGTAGCTTATAGCGGAAGGTGGACAGTTATCTTCATTTGTGCCCTACAGATCCGTAATCCACAAGCCCCCGAAGATGGCAATAAAAGGGTTGCACATCATAAAGTGCATAGCATGGCTCTTCATTTTAGACCAAACTCACAAACTTGTCTGGGCCATGGCAACAACACAACCCTGCTGGCACGTCTGCCCATCTCACCCCGAAACAGCCCTGGACCGGCCACCTGCCTGACAAGTTCGCCTGGTCTAATTCTGGCAGCATGTTTTGGTTCGCGTGGCTGCATCTGCCAACTCGGCGACCGCACGTCCTTCAGGCGGACGACTCCGTGATAAACGCCTGCAACTCTTGCGGTCGTCAGTCACGCTGCTGGCGCGCCGGGCGATCCGGCGCCGGCACTGGTGCTCTACAACGACGGCTTGCTGATAACCACAGACATGTTGGGCTGGGCGCAGAGGTCGCCGACGCGCAGCATGGTGACAGACAGCTGTGGCGCGCGTGCACACTGCGGGCTGTTTTGGTGGGCGGAGTAGACTTAAGTTTCACCGTCACGGACTGCGTTTGGTGTGGTGCTTGGGTGGAAAGGTACCACCAGGATAACCAATCCAAACAAAGAAGATTGTAAGCTATCACAGAAAGCTGATAATGACTGACACAAGCATACTCGGATATGCATCCATGAACTACACTTACAAGGGAGCGCAGTTTCCTCCCTCCTAATCTTCGGAACCAAAGGGCGATTTTCTCTATTAAAAATGTAATGCATGGGCTTGGATCGAACTTCCCAGATATAATTTGGATAGGCTGAATGTCATATGACTTCACAAGGTAGATCAAGTGAAAGGTTTTGAGATAGCTGCGATCACTCGGCGTCGGTGTGCCAACGGCCGGTTTGGGAGAGAACGGCTTTTGGAACGCTGGCTGCTAGGCTAAGCAAGTCAGCTGATAGCGGGATGAATGGCGCCGCATCACTCCATGCATCTGCAGGCGAGAAATCAAGGTGTTCCAAAGAACAATGCAAGCGTACGAGTACAGACGTGTCGTCATTGAAAACCGGCAGGGAGGCCACACATTGGTATCGTCTTGACGTCGCCGTCAGATGGCAGGTGCGATCCGTCAAATGACAGGTTAGAGCAAAAGATCGCAGTAAACTACCGTCAGATGGCAAGTGAGAGCTGTCAGATGGCACGGGCTAACATAGCGCAAGCGAAATATCAGGTATCGACGCTGGTCCCAGCAACTAGAGCATATGAGAGGAAGGCTGAGCACTGCCCTTGGTTAGAAATTGGAATTAGGTTGAGGCTCATGCTGGGCATTGTGGGTTCATACAGATTTCTGAGCAGATTACCCTTTTTAATCTGTGTCTGCAATTCTATCCCGAGAGAAGTGGAAGTGTTCGTTGCGGTAGAGGGCGAAGCAAAACAGTGATGGAACCTAGGATGCGTGGGTGACGACTGAGAATTAAACGAGCGTGACTAAACAGTAATTGACGCGATGCGACGCATCCTTGCGGTCAGACTCTAAATATAGCACTGTTCAGCATCAGATGTGACATATCGGAGAGTGATTCGGGTGTTGTATGCGTTGTGGAAGTTGTTGAGTAAGGGGCATGATTGTAACTTACTTGGAGGTCTGTGGGCTAATAGGTCAGTGTAAAGTTGGCAAATCGTTGGTAGCCTACACACTGTACAGCCCAGGTTGGATCATTATCTGGATCAACTAACGGGACGCCAGATTGCCGTAAGGGGGGGGGGGGGGGGTCACAGGAGCGGCAGATGTATGGTCCAGCTGCTGCCGACATTAAGTTAGACCCAAAAAGGTCCCGCGTTGCATGAACAGGTATGTACTAAAGCGGTGGTCTGAAACTTCGCGGTTCGCTGCTGCAGATAGAGTGAGTGATGTCTCCTTACAGTGTGACGCCACCCACAGTCGATATGGTAGCGTCATTTTGCTATTGCGGAACCTGCCACAGACAACGAACTGAAAAGTAACAGTGGGAGTTAGACTTTAAAGATGATTATGGACTTCCTGGTAATATCAGCCTAGGAACAATATTTTACAGGTGGGTGAAGTCACGGGGAAAGCTCCTCCATGACATTTGGAGATATGCTGCCAGCGTGAAGGCACTTTCTATTTTACGCCTTGTCAGAAACAGGGCAGTGAATTGGCGTGTAGGATGCAAGTGTTAACCATTTACATCGCACTTCTGGGGACCGGTGCGGTCACCAGGACATGAGACGGGCCGGTTGGCTGCGGCTGGTCGAAGATGCTCACCATGATTTACTTGCACCATGCAGCATTAAGAATATTACCACCGTAGGTAGCGAGACAAAAACTTCTCACCCCATTTGACAGCTGGATGGAGTGAGGACTAGACGTCATTTTTCAACGTAAGGCACATTGCTTTTCTTAGAAATGCTTTCTATTTCCTTTTCCATTTCCACTGCTGGGACCAACATCAGAGTTGACGCCAAAACTATTAAAAATGTTGGGTCCGCTGTGATTTTCAGCCAAGCTAGTATAAAGAATAACCTGCTTGCTAAATCTAAATATATGCATATATATATATATATATATATATATATATATATATATATATATATATATATATATATATATATATATATATAATATATACGTATATATCTCGTATATATATATGTATATATGCATATACGAGACGTGTATGACGTATATATATATATATATATATATATATATATATATATATATATATATATATATATATATACGATGTGCTGATGCACCAGGGACATTTGTTGCACGAGATCGAGCATTTCCTTTAATGAGTTAAACATGGGGATAAGTGAGCATATGTATAAATAAGGTACGTTGTAATACATCATTACATACACCAACACAAGACAATGTGTTCTCCGTTGTGTTTGGTTAAGACTAAACAGCCCCAGAAGCTGAAGCCATGCATAGAGTCACATCACAATCCACCAGAGCGATCTTGTGCTCAGTGTCGCATCACAATCCACCAAAGCGATCTTGTACTCAGTGTCGCATCACAATCCACCAAAGCGATCTTGTGCTCAGTGTCGCATCACAATCCACCAAAGCGATCTTGTGCTCAGTGTCGCATCACAATCCACCAAAGCGATCTTGTGCTCAGTGTCGCAATCACAATCCACCAAAGCGATCTTGTGCTCAGTGTCGCATCACAACCCACCAAAGCGATCTTGTGCCCAGTGTCGCATCACAATCCACCAAAGCGATCTCGTGCTCAGTGTCACATCACAATCCACCAAAGCGATCTTGTGCTCAGTGCCACATCACAATCCACCAAAGCGATCTTGTGCTCAGTGTCACATCGCAATCCACGAGAGCGATCTTGTGCGCAGTGTCACATCACAATCCACCAAAGCGATCTTGTGCGCAGTGAAAATAGTCATGGTTAGTAACCTCGTAATAGTCACTGTGCTGACCAGATTTTAAACCCAGAAAATATAGTAGAGGTGATTGGATCTCCCGGCAGTTCATGCGGCTAAGTGGCCGAATGTTTACACCTCTGAACTTGCAGGTTAATCGATGGGCCGTGATTTGGCGTTGAATTGAAAAGATGACGTCAGAGAAGCGCCGTACGGCTTATGGTCTGTGTGAGAGCGGCCGCACCCACGTGAAAACTACAACCTCCAACTTACAGAGCGGAGCATCGGAGATATGCCGCACGGGCCGTGGGGCTCAGCTGGCACGCGCCAGTCTGCTCTGTAGACTTCCCTGTTACTGCATGCTAATAATATGCATGCATGAGGGACTTACATCGAGAAGCAGCCTCGCATGCATGGCCGACGCTGATCTGCTGATCAAGGCGAGCCAACAAGACTTGGGCGTCGTTTGTGTTGAATTGGAGAGATCAATAGAGATCTTCGACCGTGCGAGGTGTTCAGAACTGACTTGACTGCGGTGATCGTCGAAGTTTGTTATGGTGGCCTTGTGTTCTACACACCAGGTGTTTCGCGCGTGCCAGCCTTATGACACCATGGCGAGGAATTTACGGGTAAAGAATCAAAACCGCCGACTTTAGATTACGTCACTATCAAGGAGCTCAGGAGCATGATCGCTGTAAAAAGCTTTTAAGATATCACTCGCATAATTATTGTTTATGAACAACAAATAGTAATGTAAATAATACCTGCAATCGCCATACTCAGAATGTGATACTGCACTCATATTAGAAGATTTTAATGATATAGACTCACGGGGCAAAACCTGGGAACCATTTTTAGCTCCTGCAGTCGGGCTAGCTGGGTGAAGGGATCGCTAGTTGGCGATCCCTTCACCATGCATCTCATCCTGTGCGTTCCAGCGTGTGTTTGATCTGTCGGCTTCGATTATCGAGGCGGGCCACCTGATTACCCTAGGAAAGCTCAAAGGCGCTCATTTTAAAGACTATCAAATCGGTCAGAGCGTAATCACACAGGAGCGCGGTCCACAGCCAGCTACATCACTTTAGAAGCGCGTGACTCGTGGCGCGTCACGCGTGTACGCTGCGCCACGGCGCTCCATTGAGATCCCAGTGACGTCACGCATCCGGCGCAGGCCGTGACGTGGCCTTCCCCTATGACACAGCGAGCTAAATCCGCCCCGCCGCCAGCCTGCGTCGATCAGAAGCGGGCCGCCGCCGGCGCCAGCGTCGCCGGCAATATTTGGATTCGTTGACGAGCGGCTGACTTTGGCAGCTGGTGCGTCGGCTGACCTGGTACGTGGGTGCCGGCGGCGGGCTGGGCCCTGCTCGCTCGGCGCGCGTGAGCCAGAGACGGGCTGGGGCTGCCAGGTGGCGGTGCATCGGACGGGCAAGAGGGATCTGCAGCATCCGGCAGAGGTAGGCATCGGCGGCGCTCTTGGACCCCAAACCCATAGTGGTGCTGGGTGGCATCAGTGGTACTCCTGAGTCCTACGCCCTTGGTGGTGACGGGTAGCATCGCTGGCACTCTTGGGTCCCCTGCCCTTGGTGGTGCTTGGTGTGTATTTTGATGTAACAGCTGTATATGAAATTTAGGGGCGCGCGTAAAACACATCTCCCAGCTGCATTGAAGTAATTCCTGAGCTTGCGTATACTTGAGTAACGCTAGGTTTGAGGCGTTACAAAACGTTTGGAAGTAACGATCATTAGTTATGGACTGAAAAGAAAGAATGGGCGTTGCCCCCTGTAAGTGCAACATTCCTTGACGATAAGGGGCTGCTTGCATATGGCACGGCGACAATCGATCCACTCCATCCGTCCACAATGGCGTTTTGACGCAAACGCAAATCTACTTTTGGTTATATGAAGTCATGAAATTGTTCATTCTGGCACAATTAATCGGCACGGAATTACCCGCCTGTCACGCTCAAGCGAACAAACCAGTAACTCTTTCCGCTGTCTGGTGCGTAAATTATCGCCGAGCATTGAACCGGCAAACTAGACCTTTGCACTGCGAGTCAGATTCATATACAGTTAACATAGCGTTGGCTCTGCCGCAGAGGTAAAATGGTTATTGCACTGTTCTCATACTGGCGCCACACGCCTGGAGAAGCGTTGGCACTTGGCTCAAAGCCCAACATAATGTGCTATCTCACGGAGCAGTTGTAAAACATGTGATTGGGCCGGCGCCCGCTCCAGGAAACAAGCTTGGCTTTTTCCTGACATGACACATCCGCTGACAGTGACTTACAGGCGCAGATGCGCCCAGCGCGTTTGGGGGATGCTGTCATGGCGCTCAAACTGCGCGCTGCTGACGACAGCCCCAGACCAACCGTGCTTGATGGTGACAGCCCCAGGCCAGCCGTGCCTGATGGCGACAGCCCCAGACCAACCGTGCTTGATGGCGACAGCCCCAGACCAACCGTGCTTGATGGCGACGTCTGACCGTGGGATTTGCCTTCCATGGGCTAGATAATCCCGAGCCCCTGCGACGTCGGTGGGCCGTGGGCTTTACCCTCTGTGAGCTTACGACAGTGACTCGTCGGCTAGACCCTACCCGAGCCTCTGTGACGTCAGTGGGCCGTGGGCTTTACCTTCCGTGAGCTTCGACAGTGAATCGCGGGCTAGACCCTACCCAGGCCTCTGTGACGTCAGTGGGCCGTGGGCAGATTCAGTCACTCTGTAGGCGGATCCGGGACCCGGCTGGGCCTCTGTGGCGACGGTCGGCTGAGTTAGTCAGCTCTTTAAGCAGGTCGTGTTTTGACGGTGGGAATGTTTTCGGGCGCGGACGTGCGTCATTGGGCGCAGGCAGGCGATCCCAGCCGAGGCATCCATTACAGGGGGCACATTGGGCACAGGCAGGCGATCCCAGCCATAACATGCATTACAGGGGGCACATCGGGCGCAGACAGGTGATCCCAGTCGCGACAGCCATTGCAGGGGGCCGGGGGTACCTAATCTAGGTGCAGCTTTCCAATGTCCGGGTCGAATGGCCCCGGTCAATGTCGTCAATGAATGGAAATGGCGGACTAGTTTTGGATGCCGTTTTGGAGAAGCCGGTGTGGAGTAACCAAGCTGATAACCAGGATCCTCCATCTCTAGCTGGCTTAACTCGCAGCGAACTGGCAGGCGGACGCCTTAACTCACAGCGGACTGGCTGGCGGACGCCTTAAAAAGACTAGGAGAAGCCATCTGGGCTGCTGAGCTGGTCTCGGGCTGAGCTTCCCCGACCTTAATCCATCTGATCCAGCACGTTCAAATTCATGCTGCCATTCAGCCTGCCGTTTTCCAAGTTCTGAATCCGATCCGATTGATCCCATCAGCCGTCGCCGTTGAGGGAGCGCCTGCCGACAGAGCCCGCCGCGCCCCGCATCACCGCACGTCCCGCCGTTGAGGGAGCGCCTGCCGACAGAGCCCGCCGCGCCCTGCATCACCGCACGTCCCGCCGTTGAGGGAGCGCCTGCCGGCAGAGTCCGCCGCGCCCTGCATCACCGCACGCCCTCTGTCTCGCAGGCGGGGCGAGCGAACAGGATGGCGTCGACCACCAGCTCCCAGTACCGGCATCAGGAGAGAAGTGTCACCGGCCGGCCCGGCAGGCCGGAAAACTGGGATCAGCAGCTCGGTAAGCCGGTGGCGGAGGTGGCAGGTCACGGCAGGCCACCGGGCGCGCGGTGGCCTGCCGTGACCTGCACACCGGGCGCGCGGGTGGGGACCGGTGGTCATGGCCGCGGCACGCGCCTGTAAGAAGCCAACGGCCGCAGGGATAATCTGTGCGCGAGGCGGTGCTTATCAGGCTTAGCGATTTTTAAAAGTTTTCGGTGACAGCATGCTTCTGCATCTACGACTGCAGACGGTGGTGTTGTGTTATGCAAAAGCAGCGGTGAAAGCATGTGATAAAAGGTTAGATCTGCTGTGACACATGTAAAAATGAACTATTCGTTTCTGAAAACTGTGCATGAAAATAACTGACTGAAAACTTTGCTTTGGCTCACACATGGTTCATGGAGCGTTTCCATATCTTTGCCCATGAAACAATTTGTTTGGGAATATAAGGGAATGTTGGGAAAATTTGGGAAAACCCAAGCTTTGCAAACTGGACTAAAAATTATTGTGGATTTTCCAAGGTTTTTCGATTGAGCTCCTGCCATCGGCTATCACTTGGAGAAATTTTAGGTTTTCTTAAATTTTCTTCCTTGACCATCGTATTTGGGATTTGCCTGATGAGGCCATTCTTCAGTGCGCAATCGCCATAGGCAGTTCTGGGAGCGCTTGGAATTCCCTGACGGACATTTGGGGGAAAGGCTTTGGGATCAGATCAGATCAGATCAGAGCACCATTGGGATCAGACATGTTTCAGGGTGGAGTCGCCATAGGCCGCTTGGTGAGCTCACCGGACACCCCGGTTGAGGACCCGACGCTCGAACACCCGACCCGGCCTTCCGAAAATAAAAAGGAAACAGTCTGGAATAGGTTGGCGATCCCTTTGCCAATATCTTGACAAACTTCTGGAGCTTTCCCAAGCATTTCTCAACTGGAAAGGTCGGAAGCCGATAGGGATACCTCGAGTGAGATCGAACCAAAACTGCTTGCTGAGTAATATCTGGAAATCTGTTCGCAACAGCCACACACGCAGCACCCACCAGTCCCTGCAGTCGCATAAGTAGCACGATCCGGCCGGTCTGCCGTTGCAGACACACTGCTGTCGGACCTGAACGAGAGCACGGGGCCGGGGCAGGGCGGCGGCCCGCCGGCCCGCGGCGGCGCCCCCGTCCAGGGCGGCGCGCTGCCAGGCTCGGAGGACTTTCACGAGCGCTGCGAGTACACCAGCCCCGATCAGCGCACGCGTACGGTGGAGGAGCGCAGCCAGCGCACGGCGCGCGCTGGCGACGGCGTGAGTTTGCCGTCGACTCCGACGGAACCAGGCGTCGAACTCGACGCTGGCGGCGTGTCGGCTCACCGCCGCCGGCCGCCCAGGTGTTGTTGCACGTCCGTAATGTCAATGTTGATGAGCACGTGGTGGATTTAGCACTGATGGCAGTGAGGTCATATAACGCGTAGTAGCGCCTTGGGTGGTAGCGATGTGCTGGCGGGGCACTTGTCGTACATCGTGTTGGAACCAAAAGCGCCGATGATGACGGGTTTACAGCAGGTGCAGCATGATCACCTGGCCGGGTTCACACTATGCGTCATGACGGCTCATTAGCCCTGGCTGCCCCAATGCTCCTGCGTCGTGTTGACCTCCACTGTAAGCTAGGTTCGGGTGGGCCGGCGGAGCCTGACCTGTGCTGACCTCTTTCCAGAGACAGATGGTCGCCAGACAGATGTACAAGTCTTCTCACTCTAGCAGCACCGGCCAACTGGCGGTCCTCCCCCCAGGTGAGCAGTAAACAACAGAGTGTCCTTGATTAAGGTATTTGACCTGCGTGGTAGCTTGTGCTGCCAGCGGTTGCAATGTTTGATAGTTGTGAACGCAAGGTATCGGCTGTTTGCACCGCACGAAAACATCGTTTCCTCTGGTCGTTAACCAGGGAGTCAGTGGTGCGCGCACATAGCGAGGAGGCCTTATGACACTTTTACCTCTGTAGGGTTTAGTTTAAAGATTTGATCCGTACTTTAGTTCACGGATCATTGAAAGGGAAAATGACGATCTTTGGCCAGAGTTCTGAATTGTTAACGACGTTAAATACGCTTTAAATTTGTAACGGCACATTCGCGATATTCCAGCCCCAGCATTTGATACGACGCCAACGAAGGAAAATGGCGTGGACATGGATAGCCTGCTTGATCAAATCGACGTTTCAAACAATACGACAGCCTCAAGTAAGTCAAGAGATGGGAGCAGTTCTGCTGGGCACTTCCATCATTGAACATGTAGCGTGAAAATGAACACTGTAATTTGTTTCCTCGCCAGCCAAATCGGAGGACCCATAGTTCACTACCTTAGTGTCCTTTACGCGATTGTCTGGCCCTGTCAAGGCTGCATCGACCATGCGATTGTCTGGCCCTCCCAAGGCTGCATCGGCTGTGCGATTCAATCAGAGATATCACATCATCAGGCGTACATCAAGCACATCGTGCGAGTCTGGAGCTCACTTGTTGCCCGGCCTGTTTCCAGATGCAGCTCCGCGGCCCCATTCCAAGGGGTGAGCATACCGCGCACGCGACACGTCGCCAACGATACCACGCACGCGGCGGGGACGCCGCAGCGACAGCTGACTGAACAGCATGCAGCAAATATGCCACAATGTGCCGATGGCATGCTTTGAGAACGTTCTTATGATATGCAATGTGGACCGTTGGAATGTGGATATCGATACTCAGCTAGGCCAGCGTTTGCTTGCGTACCATTTGGCCATGCGGACATGGCACACATCCCGTTTCTCCAAAGGCTACCCTGCCCAATAGCGGCGAGACTTATCTGCAGTCTGATGTGTGGCATCTTCCTCCCTCTCTCTCGACGTGGTTGGGGTGGCGACCGCACTGACCCTCACCTCCCTGCCCTGTCGCCACAGTCGGTCGCCGGGGCTGCCGGACGAGCCGTCGCTGCTGGTGCCGGACATCAGTCAGCCGGCGCCGGCCGGGCACATGCGCGTCACCAAGTACCAGTACCGCAGCTCCCAGCAGCGCTCCGTCAGCCCGCAGCCGGCGCCGGCAGCGCCCCATCCCGACCTCACGCCTCGCGACATCCGCGACGTCCTGTCCAAGCCGTGGCCGGCGGTGCAGGCGCCGCCGGCGGTGAAGACGCCGCCGGCGGTGCCGCCCAAGCCGCGGCCGACGCCGCGGGAGCCTGAGCTCACGCACATGACGGTGACGGAGCGCTCCAGCGCGGCGTCCTCGCTGGACCGGGTGCCGGCGCCGCCGCCGCAGCAGCCCGGCACCAACACCACCATCAACTACCACATCTACAACTATGGCGCCGGCGGCCCGGACGGCCCGCCGACCGCCCCCGACTCGGGCGTCAGCACCCTGGAGCGGTACGAGACCCGCCAGCAGAGCCCGCCGGGACCTCTCAGCCAGCCCTGGCCGCCGGCCGGCCCGGAGAGCACCGTCAGCAGCCTGCAGCGGTACGAGATGCGCCAGCAGAGCTCGACGGGCCCCGCCAGTCGGCCCTGGCCGCCTGCTGGGACCGAGAGCTGCGTCGAGCGACACGAGACGCGCTCGCAGGCGGCGCCGGCACCGCTGGGCCGGCCGCCCTCGCCGTACGACACGCC
Source organism: Pollicipes pollicipes (assembly GCF_011947565.3). NCBI lineage: Eukaryota > Metazoa > Arthropoda > Thecostraca > Pollicipedomorpha > Pollicipedidae > Pollicipes > Pollicipes pollicipes. Next base: position 14,459,985 of record NW_023596448.1, on the reverse strand, counting down.
CTACCCGGGTCCGCAGGCGGAGCGGTACCACACTCGCACCGTCACCACGGAGATGGAGCGCACCCTGCTCCGGGTACGACGGCGCCGGCGCCGAGACGACCAGGGAAGACGGAGCGCCGAGGCCGCTGGTGCCGTCCGGACCGCAGGTGGGGCTAGGAGCCGGGGAAGGGATTCTGTTGCCGTTTTCTTTGGAACTGACTTATGCGGCACTAAAAGTGGGATATTTCGGTCGCGTGCTCACCAAGTGGTAGAGGTTTTATTGATTTTCGTAGGACTGGTGGTTAAAAGCATAATCGATTAACGCTGGATCCTAAATAAACAGACGCGTGCAACCCAACTACGCCTAGCGCCTGTACAAATGTTTGCGAGACGTGCTTGTATTTTGTCTACGGTGCTCTGAGTCACATCGAGCCTGATGTTGTGAGCCTCCTGCTGCCTTAACTAAAACTAACCTGAAACTGTGTAAACTCGACAGGGCGTCTCGTCCAAACTGATTCAGCATATCAATTACACAAGCCGTACATGCATTAAGTTGTGCGTCAGCTACCAGAGTTCATCACCTACGTTTAAACACACAAGCTGCACCAGCTCCACTTTTTCAGAAGTTGCACTTGAGTCACGCAAATTGAACATCGCGCCTGCTTTCAGTGAGTGATGCCCCGCTGTGGTCGTCATGACCGATACAGCAGCGCTGCTCTCCTGCAGCAGAGCTGACTGCCCAGACCATAGGCCTCAGTTAGTGGCACCCTGCTGCGGTTGACATGACAGACATAGCAGCGCTGCTCTCCTGCAGCAGAGCTGACTCCCCCGACCGCAACAGTTGCCAGGTCGGCACTATGTCTGACGGACGACCCCCTCCCCTGGCGCTCCAGGACGGCACGTACGCGGACGGCCCGCGGCGCCGTGACGTCAGCTCGAGGTCAGTTCAGGTCACCGAGCCGGCCGGCAGCGGGCCGGACGCGGAGCGGCCCCAGGTGGCGCACTCGCAGGACCAGCAGCAGCGCGCTACGCCCGGCGTGTACTACCCGCCGGACGACGCCGACTGCGAGACCAAGGTACCTCCACTACGGAGAGCTCCGACCGAGCAGCGGCAGCGCTCGGAAACGCCAGTCACCGTCGCCATGGGGGCATGCCTGTTTTAAAACTGCCGCGTCTCACTAGCCAACGGAGTGCGCTCAACTGTCCGCTTTTTCTAGGTCTTCGCGGAGAAGCTGGGCAAAGCCTCCCCGTGATGGCATTGGAATGCGACGAGACGGACTTAATCAGAGTTGGAAGAGTGTGCTGTGCCCAGCCCGTTTTGCCTGCTGACCCGAGACTCGTCCCATTGTACCCAACCGCGTAATGGGGTCATGCATACATGCACAAATGCGCTGACTGTGCTTTTGTACCGGCATGACGTTCAGCGAGACAAGGACAGGGTTAGTTCAAAGCTCTCCTCTACCCTGGATGTATGTAGTAAAGTGTGTCTGCAGCGAAGCGGATATGGGTATAAGACCGGTGAGGGGGAGAGGGCCCCGCTCCGCCATTTGACATTTCTGCTTCTGGCTGTGCTGAACTCTTTTCGTCCGTCAATGACCATTATAGGGCTACGTGAATAGGGCTACAGGGATACATTTTGGGTAGCACTAACGTGTTTCAGGCAAAGAGACGCCAGCCTTGGCTTGGAGCTTGGCTACTAGTTGCACCGTTGCTAAGTATGGGGAATTTGCGTGCAAAAAGTTCCTCATTGGAGGCATTCCACTCATGGTTTCCACGTCAGAACACTATGCAAACACTATTGTCTACTTTAAGCACAGAGGTAGGAGGTGTGGCACCGACTCCCACTCCACCTAGAGGCCATTCGACGAGGCCCCTGCGAGTGTTCAGGAGTAAATCTAAGCGGGGGTAGCCGTGAGGTCAACTCAGGGCTGACAGTCAGCACATGCTCACGACTAGAATACAGCGATGCCGGGTAAGGAGAGGACAGGGCAGTGGATGATACCTCATTCCCAGTCGTGTACCAACTTTCACTGGTGCGGCTTTTACCGTCACGATGCCTTTCAGTTCAAGACTAAAGAATCGCACAAGAACGGCAACACCAAGACGGGATTCAAGGCAAAGGGCAAGTACAAAGCACATGGAGGCTCCAAGCAGAAGGAAGACAAGGGAGGCAAGACGATCCCCATTTGTCTCCCCCTGTGTGGCGGTGCGGCGTGCAGCATTATGTAGGGTGACATCTAGTGGTGACATTCAGAACTCGGCCGGGTGGTGCCATCTGTTGATTGAACTCGAACTACAGCTGCGCGTATCACCCGGCGTCAGCGTGTTTTGCTGGCGCCATGATCGAGTCGGACCGTACGAACGCGCTCAACGTGCAACTGCGATGACCAAACGCTTTACGCCTGAGGGTTATGGAGGCATCGACGGCAGTGTTGAGCGTGGACGGGGCATGTGAAGCACTCTGTGTTTTGAGGGCAAAACTGGTGCATTCATGTCACAATCTGTACGGATCGAATGCCGACACGTTGGCCGGAAGGATCGCCACGCAGTGTTTGAGAATGAATGGCCCGTTCATGGCACTGGGCCTGCCCCCAAAGAAATTAATCTCGAAGTTGGTAGGCGGAACGTCACAGCATACTCCCTAACTCCGTTGGCAACGTTGTTGCCCGATTTTCTCTGTTGTGCTGTAGAGTTACCGATTTTAGGCCAAAACGCGGTCTAACTGAAGTTGCATACTGCATAGTGGTATTTCCATCATTACAGCGTTTTAGTGGACATGATAGAGAGGAAGACAACGCAGAACAGAACGGCAATTTAAGCGTTAGCGTTGTGTTACGACAGAAATCATGCTTTTTGGGTTCAGTTTTCTCCTTGCTCTGAGCGAATAGATGGGAAGCCTTTTGGGGCAGGGACAATTACTTAATGAGTGCGATCAGGAAAAAGTTTCCTTATAAATATCCAGCAGGAGGCGCATCAAAGCTAATTGCGAAATTATTTTTGCAATGCGCCCTCTTGCCTTCTTGCCTGCCTGCGCTTTTACTGAGAAGACACCCAATCAACTCCTGGTAGAGTCAGGGCAAATGTTGACTGAGGGTGCACAGAGTGTTGTTTGCAGACTGCTGTCATTTTTAACGTTGAGTGTTTGGTCTTGCCAAATGTTCTAGTCATCGTCTGACTCCGCACAGTGCATGAAGCTTGGAAAGAATGAATAACTCCCTGGACACGCGACAAAATCTGAATACAGATGTTTACCAGGGAGCGTTGAGGTTTTGTTTTAAGCAGCAGTGTTGAGGGCGCGCAACTGAAGGGCCGAGGGCAACGCCCGCCAACGTAAGTGAAATATGTTAGTTCCCCTGCTTGTCCAGTGGTATGAAACTGCAACTGAGAGCGCTTGGAGCACTAACTCCACCTCTCTGTGAGCCCTCCGCCCGTAGACGTTGCTTTTGGGGCCCTACACTTTTGATGGGGCCCCATTTTTCAACCCTCTCGGGAACACTCGATCGTTCGAGGTCTCCCACATTGGGTTTTAGGTACTTACTATCTTAATGGAGGGCCCTATGCTCCGATCTGGGGCATTTGATAACCTGCTTGGGTGCAGTCAAACTTTCGGTGGGTCTCCACACTGGGTCATGGGTACTTCTTATTTGAATGGAGGGCCCTACGCTGTTGTCGGGGGCCCACCTGTTGAGCTGTTCGGGCCGGTGGTGGATCCAGGGGACACGGGCCATGCCCCTCCCCTTCTGCCCCGAGGGGTCACAGGCTCCGAAGAGACTCATAGCCTGCTGAACGGACGCAGTTTCCTGACACAAAATAACAAAATTGGACGTCTTTAGACTTCCAGACAACCAAGAAACGTCGCAAGCCAAAGTGAGAAGCTCATGCACAGACAGAGGTCATTCTTCCCTGAATAATGTGACATGCTGCATGTGCATGCCCTGGTGATTGTGCATGTGCTTTTGGTGTCTCTTGCTACACTGGCTTGCATGGTGGTTGCTTGCTGCATGCAGTCGTAGACGCTCTCGTTGCTTCATGTTGTATGCTCCTATGCTGGCTCCCAGGGCTGCACGCTGAGTATGGTTGGTTGCCAGGTAACGAGTCCTTTGCATGTGTTGCAGAACAAGTGTCAGGCTGGACGGTGTGCTACTTTCTGAATAAACCTCAGTTTGACAGTTGGCATAATAAGGGAGTGGTGCTTGGGGATATTTTGAGGCTCATCGCGCTGTCCAGAGGCCCTACGCAGTCGCCGGAGGCTCTGTATGTCCTAGATCCTCGACGGCATGGTGTGCCTCTGTCCAACGGCTCACGACGCGGCCAACAAGGGGATAATCCGCGTAAGCTGCGTGGCTACATAGATGCTGCATCATCACGGTGCTAAACAGGCGTGTCTCCTTGCATACTGCACGGCGCAGCCCAGTCAAACCCACGTTGAAACTAGATGGTTATCTGGAAGGAAGATGGGTGAGGTGGAAAGTTGGTCAAACAATTCGCAGATGGGTGAATATTGTTTTTGTAGTTGTATTTTTTTTTTGCAGGTCAGTGGCAACGATGTGCTTTGCCTTAAGATGCATTAGATCATTAGATTGTCAATCCAGTGGTTGCGACAAGAGCCGGTGTATTCATGCTTGCGTTATGGTATGAGGATTTCGACGGGTTTGCCCCACTATTTACGATGGTTGTTGATCTGAGGCTGATGAATGGGGGCGGCGGTGGCCCCGCTTACCTGCGCCCCCCCCCCCCCCCCCCCGCCGGCGAGGCGCCACGGCCGCCGCCCGCCGACCGCAACAAGAGTCGGCGTGTCGTAGGGTGTCTGCGCTGTGCCTGGGACTGCGGGGCATAACGCATGGTCGGCGTGCGGCAGCCTGCGCTTCTGCCGCCGCGCGCGTGCGGTGCTAGGTGCTGCTGGACGCCGCCACGCACCGCCGGCGCCATTTGCGAGGCCCGCTGCGGGAACCTGGGCGGATGCGCGTGGCCGTGCCTACACTGTATTGAAAGAACAGAGACTGGCACCGCTCACGAACAATGCTAGAGGAGCACCAATTTTTACAGCTAAGCTAGATGGTTAATTTAGCAACCCAATGATTGCAGGGGTTGCTAAATTGCAACAACAGGGGAGGAAATTACATTATCACATGCTCAAGAATTAATCAGGCTTTGGAAATGATCGTCTTCAGTATACATGCACCGAATCTGGATGTTACGGAGTTTTTCCAGCCTAGTGAATAATTTTTGGACCCGATGGAAAATAACATTCCAGTTACGCTGGATGGGGATTGGCATTTGGCCCTTGATTATGACCAGAATGCAATTAATGATACGCCAACGGGGCCAACAGATTAAAGCAAGTAGTTTCTAAGCTGATTAAGACATGTTACACGGGTTACATTGAGGGCAGATCGATCGGAAAAATACTAGATCTATGTCACATTTAGTTCAATACCTTAAGCAGAATTGGAAGAATGCATTGTTTGTGAGGCCGCACATTGAGGAGGCGTTCAACTCCGTTAGTTAGAGGCTGGTCAAGGCCATTACGAGCTACTTTTTTCACCAGAAGTCATCGACTAGTTTAGCATACTGCACGAGAGCTCGGTAGCAAAAATTTTGCACGACGGTCATCTTACACGGCCCATTCGTCTGTCAAGGCCGTGCAAGCAAGGTGACTGAGTTGTTATTCATTTTTGCTGGTGATGGTATGCTTAGCGTCGCTTATTCAGAGCAATCCTAATGATATAGATAAGAGGAGTAAGAATAGAGAGTTTGAGTGCAAGTTATCGGGCCACTGCGATGATACCTTTGCATTCTGGACGCCTCAGTGAACAGTTGTACGACTCTTTTTGACGACCTTAGAGTTTGCGCCAAATTATCGCAACTGGCAACAAATATGAATACAATAGAATAGAATAGAATATGAACACCAATAGAATACAAGCAATGTGGGTAGGAAATAACGCAAAGGAAGGGGGTCTAAATGCCGTGATTTGAAAATGCAGTGGTTGGAGAGAATGAAGGTGCTAAAGATGGTTTTCTAAAGCAACGATGAGATTGTATGCTCTAACCATCTTGGTACGAAGATTGGTGAAATGCGGCTCGTCAACAAAACTTGGGAGAAGAGGTATTTGACACTGTACGGAAAAGTAACCGTTATAAAAAACATATCAAAACCAACATATATACACTTGTTGTCGCAGCACTGAACAGCCCAATTGTAGATTTTTACGTGGCATGAAATTTTTTGTCACGCTTCAAATGGGGCAAAATATGTATATATCATGCTTGCCAATTACAAATTTAGGGGCATGGACATAAATGGGAAAACAAGTGGAGAGAATGACATGGTGATGTTATTTGCTGGTGCTTTGTAATTTGGTGTTATTTGATGCTTACCAGAATCTGTTTGAAGCTTCATTAATGGGAGTGTGTCCAATCAAGTTAGGATTTTTGACCGTGCACGTAGGATGGTGGGGATTTTTGATTTACAAATTTTTGTGCCATTTTTGTCTACAAATCCGCCTCCACTGACGAGATATTGCTACGGCCGCTAAATTGTCTTCGGTTTGTATGGAAGAACGACGTCATCGGGTTGGCTCCAAGCAGTATTCAGTACTAAACACATCGATATCATTGAGAAGGTATCGTTAGCTCTAGCGAATGGCCTTTCGAGGATGCCGCTAGTCAGCGCTGACAGCAGCTTGCGAGCGTGGCGATGGCGGCGGCCATAATGCGATGATTTTTTATATTCTGCTGAGGGCTGCGAGTGTACGGGTCTAAACGTAAGGGAAGGCGGGTCGGATAATGCGCACCAATTCAAGCTGGCCTACTATATACTGAAATGAGAAATAAGTATAGTGTTGCATCAATCGGCTGCACCGGACTCTTGGGGAATGTGAGTATTCTACGTTGCTTAGCAACCAAAATAATGGTCATCTCCCTAGCGCGCAGTTCCTCGGCACATATAAGCCAGCGCATCCGTCCTTTCGTGCCCGCTAATTGGTTTATATTGTATGATTGCTTTCCTTCATACACAGCCATCGATGGGATTGATAAAAATAAACAAACCAAAACTGTTTCAAGACCCAAATGTGCATTTAGCAGCCAAAATTAAACAGACAATTGCCAAACTCTCCTCAGCCGCCTATTGAGAAAACCAAAAACGTTAGACACACTCCCTTTAAGTTCATCATACAGGGCGCTACATCATAAGATGATAACAAGAACTCATGTATCAAACACAGGCTTCTGTGTCACAAGATAATTGTAGGAAGCAGTGATTGGGTGAATTACAGTAATGTTAGGGGGCCCATTTAGCATAGACTTTGGCACTTCCCGATAGTTCAACGATTTTGGTAAGAAATAAAAACGCGTTTATTAGAAAATGATATTATCAAGGGCATAACTGAATTCAACAACTTAACGGTGATGCTGGAGACAGCAAAGTATCAACTGATGAATCATGTGGCTGTGTGCCAAAAACATTATTAGAGGAGGTTTGGCTTACATCTAAATCAGTTTCTCTCTTTGCCTGAAAATGGCAGACAAATGGAAAGGCTGATTGCGACACTCAATGGACCTTTGTCCCAGTATAAAAGGAAATGGGAAAACCTGAGACAGAAATGTGACGCGTGAGATATTTGTTGAGGCTTTTTGGAGCATGTTTGCAAAACGACGTAAAGCGAACGGGTAAAGCATTGCAGCTGGTTCCCTTTGAATTTGATCGTTGGAGCGCCCATTGTAACGATTGCATAACATGTGTATTTGTATTTATCGAATGTGTGCATGATGTGCCACATGTAAGATAAATGACACAATGCTTTAGAAAAAATGTTTCTCGGTGATCTACGGTCTGGGAGGGCAGGCGCGCAGCAACCGACGATGTCGCAGGGCGCGCGCGGCGGGCCGGCTGTGTTACATTAATGAAAACATCTGTCTTACATGTAACAAAATGCATAAAATATACACTATTGTACTCAGAATTGAATAACAAACACGCCTGTTCACCTTTTGTGCCACCAGAAGGCATGGTCTCTTGGGTATCATGTGACGCTGAAAAAGCACAATTTTTTGGAACATTTGACATTTGGCCTGCCATAATGAGGTCAATTATTGAGCTACCAATACAAAAACCAGTACCTAGCTGTTAATCACGAGATCTCAATGAGACCAGTTAAATTGCATTCTTCACTAAGCTGTATCTTTATTACTTTGGAGACGCCGGGGGGTCGTATCAACCCACTCTATCGGTACGCGTTATGAAAACCGGTGAATCAGGGCGAAGGTTAACACATAAACCCCCAGCCGCGTGTGGGGTGTGATCCGTTCTTCCTCCCCCTTCCCCCTTGTGTCCCCTTCCTCGTAAGTTTTTCAGTGTGTACGTCTCTGACATATATTGCAATCACGCTTAAATTTTCGATGACCTTTGGGGCATCTATTGCGCGCGTTTTTCAACACCAAGAACGTGCCCCAGCATTTTTTGTTTCAGAGTTGTAATGTTTTTAAGTGCTTTGCACGGCGATCTACGGCCAGCGCAGGCGATGACCTGCAACTGACGATTTCGCGGACCGAGTACGGCGGGCCGTCACTGTTGCATCGACGGAGACCTGCACGGTAAATGTATGCTCAAAAGACATTAAATTACATACCGTTGCACTCACAATTAGGCAATGAATACACCTGTTGAACTGCTCACGAACGCCAGATATGAGCGACTTGACTGTTAGATTTTGCTTGGCCTTAATCCCCGCATGGCCTATGAAATGGCAGGATTTGAATAGCGCTATTATAATGTCATGGATGCCTGGCATACTTTTCAATAGTCTACACCAAATAGCCTGCCCATCTACGCCGGCATGTGGCTCAGAAGCTGGAAGGGTTTAGGTTATAAGAAGGACAGGGGTGTGAGCTGCTCCGAATGATCTTTTAAGGTGACTATTTCAGTTTAAAACCTCTTACAAATGTGGAACTCTCCATTTCGAGGACGTGACGGCAATGTGACATAACAGCAGACGTGCGTGTAATTTATTCCATATGATATTAATCATCGGCGAATGAATAGCCGTGCAGCGTGTTTAAGTCGATAAGAATTGGGCATGCACGATAAAGTTTGGCAGATGAAACGACGTCAAACAAACGTTATCACCCAAAAGCAACCAGATGAACATTGCACTTTTCATCCGAGTCCAGTCACGTGACACCATCAAATTGAATCTGTAGCCATTGCATCATCACCCTGTCACCATCCACACAGCATATGATTAGCGGCAGTCTTTACCTGATAACCTCGGCGAAATCCATCAGTGTAAGCGCCATATTACCCCTGGATAAGGCCTCCATGTACTCCATGAGGATATCCGTATCCATATCCTCCTGGCTGTTGTCCTCCGAGTCCTATGACTCCTCCAGTGAGCTGTCCTCCAAGTCCTAAGACTCCTCCAGTGAGCTGCCCTCCGTGGTGATGCCCTCCGTATCCTCCATGCTGATGTCCACCGTATCCGCCTTGCTGATATCCTCCGTATCCTCCCAGTCCGCCAGTGAGAGGTCCTCCGACTCCTCCCTGAGGATACACCGTCCCAGGCCGGTAGATGGGCCGATAAGGCGGCCTGTAGGTGGGATGGGTCGGTCGGTGATGGGGCCGGTGCACCGGCCGGTAGATCGGATGAGTCGGTCGGTAGTGAGGCCGGTGCCCTTGAGTATATTGCCGCTGGTAGCCGCTGCCGAAGATTCCAAAGCGGTTGCCCAGGCCCTTGGAGAGGAGACTCAGGGAACGTCCTTCCGTGTCGTCCCCGACCTTGTCCTTGGCATCTCCGTCGGCGAAGGCGCTCGCCAGACAGCAGGCTAACACCAGACAGACGAGAACGGGTGGCTTCATTGTCGGAGGTGGCTTCGCAGGACTGTTGGTCCAGGAATGTCAAGCGTTCTGTGATGATCAGCTCATCCAGGCGGCCGACTTTATACTGCGGGATCTGGGGCACGAGGCCGACCCGCGGCGTAGGCGACATGCGATGCTCGCACCCGCAAGATCGCCAGGGTCGTGTCTCATCCCCCCCCCCCCCCACGTGCGTGTCATCAAACACGATGATGTGCGAAGTATCTTGCAGATTTTTAGGTCAAATGCAAAGCTGCTAGTAAGCTCTGTCGTATCCTTGCCGTTGGTTTGATAACGTAAGCCAGCGTTTTATTCCTGTCGGTGACGTAAAATCGACTAGAGTACCAGGAAAGCAAGTGATGGTACTCCTTGCCGTCCTATCTCTCATCCGTTAACGCCTCGGTAGATACTGGAATTTTGTAGAATTACAGCCTAAATCCTGGCAAGCGCTGCTCCATGTCCCTTGAGAGCACAAGCAGCTGCAGAGTCGCGTCTTTACTGCGGTTTGCCGTGTGATAAAGCTGTGGGTCCGTGGTTAGCACATGCTGGCGGCATCATCACTTCTCCGTCGTGCGGAGGTGTAATACTGATATTTTCGCAGTGATGTTAGTGAACAAGCTCTTTTTCCAGCCCGATTAATGCAGAGCGATTTATTCCGTGACGAGTTATGCTTTCTCAGCACGCACCTCACAAGATCAATGACGGAACGAGAACATCGAAAATGGCGCGCATTGTGAAATGGCGTGTGACCTTCAAGGTCAAAACCAAATTCAAAGGACGGAGAACTCCATTTCACTGAGCAAGTACGGGCTGATTTAAAAGTCTCGAGCGTTACAATATTCCTAAGCGCAAGACATCCGCAAAGGTCCTTAACAGACAAGGTCACATTTCAAGGTCAAATTGAGGCTCAGAGGACGGCGAAATTCATATAAACAAACTTTTACCGGCCGATTTCACCTTTTCAAAAATTAGAACACTCACAAGCAGAAGAACTAGCGTCAGTCCAAAAATTCCGACCTCTGTAGGTCACCCACGACGGTCAAACTCAGGCTCAAGTGGCGGAGACCTTAATGTCACCAAAACATTCCCCAGGGATTTCACCTTTTCAAGCATCAGAATATTCACAAGCCCAGGACCTGTTGTCCGTCAAAAAGTCCTGGAAGCTCAAGGCCACCTTTCAGTGTCAAATTTATGTTCAAATGACGGGGAACTCCACATCGCCAAAAAATTATCGACCGATATTACATTTTCAAGCATCGGAATATTCACCATAACACATGCAAACGTCTTAGACGAAGAACTTCCATCGGGTATGATAAGAAACTCCTAGAAGTGTAATAATTTTTTTGGCGAAGCTTATTGCTACCGCAATCCGGGTCATCCATTGGAGCTTTGAGGGATGTATTTTGGAGTTGCTAAAATGACTGACAACACAAAAACATTGCAGCTGCGTTGAACAAGTGGCGGCGGCAAAATTAGGGAGATCTGGCATTTGCAGTGGTCAGACGCCGGGGGGCTATGTTCAAGTTGGGGAGTTCATACTCCGAAATGCTGAAATGGACCCCCTAAAATCAGATAGTGGGCCCTGTTCAAGCCGGACTAGGCCGTAGCCAAAAGGGAAATGTCAGTCAAAAGTAGGCCATCATAATTCCTTTTTATACTTACCATTCCCTACACTGCACTAACACGATACCAACTTTGACGAATTATTATCCGCTCGACATGTGTTGTTTCTCCGATGTTTCTTAAGGCAAGGAGTTGGGGTGATGCATCTGGTCGTCACTATTGCTCACCTTTCTCGTCGCAGCGAATGAATAAATGAATGAAGAAAGAATGAACGAATAACTGATTGAATGAATGAATGAATGAATGCAAATGGATGCAAATTAATTGATTGCGACTGAAGGACACCGTTAATATACAGCGTATACGGCTTCACCGGCGGCGACCGAGCGATCGACCGGCGGCATTTTGGCGGCGCGAAAATGTGGAATTTCCGTCCTTGGACCGGACGAAGCACAGAATGGCTTATAAATCGATGGCAAATACAGACAATGCATCATCGTATGTGGTGGTGCAACCTTAGCCGCGATCGTGGTTACAGTTTCGGCGACAGCGTGTTGTATTCGGTGCTGTTTTTGAAATGCCGACATTCCCGGTTTGCCGGACGATTGTTGGTGCAACCGTGCGTCGCACAAACTCCTGTTGCCCACATGAATTGCAGACGGTACACCGATAGACGCTTGAAATTTTCATTCGCTCCTCCACCTGCTTTGGCTGCCGAGCTAGGGCATAAGATGTGAGAAACCGTAAAAATGGCGACAATCTTGGCCGTGGCACACATGACACGTAGCACTTGATGCCGAACATCTGGCACCATGCGATTTGTCGTTTACTTATCTTCCGAGGCGCGCAAATTGCTTGCCACTCCGAGTCCGGACTGCCGAGAAGCGGTTGTCGAAATGGGTCTGTACCATAATGTCTAAAGCTTGTAACGTCCAGAGTTTACGTGTATTTATATGTGACTAAATATGTCCGTTTAGTCACAGCATGCAATTCGATCTTCCGGAAAGCTTATTTTGCAGCGCGTTCCATCTATTGCGGTTGGCTTGGTGAGCGCCAGACTACTTATATTTCTATCGATTTCCTTGGCCACCTCAATAATAAGTTAAGGGTGTAGTAGCAAGGGGTGTGCACATCTAATCACGAACAATGCTACTAATGTAGTTCCCATCCGACAAGGGATACATCAGCTCTTACGACGTAACTCTGCAATGTCAGGGCAGCAAAACACTGGGTATTCTTCAGTTTTGACTAGTAGGCATCAAAACATGCTATAAGTCTCCCAGAATCAGGATTAAGACCAGATTTGAAATGTTGTACCAAAGGCTAGCAGTGCCTAGATAGCGGCATCTCTGGTGTGGTTTTGCCGATTGAGGCGAAAGTTATCCCACCTTTTGTGCTATTCGCTTATTTGTACACTACATGTGTACGATTTGATCAGCATTACCAGTTTTCTCACAATCATTCCGAACAGTTCAGAATTTCGATTTGAAGTAGCCGACAGTAGCGGAAGAAATATGATTTGGCTTTCTGCTCGCTACTAAGAAAGCAAAGCATTTTATTTTGCTTGTTTTTCCAACATGTGCTCTGTCAATTTTGCAGCACACTAATGTATCAAAATGTTTGTATAATAAATGCTACGAAAGCTTGAAACGTCCTGTTTAGACAACAAGATATGCGAACATGATCTTATCATCCCATTCATTCAACGAAACATTAGTTAGTTATACTGCAACGTTAATTTCTCCCCTGTGGCGTTTACTACAGTGGCTCTTTTCGAGGCGCACTTTGGGAATGGAAGTGTGATATCATCCATGTGATGCACTGGTTCAAACTTCAACCAACAAGTTTCTCGGTAGCAGGTCCTTGCACAAACGTTATTTTACTCGCACCAATAGAGGTGTGCACTATGGTGGTCATGACGACTGTGGTCGCGACTGCAGGAAGGAAGATAGTAGCATTGGGTAGTGCTGTTACAAAGCGTGAACAACGCAATTTGGACTCGAAAATAATTAAGGTTGGTGTGTTCATTGTGTCTTAACGGTGCTGCATTGGTACAACCCATGGCTTTGATTAAGGGTGGCTAGTTCTGAGGTTTCACTTGATTATGTTCTGAAATATGTCTCACAGGTGGGTCACGCCCTTTAAGTGTAATCACGTTTATCAGCCGTAGGACAATTGACGTGGGCTGTAGTGGTTGGATTGCCGCAAGGACCGGATGGTTTTCAAATAGTTCCCCACGCATGTTGGTTAAACTGATATATCCTGGTCTGTGCCAACTCACGTTTTTTTCTTAGTTTCCATATCATGACTCATTTGAGGCACGCGTCGTCATAATTGATCACATAATGACTCAGTTACCGCACAGCGAGTCAGCTATGACCAGTGTGGCGTAGGCTACCGGCTGTTGAGTGCTGCATGATAAGTGACTGGTCATGGTAGAGGATAATGTGCCCAGTCTCTGCTGTTTCTTGTTTGATAGTGTTTTCCTAATGTTGCCTGTCTCTTTTCAGATAGACGCCAATATTGAGTGCTTAATGGATACAGATCTGATCAAAGGCCGTTTGCTTATCTATGCTGGCGTCCATTGGTTGCCAGACTCTTGAGAGAGATGCCGGCCGACCAGTGCCCGATTGGTGCCGATGGGTGCCGATACTCACCCCGGGACTACGACCTGGTTATCGCGGCTGCACTCTTCGTCAGCTAGAGCAGTGATCATCAGGTGCCCCCAAACCAGACACCAGCAGGCTCTAGAAGCCTACCTTCTCTGCGGGAAGCAGCAGTACTGGCTGGTGGTATTTCATCATGTGATGGGAGGAATATCGTGACGCCGTTATACTGGTGTGCGCCGACATCTCCTTCATTTTATGGAAGACCGTGAGGAGGCGCTGCTCAAGGATCTCACACGAGTTGGTGACGAGAGCCTGGCCTCACAGCCTGAGGAGGATGAGCTCGCAGCTATCGGCTGACTGTGAGGGAGGAAAATGCAATGGTCACCCGGCTCTCCCTGCCAAACATGCGACAGAACTGTGACATGCCGATTCGTGGCTTCGGCGGCCGCCTGAGGGGACAAGAAAGCGTATGTAGGTAATCAGTCCGGTGCTCCAACTGCTCTTCGGACGACGACTACACCGAAGAGATAATCCGCGACACCCTCATCCGTGGCATCGCCGACCCCGACTTCCAACTGGACATCCAGGGCGGAGAAAATCGGTCAAGTCGCTGGAAGACGTGTTCCGCCTCGTCAAGGCAAATGAATCAGGATAACGTTCCGCCATTCAACTGCATGACAGCTCAGCCACCGCTGCAGCGTTCGTCAGCAGCTACCGCCGACAGAGGAAGGAAAGACCAAACCCGCAGCCGCCACTAGAACCTCCAGAACCCCAGGACCAACCGTCAGAACCATGTGGATACTGGAGCAACCACGGCCTCGCTCGACACGCTCCTCTGAGAGTGCGTCAGCAGGAATGTCCAGCGCACGGACAGACATGCCGACACTGTGGCCGGGCGTGCCGGGTCAACGAGCGGCACTCACGGCCGCCCCCCCCCCCCCCCCTCCACCCACACCTCGCCCCAATCAGTCCAATGGAGCAGAAGACGACACGGGCGCCACCTTCGACGTCTCTGTTGGACTACCACCGAGTCAGATCGTTATCGGGCACCATGTGTCCGAAGACATGGCAGAAAAGTGTGTGTTTCGCCGTTCCATGCCCCAGACCACCGTGGAGCTGGCAGCTGAGACGGCGGCTGAGGACTGCCAGTGACATGCTCTGGGTGACAGCCCCACACCGCGGAGCTGGCAGCTGAGACGGCGGCTGAGGACTGCCAGTGACATGCTCTGGGTGACAGCCCCACACCGCGCAGCCACGAGTCTCGCACACGAGCAGTGGCCGACGCTGGCTGTCAAAGCTGCCTAGCCAGTCTCGGCCCCCTCAAGGGTCTCGGCGTCGTCTACAAAGACCTTATCTCCGTCAAATTGGAGACGAGCTGATCATGACCTTGGCAAACAAGAAAATCCGGATATTGGGGGCCGGCCTCCTGAGGCTATCCGCCGCCAGCCAGCGGGGTCGCACCACTGCCACCAGTCAGGTAGTCTACGTCACAAACGAATCAGACAAGTTCATCCCCAGCAGAGAAGCATGCGCCGCCCTCTGCGTCATCTCCCACGACTTTCCGTCTTTCGGAGAGAAGCACCAAAGTCCATCCGCATCCGTAACCATCACCACCAAGCATCATCATTATCATCATCATTATGGTCATCACGAGGGAGCGAGACCATGAGCTACGCTTGGCTAGGCCTCGTCAGGCAACGGAACCTTCCATGATCCCGGGGGTTTTCCTGACACAACTTTTCGTCCATAAGGTCTTAATGATGAGCCTAGAATATTTAATAATTCAAAGGTGCAGTGACTGAGTACATTTGAAAAGGTCGAAAAACTGTCTTTTCTAGGTAGCGAGTCACGTGTTCTTGTTCTAGATAATGCCGGTCACGTTTTGCGCTCCAACGTTCGCTAACGGATGATGGATTGGAGTATGCGACACAAATGCTACGCATATATGTAATGCGATGCCCAGTTTATGTATAGTCCAGCGTCGATCTTCGGCATCTGAAAAAAACACGATGATGCGATGCTATGCAGTATGGGCCTGGTCGCTCAGGTGAAACGGGATCAAAGGAGTCAAATAATGGCTTTGGGGGTTTGGCGGTAGTTTCTTACTTAACCGGGACATCGCAGCTGACATTAATATGAGCATGGCCTGTCTGATGAAGCTCTCCGCGCCTCTCCGGACAGTCCGGGAGCTCCCAGCACTTCAAGAATTGTGTATCCCAGAAGATAAAATGCAATACTTTTTGCAAAAGTGGGAGAGAGTAAGCCAAAAATATATTACCCAAGAAAATCTTTAACATTTTATAACAATTCAGTTCGGCGTAAAAACAGGTTAGGAGAGGTCAAGCAAGACTTCTACCGCTAATAGCATTGTGGGCAATGAGCCTGTTTACAAGGCCGTGTTTGTTTTATATGCGTCGAATGCGCATCATCAAGAGGGTCGGAAACTGAAATAGAGTCCGTGGGGTCATGATGTCATGCATTATGCGTGCAGACAGCCCTGGTGAGCGTCGATACTTGTAAACTGAAATTCTATTTTGACACACGCAGGCGTATTTGTAGTGCGGTATTGCGCATACCTGTGCATGCGGTGGCATTCTGCGCCTTTCGCAGAAGTGTTGCTCGCGTTAGCCGAGCCCGCCGCCGCAGAACATGCCAGTCAAGATCAGGGCCACCGCATGGCCCAAATAGGACGCTGGCCGATTCAGGCCAGCTGACGCCTGGCAGGACAGGTCATGGCTGGGCTTGGCTGCGGCGGAACAGGTGTCGCGGGTCCGGGTAGGCAGACCGCAAGACCGCAGGACAAGCCGGGTCTGAACCGCAGGACAGGCTGGCGCCGGGTCAGGACGGCCCCAGAACGGTTTGGCGAGGGAAGGCAAGTCGGCCATCCAAGTGCAAGTGGGTGGCTCCCTGCCTCTGCCGACTGCCCCCACAAATGAACGGCGAAAAAAGAATGACACTCCCTTCAAAGGTTTCCTGTGATTGTTGTATGTTGTGCTCATTGTTCGCTGCGTGGTGCAATTTTACCTTCTTTATTGTTGTTTTTACCATTTATGGCAATCAACTTGCAGATTTTAGCTATGTATATAATACAACAATGGCATCTCAGGTTATCATTTACAGTTTAAGGTTCCTCACTGATTAGCTTAAGTGTGATGTTCAGGCCAACCCTCGCTCAGACCTGCTTGTGCTTCGTGCCTACGGGCACCGCCCATGAGCAGAAAGATGAATCATGCGAGAAGAACGAGGTGTTAACGGCAGGGGACACAAGATATGATGCTACGATGTAGAACCTAACAGAAAACATGACGTGTGAGCTATCGATTTCGCGTGAGAGGTAGTAACTTATCAGTTCTCTTGATTTCGATGGGGTAAATACGCGAGCTAAGGCATAACCAACCGGGAGTCAAGCCAGGCTTCTTATAGATCATCATGCCAAAGGGTTTGATCAGATCATTACAAAGCTTGTATTTCGTGACAGCTTAGTAAACGGCTGTTTTTTATGGGTCGTCCACGGGCTCATTTCATAAATCACGTTACTAAAAATCGTTTTATATGCCGGGCAGGGCCCGAGACGATAAATCAACTAGGCTGTATGCCACTTATTGCCACTAATATGCCTTCTAATTGGTAATATGATAACATGACATGATTAATGTATATTGGTTGCAGCCTAATGGATAGCTCGCCAGTGTTCCGGCTAGGGCTTGATCTACCGGCTTACACGACGCATTTTATATTCGAGTCCAGATTCGGAAATCTGGCAGCTTCCTGGTCTCTTGCCGATGCACCAAGGGGTCATAGAGTGTCAAGATTGCCGAGTAAGTTATAGAAGGTTTATTCGCCTGCGACCCGTAACCAGTTAGCTATGTCTTTTCTGGCTTACTTTCTGGTTATCGGTTTCACATAAATGCGTAACATATAAAGACATCAGGCCAACAAAGAGCCACGAGAGTCTATCAAAGTTGGCCTACCTCAGGCTCCGCACACATCTTCAAAACTGATCTTACCACCTGACCTGCCTGAATGAAGTTATAAGTGAGATCTTTAGATTGATATGACTTGTCCAAGATATGATTTTCAAATGTTGCCAGAAAGCGACTTCCGACAACTGCGTTTGACAGCCAATTCCAATAATTCACTACTCTTCGAATTGTTTCGAAAAAATTTACTACTATACGCTTTTCTGCAAATGCGTAGAAATGTATGCTGAGAGAATTATATATCTTCTTTGAATATACTTGAAAGAATTCTGCCTCTTGTTGCTCGAATTTGCATTTGGATTCGATGAATAATCGCAGCAGTATTACCTTTAAGTGAGCGCGGCGGTCCAACCGGGCTTGGCTGAAAGCTATCATGTTGACCTTCCGTCTACTGTTCCAGTGCTCGTATGCTCGCATGTCGACAGAATGAATGCAGCAACCAATGATGATATAGGTGCGTTGTGTCGGACATGTACCTCCCCGTGAACTGAGATGGAGGTGTCAAACACGTACTTGCCCGGCATTACAGAGGGGCAGATGTCAGACATGTACCTGCCTGGTAATATAAAAAGTAGAAAAGGGAGACGTCAGATATATGTCCTCTCGGAAGAGCCAGATATGTGCCTGCTTGGTAATAGAACAGGAAGGTGTCAGACATGTGCCTCCTCGGCAACACAGGAGGGAAGCATCAAACATGGGCCTGCTGGGTAAGGGCAAAGGGAGGTACCGCACATGTTTTCTGTGCTCCGCATCTGAGGGACCGCATTGTGCGGCCAACCAACTGTGCAACATCCTTTGCAGGTAGGTGGCACGGAGAATTTTGATTGAGGCGGCTGGCATACTAATCATTCTCACCTTGAGAAGATCAGCTCCGAAATCCGAAGATAATTATCGTTTCAGTCATCCCATGAACGCTCGTATGTCTTACGTAACGCGCTCATTAGTTTTCTTTCGTAATACGAGTGTAACACGAAATTGCAGTAAAACCATTTTTATTGACTTTGTTGAGAGCAACGGTACAAAACACGTTTGCCATATTTCGTCATGAGTGCCCTGTCCACATTCCGCCACTGTCAGCCGATACGGCACTGCCGACATGACGCCCGTTGCCGAGGATAAACGCCTCATGGTGACCTTAGCCCATTTTTGGATGGATGTAGATATGCTCTGCTGGATGCCCGGCAGGCCGCTGCTAAGCCTCTCCAGGCTTTGTTCTCACAGATGGGCATGGCTGGGGACACTGCATGTTTTTGTGAACGCCGCGGTTACATCCTGTCGGTCGGCGCAAATTCAGCCTCCATTAGCGTCTTCATCACTTATGTGCGGACGTCGCGGCTGGTGATCTGGTGGTTTATGCACGGGCGCTACGGCTGGTGATCTGGTGGTTTATGCACGGGCGCTACGGCTGGTGATCTGGTGGTTTATGTACAGACGCCACGGCTGGTAATCTGGTGGCTTATGAACGGGCGCTAAGCCTGGTTATATGGTAGTTTATGTAGGGTGCCGCGGCTGTTGATCTGATGGTTTATGTGCAAGCGCCACGGCTGGTGATCTGGGCTCTATATACTGGCGCCACGGCTGGTGATCTGGTGGTTTATGCACGGGCGCCATGGCTGGTGATCTGGTGGTTTATGTGCGGACGTCGCGGCTGGTGACCTGGTGGTTTATGTACGGACGCCACGGCTGGTGATCTGGTGGTTTATATACAGGCGCCACGGCTGGTGATCTGGTGGTTTATATACGGGCGCCGCGGTTGGTGATCTGGTGGTTTATATACGGGCGCCACGGCTGGTGATCTGGTAGTTTATGTACGGGCGCCATGGCTGGTGATCTGGCAGCTTATGCCGCCTTGTGTGCACATCTTCGGCATGCAGCTCGGACTGTTGACGCCCAGTGGGCTATCCCTGCACCACATGATGTAACACTGACTCACTGTTGGCTGTGCGTCCCGATCCACGGTCTGATCTGATCCAAAGAGATCAGAAATAAAGGGAAAGTCTGATCCTTGGCTGCATCTGTTGCGCTGGCCTGAGGTATTTGCTCAGCGCGCTTCTTGAACACAAGTGCTGGGTGTCTGCCAATGTCCGTTGCACTGAAACGTTGCCCAGGCGCGCAATTTCGTTTTCGCATGCGTGGTTTTCGCTTATGTTCGTTGATATTTTAGCCTTTGATTGTGTTCGTCGTTCTCCCGTTGGCCGTGATGTATTCACGGTCATGGAGGCTGGCCCAGAGCCTCACATCCACTCACTCGGGCCATCTTTGCTCTGCTCGGGGCTCATTCGGAAGATCACGTTATTTGATCAAACGGTGTTCAGACATGCTTGCGGTGTCATGTTTGTCATGCTGGAAAAATGCGTCCATTGCGTGAAACGTACGGCTCTCCGACGTTTGTGGTCCGTTTTCTTTTTTCGTGCTTTTGAGTTTTTCTGCTGAGCAAACAACACCTGCAGAGTGTTTCTGAACTTGTCACCCATGACAGCGACGGAATATACAAGTCGATGCTAAACAGCAAATTCCAGTGTTAATGGGTCGTAATCGAGCGTGCTCTCCTGTAGGTTTTGTGTACAAAACCGTAGGTGTTCGTCGAGCTCTACCGCTTAAGTTTCCTCTAAATCTGCTTTCTTTTACTTGATTTGCTTTGAGGTTTACTTTTCAGCAGCTTCTTGGTATTCTCAGTTTTAAGTGGCAGAGGGCTTCTAGTAAGTAGCGCGGCCACAGCGACCATCTCTGACTGTAGGTTTAGCTCCATTTTAAAAATGTCATGAAGGCGGCTGGAAAGTGGAATGGGACTCACGGGACTTAGAACTACCACACATCAACCCGCTGTCAATGCTAAAAGCGCATCCGTTCGGTGAGAGACGCAGCTTGCCGTCTGAGAATAGATGGTTTCAGTCGACGTCTTTGCCCCGTGCTTGCACTTCGCAGCAGTGGGAGAGAGAAGCTTCCTTTTCCACCAGTGCATATACTGACTTGTCGCGTGAAATACCGCATTTCCTTACGCTTTATTTGCATTGATCTTTGAACCCTCTATGCAATTTGCCATCTCGAGTTCGTTATTCTCTCAATGTTGCGCTCCATTCCTTCGATCCGTTCCCGGGTAGATTCGTTCACCATTGGAGCCTTTATTCTCATTAGCGCTGCAAGGTAGCAAGAAACGACATATTTGACGTATGACGTATTCACGTATGACGTGTTGACGTGTGACGTTCATGGCGTATTCGGCAAAAGTGTGACGTCGACACAGAGGGGCGTTGCACACGCACCGAGTGCACACGTCTAATGTGTGCCAAAAAGACACTCATGATGATCACCTTGCAAAGCATCATCGGTCGAGAGAGGCTCCGTGTCCTTGTCCATTGGTTTCGGTGCACGTGTTTCACAAAGAGATAAGCTTAACCAAGATAACGGAAGGTAACATCTCGAGCCAGCCGCGGCCAAGCGGGTCTGGCGCGTCTCCGTCTGGTGACGACGAGTAATAGTTACTTGCGGACACTGGAAGACGTGCAACGCTGTCCTTTGTGATTAGACAGGTCCAAAATGTCCCAGCCAGCCAGGTAAGAGTGTGGCTCTATAATGGAGCCAGTTCTGCGGCAGCTTCATGGCCTGTTACGTGCTATGCCCCAAACCCAAGGCAGGTGTATGCCCGGCCGGCACTGGTGTCTATGGCGCCGAGCTAGATTCGAGAGAGGCTTTGATCACACCAAGGGTAGAAGTCATGTTTAACGCCGATAGAATTCAACTTGGAAGGCAACATTTATGAGATGTTGCCTACACATTAACTCAAGGATCACCTGGCCGTTGATGACGTGTTTCCTACGCATTAACCCAGGGATTACCTGGTCGTTTTAAAGGCCTCCATGCCTGCAGAGTTGGGGTGGTGATTGCTTGCGTGCTTTACTAAGAGCAAATTGCCGCACAGGCTGTTTGCACCAGTACATGCTACACAGATGACGTAAAGCGAATATGCCTGCCTGCCTGATGCAACACTAACTGTCTGCAACCATAAGCGCCCGGCGTCGCAGCGCCAAAGTCGAGTTTTACGACCTCCATTTTTGTGGAGTATTTGTTTCCCGATCTTCAACATGCATTTCACTGAGGAGAGCGAACAGTGTGCGACCCCGCACGCGTGGGCTGTTGACTACGATGTGTGGCTGCTTAGATACAGCGAGGCAATACAATACATACGAACACAAATCAACACGAGTCAACTGCATGCATTGGCCAATAAATCGGCAAGAAGTACATCACGTGATGCACTTGATTCCGGAGTTATGTCTGGATGTGTCTTCCGTATCACGCCTTGAGTCATTGAAAACCATGGGAATCATCAGTGCCGTCACTCCAATATTCCGACAGCACCTACATCACCATCATGATGCCACCAAGCGTATCCTCCTTTCCAGAAATCCCCGTCCCCTTGTCCTCAATGCGGATATCTTCCATGTCCTCTGTGCAAATGTCCTCCGAGCACATGTCCTCCGTGCACATGTCCTCCGTGCACATGTCCTCCGTGCACATGTCCTATGGGAAAGTGTCCTACGTGCACAAGTCCTCCGTGCACGTGTCCTCCCGGATAATAGGGGGGCGACACCAACACGGGAGCGTGCACATGGGGCACGAGGCCGAGGCCGACGCCGAGACCGAAGGAGCCGTGGAAGCTTAGCCCGCGGCCGTTCCTGTCGGCTCCGGTTAGCTTCTTGGCAGCTTTGGCGGCGCTGGTGCTGGCCAGGCAGCAGACCAGCAACAGGTATATGACTGTGGGCGCCTTCATTGTCGGGGGCAGCTGCGCGGGTCCGGTTATTCTGCCGCCCGTTGGCCGTGTAGTGGTCATCACACCCAGGCAGGAGGTTTTATAGTCCTGCATCTGGGGCATGGGGATTAGCTGTGACTTTCGCAGCCGTGGATATACTGGTTTTCAGAACTAGCACGTCAGGGTCTCCAGCGTGTGCTGTCTCGGGATGAGCTGGCTCATGAGAATTTCAAATTAAACAATGGCACACGGCGCTCGAGTCCGCTCTCTCGATGGGTTTTCCAGAAACACTGGGCTAAGTACATTAGTTTAGAAATAATAAGCAAAACACAGACACAATGCCCAAAGTGTTCACTCCACACGTAGTTAAGTTCACACGGCATTTAAATTCCGTCCTTCTCGACGTTTCAGCCTTTGCCTCTTGTCCCTGTCGCGGCCGTAAGCTGTGACGTCACTCCCGCTCACTTCTCCTCTTCCTCTCGCTGTTTAGCCCATTGTCTCGTTGTGGTTGACGTGGACGCGTGACGTGGACCTCCCCCCCCCCCAAAGGTTACCATGACCTTCCGGAAAGTATCCTTGGGCTTGGGGCATGTGAATAAGATGCACCTAATATCCTTGCCCTTCACCAACCACTTGCCAATTGGAATGTGTTCTTTGGAGAGGACGACGGCCAGGGACGTGGGTCAGATCAACTTCCCATGGTTCTGCAGGTATATGAGGAATTTCCTCCCCATGAGCCCTCCACCCCCTCACGTCCTTTCGGATTTAGTTCACCGCTATTAGGACCTCGGACGACTGGCCGAAGCTCTGCCTGTGGACGGGGAGGCCGCCGCAGAGCTCACATTTGTGACCTTTGAGAACAGGGCGAGCCAGGTAACCGACCAGAAATTCGATGACCTGGTCGGTCCCAGGGCATTCCGGTGTTTCATTCAACTCCGAGTCGTAGCCCGGAGCCGTAGGCCAACTCCGAGTCGTAGCCCGGAACCGTTTGCCAACTCCGAGCCGAAGCCCGGAGCCGTCTGCAAACTCTGAGTCCTAGCATCGGAACCATCTGCCAACTCTGAGTCGTAGCCCGGAGCTGTCTGCCAGCTCTGAGTCGTAGCCCGGAACCGTCTGCCAACTCTGAATCGTGGCCCGGAGCCGTCTGCCAACTCTGAGTCGTAGCATCGGAACCGTCTGCCAACTCTGAGTCGTAGCATCGGAACCGTCTGCCAACTCTGAGCCGAGTCCGGAACCGTCTTCCAGATGGTTCCGATATGTAAGACTGTGGATGGGTGTCGGCCAACCAGGATATCGGATGTTGGCTTCCTCGAAAGCTGTCCCCGACGCGCTCGTGTTAACGTTAAAGTTTCCACTGGCGCGGAATCTCAGGAACAGGTCAAGCAAATAAACTGTTTTGTTTTTTTAGCCGTTTGCAGTAGGGCATGGAGTCGTCCTTCAGACGATGATCAAGGTCATGAATGAGAGTCTTTAAAAGCATGTATGGTGAAAAGGCGAGACCAGGTGGAGTGTTTCGAAGTAGAAAGCCTTGATCCTTCTACAAAACTGCAAATAGTTTTCGTTTTCCTTTCGCGCACTGATCCTGTCAAGGGCAGGCTTTGCTATCAGCTTGACAACCGATCGAGTCAGTCCAGAATCTGATAAATACGGCGTGAAAACGTGCATTTACCAGCGATTTACACTTACAAGCTGGGATTTCCAACATAACATGGTTTAAGAGCCTATCATACCTTCACGGCCGCTCAAATTCCTCGGCGTGGTCGCAGACTCGATGCCTTTGTGAAAGAAGCATGTCGTCAGATTCATGCAAAAAATCCAATGAATTCTAATCTCGCTGTGCTGGCTCAGGCATTACGTTACACCTAACGTTCTCAAAATGATTACTGAAGCTTCCATTTTCCCACATATGTCAAACTATGTATGCGTGTGGAGTGGCGCGATCAAGTGACAGGTGCAGAGGGTTCAAAAGGTTGAAAATGTTGCCGCTGGCATTGTCTATGGTATCAAACAATCAGCGCCGGCTGCATGAGCCACTCGTAAGCAAAAGACAGCTAATGATAGGTCCGGCTCGGCGCTGAGTAGCCGTCTCATGAGCCGTTTCTCTGGGCTAAAGCGCTGTTGCGCATCAGCCCTATGCTAGTGACCGCTAAAACACGCGTGGGTACACGGTACCGCTGCAACACTTGGCGGCGAGGGTCGGGGGCTTGGTTTCCGTTCTTCCGTGGCCGACCCTCTGCTGCCGCAGCGGTGCGGCGGCCGCTTGTGACAACCCAGTCCCCCCGCGTAGACTCCGCGTCTCCGCCGGGCCACCTTGCGCTGAAGTGATGCGATATTCACCTGGTCTATCGGGCTATCAGTAATCTGATCAGGCGTCGATCTGAAGTATCTCAGCGACACACCAGAGCCACCGATGACGAGCGTACTGCAAACGAGCGCTGTAAAACACCCCTGCTTAGAGAGCGTGAAAAGGACATTTCCCTATCGAGCCGTAGCGGCGTGGAATCGCCTCCCTGCTGCCACGCGCCAGTGCAAAGAACTTAAATGAGTTCAAGGGCAAAGCAATGCCTTTCATCAGAGAACTTACCTAAATTGACCAACTGGCCAGGACGTGCATGTGCTGATTGTACCACAAGTCGTTCATGTTTCATGACATCGTATGTGTATCGCTGGCGTCGCACCGCATTTGCATGTGTTGCGTGTTCTCTGTTGATCTATATAGTGCGTTCTGACGCGGCGTTATAACAGCCACTCGCTGAGTTTCACCAAGGCCCGCAATAATGGTCGGTATTCGCCAGGTCACAGCTCGGTGATGTGCACCAGAGCATCGGGACTGTGCCGGGTCGTCCCCCGCTCCGCAGACAGCGCGCTCCGCATCCACCCGTCCCCGTTACCCCCGCGCCGATGCGGCGTTAGACGGCGCCGTCTACGACTCGAAAACCAGTCGGCGAAGCGCCTCGAAAAATAGCGGCGGGTCAAGGCTTCGCTGACGGGTGCGGAGGCGCGCCCACCGGTCTGCTCGCCGCCCAGGTAGCAGCCGCGAGGACGGAGTAGTCTGAGCGGCGGCGCGGCGTCAGCGGACTGGCGCTGGTGCAGAAGCGCCGCCAGCGTATGTCAGAGGCAGCCCCTCCTGCTGGTGGGAAGCTGGTGAGATGCTCCAAATGGGGGAGATTAGATGACGACAGGCCTTGTTCTTTTGATTATTTTACGACGCACACACGAAAGTAGTTATCTGTGGTGCAGACGGAAAATGACTAGCCGAAAAACAATATACATGCCGGGAGGATACTGTCAACGGCAGTGTTTGATCCGGGATAGGTATTCTCAGTGCAATTCCGCCCACAACGGGGGGGGGGGGGGGGGCTGGCCGATGTCTATGTTTCTGTGCGGGAAACATGTTGGACATTTACTGCAATGTCTCATTGCGATCAATTGAAGACATGGGCAGCTGCCGCGGTTATGAACGGTCCAGCTGCCGCAGTGAGTTCATGAAAGAACCGAAAAACAGCCGGCGCCAGGCTTCGAAGCCGCGTCCACGTGATCATAGGCGAGCATCCCACGGGTGCTAGCCTGGTCATAGTCTAGGTGAGGCTGTTGCAAACGATCCGTTCGCACATCGTGGTATATTTCGGTCCTGTTCCAGGGCGGGACACAGTCCCAAGCGTCCTATAGTCCGCGGTCGGTCGTGATCGATCGAAAAACATTCGAGTGGTTCGTAGGACAACAAAGAGGCATCACTTTAGGTTTTGTCCGTCAAGTACAACTGAAAGCGATAGAAAAGCAGCGAAATATGTCGAAAGAATACCTGTACTAGCTCACGATTAAAAGCCGCGGAACCAATTCAAAGACCACTTGCAATACAACACGGATTCTGCAAGTGTCCGTATCACACACATTCCAGGAAACGTCTTCCAGCTATTAAAAATATTGTCACTACTGTGGTACATAAAAAACGTATTCGTTCGCATACGGAACACCACACGGCGCCGTGTGCGCTTTGCGCTCAAAACAGTGAGTTACATAACAGAAGCATTAAATGCATACGAGTACATGACAGACCATCTTAGACTCTACATTGCACGTGAAATAAATGAATCGTGTGGCACAAAACAGCTACTAACGGTCATTTGGTAACCTCGCCGGGCAACATACGGCGTCAGATCCAACCACCGCCCCCCACGACGATAACAGCCTGGTAAATAAAACCTTCAGATCCGAGCACACGCTTACACGGAGAGAACTCAAAACCATGCCGAAGACTAGTAAACTTTGGTGCTAACAGCGTGGACACCCTTGCGAGGAAAAGGCGACCAGGCAGTACCACAATGTGTGCCCATGATACATCCTCGGTACAGGCCCCGCGCACGGGTCCGTGCGAGTCAAAACCGCGTCTCGCTTTCACTCTGCAGGGATTTAGTTGAAACTCGCCAAGGCCATTCGATTTTCGCCAGCGTTTGCCAAGCCAAAACAAGCCAATTTCCCAAGACATCCTCCGTGAAAACCCTACAGCACGCCCACGTCAATGAATCGGGCAGGCAGAAGACGTCCAGACTCAGGCTTTAAAGCTTGCAAGATCCGACACAGCGCCAGCAGCTGCATAACCATAACGAACCGCTCCTCTCAGTACGTCCGTTGCCGGCCGGACAGCGCCGCGGGGTCTGATCCGGGGTCAGGCGCCGGCGACCGGTCGGCCCTGGCGCCGCCGCCGGCCGTGGCCGTCCCCCTGCGGCGGGCGGCGGTGACCGGTCGGCCCTGGCACCGCCGCCGGCCGTGGCCGTCTCGCTGCAGCGGGCGGCGGTGACCGGTCGGCCCTGGCACTGCCGCCGGCCGTGGCCGTCTCGCTGCGGCGGGCGGCGGCGACCGGTCGGCCCTGGCACCGCCGCCGGCCGTGGTCGTCCCCCTGCGGCGGTGGCCTACTCCAGCACGTCGAACCTGTCGGCGAGGCGGTAGCGTCACCAGGCGCCGGCCGTCGCACCGGGCCGCGCCCAGCGCCAGCAGCATGGCCGCACACCACTCATCCAGCACGGCCATCCTTGAGGTGCTCCGCTCCCGTCCCCTGCATCCGGGCCTCGGGCCTCCCTGGGCCTTGCGGTGGCAAGGCCCAGGGAGGCCCGAGGTTCTGACCTCTCACCTCGGCCTGGTCCGCGCCCTGAGTCACTGACACAAATCCCACCCTCACCTCCCCTGACTCGTGTAACCGGATCCTCAGCCCTCCCTGGCCCGTGTGACCGGAACCTCAGCCCTCCCCAGCCCGCCCCATCACTGACCTAACCCGGCCGATCTTCTCATCCTCCAGCAGCACCTCGGAGGACGTATCTGCCGGCGACAGGAGGATCGTCAGACCGCACGTCAGGACGGCAAAAGGATCGTCAGACAGCACGTCAGGAGGACAGGAGGACCATCAGACCGCACGTCAGGACGGCAAAAGGATCGTCAGACAGCACGTCAGGAGGACAGGAGGACCGGTAGAACGCGCGTCAGGAGGACAGGAGGTCCCGTCAGATCCAACGCCACTGGTCCAGCACCCGCCCGGCATCGCTGCACGGCAAGGCCGACGGCGCCGGTCACATCAGGCATCACGCTGCGACCACAGGCGCCAGGACAGCAGCGGCCGACGCAACCCCCTTCGGTTTTCCGGAGGGGGTTGCTCCTGAAACGCTCAACGCGATGCAACACAAGTTTGACTGGTTGTGTCAACAGCCAAGGGATGTAGACATCTGAACTCCAGATCTTCAGCTCAAGTCTATTGTTTCACGCACCTATGACCTAGTTTTGACACCCTTTACGGTAAAAATGAGAAAAAGGCGCTCCGCAACGCCTTCTCAGTTTTTTTTGCACTATATATTCTCCAGATTTCAATAGTGTGAAGATTTTGACAACTCGCAAACAAGTCATCAACGCGCATGACCTGTTCCACGGCCATTCTCGGTGCAGGGAAGATCAGGAAAATCTTCAAATTTACCGGGAATTTGGCGTCGGATATGGTAACATGACATGCCACTATATATCGCACGACAGAGTGGGTCAAGTGGATTATAAATACCATACAAGGTCAAAGTTACATCGGGTCGTCCTAAAAGCCGCTCACTGAACGTTAGCAGTCATTTCACATCCACCCAACATTATCCGCGTGCACGAATGTCGCTCGTACAATATCATCCCAGGTCAAGACCATGCAACGCCACGGATGACACCATGTCATTCCATAGGACGACGTAGCAGTACATGGTGGCGTGCTTTAGCTCGTGCCGGCTTTACGCTGCGCACGTGCTTTGAGCGCAAAGCTGCGTGGAAACAGAAAAAAACCCGCCGACAGGTCTCGTTCGATCCAAGGTGATAGGTCAACCGCACGAGACACCTCGCTTTACAAGAGTTGTGGCTCACCCCCGGGGCTCGGGGATTTTGCTTCAGCGAATCGGGTGGGGAATAGGCAGGGGGCCACCCTCGCTGGGGATGGGGGCCGGGCCTGGGAAGTTGGGGCAACGGTCGCGATGTACCGGGACAGCTGCCGTCCGCGCACACACAGCCAGCAGCTAATCAGCGGTCTTCAAGACACCTCTCCCCTGCACAACCCGCCAGCGACAGGGACGGCAGCCGACGAAAGCCCAGATGTGGCGTCAGCCTGAGCAGCGACAGAGATGGCGGCCGGCCGAAGGCAGGGTGTGGCGCCAGCCTGAGCAGCGACAGAGACGGCGGCCGGCCGAAGCCAGGGTGTGGCGTCAGCCTGAGCAGCGACAGAGACGGCGGCCGGCCGGAGCCCAGATGTGGCGTCAGCCTGAGCAACGACAGAGATGGCGGCCGGCCGAAGCCAGGGTGTGGCGTCAGCCTGAGCAACGACAGAGATGGCGGCCGGCCGAAGCCAGGGTGTGGCGTCAGCCTGAGCAACGACAGAGACGGCGGCCGGCCGAAGCCAGGGTGTGGCGTCAGCCTGAGCAGCGACAGAGACGGCGGCCGGCCGAAGCCAGGGTGTGGCGTCAGCCTGAGCAGCGACAGAGACGGCGGCCGGCCGAAGCCAGGGTGTGGCGTCAGCCTGAGCAGCGACAGAGACAGCGGCCGGCCGGAGCCCAGATGTGGCGTCAGCCTGAGCAGAGCATCCCTCAGCCGCCGGCCGCCACCAGACCGGGCGGCGGCCAGACACCAACACCACCACAGGCCACGGAGCGGGACAGTGGCCGGGCCGTTCGTCCAGCAAGCGACGGCAGGCTGCGAGGCTCTGGCGCGGCCGGTCGGGACGGCTTCCGAGTACGGCCCAGGCGCGCCACATCGAACGCCGCGCACGCCAGGCGAGACGGGCGTTTGTACCTTACGGGACCGACCGAGTGAGCGCAGCTGAACGGCAGACGTCGCCCGGTCAGCACAGTCCGTGCACCGTATCTACAAACACGGCTGTCCGGCCGGCGCACGCTCACGCGCCAACATCCGTCCACAGTCCAGCACGGCACGGCACCAAGCCGCACCCACAGTCCAGAGTGATCCCTCCGACGTCTCACACATCGCAACGACCACACCAAACACGAAAAACGAGTGGTGTCACGCCCTGCACGGCAGCTATCGGCCTACCCCTGGCCCGCGGGCCGGGGGGCCGCGTCCTCCGCCGCCGCGCTCACCGGACTGGTACAGCACGTCCCGCTCGTGCAGGAAGGGCACGATGTCGGAGTCGTAGGTGGTCACGTCGTCGGCCGGCTGCGTCTCCACCATGTCCAGCCATTGCGAGTTGTGCCAGCGGAACTTCTCCAGCCGGATGCGCGTCGCCCACTCGCTGTCCGACTCCTGAGGGATGGAGTGGGGGGGGGGGGGGGGGGCGGATAGGGGGAGGGGCGTCAGAAACGGCCGGGGTGGCGGCACGGTTCTCGCGCCCGACCTAGACGACCTAGACGACCTACACTCAACCACGCAGACCGCCGGCCGTGGCCGGCGGCGCCGCCGCCTCACACATGGACGGTCCGACTGACACATGACCTTGTGGGCCTTGACACGGTGCGAGAGTTGCATCCCAGGTGGCTAGAGCTGGTGCATGACTGCAGCCACAGAACAAAAACGGCCAGGCACGCTCACAAAAGGGCTGACATTCCGACAGTCCGGCAATAAAGGGGCAGGCGGCGACATGACGGCCGGAACATACGGCAGCCCCACACACAGCACGCTGGCCGCAGACGGACCAGCTTCCGGCGCCTCATATGGCGCCAGCTCCGGTCACCCCGGTCACTCCGCCCCTCCCACCCGACACCAGGGACGGCGCCCACTGACCGCGATCATGTCCAGCGTTGCGTCACACACGCGTCGGATCTGGGCGTTCTTGTCGTGCAGCAGATCGACCAGGTAGGCTGGGGCGTCTGAAACAGGCGCCGGGCTCAGCGGGGGCCATCCTCAGATGCCCGGGGCACGTGTGGTGCACGGGCTGATGTCGAAGGGCTCAGCGGGGGCCATCCTCAGATGCCCGGGGTACGTGTGGCGCACGGGCTGATGTCGAAGGGCTCAGCGGGACCATCCTTAGACGCCGGGGCACGTGTGGTGCACGGGCTGATGTCGAAGGGCTCTGCGGAAACCATCCTTAGACGCCGGGGCACGTGTGGTGCACGGGCTGATGTCGAAGGGCTCAGCGGGGGCCATCCTCAGATGCCCTGGGCACGTGTGGTGCACGGGCTGATGTCGAAGAGCTCAGCGAGGGCCATCCCGGGACGCCCGGGGCACGTGTGGTGCACGGGCTGATGTCGAAGGGCTCAGCGGGGACCATCCCGGGACGCCCGGGGCACGTGTGATGCACGGGCTGATGCCGAAGGGCTCAGTGGGGGGCATCCTCAGATACCCGGGGCACGTGTGGTGCACGGGCTGATGTCGAAGGGCTCAGCGGGGGGCATCCTCAGATGCCCGGGGCACGTGTGGTGCACGGGCTGATGTCGAAGAGCTCAGAGGGGGCCATCCCGGGACGCCCGGGGCACGTGTGGTGCACGGGCTGATGTCGAAGAGCTCAGAGGGGGCCATCCCGGGACGCCCGGGGCACGTGTGGTGCACGGGCTGATGTCGAAGAGCTCAGCGGGGGCCATCCCGGGACGCCCGGGGCACGTGTGGTGCACGGGCTGATGTCGAAGGGCTCAGCGGGGGCCATCCCGGGACGTCCGGGGCACGTGTGGTGCACGGGCTGACGCCGAAGGGCTCAGCGGGGGGCATCCTCAGATGCCCGGGGCACGTGTGATGCACGGGCTGATGTCGAAGAGCTCAGAGGGGGCCATCCCGGGACGCCCGAGGCACGTGTGGTACACGGGCTGATGTCGAAGGGCTCAGCGGGGGGCATCCTCAGATGCCCGGGGCACGTGTGGTGCACGGGCTGATGTCGAAGGGCCAGCGGGGGCCATCCTCAAATGCCCGGAGCACGTGTGGTGCACGGGCTGATGTCGAAGAGCTCAGAGGGGGCCATCCCGAGACGCCCGGGGCACGTGTGGTGCACGGGCTGATGTCGAAGAGCTCAGCGGGGGCCATCCCGGGACGCCCGAGGCACGTGTGGTGCACGGGCTGATGTCGAAGAGCTCAGCGGGGGCCATCCCGAGACGCCCGGGGCACGTGTGGCGTGCGAACTGATGCCGAGGGGCTCAGCAGGGGCCATCTTTAGACGCCGCGGTACGTCTGGGACCGCTCCCGGAGGACGTCGGAGATGCACGGCAGAACGCTGAGCTCTGATCAGACACGCATCTGCCCTATCAGCAGATGTAGCAGCGTTTCTCTTTTTTTTCATTCAAGTCACAGGTGTAGTAGGTGATTTGGGTTCTAGTGAGGCACATGCGGGGCAAAACCTAGAGCGTACTGGCTGCAATAGCTTCAAGCGAGACCGTCCTATCCCGCATAAGTACGGAAACCCCCAGAAGCCACGCGTTCAACAGCGGCCACAGCAATACCCCCTTCCAGGTGGTACAGCAGTCCCCGGCCCACGTCGACGAACACGCGAGGGCACAGCGGAGTGCCAATGGCGACGACACAGGCGGTGCAGTCCACACATGGCGAGGACCAGGACCAGCAGCGGCGGTCAGGACCAGGCCCAGTGTCACCGGTTAGGACCAGGCCCAGTGTCATCGGTCGGGACCAGGCCCAGTGTAACCGGTCGGGACCAGGCCCAGTGTCACCGGTTAGGACCAGGCCCAGTGTAACCGGTCGGGACCAGGCCCAGTGTCACCGGTCAGGACCAGGCCCAGTGTCACCGGTTAGGACCAGGCCCAGTGTCACCAGGTCAGGACCAGGCCCAGTGTCACCGGTCAGGACCAGGCCCAGTGTCACCGGTCAAGACCAGGCCCAGTGTCACCGGTCAGGACCTAGGTCCAGTGTCACCGGTCAAGACCAGGCCCGGTGTCACCGGTCAGGACCAGGCCCAGCAGCGCCGGTCCGCCGGTCCACCGGGCTCCGTTCAGCCGCGTCGGGCGGCCCTGGGGAGTCGGCGGCGCAGGGAGCGGGGAGCCGCCGCCACTGACGCCCGGCCCACTCACGCGTGTCCTGCACGATGCGGTCCCGGGTGGCGCCGTGCGACGTCAGCTGATGAAACACGTAGATGATCTGCAGCACCATCTCGTCGTCCTCCTGCTTGGCTGTCGAGGCCAGACGAGACCAGACGCGGTGAGGTCTCAGCGAAGCACGCCCACCGGTCTACACGTGACGCCCTGGCAGATCTAGCAATTCGCTGTTGCCGTTGATTGGGGTTTTAGGGCGCGTCAACGCCTATGGTCATTTTGCGCCCACAATAAGTTGCATCCATTCGTTCTTTTTCTTTTTTTTTTACCATCGCCACCTGTGATTGCAAGTCATCTCAACAGCGCTAGTAGCCGTCTATCCTCTCGTCCCGGTGACTGGGTACGCTAGCGCGGCATCCTTCCCACCCCCGCGGTGCAGACCAGCGGGTCAGCAGAGCCCCAGAGGGTCAGACCATCCCCGCCACGCAGCCGACCCCGTCCGGACGCACTGACCGTTGAGCAGGTCGACCAGCGGGGTCAGCAGGCCGGCGTCGGCCAGCAGCAGGGCGCACGCCTCGTCGGCGCACGCCGTCCCCATCAGCACCACCACCTCCAGCAGCAGGTCGTCCTCGCAGGTGCCTGCGCACCACACGGCGCAGGTCACAGCCGGCCGACGCCGGACGCCGAGCAGCGGCCCCGCACGCCGACGGTGTGCGGTGGTCAGGCGGCACGCGGCGGTCATGACACCATGCAGTGAAAGCTGGACACGTGGTTAGCAAACTGTGTGCAGGTGCGTATATGTATGCATGTGCATGTGTATGCCGTATGTTTATATGCATGCAGGTATGCATGTATGTATGTGTATGCCCGCATGCATGCATGTGTGTAAGAAGTGTGTGTACGCATGCATATATGTATTATGTACGTACGTATGTATGTATGATGTGTGTATATGTATGTATGTATGATGTGTGTATATGTATGTATGCATGCATATATGTATGTATGTATTATGTATGTATGTATTATGTATGTATGTATTATGTATGTATGTACGTATGCATGCATGCATGCATGTACGTATGTATGTATGTACGTATGTATGTATGTATATGGTAGAAGGTATGCAATTGTACTGAATAAGGCAGACACCAGCCAGTTGCTCTCGGACCGGGGTTCTCCGGACAGCGTTCACGGTGTTCGCACAGACGTAGCCACGTTCTAACTTCCGTCGACCTTGACAACTGCCCGACTGCCAACAGCGCAATCGTCGTCCAGCCCCGGTTGACACAGTCTCTACGGCCAATCTGAACCGACCCTCGGCCACGCACGTACGCGCGTACGCACGCAACATAAATCACGTCGAGATGAAAGCCTCGTCAAAGAAGACCGTCACAGATAATGCGGCGGCGCTCGCTCAGCCGGCCGCTTCGGCACGTACCCGACTCAAGCTTGGTCTTGATCCAGCCGACCAGGCTGAACTGGCGGAAGAGCCTGTCGAAGTCCAGGTTGGGAATGGACAGGTTGCCGAGCACGCCCACCGCCTCCACCACAAACTCCTCGTCCTTGCAGGAGTGCAGCGTCTCGGCAAACTCGCCCAGGAACTCCTGCGCAGCGAACAGGCTCGGTTGAGATCCGGCGGCTAGGTGAGAGTCGACGGCGGCTGCCCTCTCCGCCCGGCTCGTGTCGAGCCAGTCGTTGGCGGCTGCCCCCCCCCCCCCCCGTCCCCCCTCAGCCTGTGTCGAGCGGCCCATGAATCGGAAAAGGGAAACGAGCCGAAGGCGACAGAATCGCAAGACTGAAAACGACAGAATCATAACAAGGCAGACTGAAGGCGACAGAACTTTAACACAGCATACTGACCAACAGCAAAACGTAGGCATGTCTGATTCAGTAGACGACAGAGGCGGTTGATTCAACACATGTCTGCCGTTCAGCACCTTCGGCCACCCCGCGCCGCACGCGGCCTACACCGTGCACCGGCAGCGGCCCGAGCGCGGCCGCGCCCCTGCCCACTCCCCCACTCACCAGGAAGAGCACCTTGGTTTGGCCATCGTGCTGGCTAATATTGCGGATCATCTTCATGAGCAGCGGATCGGTGTGTTGGAAGGCGCGTGCCACCAGCAGCGCCAGGCCGTCGGCCTCGCACACCAGCTCGGCGTTCCGTTTGTTCGCCGTCAGGTTGATACAGAGCGCCATCAGCTCCAGGCCTGCGCGTGAGCGTGCGGAAGGTGGCGGCGCCAGCGCGAGTCGCCGCTGCCGCTCGCTGGGCCAGCCGCAGCGACGTCGACTACTGGGAGCCCGCGAGAAGGCTCGCGCGATACGACTGACATGGAGCCGCGGCTACACGTGCGATACGACTGACATGGAGCCGCGGCTACACGTGCGATACGACTGACATGGAGCCGCGGCTACACGTGCGATACGACTGACATGGAGCCGCGGCTGCACGTGCGATACGACTGACATGGAGCCGCGGCTACACGTGCGATACGACTGACATGGAGCCGCGGCTGCACGCTTTGAGCGCGCATGTGACGGCTTTCCCGCGCAGCGACGCGGTCCGACTGGACCCGCTTCGGAGCCGAACGTTCCCGTCGGCGCAACAGGTCAGTCAAACGTCTCCTGCTCAGCTTCACATCCCGTCACGACAACAACGAAAACATCAACATCCTACATCCCACATCCTACATCCTACATCCTACATCCTATATCTACATCCCGCAGAGCGCCCGGCAGGTGATGCGCGGCTGGCGCACGTACCGGCTTTGGGCTCGGGCCACTCCAGGATCAGCTTCATGCAGAGTGGCACACAGTCGGTGTAGGCGAACATCGACTTGACCTTGTCATCCATCGACAGGTGGTACAGCACGGCGA
The DNA here is from genome assembly GCF_011947565.3 of Pollicipes pollicipes. NCBI lineage: Eukaryota > Metazoa > Arthropoda > Thecostraca > Pollicipedomorpha > Pollicipedidae > Pollicipes > Pollicipes pollicipes. Next base: position 14,423,938 of record NW_023596448.1, on the reverse strand, counting down.
TGGCGGCCGACCGCTGCCGAGGCGACGCTGCCCGCACCGACACCGTCACGGTCACGATCACGGAGTCAGTCAAGGCCAGGGTCGGGGTCGGGGTCGGGGTCAGGGTCAAGGTCAGGGTCAAGGTCAGGATCACGATCACGATGAGGACCGGGTGCAATATTAGTGTTGTGGGCAGCCCACTGTTGCCTAGGTAGCAGCCACAATTGGCGCAGAGATCCGCAAGTTTCGTCACAACGAGCTCTCGCCTGGCGTGGGAGAGAGCCCGCGGCTCCCAGGGCAACGGCCATGTTCCACGGGGCATCCCCATATCCCAGCTACATTTCATGTCGTATACCATGGGTGCTCTCTGCTACGGCATGGCAGAAGCTTTTACGTAAGCGACACAAACACAACGATGCTTGGAGAATAGAACGTTGTCCGTTACCATAAGCGCACGATGTATTTCGCTTTTCAGTTGCTTTGTTAGCCTTTCAGACATCACAACCACAGCACCCATATGAAGTGAGCCATTGTTACTGTTCTCACCCACTTATGAGCCCAATTATTATTCAATGTGAACTCACCTATGTGTTCTCACATACGTGGGTTCTTCCGTCCCACGCCACTGAGCACAACATGTGGTGTGCGTGCGACAGCCGCAGTACAAACCGCACAGCGCACCACCGGTGAGCGAATGTGGAACAAGGGCGCAACGTGCACCAACGCACCCTGCCTGAGACAACGGCAAAAAACGTGATGCACCTACCATCCCGTGGCAGAAAATTAGACCCTCCCACACAAAAACGAGCCAACGTCGCTAGCGGAAACAGCCCAGACCAGTGGCCTGTGCCGGTGAGCCTGTGCAGGACCCGGTCTGTACCGGTGAGCCTGTGCAGGACCCGGTCTGTGCCCGTGAGCCTGTCCAGGACCCGGTCTGTATCGGTGAGCCTGTACAGGACCCCGTCTGTACCGGTGAGCCTGTACAGGACCCCGTCTGTACCGGTGAGCCTGAACAGGACCCGGTCTGTACCGGTGAGCCTGTGCAGGACCCCGTCTGTACCGGTGAGCCTGTCCAGGACCCGGTCTGTACCGGTGAGTCTGTACAGGACCCGGTCTGTACCGGTGAGCCTGTGCAGGACCCGGTCTGTACCGGTGAGCCTGTGCAGGACCTGGTCTGTACCGGTGAGCCTGTACAGGACCCGGTCTGTACCGGTGAGCCTGTACAGGACCCGGTCTGTACCGGTGAGCCGGGGCCGGACCCGGCCGGACCCGGCCTGCCGCTGCGCCGCTGAGGGTCTACCACTCACGGATCAGGTTCACCAGCTTGGGCAGCAGGCCGACGTTGACCATACGGGCGCGGTGTCCGGCGTCGAACGACAGGTTCAGCAGCAAGCGGACGGTGATGTTGAGCAGGTCGGCGTTGTCGTGCGGCACCAGCGGCGACAGCTTCTCGGCCACGGCCAGCTCCAGCTGTCGGCAGCCACGTCCGTCTACAGTCAGTCGCAGGACGCGGGCACCCCAGCCGAGCGCGCGGTACGCAGCGGCGGTCACGTGTCCGCGTGCGTGATCGCCTCTGAATGCTGCAGAACGTTGTATTCGTTCGACATGCGAACCATTGACCGGTGATGTAAGATACGGGTCTTGGACTGTTATACGGTTTCTTAAAGTTTACGTATTAATTCTAATTTAGTACTTATTTGCTCATCTACCTATTCATTCATTCATTCATTCATTCATTCATTCATTTATTAAGTTATTTATTTATTCATTAATTTATTCATGTATTTATTTAAGTATGCATTCATAAGCATATATCACATTATATATATATATATATATATATATATATATATATATATATATATATATATATATGTATATATATATATATATATATATATATCCGCTCATTCATTCATTTCTTTGTTCATTCGTTCATTCATTCATTCATTCCGTTATGCATTCATTTCATCTCATCTACAAGCATTTCTTTACGTGAAGTTCAAGTTGACGTTTGGACACTGAGGTTTGCGTCGTCGCCGTCATTGGGGTTTTACGACGCACCCAGCTGCTGAGGCTATATGGCGTCGCCTGTTTCTCACCCTGGCAGGAGAAGTCGTGGTAATTGGGGTTTTCGGCCGCTTCGACTGCGCGGTCATATAGCGCCCATAGCGCATGTCCTAATCAGAGTTAATCGGGAAGCTCAAATGACCTATCATATGCCGCGAACGATCCGAGCCAGTGTATAAATAGAACAGAAGATAGTACGCGACAGGAATTTAACGAAATTTGCGTCGAGTGCTGGGTCATTACCGAGTAAATCGGAGAGCGTGAAAGATCCAGCAGCCAGGCCGAAGTACATCAGACGTTTAACACGTAATGCGGAACAAGAAACGAATACAGAGCGCACAGTAAGCGTTGCGTTACATTGCCAGCACCGAGGCGGTTCCTCGCGACACAAAGGGTAGCTATGGCTGGCGTAAGTGTGACCGATCCGCAAGCGACTTAGAGTGACTTCCTTCCGTCGTGACGACTTCCGATAGATTGACTGTCATTCCTGGATAGCCGGCTTATTTTAAATATATTGGTGCCCACTGTATCCCATGTGCTCTGCCACCACCCTCGTAAAAAGGAAGCTATAGCTGGGTATGTGTCCGTGTCGGGTAGTGGATATGCTCTTGTGCATGGACGAAGCGCAGCACGCTCTGCAGCGGCGTCGGCGAGCTCATTTCCAGTGATTCCCGCGTGGCTCGGAAGCCAGCACAGCGCTTTGACCTTCCCGGCCCGGTTTAAGGAGCCAAGACGTAATACAATGTCCTGTATAACGGAATTCGTGAGATTAAAACGTCTTAACGCCGAAACATTATTTAGCGATTACGATAAAAGCACGTGCAAGGCACCTTCGTCCACCATTTTAAAGCAGAAGGCCTTACTTATCGCCACTAGCTGTGGCGTATACACAGACGAATCTGTCGGTATCGTGAATGACTGTGTGTCTTAGCCGCACACCAATGCGCAACCAATGCCCGTATCCGTTTTAGAACCGTCCGTATATGTGGTTTTGTATCCCCGATACATTTCGATGTGATGTAAGGCTGTAGCTCTAGCAACACATGGCATCATATCTTGTTTTCGAGCCTGCGCCAGGGACACGTCGGCAACTGGCGACACTAGCGTCCATGGACGGGCCGGCAGGCTGAATGGGCGCATCACATTCCGCAGACTCAACCTACTCTCACGAAGGACATCGTGAACACGCTGGCAAAAAAACCGCTGCGTTTTGCGTCCGCTCGCCTTGGTAAACATCTTATGTTTCGCGTGAAAACACAGCCCTTTGTGTTGGGTAACGCGGGAATTTCACCAGCTTGATAGCGTACCGTAAGCCTGACAACTTCCTTCGGATCGCTAGCGGCGGTTCATTGGCTTTAACGAGCAAGCTAACTGCTGGAGGCGTCAGAGAAGCACCAGTGATGACTCTCAGGAAGGGCGGGCTCCGTTTGAAATGAACCCCGTGCCTCTCGCTTCCCAGACACACACCGAGGTATGCATGTACGTACACATGTATATATGGACAAGGTTTCCTAGGAGCCTTCAGCAGTATACAGGAGAGAGACCGAATTCAGGATACGACAGGATAGATGAACAGGAAAGGGAAGAGGCTGTAGGCAGGAGTCACAAGACCTTTTACACACATCGAATTGACCGTCAATACATGCTAGAGTTCATGAGCATCACCAAAAAATGGAGGGGGTCCGCTGCAGTGTCAGCCAATAGAGGAAGTGGGTGGAGGAAGGGGGGGGGGGGGGGCGTGTGGGAAACACGAATCGTCACTCGCCGAGAACAGAGGTCCTTCGGAGCATAAGTTACCAGTGAACACGACTGGAACGATCAAACCTTACTTGAAAACGTTCAGGCAGGATCCCACACCTGCCAACCGACCCAGTGGCATAACCCACAACAGGTGGACCTCGTAGGAGGTGTGAACGCCCGGCCGACGGAGGACATGTACAATGCAGATCACAATAAGGACATGGCATTTACAGGATAGGGTCACAAGCCATTTGTCTTGGATAAATGGCGTGGGTTCAAACCCAGGTCTAACATAAAACACAATTGAGTGGTACTCAAAAGCATTGGCCCTGAATCCGACCACACCGTTGGAAACCCAGCGCGGCGTAAACCCGGTCTCACCATATCGTCCTTGTTCTCGACGTAGATGGACAGCTTCTTGAGGAAGGTGACGACCAGCAGGAGGAGGTCGGCACTGTCGCGGTCCAGGCAGCGCACCAGCAGCGGCACGATTCCCTTTTTCCGCATCTTCTCCTCCGTCTTGACGTCCTCGGCCAGGTTCAGCAGCAGATACAGGCACACTGCAGGGCGCGCGCCGAGGCCGGAGGGTGAGCGGCGCCGACCGACGCGCCGCCAGGCTGCACACCTATAGCTGCAGACCTGCCCCCTGTCCGGCTCCGTGACCCGGGGGCAGCACAGCGCAGGCCGTTCTAGCTTTACCCAAGGACTGAGACGAGGTATCAGTGCCACGGATGGACTAATTGTTCGGACTGCCGCCCTCGGCTGGAGTGTTTGTGTGTGCACAACGTTTCGGCCAGTTGACTCTCCGGCAGTCGTCATGGAGTCCTGAGAGGTATTATGGAGTCCTGAGAAGGACTGGATGACGCTCGGCTTCCCGCCTGCTGTGGAAGGCGTCTCGCGGCGTAAGATGTGACCAGACATCCTGGGTCTGAACAGGCGTGTCTCCATGTAGCATGCCAAGAGTAGACCGTGGTCACAGCCCCACCAGCCCGCGTCCGTCCCCTCGGACCGCCTTGTGAAGCCGCCCCGGTGTCCCTCCGCCACCACCAGCGCCTGACCTCTGAGCAGCTGGTTCTGTCGCCTGACCAGGCCGGCCATGGTGCGGCGCGCCTGCTGGTACTCCTGCTCGGGGCCGGCGCGCTTGCGGCGCGCCAGGTCCTCCCGCCACTGGGCGTGTCGCTTCAGCTCGTGGTCCACCATGTCCATGCAGAGCGAGCCCATCTGCGCGGCGGGCGGCAGCTGTCACCGTCGGTCTGCTGACCTAGCCCGGTCAGCATGACACTGCGACAGGTCCACAAGTTGACGGCCCATTAGGAGACGAGAGAGAAGACAAACACTCGTGTTCCACGAGGGATGAGCCCGTTGGTCCAGAACGTTGTGCTTCCGCCGCTCGCGGCCGAAGCTCACTGTAGGCGTCTCACGTCTACTCGACTCTCAGACAGCTGTCGCACTTCGGCGGCAGATTCCGCTGCCCCCCTCCTTCGACTACGGCAAAGGCCGACCGGAGCTGAGCTGGTTGGGAAGTCATGTCCTAGTAATCGAAACCCCTAACCCGCGGAGGGGGCAGAGTACATTGGCGACATTTGGCGTTCAGCGACGTATCGACTGAGAGGCGTCACTGAGAGGCGCTCTCATTGTGTTTGCAATGAAAACCGCACCCAATCGGCTGCAAATGCGGCTTTTGGCACGCAGTATTCATCATTGTTGGCACCGGTTGGAGCTGCAGTGGCCATACGTGAAAAGCTCACAGTTTTCACCCGAGGGCCCTCAAAAGCGGCCGATGCGTTTGTCGGTACTGAAAGGTCATTTGGCTAAAATCTGCGTTCCGATCCCCCCAACCGTGGTGGGATGGGTCCGAGTCCCTTAAGGCGCTCGCTATTTGCCCTTGACTATGATGGCCTGCGGCTGGTGGACGCAGCCGCGCAAAAGGCCATATGACGTCACAGAGCAGGGCATACGGTGCCGAGCGATGCGGCACGCTAACCTTTCGCCGCAAAATTCTACCATTGGCCTGCAGGTGCAAGGCCGGCTGGAGGAGTCGGTCTCACACAACAAACACTACTTTAAGTCAGTACTGGACCATGGAGCGATCTAATCTTAAGTCGTTGTGAGTTAGGAGATCTTATCCTAGCATTAATCGACCTTCAGTGTACCAGGGGCGCTGCTATACAGGAGTCATTAGCAACAATGATAAAAGTCCGGACAAAAACGAAATGTTTGTTAATATTACAATACTTCCTGTGTCACACGTTCAACCAGGATTTCTCTGTGCACTGAAAATCATCTATTATCAGAATGATATCGCCCGACTTTTCCTTGTATCACGCTAATCAGAATACGAGAACTCAAAAAAATCCCTGGAATCTGGGCGCCAGATTTCCCTTGCTGCTGCTATCAGTTAGTGCTATCAGGCTCTGCCCACGCACGCGCCCACCTTCTGCTTGACGACAATGCCGTGGAACTGGGAGAAGGTGGACATGCAGAAGAAGATGTAGACGATGTTGGTGGCGAGCACGGTGGACTTCTTCCACTCCTCCCGCAGCGTTCGCGACAAGGCACCAATCATGGCCTCTGGAACACGTCACGAACAGCTACATCACACCGAATGGTCGCCTGAAGCGACACGCCTTTGCTAAAAGCAGGGCCCCCGGTTAGTTCGGCAACAGTCCTGTTCGGAAGCCCAAACACACGGCGGACGCCATGAAAATATATTGCAGGCTTCTACGCTATCATCAAACTACTGAGAGGCAAGTCATGAAGCGGAGATTCGTGGCGAGTCACCAGATATTTTCGCCAGCTGTTGGAACACTACGTCGGAAATACTGTGCAACTGGTAATACCCATGCTCTGTGTTTCAGCTCCAGTCTGCAAATACACGACCGACGCCAGGCACGTCCGACGCGGAAGCGACGGTGGCCCAATTTCAGCGCACACTAAATCTGAGCGGCTCAAACTTCGGCGCAAAGTCGCCACTCATTTCGGCGCATAGAGAGCTAATGCTTCAATGGACCATGTTTCAAGGGCAGTTTCAGCAAAAAAAAAGTTGCCAGACATTTTTTCAAGCTGAAATAATTTACTAAAAATTAGTGCAATTCGGCCTGGCCTGAGCTCGGCGACGCGTGTGCCGGATTCCGCGCATTGATGTCGCGTAAGCGTCTGGCGCATTGGATAGAGTGTTTGCATACTAATCACCTGACTGAGCATACCTTTTGCCACGTTGTGTTTTTTTTTTTATTACGTGAAATCGGTCCAGATAGGCCGTAATAATGAAATCTAAAATGATCTGTGTGCCAATGTGATTACTAGCCACATCCGTTGCTGCTCGCATTACAGACCAAGACCGAATTGCGGAGATGAACTGGAACCGTCACGAAAAGGCACTCAGCCCGTGTTTTTGTCGGTAATCCCAGCAGCCGAAATTACCATGTACGCGACGCGAGCCGCGCGATGGTGGTATTGTGGTGAGCATAGCTGCCTTCCAAACAGCTGACCCGGGTTCGGTTCCCGGCCAACGTCTTATCATTTAACCTGAGCATAATCGCTTGCAATGCTTGATCAATCCCTTTCCATGGTACCGGACTGCACCGGAACTAACAGTAATAGCTTCACAATATGTTCATATCAGACATTTGAAGCGGGCCCCTACCCACAATGACAACTGGCTGCAGTTTCGTTTAATTCGTTGGGCAGCCTGCATTCGGCTGTGTCAAAAAAGCAAAGCTTGCAGGGCCCATGCTATTTAATTGTGTGTCCGGCCCTGTCCATCATGTTCTTATTGTTTGGATCCATTGTTATTCAAAACAAAGGATTCGCCAAAAATCTTGTACATGTTATTTCCTGAACGACAGTAATAATGATACTGCAGCGAGTAAATACATGTGATATGATGAATGAACGAAGGACATCTTTCTCACCTTGTTGTCAAGATCTCCATGACATGAATTTAGGTAACAGCGTCTAGCATCAAGGTTCTCCAGTCATCCCTTATCCTTGCTTAAGTTTGCCCAATTGGGGCGCCAGACCTTCCCTGACGGTGTTTGACATGTTAAAAAAGCACCACTGAAAACTGAGTTAGGCACACCTTGGGCACATGTAACTTCTTGAGTGTCGTAAAACAGCATCGTGTGTTGTTTTTTGCGTGACTGCTTGGAAAGTTGTGACTCAATGTTAAGTCACGTACATATTAGTACATGTCACACATTTGGTACTGGGGAGGACATGTCCCGCTGGGGGCTGCTATGTGCGTACGCCCCTGTCCCGGAAGCCTGACCGGTCGCTGGCCACGCGCCAGCCGTCACCCGTCCCACCCGTACGCCGGCCGGCCCACTCACCATTGTTGACCAGTTCGTCCAGGTTATCCGGGTTGCGCGCCAGCTGGAGCAGCATGCGCGAGCCGCGCTCCTTCTCAGCCACCTCTTCGTACAGCAGCTCCACATACGCATCGACCTCAGTCAGGCAGGCGGGCACGGCCGGCTCCGGCGAGGAGGGCGCAGAGTCGGCCGCGCCCGAGTCGGAGGTACCTGTTGGCACGGCGCGAACCCCGGTCAGCGCGGCAGCCACCGGCCAAACACGCACGCACGCACGCACGCACGGATATGCAGCAAGGGTGGGCACGCAGAGTTCCGACGGACGCTGAGCAGCTGATGCCGATCTGGGCCGGCTGACCTGCGGTGACGGGTGCCGACCTTTGACCCTGACCTGCGGCGCTGTGCTTGGCGCGGCTGGCCGCCGCGCGCTGGCCGCCGGTTCTGCAAATAGAAGATGGCCTGCTCGACCTCCGGCCGCCGGGATGGGTGGATCAGCTGACAGCGCGCCACCACCTCCTGCGCCAGCTGCGCCACGTTCGTCTTCTCGCTGAGAGATGTCAGACGGATGATCTTCTGGCACTCCTGGTAACAGCAGGATGGTGTCAGTGCCCAAAGGGCAAATAAAACTGTGGTTTTACAAAATGTTGGAAGGAAGAACAATGTGGAAGGACTCAACATTTGGACAATTGTCTGTGGTACTGCTTCCTACATTGAGACCAGAGATGATTACATGATCCCCTTTAGGTTCCTGTCACATAGCTTTCCAGTTAACATAGTGTGCTGGCTATTATTTGAAAGGGTTGAAAGAGTTATGAGTTAATTAATTATATTTCAACATGCCTCTACTTTCACACAAAGACAAAGGCCCAAGCCCTGATGATTCATGTGCTGAGGGCTGCCTAAACACCATGAATTGTACCCAGAGATCAGACACTAATCACATGTGAACAAGATACACTAATCCTGCTACTGCATACACAAGTTCCCAAGGAAATAATGATCTGACTGTGTGTGACAAGCAATACTAATTTGCTTGCAACACATCAAAATTATCTAGTGCAATTAATCATGTGTCACACCTGGTTTATGACGGTACCTGATATTTTGTTAATGATCATTATCAGGGGCACTTGTCATGCTAACTACAGAACAACTATGGGAAGTTAAGGCACCATACCTTTTTGTCACCAAGCATGGGGTCACCCAATTCACCAAGTATTGTTGCCTCCAATTCATAGTTAACAAGAAGGGCTTTTTCAGTGGGATGCACATCAATGCTTCCAGTTTTAACACGCTTTTTTAGGTACTTTGCATCCTCTGTTTGCATTGCTGTGCACTAAATCTGAAATAGTAGCCAAAATTATGGTTAGAAACCCAACATGCCCAGCACACGAGCATGCAGTACCCCTTTGGCAGTAGGGGTATATGTAGTAAAGTAAATCAGAGTTGTGGTTAAGGGACTATAGTAACTTGAGCAAAAAACAAAAATATGTGGTTTATTCCATCCCTAAGTGAACTGCGCTGTGGGCATTTGAAATGTCAGGAACATCAATAAGCAGTTTGACCTCCATAACAATTCTTAATATGCAATATGGGGCAGAGCATGTATGCTGAGAGGCTTCTTACTGTGTATTGATGGATTTTCAGTTACAAGCATAACCACGGCGGCCAAAGACGATCAACAAACAACTACTGATCTATGCTGTCTCTGATGCCCTACCCCGGCCAGCTTTCAGCAATGTGGTGTATCGTATCCATAAGACAGTCATTTTCCAGCTACAAACACGGCATAATGCCTGCAGAGCTCCAGTAAACAAAAAAGATGGCCTACCAATTCACATAGAACGCAGACATTCAATGGACATCGATATCGATTAGGGTCGGTCTCAGTTCGCACTGTTTGTTTTGTATGAGCAGGCTTAGAGGACAAATGCTACGCGCATCTGCGTCACTTATACCTATTTGAAACATATGCGTCAGGCATGTAGTACATGTAAAGACAGATATGCCGCGTGTATTACGAAATATCGCGCAGCCTGTTTACTCGCAGGACGATTCTGAATCAATTGAGTTTTAATGTTGCTTGGGTGGTCAGTAGTTCGGCCTATGGAGCGTTGTAGGTAGGTCGGCACGGTTGTATGTTTTGCAACACTAGTATTATAATTTGCCGGCACGCAATCCTTGGCAGGACGTCTGTGGAGACGGCCAGGAGGTCTGAACAGCGGGTAGGTAATTTAGGCTGCAGCACCACCAACGACTGCAAGTAATGTACATGCTGACCGCGTCTGGCACAGCAGTGGCATTGTAGTAAAAATTTCACCTCGTGTAGTGCAGATATGAGCACCCCAAGGCTGATGCTGTCAGCACCAAGTTCAGCTCATCAAATTTTGATGGCTCAAATAATTGTGATGTTGGAAAGATTCTTTGAGCTTGAAATACTCTGAAAGCATTTTACTGTGAAAGAATTATTGAACAGGTCAGCCCAAATTGGCATAGCCTGAGTTTAGGGCGCACCAAAAATCAGCAGAATTTGGCCCTGCCTGAGTTTGGTATATGCAGGCATGAGGTTTAGCTCATCAATGTTGCAGCCATCTGGTGCAATGCATGGATTTTTTGCACAATGGGCACCACACAGCATGGTTGGAAAGAGTATGGCAATAATTTCCATCTTGGGAACACTTTTTTTAGTTCACTGCACCAAATGTGTATTCTGATATTGAGAATGGATATTCTATTCAGTAAGGCATCACTGCAAGGAGCCTGAGTGATGGTAACATATTTTGTGGTATCCTGGTATTTTATAATGGTATGAACTTTGAATTGATCTGAAATATTGATATTGCTCATGCCATTTGTTTCTTGACAGAATTTGATGTCTGGTGATAGAAAGTAAGCTGGGTAGTTAGGCTACCATACAAATTGGTGTGGAGTTTGAATTAAGAATTATAATGTTAGAGAATTATGATGTTGAAAAGGCAATTTCAGATGAAAATGCCTTTAGCAAGTTTTCAGGGCAATATTAGATGAGAGATCAGCACAATCTGGTCTTGTCTGTGCTTGGCAAATGGGAGAGTGAGGCTCAGCACACCTGTGCTGGGTAGACATCCAGCACAGGTGATGGGCTGCTTGCAGGCTTGTATGTTGGTTGTGTGTGATGACATATGGCACCAAGTCTAATTACAGAGATAGTGTTATTAAACCAGCATGTAACCAAGATGCAGTTGTTTCAATCCTTTTCTGGATACTGGTTTCCATTACCTAACCAGTTAAGACAAGAGTATTGAAGAGCAGTCAATGGTGGTTGCTCATTGAACAACACATATAGGTTTATGCATGTCTGATTGCTATAAGTGACATGTGTGGGCACTGCATGACCTACAGCATTCAAAGCATAAGTGACATGTGTTGTATTTCTGCTGAATTGTTAGCATATTAATGAAATGACAATGATGGATAAAGGGAGAGGTGGGTTGAGGGGATGACAAATAGTTTGGGAATTTGCTCAGGGATGACATATTGGCATACAGTGGAAATATGATGGATCATAAAGGGTCCAGATGTGGGCAATAAATGTGCAAGTATATCAGTAAAGCAGCTGGGGTTGATCATCTTTATAATATTCCCTGACCTCCAATAAATTCTTGCTACCACATAATGCTGGCATCAGCTGCAGGAAAAGATTAAGTGTGATAATGCCCATCTGACATATTAATTCCATTGTTTCACAAGTTAGTGTGATTGGTGGCTTGTGGTGATTTGGTATGCAGGTTCAAAAGATTCCATACATGTATGTGGCAAAAGGCCAGTCCATAGACATCTAATCTTGTGCTTCTACCCGTTGCAATGTCTTTTTGTAGGACAGTTTTGTCATATGACTCCATTTGGTGGTCATGTTAGTCTGTGCACTGACATGCTGTTCATTATTGCAGGCTCAATTCAAAAACTGTTTTGTATCTTGAGTGAACAGTCTGCACAGCACCCTGGCCACCCTACTGTGTGAAGTGAATCACAAGTGTGTTGATAATTGTAAGGCCATAGATATTCACCATGCAGGCCCCTGTTATAAAAAAGGAAAAGGAAGATGAAGATGATGAAGTTGTCCAAGAGGTAAGACAAGCTTATAACAAAGCTGTGCAACAGTCATCCATTTAGATTTGTTAACTCTTGCACAGTGGTGGAAATGTGCTTGAGTTTGTGTATATTTGGATTCAAACCTTTAGATAGTGAGTTTAAAAAATATTTGGTCTGCAATAAGTATACAGGTTTAATCTACAAAAGTTTAGCCTTCAATAGAACAGGTAGGAGATCAAATAAGGAATTATCAACTGTAAGGCCTGAGTCAACTTCCTGGTGTGAAAACCAACCTGGCTGTGGTTTGTTAGATATTAATGTCCCTTGTCTGTAACATGACAGTGCAGTATCTGCTCTTACTTCCAAAATAAGAAATATGATATGGCATGCATGAATGTCCCAACTGTAAAATACAAGCTCTTGCAAACAAGTTGTGAAGTGCCTAAACCACAGGTTACATCACAATGTTTGCTGGCCATCTAATCTCCATGTGTTGTATGCCTAACTATCTAAAGTGAAGTAGATGGTCTAAAAACCACGCAAAAGTACCACGGTGCTAAATGCAATGAATGCAGTACGTCACAATTGAATCACATACTGAACTCACCCTTCTTGCTTGTACAATCTTCCCAACACATGTGCCGTGATTGGACTTTCAGATGCCAGTGTATCTGTCTAAGGGGCTGCAGGAGAAGCTGTGGGTACTCCAGTATCCAGTGCGGCCAGCCCACATGACGTACGACCATGCCCATTTCCTGGAGGTATGCCACATTCATTTTTGCATGTTGGGTCTCGGCATGTGGGCCTGTGCAGGACTACAGCCCTCTGCATTGACTGCACCAGGCCTCTACATCAGCTGCTACCCTTATGTGAGCTGGTGGGATATTTTTAACAGATAGCAGCATACCTTTTCTGTATCTAGTATGCACCTAGGGCTGCTAGGTAGTGAGCGTGCTTAACCTAGCAACCCTGTGTTCGGCCTCCAGCCATGTTCACGCCCCATCCGATTTTTCCTTGGCGTTGCTGGGATTTGATCCCGGGTGTTTTCGCCACGAGCCCAGCGCTCTACCACTAAGCTAACAGACAAGGATTGCCTTCCGGCGGACTTGTGATGCGGGAGCCCAAGACGGACTCTAGCGCTTGCGTGCGTGTGTGACTGTGCCGGAGCGGCGGGCGGGACGGTTCGCGGTGTCAGCGGCCGCGGCGGCATCACGGAAGCTGACGCCTGCGTCTGCCCGGCTGCAGGCCAAGCTGAAGCCGGAGCAGCACCAGCTGAAGCTGTCGCTGGAGATCAACACGGCCAGCGCCAGCTACGAGACCAGCAAGGGCGAGCAGATAGCCCTCAATGTCGATGGCACGCGACTGACGCGTGATCATAACGACCTCTTCTACGGCGGGTTAGTCGGCCTGCAGCCAGGCGTGCCACGTGCCCCGCCGCGTGTCCCGCTGTGTCGCGCCGCGTACCGTCGTGTCACGTCGCTCTCCGCCGTGTCACGATGCGTCCTATCGTGCAACGCCGCGTCCTGTCGTGTCACGCCGCGTCCCGTCGTGTCACGCCGCGTCCCGTCGTGTCACGCCCCGTCCCGTCGTGTCACGCCGCGTCCCGTTGTGTCCCGCCGCGTACCGCTGTGTCACGCTGCAGTTCGCCGTGTCCCGTCGTGTCCCGCCGCCCAGGGTGTGTTCACGCCCTGAGCGGCAGCGACCCGGTGCCCCATCTTTATCATGACAATGTGACAATGTGACGCGGTGACGTGGACTGCCACGTAGGTAACGGCACACTGGTTGGTTTGGTGATTTGGTTTTTAAGGGCGCGTCAGCATCGGGGCCATTTTGGGTTACGGCACACTGATTGAATGGTGTTCTACCACTTCCGTCAGAACACGGTGTGAAATGGTGTTTCCGCCAGGAAATGTGCTCACACTAACTGAAGCGTCTTTGTGAGATTTGCCATTTAGCTGGACTCCATTGTCTCCTCTACTGATAAGACAGTAGTATTAGCCTTATTCCTCTGAGAAAAAACGGGAGAATGTAGATGTAGTTGACTGATATTTCGGCAACATGTCCTTATCGAAATATCAACCTAACTTTATCCCCATTATCCCGTTGTTTCCGAGGAATAAGGCTAGTGCTAGTGTCTTATCTATGTGAATAATGTTCCTCGCTAATGTCCTCAGCAACTTACGTAGTCGTCTCTACTGCGCCAAGCGCGTATTTGACCCCATCTTGATTGGCCGACGTGCGGGGCTTGCTGGCTTCGTTCCGTGCGTCCCCGTGACGGCCGCGCCATGCCCCGGCCGTGCCCCCCCCCCCCCCTGCCCCCTTCCCCGCCGTGACGCGGCGCCGTCCGCCCGGCCAGCTCCGTGATGGACCGTCAGACGCTGTCCTCCACGCTGGTGACGCCGTGCTCGCGCCGCTACTGCCTGGGCGTGGTGTCGGACGGCGAGCTCCACCTGTCGCCCGTCGACGCCGTCGTGGCGCTGCGCCCCAGCTTCGACTACCTGGACCGCGGCGACAAGAAGGGCCGCCAGGAGGCGCGCGAACTCGGCGAAGGTGTGTCGGCGTCATTCCTGCTGTTATCGTCGATGTTTTCGCTGCGATATGTGTTGAATTTACTCAATTACACAGCAAATCGGTGTGCTATCGCACTGCTGTCAGTATTAGGGAGTGAGTGTCGGGGTGTGGGTAGCGCAGTATGGTTGGGCGGCGTGTCTGGGAAATCAGCGGTACGGGATCGATTCCCCGCGGTGCCAACCCTTTGTCGGGGTGAGAGGCAGGCGGCGTCAGTCAGCCTCAGCTGCTGAATGCATGGTAAAGCCGCAACGACAAAAACGGCAATGCGTCAGAGTCTGGGGTCTCTGCGCGCGTGTGTGAGAGAGAGAGAGGGGGGCGGCGTGTCGTCTACACCCGGCTCGTCGGCCCTCGTCCCTCAGATGTGTCGGGTGACGAGGACGAGCCGGACGGGCCCAGCACGGAGCGTGTGACGGTCAAGTTTGCTCGGCCCGAGCCCGACCGCATCAAGCAGGCTCGCGAGCGCTCCTACCAGTACCTCAAGCGCAAGCAGGACGAGCAGCCCTGGGTGCCCACCACTGTGCACAAGCGCTCCAGCGCCAGCAGTGAGGTGGGCTGCCACCGCCCGCCGCGCTCCGGCACACGAGACGTGTGCGCGCGCGCCGGGTGGCGGGGGTGGCGGGGGTCGGGGGTGGTGGCCTCTGACGATCTCGGGTGTGGTCGACATTTGCCAGAATTGTTTGGGTTGGACAATAAGGTATTTGGGCGGTGTTTCGGATGTGGAAGTCATGCTGTTTGGGACATTGCTTGTCAACGTCTGTGCCGCATTGACAGATTGTACAGTATGAAAATT
Organism: Pollicipes pollicipes; assembly: GCF_011947565.3. NCBI lineage: Eukaryota > Metazoa > Arthropoda > Thecostraca > Pollicipedomorpha > Pollicipedidae > Pollicipes > Pollicipes pollicipes. The sequence goes on along the minus strand of NW_023596448.1, from coordinate 14,408,410 downwards.
GTTTGATTGCACGGTGTGAAAATTGTCATTACATAATGAGATGGCGGGCAGAGCTGCGCACGTATCACCTCATGGTCTTGTATCGATGCGATCGTCTTCTTCCGCTAGACGGAGTGGCAAAAGCTGCTCTGCTCGCGGACGGACGACCTTTCCCTGGCGGCCACCATGGACCAGGGCGAGTACAAGCAGCGCCTGCTCCCAGAGCCATCTGTTGAAGACATTACCAAGCGTGGTTTACAGAATGAACAGCAGATGTCGCTGCGCTCACTGCGCGGCCTGCCACTTGCCGAACAGATTCGTGCGCTGATGATAAGGCGTAAGTGGTTTTCGTTGGCTGTCGTAATGACATCGTTAAGCTGGATATCTTATGTTTTGTTACAATTCGTAAGGAACCCAAGATCGCGTCTTCTTCGATTCTTGTTCCGGCGTGCCACCGAGTTTTTTTTTTACTAAGATCGTGTTGGACTGCTTAGAAACCTTTTTGCAGCCAGCCCTCTTGTAGAAGTAAAATCGCGCTGCTGGCAGTAGTTATGTTTTTGAATGAAGCAATGGGCACAATGAGATTATGTCAGTTTTGAGCACTGTAGTTTGGATCGACAAGACAGCAGTAATAGCCCTATTCGTCGGAGAAAAACCAGGAGGATGGAGATATAGATCCTGGCTTTTCTCTGAGGAATAAGGCTATTGTTACTGTCTTACATATGTGAATAATGCTCCTGGCAAATGCACTGAACAACTTACGTAGTCTAGGTTGAAGAAATACTAGAGTTACGCATATACCAACGTTCTGAAGCTGGCAGGGCAAGCAGTGTGAGCGGTTCCCAGTCTTAGGATGACAGGTCGTCATCTCCATTTGTTGTTGAGCCTCCATTGGGGTATCGTGGCATGCACGTCTGTAAAGGGTACTTCGGTTTACGTCGTGGTCACCTGTATCATACCCACGACAAGTACGATCCAACCTGACTTTAACTGCTGCCTTCCCTTACTGCACGTCGGCACTTTACTCTCCCCACTCTTAACACTGTCCATCTCTATTTGCCATTGAAGATGTGCCAGTTCGGTGCTCCGCTGCCGCGTGTCCCCCGTCTCCGCTGGCAGTGGAGGTGCGCACGATCGGTGCGCTGCTGCTGCTGTGTGACCCCTCTCTCCGTTTGTATCTCCTCCATCTCGCCGTCGGCAGTGAAGGTGTGCCAGTTCGGCTCGCTGCTGCCGCTGCTGCCGCGTGGCCCCTCTCCCGTTTGTAACACCATCCCTCTCGCCACCGGCAGTAAAGGTGTGCCAGTTCGGCTCGCTGCTGCCGCTGCTGCCGCGTGGCCCCTCTCCCGTCTGTGACACCCTCCATCTCGCCGCCGACAGTGAAGGTGTGCCAGTTCGGCTCGCTGCTGCCGCTGCTGCCGCGTGGCCCCTCTCCCGTCTGTAACACCATTCCTCTCGCCACCGGCAGTAAAGGTGTGCCAGTTCGGCTCGCTGCTGCCGCTGTTGCCGCGCGGCACGGCGCCCGGTGACGCGGTACGCGTGCTGCAGCAGACGGCCCAGCTGGTGCGGGGCCTCTGGGTGGTGCGCAGTGATGTGCTCTACCCCAAGGGCGGCCAGACGCCCCGCACCGGCGTCCCCAATGACCTGCTGGCCCGCGGACGTGACTACATGGTGAGCGTGGCCGGCCGGACGCCCGCCCGCGGCTGGCCGTTAGAGGTCCCCTGTGGCGGCGACCACGACGGCTCTCTCTGTCTGAGTCTGTAGCCGCTGGGTGCGGCTGCAGCTATCTGCCCCGGTGCGCGTGGCCACTGTCGCAGGACAGCGCGGCTGTGGCTGTTCCAAGTTATCAGTACCTGCGGGGCTGCCCTGTTTCACAAACACCCGCATCTGTGCCGCCCTCCTCGGGCCGCTGCTGTGGCGCCTCCCTCGGGCCGCCGTTGTGCCGCCTTTCACGGGCCGCAGCTGCAGCACCTCCCCTTGTGTCGACAGCTGTACCAGTTTACGCAGCGGACGTTCGTGGGCCGTGCGGAGCTGGCTGAGCAGATCCGCCTGCCGGCCGAGGACGTGCTGGACCTGCTGCAGCAGGTGGCAGAGCTGATGCCAGGCCGCGGATGGAGGATGCGGCTGAAGCCGGACCCGCACCACGAGCGCAGGTCAGTGCGCCGCCGCCCGCGGCGTGCACCCCGCCGGTCACGAGGTCACCGCCGCCTCGGGCAGCTCGCCTCCGCCCGGGGCGCGCCCGCTGCCGGGCACAGGGTCACCGCCGCCTCGGGCAGCTCGCCTCCGCCCGGGGCGTGCACCCCGCCGGTCACGAGGTCACCGCCGCCTCGGGCAGCTCGCCTCCGCCCGGGGCGTGCACCCCGCCGGTCACGAGGTCACCGCCGCCTCGGGCAGCTCGCCTCCGCCCGGGGCGCGCCCGCTGCCGGGCACAGGGTCACCGCCGCCTCGGGCAGCGCCTGCTGTGTGCTGCGGCCGGCGCTTGCACACGTGGAAACGGCGGTGGGATCTGAGCCACGATTGGTGCTGTGAAACTGTACTTAGGCTGCGTGTACCGCGGTGCTAGCGCTAAAGGAGCAGCCGCGGGTGGGGGAAGTTAAACTTTGGCTGCCGCCGCAGCCTCTCATGGTGAGTCATGTCTTGGAGAGGGGCGTTTGGCTCACCAAGCTCTCCATAGCCCTGTTCTTCAGATGTGAAGACCGGCGTGGTGCCAGGCCGGGCAGCGCTGTGTCTGTGTCTGGTCGCTGTATCTCTGTGGCCGCTGTGTCTGTCTGTGGCTGCTGTGTCTGTCTGTGGCCGCTGTGCCTGTCTGTGGTCGCCGTGTCTGTCTGTGGCCGCTGTGTCTGTCTCTGGCCGCCGTGTCTGTCTGTGGCCGCTGTGTCTGTCTGTGACCGCTGCGTCTGTGTGCGACTGCTGCGTCTGTCTGTGGCCGCCGTGTCTGTCTGTGGCCGCTGTGTCTGTCTGTTGCCGCTCTGTCTGTCTGCGGCCGCTGAGGCTCGGCCTGACCCCGCCCCTCCGTCGCAGCTTCCCGGACGTGGTGCAGCGCCAGCAGATGCTCTGGGAGGCGAAGCACCAGCAGCTGATGAAGGCGTTCCGGGAGAGTGTGAGTCAGGTTCCCCCCACCGGCACTGCTGTCGCGGCTTAGGCGACGTAATGTCGGCTTCATAACCAGGCATTTCGTGGCTGTTGCGACTCGCTCACCGCTCGTTGCGTGGGTACAGCAGGTGTCTAAGATGCGCGGCATCCTAAACACCGGTCGAGTACATCGGGACGATGGATGCGTAGCTGACTCGCGTTTTCAAAACCCGCGGTGGTGGGGTTGAGTTGCCTTTCCAAATGTACGGGAACCTGATGTAGTGTTTTTCGCTTAACTGCGCGCACTTCCCTGACACACCGAACCCTGCTTCAGCTGTGCGTGACGCGTGTTCAGTATGGTAGCGTTCCGCTTCGTGCTCCCTTGGCTTGCTTCTGGACGCGATACACCTCATGTGCCCATCCAAGCCTGCACGGGCAAAGCCGTGTCTGTCGTCAAAGCTCTGCCGATACCCACCCAAGCCCCAGCTCCCCGCGTTATATTTGCTGGCTGTTGTAGTCCGTTTTGAGTTCAGCTGGGCGCCGCCCTGTGCTGACGCGGTGGGTGGTGTTGGCAGGGTCGGACCGAGGGCGCCGGGCCAGCCAAGCCGCGCCGCCGCCGCCAGCGCTCGCAGCGAGACTCCTTCAGCGCCTCGTCAGACAACGAGTCGAGCGGTGAGGCCGGCTCGCGCAAACAGAGGCGCAACTCGGGCGTGAAGGTGAAAACGGAGCCGGCCGAGGCCAAGAGCTAGCGGCGGCGCGGTGGGAGGAGTGGGAGGGAGGGGGGGGGGCCTGGGGTGGTCTGAGCTGACCGGAGCGGGGGGCGGGAGATCAGGAGCTGGCGAGAAGGGGTGGAAAATAGACGGAAGAAGTGAAGAAATGGACTATCGAATAAACTGAGATGCGGACACGTGAAGTGGTCATGCCGGACATGTCCGAGAGAACTGCGATCTGCCCAATGGGAGGCCTGAAGAGGAGGCCAACATCTGACGATGTGGCAGAGCGTGGGAGGTTGGAAACTGGCCCAAACCTGAGTACGGTCTGCCTGACCCGCTGGCGAGAGCTGATCCCACAGGCGTCTCCGGTAAGTCTGCACGGAGAGAGTGGCGACTCGAGCGTCTCCTAGTGTCCCGGCTGGTGACCCGTTTCTGAGTCTGGGATGTGGTCATCCGCTTCTGAGTAGGATGTGATGACCCGCCCCTGTGCCTGGGGTGTGGTGGCCAATTGCTGAGTCTGCGATGTGGTAACCCGCTTCTGAGTCTTGGGTGTGGTGACCCGCTCCGAGTCTGGGATGTGGTGACCCACTCCTCACTGGGATGTGTCGACCCGTTCCCGAGGCCGGCGGGTCGGTGCACCAGCGCAGCACCTCTGACACTGTGACCTCTCGGTGTCCCTCCGCGTCCATGGGCTGAGGGTCGGCGGCGGCAGGGTCGTGACCGAACAGGCCCCTGGGGCGGCGGCCGGCGCGGGGTAGGACTCACTCAGCGGGCGGCGAGGGGGGCTGACGGGGACCACGCCGGGAAGGACGCCGAACGCGAGGCGAGACCGCCAATGGTGTGGACCAGGACATGGGACACCTGCCGCTCCCGGTGCTCGGAGGCGAGGGCCGCCGCTCTGGTTGTGCAGTGTTCACGGGGACACCGCGTGCAGCAGGACCAGCTTGTGGAGACGAGACCATTTTGTTTGCATTCTTGCGGACGCCCACTGGGTGTGCTTGATATACTCGGAATTGATGACGCACATGTGTAATGGTAGATGCTTGTGGCGTACGCGTGTGGGCCAGGGGCTGTCAGTGCGCACCACCCGCCTCCTCCGTCTTCGCCCGCCGGTGAACACGCTGCTGTACAAACACGCTGTATTCTATGACTAGAAACACTCCCAGACGGCGGGGTGCGGCGAGTGGCCGAGCCGCGCTGCTGGAGCGGCCACCCCACCACGGGCCCGACCCCGGGCTTGACCCCGCACATGACCGGCGGCCACACGTCACACGTCACGTGACAGGCTGTGACGGAGCACGACAGAGCGGGCGACATGACGCGACAGATCGGCACTGACCGCGCGACACCTCCGAGACAGTTCACGACGGGTTGTGACAGATCATAACATACCAAAGCGTGTCACGTAGTGGGCTACGATGGGTCATGTAACAGTTCGTGACCCGCGGCAGACCACGCAGACCGGTGCTTGATCAGACCACCCAATTCTGCATTGCGGGCCCGTCCACAGAGCGCGGGCACGGGAATATACGACGCAACGTCGATTCGGTTCAGATCCACGATACGGCTGAGGTTCGGTTCGGATCCGGTTCGGATCCTGTTTGGGACGCGGGTGTTGTGGTGGGCTCTGCTGTCTCCACTCCTCGCTCTCTCCACTCTGCTCTCTCCACCCTTTGCTAACACAGAGGAACTCGTTACTGCTGAAATGCAACTAAACGGAATGGACACATTACGTACTGAGCACGTGAACAGGCTGCAGCGTGGCTTTTCGTTTCGGAGCGCTGGCTAGCAGAGCAAGCTCAAAGTTTGACAGAGGATAGCCCTGCCCCGCGATGGCACTGGGCCCAGCTATCCAGCTTCTCAACTGAGGAAGGCGGGTCACCGGGCGACATCGCTCGTGATGAGAGTTGTCACGTGGGTTGACTGGCGACGTGGCACATGATTGGTGGATTCGGACACCGTCGACGCCTGGTGGCTTGAGCTTCTGATTCAAGCCACCCGATTGGCCACGTTCGATGACATCGCCACGTGATTGGCCAGACTCGGCGTCATGTAGCGACAGGTGTGTCTGACCAGACCGGCCGACCCGACGAGTTGTCTGACGCAGCCTCAAACATGTGCGCGCCGTTTTGACGAAACCTCTCGGCACTTTTACAGGGCTCATTGCGCCGGGTCCTCGTCCCGGTCCCCCCCCCCTCCCTGACCCTTCCCACGCGCAGCCGGATCGGCGGGCCCTCGAGCCTGCGCATGACTCCTCTCCTCCGGCCGAGAAGCGTGGGCTGAGCCGAGCCGAGCCGAGCCAAGCCGAGCCAAGCCGAGCCGAGCCGAGCCGAGCCGAGCCGAGCCGAGCCGAGCCGAGCCGAGCCGAGCCGAGCCGAGCCGAGCCGAGCCGAGCCGAGCCGAGCCGAGCCGAGCCGAGCCGAGCCGAGCCGAGCCGAGCCGAGCCGAGCCGAGCCGGGCCGGGCCGAGCCGAGCTGGGCTGGGCCGGGCCGGGCCGGGCCGGTGCCTCGGTTAGTGTGGCAGGGCGTACCGCCGCTGACTCCACTGGCAGTATTATCTTTGGTATACACAAATGCACGGGCAACGCTACGACGACTCCCGCACTTCTAACGGGTGAGCATCAAGTAAGGTATTTGATCGGGAAAAGGAACAAACGGCTGAAACCCATTCCACGTTTGCCAACAAATATCGCACGACAAAGACCGCAACGCAGCATTTCTGGAAATTTGCATCTATCGACGGACAAAGAACAGTTATCCACGCAATAGCAGCCTGCCCATCCCAAACGCGAGAAAATGCGCCAGCCCGGCGGCGCAAGAGGCGTGTCTACAACTACCTGCGCAACATCACGGCGCGACCCGCGCGCAAAACGCGCCCGGAATATCAGTCTTAAATGCAACGACGCTCCAAACCCCGTGTCCCGAGATTCTGTCCCGAATACCCAGCAATATCACATCTAGTGCGGGTGAGAAGAACTCACCCACCACGCCCCCAGATCATCAGCACTCCGCTCCGTACCCACGGCTGTCACAATGCTACCAGATCACACAGGTTCCATCGCACCTACACTGTTCATTGCATTTTCTCCACGACCGCAAATTTATTTCGGCTTCTTCCTGGGGCTGGCGAAAGGCTGCCGTCCGGGCAGCCTCCACCATCCACAGTTATATCATTCAGAAGGCGCTCTTCACACGTAAGGCGCTCTTCACACGTACCCTCCGTGCTCTGTCGTCGGAAGGACGTTGAAGAGGACAGCGAACAGGGTGCAGGCGAGGTACACCCCCAGCGCCACCCACCACATCAGCTGCTCGTGCAGCTTCTGTGCGAAGTTTCTGAGGACGACCACGCCGAGCGACAGGCCCGCCACCGCGCCGGCCAGATGCGCAGCATAGCTTACGGCCGGATCCACGGATGGCACGACCGTGGCATAGCGGTGGTACACAGCGAATCCGACGTCGCAGCCCGCGATTAGCAACACGATTATCAGGCGCATGATGCCGAACTCCATGTGGTTGTAATTCTGAAAAGAACAGAATCAAGGTTAACAAATGCAGCCAGGCTAAAGGGCGCACCACTGAGGCGCCTTAACCTTTGTCCTCAAGGATATGGACTATGGACAAACTGGACTGTTTCCGCAACTGGGCTTTTGCCTGTGAAATCCGTATATCCTAAATAAACAAATAAACGGATATGCGGCCCACCTGTCATGCAGGCCTTGCATGAGGCGACAATGGCTAAAGTACGGTTACAGCTTCCGCCCTCCTGGTGTGAATACACACCATGCAGGAACGCTAACGTCGCACTTCACACTAAGACGGAATGAAGGCTTCGGTGGAAAACGAGCTTCGACGGACGTTTTCACGCCGGGACATACGTGAAAATTATTCACATGTGATTCGGAGGAAACTCATCCCATCCATTAACCCCCCCCCCCCCCTCCCCAAAACTCCCAGCAGCTCCTGTGGCATCAAGAGGCGCAAATTCGGTAGTTTCTTGCATCGTCTTACCAGCAGAACATTCGCGATGTGTGCAGTGAGGAGCGCGTAGACACCGCCGGAGGCGCCTACTAGGTACACCTGGCGGCTGGTGTCACAGACAGAAGTTCCGAGACTGCCCGCCAGGACACCGGCCAGGTAGACGGTGAGGACGCGGGCCGAGCCGTGCACCATCTCCAGCGGCAGGCCCACCACCAGCTGCACCAGGAGGTTGAAGATCAGGTGCCACCAGCTGCGGACAGGGCGAAATGCCAGATTCCAGCGCTCCACCGTTCCCAGCTGCGCATGGGGGTAGGGAGTGTCGCGCGCCTGCGGAGAGAACAGGCGATACACCAGACAGCACAGCGGTGAGCACGTCAGCGTGAGCCAGCCGTCATTGGCACTCAACAGCCCACGCCCAACGGAGTCGCCTCAAACATTAAACCCAGTGCCTTTCAATCGCCGACGCGCCTACGTTCGGCTGCAGGGAGGCGGCGGCCGTTTCGCCCGCTAGGACGCCGCGCGCCGTCATGGAGGTGACAGAGGTCCGCCACCAGCCGCCCTCCACGCGCGGACGGTCTTTCACTATCCACACCCGCACTCGGCCAGCATGGCACTAACCACGCTCCTGACACTGCTCGCTTTTAGGTTGCGTCATGCCGGACACCGCCCGCCCTCTGAGCACGTTATACCGGACACCGCCCGCCCTCTGAGCACGCTATGCCGTACACTGCCCGCCCTCCGAGTACGCCTTGCCGGACACCGCCCGCCCTCTGAGCACGCTGTGCCCGCTCTCAGCAAGCGCACCGCCTCTGTACCTACCCAGTCTCTGAGACAGTTCGGCGTCCCCCACTCCGGCGTGTGACAAAGATAAAGCGAAAGGGCCTCCAGGCTGCTACAACCCGCTTCGACCCCGGTGAGGCCGAACGAATGATAACAGCGTTGGCCTGTTCCACCATTGACGAGAGTGAGCCTTACTAACCGGCCGGTCCTTAAGCGCCTGCTGCCAGTGCTCGTCTGGCCTAATCCTAAGGGTACGGTCTGAAACACGTACGCCCACCCACAGACCCGGCGCCATGCTGCCTATTCCCCTCCCCCCACACGCTGCATACTGGCTTTGGAGGGGGCGGGGGGGGGGGGGCGGGGTGTATGCCCATCAACAACTGGACTACTCTCAAGGGCTGGGGCATCATCAGCATCCGCAGTGCATGCGAGGATGACGTAATGCCGTGTAGGAGTGATTATGGTGCCGTGAGATTTAGCTATAAAGCAACCAGGGCCGTTTAGATTACGATGAAGAACTAAGTGATCGGGAGCTTTGGAAATACTTTTTGATCAATGGCGCTTAACACAGTTATCTAAGATTTGGAGGCGAGAGGATCCGTACTGGATCTCTGAAGGATGCGCGCCCGCAACGTCCGTAGCTCTGCGAAACGCCCGTAACTCTGCGCAACGCCCGGGGCTCTGCGCAGCGCACGGCCAAAGGCTGCGCGCGGCGGTTGTGACCGGCCAGAAGCCGACGGAGCGCCAGTGCGGCCCGCCTGACGTGGCCGTGAGGTGAGGGCTCACCTTGCGTGCAGCACCATGTACGTGACGAACCTCCACAGCTGCCAGCGGCGATCGGGCCGGTACAGCAGCACCGAGTCGAGCGGCACCACCCCCATCGAGGTCAAGGGGGTGGCTGGGGTCAAGCGCGGGGTCGTGGCGCTCGTGGCACCACCGGCCGCCGTGTAGTAGATGAAGAAGCCGAGCTGCAACGGACAAAATCGACTCAGACACATTGGTTCGCTGAGGCACAGATTAGTAACCGACTACATAACATCCATGATAAAGCTCGCAAAAAACACACAGGTCATGGATGCTCTTTACCACATTCATCTCACGGCAGACAAACGGGGTATTGCTTAAGATGAAACAGCTTGTACCTCTTGAAGTTGAAGGGAAATGAACAAGCTTAACATTGCTGATAATTTTTATACACAGCCTAAAAGTTAACCTCATGTTCTGTGTTTTGTTCATGATCCATTTTCATGTTCAAATTGTCAGTGCCTGTGGGGTGCACGTACCATCTGCATACAAAAAGGCTACATTATGCGGTACTTCATAGCCGGAAATAGAAGAAATAAATATGAAGTCAGAGAATGTAGCCGATGTTTTATGAATAATGTGTGTGTGGTACCTTCTGGTGTATTGAAGGTTGGTTGCTGTCAACATAAACTCTCTAAGCCCAAAATGCCCAAACCAGGAGCTTACGGTCTTTCTTAATTCAATCCAACATTAAATTGTGTCTTCGTGTCCCAAAAGTAATCGGAAGCACGTTCAAATTTGCGGTAAGCTTTTCACTACAGCGTCAATTGACCCCCATGTTAATTTTAGAATCACTGGGATCGTTCTGTTTTAATATGTAGCATTGAGCATTCATTGCTTTGCTACGCCCCCCGGTTGCATGTATTACCGATGAATTCGGTTCATGGATGAATAAAAAAGCATAGTTCATTGCTTAAGTCTGTACTCAAAACGCAGGACTGATGATGGTGTTTTCTTTCTTCAGCATCAGCTTTTGCAAGCTGCGACGTGATGCATAGACGCAACTTAACTTAAGACCAACGCGGTATAGCGTGATGGTAAGTAAGGTCACCGCGGTCAAAATTCCAGGATGTCTGTTGTTTTGGTCAGAAATGTATTCGCTCTGGAGGGCTTCGCACTTTGTTCTACACTCTGGTGGGGGCAGTATGTGTCACCAACCGCGTCCACACCCCAAAGGTTCTAGTTGGGCTGATGCCGTTAGTTCTTGAGGACGACCCATCGCTGGAGACGGACTCTGAAACCGATGACTGCCATTCTGGTAATTGCCAAACTGATGACTGCCTCTCCCCGCCACTCCGAGGTCCCAATGCCTCGATGTTTGTTCACGCCGGCGGGTGAAGATAGTATACAGCTGTCGCGCGTAATATGGCATAGCATAATTGCAGTGACTTTCATGGCGAAGAGGTGTGATAGTTGAGAATGGACCGGCCGGTTAGACAGATAATTAAGGTTGGACCAACTGGGTCTTCATCTTTGCCACACCAAAGAAGAAAACCGGTTGACATATTTTGACTAAATCGAATTAGTCACGTAGTAGGCATATCGATCCTCCCCCCCCCCCCTCCCCCAAGACATCGCAAATATTTGCAACGAACAAAGAAGTTCCATCCTACAACTGGAAACTGGATAACTGGATATCTGGATAACTGGATAACGGTGACCTTTGCTTCCAGGATGACATTCTTCATTTCTTGAGCCGCAGCGACGGGTGTTAAGAAACAGGCCCCAAAACATTTCATACAACAAACGCCCTTCTCCCTTGGAGAGGCAGACTTCTGACGAGTGCTGCGGATAGCAGACAGCTCGGTCAGTGAGCAGTCCAAAGCTTTGTTCGCGTGACCAGTGCACTGCTATTGATTTGGCTGTTACGATCCACTGTGGTGCCAGTTTAGACTGCTATGTTTGGCGCGTGCCTTTAAAGCCCATGCTTTTTTGTAGTCCTCAGACTGCTTTGTGGAGCGGGCTTTTGAAGTCACAATAGGTTCAACAGGGGTGTTTCTGTTGCATGAGAACAAATGACGAGTAAACCGAGCCAAAAATAGTGCATGTCCTAGGGGCACATGGAGACTGGAAACAACATTACCGTTGCATGCCTAATTTGTGCGGCCATTATTAGCATGTGTAATTAATGGCTGCAATGTCGTTTCGATAGCTCGTTTGGCTACGGCATGTGCCTTCCGATCCACCAGCACGTGGCGAGGTGGCTCCGAGTCGTTTATGCGCTCTCTGTTTGCCACTGGATGGAACGGCCTGCGTTCGGCGGCACGGGTCGCGCTACAGGTCAGGTGACGTCAGAGGGCGGGACGACCTGTGCCGAGCACTGCAGCGCGTTGAGCGTTCGACGCCAAATTCCGCCGTTGATCTGAAATTTCGCGGCCGGATGGCGGCGTCAGTGCTCACGTAGCCGTCACTGCCTTGAGTGGGGTCTGAGCACAGATATGGATATCCATTCAAAAGGATCGGACAAAAGACATTTGGAAAGCGGTCCTATACATTGGGAGCGTCATAGCCGTGGCCATCAAATAATCCCAAAGAAAGGTGGCTTTGCGTGATGCTGAATTTTCCCCGGTTTTGTGAGATGTCTGAAAATAGAAAATTGTGGGCCAAAACCAGCTTGGGGAGGGGGAAATCACCCATGGGCGGGCCAGGGCCCTCACAAAGCATTACAAACTGATACGCTGCTAGTGCGGTCAAGCCCGTTCCCAGCTCGGGGCATAAGCGCCGGGTTTTCCGCCATGCCGCCAGCGTCAGCCTGTTCGCAGAGGCGAAGTGGATGCTTCGAGTCCATTCGATAGCCAATCATTTTCGTCTTAAATTGGGCGCACCGCAAACGGCTGGAGCGTCTCCAAGGCTCCCTGACCGAAGGCCAGAGTCGGCCCGCTCGAGTCACGACTCTCCGACGCGTTCGCTGGCCACAGTAGGGCCAGGCCAGCATTGCTAAGCTGGGCGGCACGGAACGCCCTCGATAGACGGCTTGGTGAGATGGCAAACGGGGTGGAAGGCCTTGGGCCACATTTAATTGTTCTTACCAAATCCTTTTGCGTGACAAACTGAGGCAAAAATTAAGGAGAGAGCCCATCTCCTGCCAGGAGTCAGCCGTGACTTTTGCAACACCTCAGTCACCACCGGCAGATCCGCGTGCATTGTCTAATATCGTCACGGAGCAGGCTTGGAGATGGCGACGGTTGAGGTGACTACGACGTTACCCTCCTGAGAAAGCGTGTTGTGTTGTTGTGATGCGCTGCGTTGTGTTGGCGTTCGCAGAATTTCGGTGTCACACCTTACACTAGCGTCACCAGTATAGCCAACAGGTATTGCATATCAGTTTGTCCTGGCCAGCGTCGTGCACTATGAGCAGCCAACTGGCTGGGCGCGGCATCCAGCCGCTACTGACGTCACACCACATGTGACGTCATGCATCTGTGACGTCACATGCCCAGTCGCCTACACCACCCGTCATCGGGGGGCATTAGAATGCATGGGTAACCGGAGCCGGGGCGGCCGCCTCATAACCCCGCCGCCTCATGCCGGACGGCGCGCCAATTTGGGGCGCGCAGTTTTTTGGGCGCGCCCGCCCACGTGGCGGCGCCGGCACCTTTTGTTGACCGAACACAATGCAACAACTGGGGCGGTCGGCGGCGTCACCGACGGCGGCGGCTGCGGTGAGCGCGGCGGCCGGAGCGCGCCACCGGACAGCGCTGCCGGGAGGGCGTCTCACTCAGCGGCGGCCCCCAGCGCCGCCGGTGCGCACCGGCGCTGAGGGAGGTGGCGGGGTGGTGTGGCCATGGCCGCCACCCGGTCACCCGATACAACCGTTGCCTCCAAATTAGACTGGGATTTGGCGGCAGCCCAGACGTGAAATCGAAAACCGAAAACAAGGCACGTACATAAAGCAGACGAGATATTTCTGAAACAGGAAGCGGCGGGTGAACACGAACAGACAAAAACATCTGATCCGCATTCTTCACCCCGGAGAGCTTGGTCGAGCCACAACTCAAACACGCTTAAGTTGCCGCTCATCGGGGCGTGGGAGCCGAAGCTGCAGCGGCAGCGCCCACGCTCTTCGCTCTGGGACGCGCCCTGAAGGGCCGAGCGGCGGCCAGGGGCGGCACCGCGCTAGCGGCGCTGACACGCTCAAATCACAACACAGTTATGCAGATGGGATCGCATTGAAAACAGCTGAACAATGTTTGGCGAACAATGGCGACCGACGGCCGGGGACGCGGCGACGCAGCCAAACACGACCGCCCTCAATAACAACAGCCCAGACCGGCCCGCAGCTCGGGGCACGTCCAGCTCGGGGTCACGTCCAGCTCGGGGTCACGTCCAGCTCAGGGTCACGTCCAGTTCCGGATCACGTCCAGCTCGGGGTCACGTCCAGCTCGGGAGCACGTCCAGGTCGTGAGTACGTCCAGGTCGGGGTCACGTCCCGCTTAGGGTTACGTCCAGGTGGGGATCATGTTCAGGTCGGGGTCACGTCCAGCTTAGGGTCACGTCCAGGTCGGGATCATGTCCAGGTCGCGGTCACGCCCAGTTTGGAGTCACATCCAGCTTGGGATCACGTCCAGGTCAAGATCACGTCCAGGTCGGGGTCACGTCCGGCTTGGGGTCACAGCCAGGTCGGGGTCACGTCCAGCTCGGGTCGGCCAAGGCCCGCGCTCCCCATTGCAAAACCCCGTCCCCGAGTTGCAACTTGCGACGTCAAAGATAAGTTCGCTACAACAGTTGCTATCCTTAGGAGTACAGCTTCTTGCATGTGACGTGGCACTTGTGACGTTATAGGTAGCAGCTTAAGGTAATTTGCCAATGGAAAACTATTTCCGGTGCCGAGCTGGCTGTCAATCGCTCAGGAGTCACGTGGGGAATGGTGCGGAGCTGAGGCTTGGAATAGAGTTGTCAAGCATCATGGATTAAAGATAGATGCGTGGAAGCTGAGGGGTGGTGTTCCGTGGCAAGGAACCAAAATACTGGCATGTTCTTGCCCATCCGAGCGTGTGGGTGTTTCACTGCCGCCTCATAAATTAACTTCTAAACGACCGAGGGCTACGGACGCATGGAACATATTGGCAGTTGCATATGCGATGTGATTCAGCGTGTAATCACATATTTACAGTGTTAAGTAGCGCTTGGTGCACCTTTTGAGCACGAAAGTATTAAGATCCTTTAACCCGTTCAGCCTGGCACTGGCCATAAGCGGATTGCATTCAGCGGTCATTTTGGTCACCAAAACAATCATACCCATGATGAAAAACATCCGCTTTGACACAGTAAAGCGCAAAAAATGTATTAAAATGTACTTTACAAGCATACATGAATTGCATAAAGCACGGTGATTTTGTTGTAGACCTTGTGTAAAATACACACCACAGAAATGATCGATCCCACGCCTATCGCCCTACCTTGCTTCATTACCGATCGTCATTAACAAGCTTTCGAAAAATTTCGTTGGAGAAACGTTCCGTCTCTTAAAATGGCAAAGCCACACCCTTCATTTCGACTTCAAAGAGGAGCTTGCGACATTCCAGACCACTCTCCATTCTACATCACACCAGTCTCGCGCCACGGTGGCCCCGACCACGTCTCCAGCTGGCCAGCGCTGAAGCCGGCGGGTGCATCCTCCTCCCGCGCCCTCTCAATTTGTCGGTTCCACGCCGCGGGCACGAGCGAACCCATTAGTCTCGCACTCCCACGCGCTGTGAAAACTGGGACACTGGCGCCAAGCTGCTGAAAGCCAGCAAGCCGCTGGCGCCGGTGTCTGCAGGGGCGGCTCCAAGACCGCTGCGTGGCCATTGCTGGCATATCTTCCAGCCCGATGACTGATTGCGCTTCTGGTCCCCCCCCCCCGCACCCCAAACCCGCCGTCTCTCCCGCACCCCAAACCCGCTCCAGCATTGCTGTCCATGTCCGCCCCTGCCGATATCCTGGCGCCGCCTCTGCCGGCGGGAGCAGCCTCCGTGACGCGCTGTGTCGTTTCTCGGTAGGCCCGGCCCCGCCGACACGAGCTGCTGCAGCTGTGGGAGCCCGGCTCCGGCGGCTCCCGCCGCTCCCAGCCTCTCGGGGCGGCGACCGTGGGAGCCGCCCCGTCATGAGACAGCGACGGAGATGGAGATGGAGTCTACCTATCTCAGAGACGGCTACGGAGATGGAGATGGAGTTTCTGTCTCTCAGAGATGCCGACGGAGATGGAGATGGAGCCTCCGTGTTTCGGAGATTGCTACGGAGATGGAGATGGAATCTGCGTATCCCAGAGACGGCGACGCAGGGCGGCACTCCATTGTAAAGATATGCTTGTGCAGGTTGCCATTTGCAATTTGTAAGATTTGCATCGGAAGTAAAATTCGAAACAAAATTCAACTGCGCGTGCCATGGAAAGACAAAACCAATACAGCGAAGAAACTGAGACGCATAGAAAGCCAAACCGCCTCTGAAGAGGCTGAATAATGTAAACACAAGGCACAGAAAAGAGCGCTTACACGAGAAAAAATGCCAAGGTGTTCAGAGAGCTCCACGAGAGACGATGGTTATGGTAGTCCGCGTAGTTGGGGTGATGGAGGACGCGGTGGAACGCTCTCCTCTTACCAGCCGTATCCTTTTCTCTCATAAGAGTAATCTCGCGGCGTTGTAACGCTTCAACAAGTTTTCGCTTCAACACGGGACCAGTGCGACGGAAAACGGGCACCACCTCGCACTGACTGCGTGATGGCAGTCTTTTAGCGGGCGGGTTTGCAACCGAGGACAAAGCGCAAAAGTGGCAGTGTTTTAGGCGTTCGGAATTTGCTCCGGCTAAAAGGCTGCGCTTTGGATTAAGAATTGCCCGACTGTCCAGAAATTTTAAATGGATGGCTCGGAAACTTGGATTCCCAAGCAGCACTTAATTGAAAAGAAAGATTGATTTAGAACTCAGCGCTTATGTCCACAAGCCAACCCATGCGGTCATTGATTTATTTGGTGGTAAACTCGTGGAGTTGTTTCACATCACAACAGACGCCAAAACAGTAAACGCGCCGAGCAAAAATCAGCTGACGGCACGCCAACACGCCACTCTACGAGCCAAACAGACATCATAAGTCCCAGCAGTCCAAGCACGCACTCTCTCTCCATCCCCGCGCGCTGTGCACCTGTGAACCCACCACCCAAATATTAGGTCTGACTCCCGTCCCCCCCCCCCCTCTCCCAGCGCTAGACATCAGCTGGGTGGAGCGGCAGGAAGTTGGCCCACCTCACCGTCTGGCCACCGCCCCAGTGACGTCACAGGCCCAGGATGGAGCCGCGCCGCCTGACGACCGAGTGCTGGCCTTGATTCCGGTAGCTTGCACGCCTCGGCAGATACAAAAAAAAAATGCTAGCAATTTTTTCCCAATGGTTTCCGCGACTGACTTTTGGTTCAGGATCCCTGTAAAACACAGCTCAACACGGGCAACCTGATACCACCACCCAAGTTGCGCCGTCCACTGCAACAAGTACTTTTGCCTGCACCCTTTCGCCAGACAGGAGGACGTGCTGCAGCATTACGCGGCACGGCCCCTCCACGAGCGTAGTTTATAAAATGGGTTGGGGGTTAAGCAGTGAAAAATAACTAAACGTACCACATAAGGCCGACGGGTTTCTCCACGAATTTGGCCCATTTTTCTTAGAGTTTAGGGGGAGGCTCAAGCCCAAATTGGGACATGGAGCCCCCCCCCCCCCCTATCCCACCCAAACTGAACAGGAAACTACACCCCTGCTCTTCTCTGTAAACGGCAACGAGCGGGATGCGGTACGCAAATTCAGGCGGACTATGTATGATATGGTTCAATACATTCGTACAAATTGTATACATTCGTGCATGCATTTGACCTGGCTTTTGCCTACGAAGCCAGGTCAAACGCGTGTTCGGGACTTCAAATTTCCATTGGGGGGGGGGGGGGTCCATACACACTTTGGGTGAATGACATTGCAAACTTGCAAGGAGACCAAGAAAGAAACGGAAGCGCGTCATTTTTTGTCGGCCGAATAACGTCGCCATCTGATTGCCACGTCTCTCACCGTCATAGTTTGGTATGGCATACAGACACCTCCCGCTGTGATAGCTTCGCATGGCATACAGACCACGGTACCGAGAGGCCGAGGCCGCTGCTTCACAGCCCAGAGCATCGTTCCCCAACATTCTGGCGCAACTACCTCTACCTCAAAAGAAGAAAAGCCTTGTGTTGTGCGCCGGTAATAAAGTAAGACAGCTTGACATCATTTCGTTTTGGCTTGTTACCGGTCGAAGCCCTCCCGATCGCACCCAGCTCCAGCTTCAGCTCCTTCCCCCCCCCCCCCCCTCCGACGGTGCGAGCCGGGTGGCCGCAGCCCTGACCTGGTCCGTGACGAAAGCCAGCCTGCCACGTGATAAATCCCCGTAACGAGGCCGCACGGGCCCGGCGCGGGCACGAGCGGCCCCTGCCGACCCGCGAACCGGGGTCAGGGGTCGAGCTGCAAGCCACGGCTCAGGGCGGTGCCGTCTGCGGAGAGAAAGTCGCCAGACAGCCGGCCGGAACACGGCCGCGCTCGCGACGGAACGGTAACAACCGTTCAGTCGTAAGAAGCGATTGTGGCGCAGACGCGCCGATTACCGAGGTCACCAGCGTCTCAACGTGCCACGCGGCGAGCCAACTGATTGCCTGCAAAATATGCAGGCGTGGCACATTTGAAGCACGACAACGTTAACGTTATTTAAATCGCCGGAATAAAGGAGCCATCGGCATTGCTGGCCGGTGATTTGCTGGCGTTGTCGAATTCTCATCTCTCTTAGCATGAGTGGGAACACTGTTCGTTGATATGTGTTCCCATATCATGTAATCCTGATTCACACGTAATGCTACAGTGCCGAAGTGAAAGTCTCTAGTGCTCATGCACCCAGTTACGCTGCGCTCGGACGGCAGCGGGTCGGTGACTAACTATCGTCGTCGGCTTATTGTTCTCTGACGGCTCCAGGAGCCGCCCGAGGCATCGCTGTCTAACCCGGGGTACGGGCTAACCCACTTCAGAACCACCAGCTCGGCTGATCCACCCTGTGGATCCAATGCTGCTCCTGTAAAGGTCCGACCAACTCTGACCCGCTGATCACATTAGCATTGTGCCCGCGTCACTGAACGCGCGTCACATAACAGCGTCACTGAACGTGAAGTTGCGGAGCGACGTCCGCGGTCACCTCGGAGCCGTGGCGACCGCGGGCGCTCTCCGGGGCCGGGTGGGGGCCTGGCTCCGGGGCTGCAGCGGCAGCAGGGGTCGGGGACGGTCGAGACACACCAGTGTCGGCATCAAAGCCCGCCGCGGTCCATTGTTCGACGGAGAATACCGTTCGATTCCGGGGGCGTCGGGTCCTGAAGATGAGGGGAGGGGAGGGGAGGGAACGGTCAGAACTGCACACCGCCCTTCTCAGCGGACCCGACATCATCCCCTCCCCCCTCCCCCCGCCCCCTGATCCTCCTACAACACAGGCCTCAGACAGGACGCCATGGCAGACAGGGCTGCGCGCTGCTTCCTGGGCAGCAGAGTTTCCACGCAGTGGTCAGAGTTAGATGCGCATGAACACCTAAGCTTTATGTTAAACCCTAATATAGATTTGTGTAATATATATATATATATATATATATATATATATATATATATATATATATATATGTGCACAATGCATATATATGCATCACCATCACCATATGCATCACCATCACGCCAAATGTACGTTCCCGTTTCACCTTTGGGTTCGATAGCTTTTATCGATGTCCTATCACAAAAAATATGTACAAACGCAGAGAGGAAATATGCACCTAATCGAATTGATCTGGGGTGCACGCTTAAAACTCTGTAAAAATGCAAAGAAAGAGAAAAGATGTATGTATATATGTATAAGCATATATGCATTTGTATATATGTATATGTATATGAATATATGTATATGTATATATATACACACACATATATATATATATATATATATATATATATATATATAAATCCTAACCATAACGTCCCAGTGAGGTGTGATCAGCATGCCTGAAAGGAGTGACGCTGTTGTGAGGTAGGACTGTTGACGGTCCGAACAGTAACGTACGTCATTGATAGAAAGTACTGGACGAAAAGCACGATACTGCGTAGAGGTACATTGAAAGAAAGATTCGTTATATTTTCAACTGCTTAAAATTGTTGAAAGAGACCTATGCCTTGTATGGATGCGGCATCCATTTACCAGCTGTGGCTCTCATGGGCATAGTTAAGTTAAAAACCGTCGGGACCAGGGTCAGGCGTGCATTCCGCGTCGACAGTGGCCTTATTTGAACTGAAATTAAGTACCCTCCGTTTGGTGCCGCATGTGACACATCATAGTCGAGAGAGCAGCAAGGACACTTTGCTTAAAATGTTCCCCATCCTAGCTTTCCGTATAGCTTTTCCGTTAAGTCAACCCCATGCTAACAATGTCGACCATTTGACACAGTTGTGAACTGACATATGTAGATGACGTAAAAACTATTGAAATATCTAGCATCAGCGTCTCCAAACTACGGAAAACGCACGCCTTTAAAGACATGATACTTCACGCCACGCGACTCGATTCAGCGCACGACGTAACACCTTAATCAAACCCAGTCGCCACCCATGGGAATACGGATAGTGCCGTAATATTGAGTAAGAACTGCATGACACGTTCGTCCCGTCTTTGCCTTCGAATCCAGTCGTAACCGCAGGGAATGAACGCTCCCGTGAATACGGTCCAGGGGATCGCAAAAGCCCGGTGCACAGCCTGACTCAGTTTAAATCGCTCCTAGCCTGACTCATCCCAGCGATGCGAGGTTCCCACTGCACTGCCGTTTGTGAGTCACCGCCTAACCTATGCACGGGGTGCACACTGCCGTGCATTCACTGGCCGGTCTGATGGGCCTCCGCGCGCCCACACGAGGGCGAGGCTGAGGGCGCCGCCCGAGACGCGGCGGCACACCCCATGTGGAGGCCCGACCTCCGAGCCCAAAACACTGCGTGCGGAACGTCATTACAAGTGGTCCGCTTGGAACACTCGCAGGACCAGAGCGTCTTTCACATTCAGCGTTGCGGCAGAACCTGTTCGAATAGGTCGGCTATTTATTGGGGCTCGCAGCTGGTGGGCTCCAACTTTACGAGAAGTAAGCCCTCTTTTTCTGTATTCCTTTTTGAAGGAAAGACGGCCTACGTGTTCCCGCGCTATGTCATGGAGCGTCGGAGACTTCAGAGGCCACGTTAGCGCTTAGGACGCATGGGGAAACCGCGGTTCGAAGCCGGAAACCCCCACGTGGGAGCTAATTGTGCTAACCACTCGGCCATCACGCCTCCCGCGGGCATCGCAGACAAAAGTGGCCTGGTCTCCGTGTGGGGAACGAGCAAGGCCGAATTACTGACACGTCGGGCTTGGAGCCCGCATAGCTGTCACACCAGGCTGCGTCTGAGAGGCCGCAAGGGTCATGCGGGCCACATGACCTTATCACCGCCTGAGCGGTCATGGCCGCGGACACCTTCTGCCTCTGGAGCCCTCACCATTCGCCATACTTGCAAACGTCACTCGCAGCTTTACTCTGAGTGCCCACCCGTTTTTGCCAGCGTGTCTACTGTAACCTGTACCAAGGTCTATTCCGCACGCGCTGCGGCATCACAGTCAGGTCAGGTCTGCAGACCAGGCGCTCTGCCTGCATCCGGCAGAGGTGGGGATGGGAGCTGGGCGGACCCGAGGGAAAGACCCCCAAAAATGGAGGGGCAGGCGACATAGACACAGCTCACAAACGCTGCGCTGAAAGACGCAAAACATGAGGCATTTTACGAACAAACGCCTACCCGGCCGCATACTCCGGGGCCCTGTGAGAACGAAACCTACAGAACGTTTCCAGCTTGTTCGTGGGTCCTCGCCCGTTTGTCCTCAGATTAACGAATGAATGATGGAGAACCACCCACCACGCTAGATAGCTGAGCTCCTCTTAGACACCGGCAGAATCCACTTGTCAGAGGGATTGTCGCGCCACCCAGCTGGCAGCCCAGTACGCTCCTTCTCCGGCAAGACAAGTTTTCCCGCCAGCTCCTGGCGATGTACGGCCGCCACACACCACTCATACAAATTGCACGGTGCACGTGGCCGGCTGTCACGTGCACATGCTGCACACCGCATTCACTCGGCACGTGCCTAAGACGGTGTAATCCGTGAGCCCCCTTGATGGGAGTGCTGTCCGTCAAGGAAAGAAGGCATAATACACGAGCCCACCCACAGGTGCGCCCGGCTCACTCCTCAATTCTTCCCTCCCAGGGGTGCTGTCCGTCGAGGAAAGAAGGCATAAGACACGAGCCGACTCACAGGTCACCGGGCTCACTCATTCATTCTTCCCTCCCAGGGGTTCCGTCCGTTGAGGAAAGGCACGCGCCACGAGCCGACCCACAGGTGCGCCGGGCTCACTCCTCAATTCTTCTCTCCCAGCAGTGCTGCACGTCGAGGAAAGAAGGCACGCGCCACGACCCACAGGCGCGGTGGACTCACTCTCCATCAACTCCAGCTGTGTCGCTTCACCCCGGTGAACAGCATCCGCGCAACGCTGCCTGCTGTGCATCGTGTAGTAAGGTGTTCACACTAACAGGGCTTTGTTCATCTGGCCGGCAGCCCTCTAAAGGCCGCTCAGACTACGACCAGCAAGCCCTCGTATATAGCTACTTTACAATGCATTATCTCCAGTTGTACATAATTGCGGTGCATGGGATACATGCATGCGCAATTGTCACCGCATGCCTGTGTACGAAGCCGTCTTGCATACAGTATTTGTTGTGTACAACTGCATCAGGCCTGGAGCTACGAGCAAGGCACCGAGTCGTGAAGCCCACAACCAAAGCGCATATAGTAGTCTAGTTTACAAGATCAGCTGACGCGCACGCAGATGGCCTCCCGCGGGCTTCATAACCACTTAGTTGGTAAGCCTGCAAGTCCAGCTGGTATAGCAGGCGTCAGAAAAGACGACTGGTACCACGTGATGCACCCGAAGCAGGCAGCAGCAAGCGGCTCGCCTGTACACGATCGGTTGCCGCGTCATATCTGCACAGACTCCGGAGAGAACAATCGCTGCCCTTGATGTACCGCAATATAAGCCTTCAGGAGGCAACGCACAAAGATGCGCAGGACGAGTCCGTCAGTGGCTCAAGGCCACCGCTTCAGAACAGATGTGGGAAGCAGCACAGGGTGCTCTACGGGAGCCTACGGGAGCCTACGGGAGTCGTCAGAAGCGGCCAGGAGCATGGCAGGGCTGCTACGGGAGCCTACGGGAGCCCGCGGGAGTCGTCAGGAGTGGCCAGGAGCCTGTCGGGGCCGCTACGGCAGCCGGCACGGCAGGCCGTCAGCTCCGGCGGACTTCGGCCGGGTCTGGCGCCTCCGCTGCCGTGCAGCCGTCGCCGTCCGCGTGCTCGCAGGATTAGCGGCGCCGGCGGGCCGCCAGTGAGCCCGCTCACGGCATGTCACCGCCTCACGCCGAGCGCAGGGCAGACGGCAGGCAGACGTGTTCGTCGCGCTTGTCGTGTTATCTCGCCTGCGTCTCCGCTTCAGAGAACAGCCCGATGGCTTATCGGTGTAAAAGTGTGACTTTGCTGCATGAGCGTGCTGGAGCATTTGTTCAAAAGCGTTTCTTGCATCGAGAACAATAGCGACGGGTGGATAAAAATGGGCAATGAAGTACATCATGGTCTTTCATCAGTACCGTAGACAGAGGCGTACGCACATAGCAACTACCGGGGGTACGTGCACCTCGTTTTCCAAAGTTATGGCATGTACTTACTTATATGCATGTGATTGTTGATAGGTCAGATCCTAGCCAGACACGTAAAAATCACAATCAGAGAGCACGCAACGTTTTTTTTTTCTTAACGATATCCGGGAAATCACGCGGCGCGCTAAGCTCTGTTTTCAGGAAAAAAAATTGTTAAGTTGTGCCCCTCTTCCATTGTGAAACCCTGCGTACACTCCTGATAGCAGATATCATGTCTGCAATCCCACGCACCGGAGGGGTGAACATGCAGTCAGACGACAGCACGTCCAGGCGCCCGATGAGTCCAATCCTGCCGCCCTATCTTCCGAGTGCATCACTCGAGATGCGCCTCTGAGCCAATCACAAAAGATCCGACCTTACGCCGACCCGTCGTGCCCGCCGCCCAGACACCGGCCCCAGGCGACGGGACTCCTGCCCGGACACCGGCGCCAGGCGGCAGGACTCCTACCCGGACACCGGCGCCAGGCGGCGGGACTCCTGCCCGGACACCGGCGCAAGGCGACGGGACTCCTGCCCAGACACCGGCGCCAGGCGGCAGGACTCCTGCCCGGACGCCGGCGCAAGGCGACGGGACTCCTGCCCGGACACCGGCACCAGGCGACGGGACTCCTGCCCGGACAGCGGCGCCAGGCGGCAGGACTCCTGCCCGGATACCGGCGCAGGGCGGCCGCGCTCCTGCCGGATCCGAGCCGCCAGCACTGCGGCAAACGTGACGCGCCCGACGCGCTTCGGCCGTCAGCGGCGGCCAATTAGCGCCGTGTCTGATGATGTGGCGATCACGGCGCATCAATCACGTCTCACGGCCACGCTCCGTAGTTCAGCGCCTGGCGAAAACGACCGGGCCGGGCAGGACCGCTCGCGACGAACAGCTGTTGAAGCCCTCCGCGCGAGTTACTTCGCGAACGCAACTCTAACCGCGATCGCACCAGGAAGCCGTTACACAGAAGCAAGTGCGGTGTAGGTAAGGCTTTGCCTCTTCACTTTGTGTGTGTGGGGGGGGGGGGAGACATGTACGCTCTTTAAGTACGCTGGCCTTAGCATCGCGTCATGCAAGCACGCAGGACATCCATACACGCCGCTGCTTGATAAGACGCCAAAGCCGAAGCGTCCAGTTGTCAAATGTCTTAGGATCGGTGTCCACAAGGTACGTCAAAGTGGGCATTAGTTATCACAACACACGCGTTGCCTAAGCCCGTCGTCACTGCGCTGAACGGCCTTCACTATCAGCCCTGGTCATCGCGAATTCGCGGCGAATTTAGCGTATTTCTTCCACAAGCCTGCTCAGCTTACATTATTTCCAGTGCATCCCTGAAAGGAAAAGGCTGACCACAGCTCAGCGTATCCGCCGTCCAGCACGACAGCAGAAGACTGATGACGGCTCCCCGTGCCAATCCCGGCGGCGGCAGAAAAAGGCTCGACCAGACCAGAAAAAAAAACAATCTGCCTACTCAGCAAGCCCGAACGGCGACAACCACAGGGGTGCCACGTTGAGGTTCACTCCGCCCAGATCCCACACCGAGTCAGGTCGAGTGCAGCGATTCAGATCGAGTACAGCGTGTCAGGTAACCCGAGCGACGCTGAGCGTGACCTCCAGCTGTAAAAAACAGCGCTAACTGGTGGCTCACATACAGCGGCCAGGTGTCAGAAGTCATGTACTAGAAGTGTTCTGAAGAGAGCTAATTAGAAGAGCTCTCAGCTATCTGAAGTGACTGCGGTTTGGGCGGCGGTACCAGCCTTGAACTGACCTCCAGCAGGGTGACGGACACGATGAAGAGCGGGGGCGGCCAGCACCGGTAGTGGTCGGCGTAGTACTTGCGCTCCCGCTCCTCCAGCAGGCAGACGTCGCCGCGCCGCTTGCCCATCCTGCGACGAAGCGGCGCTGCGGTTAGCGGCGGTGGTCCGCTCATGCACGATCGCGGCGGGTTCAGAACACGGCCGATGACACAGAACACGCAGGACTCGAGGTCATCCGATGATGACGAGGCGCAGTCATCAGTCAGCGCGCTACCCATCGTCGAAGAGACGCCTTCCTCTCCACCCCCTCTCGTCCCATGCTTGGCATAACAACGTCGGTATGTTGCGTCCAATCAAAGGTCTTGTATAGTCCTGCCAGCTGCGAGTCCACAAGGCCTTCACTGGCAGCCAGCGGCGCGCTGGAGAAGCGCAACAGCTCGTGCAGGACATGCCAGTGGTGGCTGGGACGGCATTCTCTGGCACACAGCCGCAGTTCCGCCCCAGCAGATACAGCGGCTCGGTTTGCCCCGTGCCAGGACGGCTTCACCAGCGGCCGGCAGCCGTCCCGCCGGACATGCTCAGCACGTCGGTAGCCTCGGCACGGGGCAGCTGAGGGCGAGCCGGGGAGAGGCATGCCTCTGACATTCTCCTCGGCAAACAAGCGTCCGATGTTTTGCATCAAAGGGAGGGAGTGCCCACTTCCAGGTCATTAATTCAACTGCGCAGGAGTGTACCTAGAGTGTGCGCGTTCGCCACGGATTGAAAAGCAGTTACGTCAAAGTTTCATCTTTAGTTGAATCCTTGTACCGAAAATGGCTAATTCTGTGCTTTCTTCCATCTACTCCTTCCCTAACACTATAAAAAGACGCATTCTCGTCTTCAAGACTTACGTTCGCTTCAACTATCAGCGGCCAGTGTTGCTTTGGTGCATTGTGTGACAAACGCATTCTATTATAAATCGCATGGAAGTTTAGAAGGCATTGCTTCTTTAGAAACACACCATCGAAACACTCAAATGCTGCGGAAACTTTGCGGCTTAGGCTTCGGCGCATCAGAAAGCCCCTGCCGGCCGCGAGCAACGAAAAAGCCTGGTCGCTGCCACGATGTGATGAATTCGTCAGGTCGCTCAGACTCGTTGGCCAGCAGCCTTATGCTTGCCACCATACGTGGAATAAATCGGTCCCATCTGCGATTCCGTCCAGTTATTTCTTTTTGAGTTGAAATTTGATTCAAACAGATTGCTTCTGCATGCATTGCATGGCAAAGTTGCACCTTCTACCGTCGCCCATGCCGACAGCTAGATGCGCCCTCCAATGTGTGTGCCCTCTGTTGCGGCCCAGGCGCGCTCTCTACTGTGCCCTCTACTGCAACCCATCTGAAGGAGTGGCGTTATCCCACTTAAAGTCCCGTATTTTCATTGCAGAGCACCCCTATGGCGGCCTCAAAAGGTGGCAGCCCCCTCGAGTGATGATGATACTTGACGATGTGAATGATGTCACTGACATGCGACTCTCCACCTTCATCCCGCACCTTAATGGTAGATATGCGACAAAATGCACCAACGATCATGCATTAAAGATACACGCGCATGATGCAATTATTTCGTCATATTCCATGCTAGCCAGTATTCTGCAACCAAAATTACGATAAACATTTTAAATTGGCCGGTCATATTCTCGAGAGCGAAACGCGAGAACATCCATGATCCTGCACCGCTCACTGCAGCTACACGTATCGGCTAATATATCTCACGAAGTTTTGAACCTTGAGAGCGATTGCCCGCATGGTCCACCTGCACCGTTTTTAAAGGGACAAGTCCTTTATTATAGCGATAAATGTGAGGCTTTCACGTGATGTCATGTAACAGCACAACAGCGTATAAAAACAACCATTTATATTTTCAGTCAAACCCTTAGATATACTACCCACCAAGAACCTCATGCAGTTCGAACTACAAAGCCCGTTTCCAGAGGCCGTATGCTTCCAAATACTTCACTGACGATAGAGGCCTGTGCGTCCCATTGCATGGCAAGATGATTGATACATTTGCATTGCACACGTACAGAATTGCAACATTTGCAATTGACGCGCCGTGCAGGAACAATGACGGGAGTGAAAATGACAGAACACGTCAGTTAATTGGCGTAGCGGGCGGGACGCGAAGAATCGTCAAGGTAAACCACGCTGCTCCGTGAAGAACTGCACGCATCATTTGCGCGTAATGTGTATGATCGCCGTCAGCGCAGTGTGCACAACGCCGCGGTGGCAGACTGCGGTCAGACATGCCTCGAATGCACATGGCACACCCGTCCATAACGTGGCATCGAGTTATCAGCCGGCGGGCTTTCCCGAGAGGCGAGCCGGCCGACTCTGAGGCACGCACGGTCACGGCGGACGGGCCGAGGGCGGGGAGAGGTTGGCGGCGCGACGGTCGGCGAGGGAGAACGGAGCAGAACGTCAGTGGACCGCCGCCCCACCACACTCCCGCGCGACTGTCGACGATGGAGAACGGAGGAGAACGTCAGTAGTCTGCCGCCCCATCACGATCTCGAGCGACGGTCGGCGATGGCGAACGGTGAAGAGCGTCAGTAGACCCTCACCCCATCACACTCTTGAGCGACGGTCGGAAATGGAGAACGGCGAAGAGCGTCAGTAGACCGCCGTCCGATCACACTACCAACGTCACGGCCCGGATCAGGCTGTCCGAGCACAGTCAAGCGCCGCGGGGTAGGAGGGGGCGGCGGACTGGGGCTGCCCGGCAAGCGTTGACCCCGCCCCTATTTCAGGACAGGATACCTTGGTTGGGAGTGAGAGGTTGGACCATGGAGAGGAGGAAGTGAACCACTTTGATCAGGTCAGGTGGACCCGGTCAACCTCTCTATGCGGGCTGGATGGAATTCATTCAATAACAACAACAATAATGATTGGGGTTTTACGTCCTAGCGACGGCCAGGACCATTTCGAAACGGAGAACGCATTCATCCAAGAGTGTTGTGGGTGGGACTACGGCTAGATC
Organism: Pollicipes pollicipes; assembly: GCF_011947565.3. NCBI lineage: Eukaryota > Metazoa > Arthropoda > Thecostraca > Pollicipedomorpha > Pollicipedidae > Pollicipes > Pollicipes pollicipes. Next base: position 14,380,554 of record NW_023596448.1, on the reverse strand, counting down.
ACGAAAAACGTTCGCACAACTCATGGAAAGCAGCTGTTGCACATCTTTCTTCCGCAGTCGGCCATTTTGGCCGCAGGTGACTGCGTTCCTGAATGCGAGTTCCGTCTCAGCACGTAATGTCCGGGTGAGGCCGTGTTATGCACCTGCATGACACGGGACATGGCGCCACTCCCCAGGTGCGCCAGGTGCGCCAATTTCGTCGCACTTTTTCTCGCGCTGAAAAACTGAAAACCGGTTTCCGGTCGTTGATTATGCAGTTCCAATCGTCACGAAGAAAACATGAACTAGAAGATCGGAAGCCCGTTAAGCCTTACGAGCATGAATATTTTTCAGCGTCTTGCATTAAGCCGTTGCGTGACATCCTCTTCAGCATACGTGGTCAGTACTTATTCAGATGTTTCAAGGATGGAGACAAGAAAATATGCATGGAGTACACGTGTGAGGCTCAAAAGTATCCCCGGTGTCAGGTGTGGCCGCTTTCCGCTCACAACGGTCGCTCCACATTACGTAAGAGCCTAGCACACCACACCAGCACCGCACATTGCCTTCACCATACAAACCCTGGCGGCGATCAGCGCCATTAAGTGGAGCAAGAGTTGTTCACCACAGGGTCTATTTTATCATGTTAGCTGGGGGGGGGGGGGGGGTAATCCCCATCAGTCCCCCCCCCCCCCACCGCCCGCGAAAACTGGATCTTCTGTCAGCTTACGTTCGATCAGGCCTTTGAAACAGCTCAGGCCGAGGTCGGAGTCGCCGTGGACACTAAGCATTCTGTATGGGGCCAAACATTCCGCTGTTCTTAAATGAGACAGGAAGAGGATCAAACACGGGCGAGAAGCCGTTTTTCAGGACGTCAGACAGGTCCGTGTCACACGGGTTAGGCAGGACAGGTCAGATCGGCAAGACAGGCTCGCAGAATTTCTTGCGTGCCCTAAAATACAATCGCATGTTTTCGATCTTATTTTTTTAGTGTCCACGTCTGTCAGCTAAAACTGATTGGCGATGATATGTGCCGCCGTTTGGGTAATGTTAAGACCAACAGGTGCTGTTCATGCTTGTGACAGTTCCTGGATTCCACTCTGATTGGTTCAATTTTAAGAACAGCTCCGACCACAAGGAAGATAAGACAGACCGTGTAAAAAGCGGCGAATCCAGCTGTTGGGTGAACGCAAAATGTAAAGCTTTGAACATGACGAGTGTGGCATTATACAAGTGATATCCAATTGTAAGTTGGTTCTGTCCTTTTACCCTGCGGTCTGTTGGCCTCGGGTCAAACCGCTTCCGATGACGAAAAATCCTACAAGGGGTTTTGAAGGCAAACACAATCCGTCCCTTTAACCCCATGCAACGTGACAAGGCTAATGTCAGGTTCAATGAATCTGAGACGCAGCTGACACTCTGACTGCACTTAATCAACACTTGCTACTGTGTTGTTCGGGGGCGGGGGACAAAAAGGGGCAGCTTCTCATGTGCCCCCCCCCCCCCCCCTGTGTTTCCACCAACCGCGGGCTTGCTCCCATTGGCTGTCCTGCTATACGCTACCCTTTGCAGCACTGCGCATCATGGTCCGCACAAAGCAGCGTCCATCCCAGTTATTAAATACGGACATTTTGTTGGTGTTAAGATCTTTTTGGGCATACCCATGCACAAAAACAATTACTGTACCCCATATTTGGAAGTGCGTGCCCCTCCCTCCGTAATAGGTTTATGGCATGCGTTAAAATATGCGTGATTAAACATTGAGTTCAGAATAGCAGGTATGTGCGTAAAAAAAACAAGATAGCGTGAATATGCCATGTCGGCAAACGACACCCAACCAAATGCCAGCGCCTGTCACGCGTTGAACTCAGCTTTTAGAAACACGTGTACCCTTTTCCCCATTATGGAATCCTACGCTCGTCTCTGATAAAAGACGTTTCGAATGCTGATGTTTTAAGCTTGACGTTATCAAATAGAACACGACAGTTTAATGGCATACTACACAGCTCAAACAGCGTTCAATGGCATGGGAGCTGCTGTCGTCTGTGCCCCATCGCTCCAGCTACATGTCGTCATCGGGGTTAGTCCACCGGTCACTGGCCCACGTGACCGACGGCAACACTAGCAGGGTCGTTAAGCTTGTGAAGGCTTCGACCAATGCTGAGCCAAAGGACGCACGCAAGCTGATAAGCAGGCCACGGGGATCTAACGCCTGAAGCAGCGCATGAAAATGCTAGGCTTTGTCGGTGGAAATCACTGCCACTGCTGAGGTCATGGCAGGGTGATGACCTCTGACAGCAATAACAAAATTTTGCCGTGAATATATCGCCACACTAGTCAGTGCGAGAGGAGATTTCCACGTCCCAGGAAGCTCTCAGCGGAAATCGCACGGTTAAGTTGGGCGAGCTTATGACACCTTCGATTCCGCCGAGTCTGAAAGCAGACGGTGCGCTCCATGATTTACCGGGATAGCTGTGTCCAAAAAGTAGGGAAGGGTAGCCAAGAACGGATCACAATGCTTGCCTAGGTTATTAAAACATGAAAATGTCTGCCCTTCTTGTACTTCGTCCACACAAAAAAAATCCTCTATGAGTGGAACCGAAGCAAAGTTCTGACAACAGCTGCGTTTATGCGACTGTCACAAAATGCCAGCCAAACCTCTGAGAGCGGCCGTCACTTGTCTGGTTACTGTTGGGACTGTTGCGTCAAGATAGTAGGGAAAAATGTTAATCTTGGAAAGCTCTCACCAGACTGGTAGCGAAAAGCAGACAGGAAGCACGTATTCCGAGTAGAGGGAACAAAACATCTCGCACACGACAAGACGAGAAATGCTTTGCTCGACAGGTGGCTCCTATTCTTAGGCTGCAAGGCTTGCTTAAGCAGGAGTTAAGTTTATTTGCTCAACGCGAAAGCAGAGCGCCGCCAGCACCTGACGGCATCGACGATAATACCTGAGCGTAGGCTCACGGGGGCGCTGGGTTTCGTGTCGTTTCCTGTTCGTTCGAAATCGCCCGTCCCAGCCAAGCACTTCGCTCACGCACGCCGTAAGGTCGCGAGAAGGTCACTTAGCAACGGCGCCGCCGTCCCGAGACCTTCGGGCATCGTGCCCAAAGCCAGAGCCAGCCAAGGGCTGTCCAAGATCGCGCGGCGGTCTAGAGGTCACTGGTACCTGTCGCGGGTCGCTGGCACTAGCAGATGATCACCCCCACCTCTGCAGTGAACAGCACACCGTCTGAGGCAATGGTGATCATAAGGATCGCCAGTCGCCCCAGAGGTCACCGGCGACCGTCCGCATATCACCAGCTGGTCTGCAGAGGTGGGCTCCGCCGACCTTGACCTCTGACCTGACCCTTGACCCGGCCCTGGGTCGGCGGCGAACGGCCGGCGCGAGCGCTCCCACCCCAGGCTGAATGGCCGACTGCCCCACCCCGGCCGGCCGCGCCTTTTATACCGGGCACACCGACCCGCCCTGCAACACGTGCAGCGCGCCGACGGGCGCCGCCGACCGGCTAAAACATCGGCACATCAGCTGACTGCCGGCGCCCCGCCCCCTCCCCCCCGCGCGTGGGCGACGAATATGGGCACGGCAGCGGAGGACGTGGAAGATAATTTTTTCCTGCATCCATGACTTCTTGCAGCGTGATGATTTCGCTAAGGCATGGCATGAAAGGACCAGTCCCGGTGGGTAGACTGCACGGTCGGTGCGGCGCTGTCAGCGTCGGCCGATTGCTGACGGCCCAGTCTAGTTCGAGCCGCGCCCGCTGGCGCGCTGAGAGCCGGCTCCAGTTTCAGGCCACTTCAGGGCCTGCCCTGAAAGGAGATCAGGCAGAGGAAGAAAAGGGTTGGGACGCCTGACCTCTTCCATCACGCCTCTTTACAAACCGGGCTGGTGGCGTGCAGCAACACTGCGAAACTGCGCCCTCGTCGCAACTGGGCCCACACATTTCGGAGCCTCCGAACGGGCCCGTCGTTTATTGATGACGGTAGACAGCGAAGCCATTCTTGGGAGGTCAAAATCGGACTCCCCGTCTGCGACGGTCATCTGAGCATTTTCTATTACGACCGGCTTCGCGATTACCCGTCGCTACGGCGCTGGGCGGGGGTCAAGAGGTCAGCCGCGCCGCACGCGCCGCCCTCTCGGGCGCTTGGCGGACCGTGCGCCGCCTCTGCCAGAGGTGGGGTCAACCTGACCCCAGGCTGGAGCCAGGACATGTGTCGGTGGCATTTCATGACCCAGATAGGGCGCCGACACATCACAGGTCAGAGTGCCGCCGACAGCAGCGTCAGGCGCTCGTGACATACGAGTGTTGAAGTCACGTGTCGACGAGTTATAGCGGCCGGAAAGGCCTGCTGCGCTGCAGCGTGTTATATGTGTCAGAACATTAGGAACCAGTCGTTGGTGGTCTATGACAGCAAGGGTCGACGACGGCTTTCAAAATGTTTTGGTTTCTAACATTTTACTAATCCAGGAAAGCCCGCCGTCCGGTTCCGAAGCGTGTCATCATCAAGAGTCGGGCCGGGTGACTGAGAGGTGACGAGCCAGCGCAGTGGGCTTCCTGCACAATACTACACCCGGCGTCACGTGTCGCCAGATCGGCTCGGTCGCCTTGTGATTGTGATGCTATGTGTCGTGCATTGCCCATGACACTTTTCAGGGTAAATTCAGGGTACATTAATGCCCGAATAATACGTACAAAATAGTGCTGTAAGGAATCAAGCAACACACGGTAGATTAAAAACGATAAGTAATATTTTTACAACACAAATGTCATTGAGATATATTTATACATATGTGTATATATATATATATATATATATATATATATATATATATATATATATATATGTGTGTGTGTGTGTGTATATGTATATGTATCTGCATATGACACATTAACATTCGCATGTCATTCCGTATTGCAATGTTGTACATAGATCACTAACAATCATTTTGTATTCCTGGTAGAGTCAGCAATGCCTTTCACTTTAGCAAGTCACCCCTGCTTTGTTTCTCCCGCTGCTCCACATCCGACTTCCCGCGGTAGCTGTCACGTCCTACACGCTCTGAGGGATTTCCCCACAAACGGCTGCCGACTCATGCTTGACTCGCCGATCGCAGCCGATCACCCGTCGCCGTTAGCCACGGCCGCATGAGTCACGTGACGGATCACGTGCCCCGCTCGCCCCCGAATGTGACGTCACCTGCAGCAGAGGCTGGTACGCGAGCGGCCTCAGAGGCAATCCCTGCGGTGGAACTCCACATCGTGAAGTCTTGCTTCAGATCAGGAGCCACCCTGGTGTCAGCACATCGCAGCGCACGCCCTCGCCGGTCGCGGCTGGTGGTCACTTCCGGCGCACGTTCGGAGCCAGGTCCCACGCCCCGTCCGCGGCCAGGGTACGCTCCCCATCCTGTCCTCTCGGCGTGAGTCACCGCCGCCAGCCTGGGAAGCACGCGGCTCACCGGCGCTGTTCAACACGGAAAAAGGTGCAAGGGGCTGAAAAAGATCACAGGGGGGGGGGGGAGGAAATGACAGACAGGTGCAGAAAAGGGGCAAAGGAGTGGAAAGGGGTGAAGGGCGGAACAGGGAAATGGAGAGGTAAATATTGGGTGCCCTGACAAGGTATGAAGCTCAATTGGACAAGGGGGGGGGGGACGAGGAGAGCTGACGACTGTTTGCCGAGGCTTCTGGGTCATGACACGACACGACATGACACCGAACACGACTGCAGAAGCAGCCGTGTGTTAATCCAGAGAGCAGGAGAACGCACGAAAGCCAGGCGGCGCTAAACGTTAGCGGGCATGCTTCGGAAGCAATCGCATTGATGAACATACACCAAGTAAGATTGCTTGGAGAATTACAACGTGGCCACCTGAGGCCTACCCGTCAAAAGCGTAAGCGGAGGCACACATACCACCGACTACCAAAGTTATGTCCAGCCAATGTAAAAAGCGCGGGGCCATATCCCTGAATACGCCCCATGCGTCCACGCATCTCGGTCATGAACTCTTCGCGGTGAACGCCGCTTTCCCAAATGCTCTGGCATAAATATGTCTGCAGAGAGCGAAACCATCTCGTGTGCAACACAAACCCTGCCATGCATGTAAGAGCACTAATTCACCAGGTGGCGATAACCCGGCCGCATATGTCACTAACCATGTACAGGGCCGACAAAGCGTCCTCGAAACCGTCGTAGGGGCCACTACCCCTGAGCAGGGACGACGGGTCGTCCCCAGGGACCACCACCCCTGGGCATGGGCGACGGGTCGTCCTTAGGGACCTACTGCCACTGTACAGGGATAAAGGGCCGTCCTCGGGCCCGCATAGTCTACGCCGCCGAAGCCTCACCTCAGTGCCCACCATTGACGCCGACAGATCCAGCGGCACAGACCCAGCGAGACAGACCCAGCTGAGACAGACCCAGCAGGAGCGATCGGTCCGCGCCGCCGACACGGCTTCAGCCACCGCTCCGATGGACTGTTACCGAGACTGGCGGCTGCAGCGCCGCTCTCCGATGCCCCCGGGCGACCAGTTCGGGGAAACCGAGGCAGGGCCGCCACGTGCGGCCCATCGGCCGCCCGAGGCGTGTCGGCCCGGGCTGAGCTCGAAAGGGGGGGGGGGACCTGACGGCTCGAGATGACGCCATGGAAAACTTTGAACCTACTCCTTTGAGCTTCCGTTTTTTCTCATTTCCTCTGAATCAGTCACTTGTGCATCTCCGCGGGACCCTCCCCCCCCCCGCGGGCCCACGCCAAAGGGCATCCCCGCAGAACCCCCGCCCAAGGGCATAAGGGCATTCCCCGCGGGATCCCCGCCCCACACCCAACCCGACCGCGTGCATTGCGACAGCAACAGCAGGAGCAGTAGCTGGATGGGACGTCGGTGGACCCCGAGGCGGGGCTGGCCGCTCCACAGACCCGGTACGCGCCGGGCCGCCCCGCCACGTCGCCGCCGGCGGCGCTCTTGGCTCGCTGTCCGCCGCCGGCGCTCGGCTGGCAGCGGCCCGCCGCCCGCCTGAGGGACAGGCACGCCGCAACGAGACCGCAGACAGACGTGACGTCACGCAGCTTCCGGCACCCGTTCCCGCTCTCAGGTGGCATTTTTGGAAAATGGGTGGCATCGCATGCAAAATATGTTGTCTTATTCACGAAGCGAGCGGGTGTATCTATTTGCGAAGCTCCACGCTAGGAGTTACAAGCATTATCAGGCCTTAATGTGTTGGTGTTTTTTGACGCGTCCGATGGGCGAGGCAATAAGACACCCGGAACATTTACAATCGTGACAGCTCTTTTTTGAGATCACTCTTGTTTTAGCAATCACAGACCGGGAGAAATAACTCAACCTGCTCTTTGAATGATGGTAATGAACAATGCGCTTTGGAAGGACATTTGGTACGCTATTCACATGCATACTTGCCAGCAAAAAACCTGACATGTTGTCAGCTGACCAGGTTGCATCTCTATAAATACGTCAGTTAGGGGAAGTGTCCCACCTGTGCATCATATTTCAAAAGCATACTTTAGTAAGGCCTCAGGGTCAGTTACGTCTAATAGTAGCACTGTTGTGCTACAGCAGTACCACCAATGTACGATGCAGAGATAAATTTGGATCGTTTTCAAGTCCAAATTAGGCTGTGACCGTTTTGAAATAGCATTACACTCCTTTCCTTCCTTGAAGCTTCAGAGTGCAGCCCTAGTCTGCTGATACGGACGACGGCAGAATCTGCCACTACGCATGCGGCCGTTGCGTGAGGTTTTTCAAACTGATTGGCTGGCCGCCTGAGGCAAAATAATGACTGTCACAAGACAAGTGAAAAATGCTGTTTGCAGCTTTGACCGAGCTTTTTATGCTTGAAATTTCATCGGAATAAGTTGCTAGTATGCCTAGGATAACTAGGCACACTTTCTCATATCATGAAATAGCAACACGTAGCTACGCACATCCATTGCAGAGTATATTTTGGTGACCTCCAAAAGTGATAGGGTTTCTCTAATCTACATGGAATCAACCGTGCCTAGTTCGTGGCGCACGACATGAACACACGAGCTGGTCAGCTCATCAGCGACCTTGGCCAAGGTTACCGCTGAGTGGTTCCATCAATGCACCGTCACGCCGCAGCCTACAGCTTAGTCCAATCGGTTTCGCAGGTACGGCTCATCGCGCGTCTTACCACAAACGAGAGCTGATCGCCGGATCAGTTCGACACACCCCGTCTGTCCACACCCGACCACAAGCCGCTTGTTGCCATCAAGTGCCCGCTTTTGGCTGAAATCGTATTTTTCATCGGCGAGTCTACACGGACTTTTTCATTCAAGAGCTGGATCGGCAGTGGCTCATTGTTGCTGCGCTTTTAAAGAAAGCTTAAAAGTATCCCGCGTCGTGCCAGTCGTTGAACGTGGCGGTCAATCGGTTAACATGGACAGGGCCACCTATCTAGTAAGCTCATCACATTGCCTACGCATTTGCTGGACGGGATACATGCGCACATCTCGCAGACACACACATGCACACATACATGCACGGATGTCCAGATGGGGCGAAAGTGACATGGCCCATGCTCATCGATAGCTGCAGCGACAGCCGCTGGTGTATCGACGCGTTGCCAGGGTAACCAGAGCAGATCAATAGGTCCCAAATCATCGAACCATTGTCAATGTCTGAATTATCGAGCGCCAGTACGAAAATACCCGTTAATACGGCGCTGTCAGCCCGATGAACAACTGCTTCTGCTGCGTGTGTCCGTGTGGAGAGTGTCCGCGCGATCTGGGAGAACGGCTGTTCCCGAGAAGATTTAAAGCCCAACCAATAAAGCTCGAATGGTCCAGTCTGAAGATCGTGTCCAACCGCCACCAATCACTTTAATAAGGCACATTAAAACATCGCATGCACAAAACACTAGCAGGCTCGTCCTCGCCGGTCGCTTCTGCGAATTCCACACCTCGTTGTTCTGCACATCCCTGTAGTAAACGCCTAACGACGTAATGACCATTAGCGGGTTTAGAGGAGGGGGGGGGGGGCGACCATACTGTAGGGGAGGGGGGGCGACCATACTGCACACAGCCCGGTCTGCAGCTCGCGAAATCACAGGCGGCGCCGCGGCGCCGGGGGGCACGGCAGGCCGGGCTGGCGCCGCCGCCGCCGCCGGGTCGCACCCCGGGGGCGGCCCTCTCTGCATGCGAGGCACGGTACTGCCGACGGGCAGCGGCCGTGCACGCCCCCCCCCCCCCCCCGCCCCCTCCCCCTCTCTGCATGCGAGGCACGGTACTGCCGACGGGCAGCGGCCGTGCACGCCCCCCCCCGCCCCCTCCCCCACTCGGTCGGGACCAGACGTCTGGAGGGCCCCCGGGCGACGCAGGCAGCCGCCCAGGAATGCGGCTGAGAGGCAGCCGGTATGCGACCGGCGGCCCGTTCGCTGCGAGAGGGGCGCCGTCGACGGGAGCTCGCACCTGAGTGCCCGTCGTGCGACGGGCCCGTGCGGCGGGGTGGTGACGGCTCTCGTCAGGGCATGAACCGAGGCATCGTCACACATTCAACGTGATAAATGGTGAAGACGGAATTTCGCCCAAAGCCAAAGCACCAGCGCGGAACGGTGCCTGAACGTTCCGGCAAAAGCTGTTGTGTTTGACGTAGCTGCTTACACTCGAAGGATATCACTGGGGCTTACATGCACTCAGCTGCTGAGGTTATACGGCGTCACCTGCATCCCATCCTGCCATGGAGAGCGTGCAACGCGGGGAATCGAGCCCCGTGCCTCTGACTTCCCAGACATGCAGCTTAACCACTGCACTTTGCTGGCTCACGCTCGGAAGAGTGTCTGGCGGTATTTGGAAACCTCGGGGACAACAAGCGATCAGCGATGTTAGCGATTAGCGATCAGCGATGTTACCCCTTAGCGATCAGCTGTGTGCGGGATCGGCCGGCAGTCCTATGCGGTTCGGTGCCGCCGCGATTTTTTATTTTATTTTAGTTCATTTTATTCCTAGCGAACAAATATAGTCCATCAGCGCAGGTCTGCCGTGACACACTAGTCAACACATCCGGTGTGAGGTCCCCGCAGTCCGAGCCAATGCATATAGCACCGGGAAATTTTAGACTGCTGACGAGGTCATAAATCGTAACTCAGATTATATTGGTTTAAAAATACACCTAGAGCAGGGAGTCTGATGTGATGACAGTAGGCAGAGGCCATTGACAATTTTATAAAAATTGTGTCCATGGTACAACGCTCATTTCAGTTACGTAGCGATGGAGTGAACTGAAATTTTTGCTGGGGCAAACTGTGACTGTGGCAAACTGAGGCAGACTGTGAAATGCGTGGCACCGAGAGTAGAAACGGGAGTTTGAGTTAAAGCATGAGTTTGCAGCACTCCCGGCGAACAGGCGATGGCACAGCAGCGCTGAACACGGCTGTAATGACTGTTCAGACTGACGTCCTCGTCTGGCGTATCAGTATGCTCGAAACGCTTCGGCCAGCTAACTTTCCGGCGGTCGTCAGATGTTATGGGGTCCTAAGAAGGACTGGATGATGTTTGACTTTCAGCCATGCATGCATCACGACTCGAATTTCAACTCAGCCGTATGAGCTGCGCCAACAGCGTTGAACTATGCATGTTGTTCTTCGAGCTGGCCAATGCCTGACTTGGTGGTGATATAGACACCATACCTCGAGGGGTTACGATCCGGCCATATATCCACCTGTGGTCCTGCTAGCTGATCGCTTTTTTGCGTTCTAATTTTAGAAGTGATCCGCGACCGAGTGAACATCATTACACAAAACTGAATCAGCTCCTTGGCATTGCTGGGATTCGAACCCGGGTCCGCCAGACGCCGCGCCGTCGCGGGCCGCGCCGGCAGACGAGCGTTAACAATCCACTACCACGTGACAGTCCGCCACAGCCTCTGGCCGGCACAAACCGACTGTCGGTACCTGCCACAGATCATCAGGGCTGTTGCCGTGCTGAGGCCCGCGGTCAGGGCCGGTGGAACGCTCGTCCCTTCCCTAGACCGTATGATCCTGTCAACCGCTACGATACATATGGACCTAAGCTGTTTATGCGGCGGCGCGCTGAAGTTATAGCAATGGGTCACGGGTTTCCCAGTGGCCAAGTTTGGTTGCTAACTAGCGATTCATGGAGATTCAGCGCGTGAAGTTTATGCAACGTTGGCAGGCGTTGATTGGGTGTAAACTAAGCGAGATGCTTTCTCATTGGTTGGGAACGATCGGCTTCAGCAGTCATACCGGCCATTCAAACGCCGTTTAAAGTAGCAATTTAGTACGTCAATGTTTTGGTTAGTTTGCTTTTTGTTCATAAGTGCCGCTGGCAGAACGAACACGAGGACTAATGAAAGGTAGGCAAAGTGGAAAACTAAAAATGCAAAGAATGGCAACTCACATGGAAGTGTATACCTCCTGCGATGAAGCTAAGGGCGGTTTCAAGGAAACGGGCCGCTTTTCAATGGGCTGCTCCACATTTGTGTCGGGTAGCTGAGATGCGCATTTTCAAGACGTAGTTCATAATAATGTCCTTGTAATAATGTAATAATGTCCTCCAACATCAAATACTTCCGTTTCTGAGCTAGTCGCACGCGAACATGCGCGGACTTTTCTTGCCGCTTATGTTGAAGCCGCAAGAGATACATGACGCCAAAGAAACGGGACTCAGATTATACCTCTTCAATAGCCGAAAGACCGAGAAAGATGTAACCATGGACGTCTTCGTCCCTGGAATACGTCAGTTCGAATGGTCGCATCAACAGACAGCAGTCGACTTTCAACACACTTAAATACAAGTTTCGAACACGAACCGCGTTTTGTGACACATCATACAGGCATTTTACCAGCTATATTGGCTATGCCAGAAATGAGGCTGGGAATCGAATAACTTCAGAAAAGCGCCGTAACCGAATGCAAATACATAGACCGCCTTCACGGACAATATACAAAAACACCATAACAAAGGACTAAAACACGCGCACATGACAATTATGAGTTAAGTTCACACGCATGAATTGCTAAGCTACTTTGCGGCGAGTTAAAGCGATAAAACTTAGTCCTTCCGCTGCAGTGGCAATTCTAACACGACCAGTCTGGCAAAGACCCTCGCGTCATAAAACTGTACTATGATGTTTTACTGAAAAGTGAGATTGTATTGTCTAGACAAGTCTTTTGCCTTCGGGAGCTGACCAACAGTTACAAGTGAGCCTTTCCAACATATTTGATGAATGTCCCAGTATCTTCAAATGCGTGACAGAATCTTTTAAGGGAATCGTTGAGGGTGGGTATGGTCGCGAACAGCTTTTTGAGTACAAAAACTGCCAATCCCATCTCAAAACCCCACACATACGTGAAGCATTTTCTCTAAACTTTGTTTTCCTATAACCTCATTCCCTTTCAAACATTCCCTCTGAGCTGAGACATCTCATCCGGTTGCGGTATCGACGGTGGCCATTGTCCTCGCATGAGTAAGACGGGCGGGAATTCAGAGCATCGCCGCCGCAGCGCGACTTCATCCAGTGACAGCCAGCTCGCCAGCGGCTCGCCAGCGCGACGCCCGCCCCTCTGTCACGGGTCGACCAGGCACCTGGCCCGGTCACAGAGTCCTCCCGGCGGGACGCATCTCACATGGAATCTGTGAGCAACGACGCCGGCCGAATCAGATGAAGCCATGGAGACGGCCGCGGCGCCTTCAAAGCCGCCGCCACCGCGGCTGCCGGTCGGGGTTGAAGGTCAGCGCGCGGCACCGCCGGCGGTCAGGGGTCAGCGGCATGGTCGCGTCGACCCGATCACCGATCGACTCTGGGCGCGGCCGCAGCGCGCTCGGCGGCGTTGCATAACGTTGTCTGCCGGCAGCGACCGGGCGGGGGCGTGGGGTCGGCCCGAAATAGCGCCGCCGCCGTCGCCGTCGGCCGTGACGCGTTTGGACGGAACTGGAGCGTCACGGCGGACGTCCGGAAATTCCGGCTCAGCCCGCACGCGGCCGCGTTTCGGCGGACCGGTCCCGCCGCTGCCGGTAAACGGCCGTCGCTTGGTCGCGCCCGCAGAACCGGCGGTGACGCACGCGCCGGCCCGGCCGCCTCCCGACCGCTGCACCGCCCGCGCGCCCCCCGTGCGCCGGCTGACCGTCGGTGGCGCCCGGAGCCCCCCCCCCCCCCCCCCCTCTTGCCTGCCGCGACTCGTCGACGGAGGCGCGGCCGCGGTCACGTGACGATAATAGCCAGCCGGGCGGCGCCCGCCGCGAAATGGCACGGGTGACGTCACGCCCGCGATTGGCTGGCGCAGGTCAGGGCTTGTTGGCGGCCCGGAGCGGGCCAGGTAGGGGAGAGGGGCCGCGTGGAGCAAACCGGCGAGGGAGACCGGGATTCGACTGACGTCACCAGTCATGTAGGAAAGGCTGCGACCCGAAACGGTCGACACCCTCCAGGGTGTTGATAACGCAAACGTTCCAATTTTGACAACTGACTTTGTCAGCAGCCCGAGTGGCCGAGTAGCCGGCCCGGCCCCCGGCGCCGAGGCGTGTGTAGCTGTCTGCGCGGCTGCCCGGCGGCGGTGCGGTGCGGACTGTGTTGTGTTCAGTCACGATCGGCGCCGCGCGCCCGGCGAAAGCGATTGCTACAACAGAGAGAGCACCCATTTGTCGAACGGGGGCTGCACGCGGCCCGGCCAATCTCGGCGGCCCCGGCCCGCCGCGTGAGCTATCACGGACCACGGCACCGGTATTCATCTGATCCCCGGGAGGGAGGGGGGGGGGGAGAACTCTGCGGCCTCCGACCACCCAGCCGGGTAACTGTCAGGCCAGGGCAGACAGCGAAGCGGCCCACGCAGAGCACTCGCCCAATATGGAGCTCAGCAGCGAGTGCGCCGATCGAATAGCAGGGAAACCTCCGACAAGGACGACCGCTCACCGGTTATCGGCATTCACCATTTATGGCGGACGCTATACCAACATACACGCGCGATGCATGCTGTTGCTCTTTCATCGAAACACGCACAGGCCAAAGATGATTTGTGCGGCTCCTTCCTGAAGTACATGCTCTGAATATGATACGGAATCCGGAAGAGCTTTGTGAAGCGAAAACACGAGACCGTGCATGTTGAAATATCATCGTATAGATATTGGGACCAGAAATAAACCAGTTTTACTAAAGCTTTGAGAAGCATCATGTGACGTCAACAATCCACGCTCCCCTACACAAGCAGCAATAAAAGCTTTGAAGATGTACATGGTAATGCGCGGATATGATGCGCAAGCGAAATGTATGACGCTGCACACACGGAATGGAAAGTATGAGCTTGAATACCCGTCTCCCGCCCAAACTTACCCGCTAGCCATGAGCCCATGGCACCGCCCCTGCAGGTGGTGATGTGGCTCTGGCTTACGGTACAACATAAATTGCAAAGTTGCGTGGCATGACCAAGACCTGCACGCCAATGTTTCGCGTTATTCAATAGTGCATATTACATCTAAGTCGGCCCAATACTTACGCATATCACACCTAAGTCAACTCAATCTCTGGCTAACTGTTCTGCCCCAGCGTCGCCTCGCGCACCAGAGGCCGCTGAGCAATCACATGGTGGCGCAACCACCTCCACATGCACCTTGTCATCGGCCAAGGAGAAACGGGCCGTCGACCAAACATGTTACGAATCGCACACATGTCCCGGAAGTGTGTACGGACCAGGATGTGGCAACAGGATGTGCCGGACGGGAGTACCGACTGGCTGATTCACGAGAGGCGCCGGATTACAGCTGTCATGAAGACAGCGGCTCTCGAGCTGTGCTCGAGAGCCGCATGAGCACAGCGTGCTTGTGGCGTCCGCAGCTTCTTCTGAAGGGTCGGGGATGTTCCGTCCCTGGTTAGGTTACATGGAGTAAGGAAGATTGCGGGAGTGTAGAAGCTAACGGAACCAGCACACAGTGCTGACGTCACATGCATGGCATGTTGTTGAGGTGAGGGTTAAGGGATGGAGACATGTTTACGATGTGCGTACTACCCGTAGGTTCGGTTACTTTCGAGCTATGGAACCCCACCCCCTTCCCATATGCCCCAGGAGATTTCAAGGGCCCAAGTCTACAGCAGCCAGCCCCACGCACCAGCCCTACATCATTACCAACGGCACACATTCAGACATGCATCGCTGTTCTTAAGCGCTCAAGGCTCCACTCACGAAAAGTCGTCTGCATTTTCTGACATGTGGTCTCCGACACAGGCCTCCGCTGCTTTCATCCGGTCAGCCAGGCTCCGCATGTCAGAGACTGTCCCAGTGTGATCGATGACGGACATGTGTACTGTATTCAGCAGCGCGGGGCGGCGCGTGCACTCCTCCCCACGGCGGCACTGTCACTGAAGTCCGGGTCGATCACAGCTGAGCGGAGCGCTAGTGGGGGCGGGGCTTCCGTCGCTACTCGACGCTGATTGGTGTACCAATTACGGAAGCTCGTGCAGTCGAAAGTGCGTGGAAATTGCTCGTGCACGAATCCCGGAGAACGATTTGAGCTGAAGATGCGTTTTTGAGGCTCGGGGTCAGGGGATCATTCGTTAAGCATATCTAGCCACGGCCGGAGGTCCTGAGCCGGGGCGAAGACCCCTCGATGACGTCAGGTCAAGCGCACGCGTGATACGTGTGGCGTCGGGCTCTTCGTGTGGATAATGCAAGGTTTCGTCAGAGCAAGTGGTGACGCAGGGAAACGGCGGCCCAGAGTCCCGTAGCTTCCAGAAACGATGGAATTCTGCAGTCGCCAATCAGCCCGTATGCATCAATTCGAGACATGAAGTCATCTTCCGCCATCAAACAATACCGTTACTTCTTGCGGCGTAAATGGCAGCTGCAGTTGACGCGCGCTTGGGACTTCGCAACTAACCTGCCTCCTGAGTCGTCAGCTCAGGGATAGAGTTCTGGTAGCCCGGCTATCCCTTCGGCACCGTCTCCGTGTGGACCGTTCCCGTAGTTCCAATGGTCAGAGAGAAACACCGGGATTACGCTTACCATATGCCTTGGGCCGGTAACATTATGATCCCCAGCTCGGGCGAAGCCCATGTATTGGGCTGTAAAGCGCACTGCTCTGATGCGCGCATCACGTGGTCAGGCTGCAGCTCCGGTACGTCAGAAACTAACGATGATAGATGAAACCGGAGGGCGGGCATGACGTGAGGCATGGGAGCTGTGACATGAGACATTGGAGTTAATGTTACCGGCACAGAGAGCGTCTTTATCCATTGCACACCATTGGTCAGAATGAGACCAAAAGATACAACTGGATGGACATCCAAGGCTGTTAAGACGTTTCCTTCCTTGCATCACCTTTTGGCATATGATATTCAGCGAGGGTAAGGAAACTTGTTCTTCCCTTTTCCGATCATGACAGAGTTTGTGCACGTTGGCCCTGATCGTGACAGAGTTTGCGTGCGTCGACCCTGATCGTGACAGAGTTTGTGTACCCTGGCCTTAAACATAGGTGAGCGCTCTTTAATGCAACAACTAACCAAAAGCCAGTCAATATGCATTCAGCTAGCTGAGCATCTGAGCAGTGTTGTGGGCAGTATCTATTTGAAGGAACTGTAAATGTGTCATAAGAAGACGAGTTAGTGCTAGAAGCAGGTAGATTAAGGTGGCTCTAGTCCAAACTTAGCAAAACGCTCCTAATGACTGCATTCGTATACATAATAGCCCAAAACAAGCGATAAACGCGCACTTTAAAGCGTGTTTTCTGCAGAACTACTTGATAAAATCGTAGTTAGAACTTCGCGTGGTCAAAACATCGACCAGGATGGAGCCAAATCGGGGCCTAGGAAGACCTCCAGAGGTTCAGCGAAGTGGGCTCCGCTTCGTCGTTGTTGGTCCTGTTTTGGACGCGGAAACCTTTTAACGGTTGTGATCCCATTAAAATGTCTCGAGAGCCCGTTTTGGATGTTTTAGAAGCCGCAGGATCGTCTAAAACTGTCAAAAAGCGCTGTTGCCCTCGGTCCCAGGGATCCCTGCCATTTCCAGTGGAGGGGGAGGGGGGCATTGCCCCAAAATCCTTCCTTGCCCACGACACTGGATCGAGTGAAGTTCATTTTTGAGATATCGATACAGGCTGTTAATTTGTGAATTTAACGTGTAAGAACAAGTTTTGCGACAGTAAAAACGTCTATCGTTATAACACCAGACCGTTAGATACATGGAAAATGTAAGTTGCTCTTACGTTGATGATGAAGTTGCCTCGTAGTTAAGTATTAGACAAGATTGGTTAAACTTTAATTAATAAACGAGCTAAAAATAAGAACATACAAAAAAATGGCTTGGGTGTTGATTAAGTACTAATTTTTGCAAGTATTGAAATGAATAGCGACACGAATTACAAACTGTCTTCCTTTTAACATTGATTCTTATTAAGATAGTGGATTTTATGATCGGTTCTGCACTAGTGCGCTGGCCTATTTGAAAATGAACTAAGTGCAGAGGACTGATTTTTTCAAGAGGGAAGCCTAAATAATCCCTTGAACCACGATCGAAACATTCGAAACCATCGATTGTTCATGCAAACATAAATCACACCTATCATTACGACAACGTTGCACCATGAAAACACCTTGAATGGATCTATTCATTCCTGATCCTGAAACAGCGGACATGGCCCATGCTTTGATCCCTCGGTGCGATCCAGGTCAGGGCTGAAATCGTCTGAGCGCTAAGTGTCGTTAGGTGCCCGTCAGCTGAGCACTTCTTCTCTGACCCTTACCTCACGCGGGCAGCGAACTACCACATTATATTTTATGACAAGTGGGGTACGTCTCATTCCTGCGCCCCCCCCCCCCCGCCACCCCCTCCGCAACCAACATTCTGGAGCGTTTCGCGCTTCGCCGGTGGCATTTCGGTCACGTGACCTGGCGGGAAGGCTATCTGCGATGGTCGGGGGTCAGCCTATCTGCGAGATCACGGGGTGTCCATCGAAGCCCACCCAGCGTGGAATCCATTACGGGAGGCTGCGGGTCGCAGCGGCTTTTTGCGTCCGCTTCGGTAAAAACGATATCCGCCTAATCGGATTTCATCCATTACAGCTCAATGCCACCACTTTGTCCGGAACCGCCAGCCTCCCCCCCCCCCCCCCCAGCAACGGCGGGTGTAGGCGGGGCTGTCGGCGAACGCTGTCCGACTTTTCTTCATCGAAACCCAAGATCGTCTTATTTATATTTCGCTCCATCTCTCCGGGCCTTGTTTCTTCACAGGGGAAACCTGACCTGGACATACGCATGGTTCACATGCAATAATTTAAAAATAAATGTAAGGTTAGTCAAAAATAAATATAAGATTAGTCAAAAATAAATATAAGAAGAGTCAAACAACATTCCGATCTTGACAATGTCAAGTCTCCCTCCTTCCTGTCCCCCCCCCCTCCCACATTCCCTCCAACACTTTAGTCGCCGCTCCTGGCACCGCCTCTGCCGCCGTGCTGGCTCCGCTCCACTACCGGCTGGTGGGGGATAGGGGGAGGGGCGCATTCCGGGCGGGCGCCGTGTCGCCACGACCACCGGGCCGGCCTACCCCACTCAGCCCAGCCCAGCCGGCCGACGCCAGCCACACACGGAGCTCCCAGCGCGCGGCGCGGCCTGTCCAGAGGTACGCGCCGCGCCTCGTCCAGAGCTCATCCTTATGGAGCGGCAGCGACTGTGGTGGTCATGGTGGTACTCAGGCGTCGTGGTGCAACTGGGATCCAGCGCCGGGAGAGGCGGAGAATGGGGGGGGGGGGGGAGCGAACCACGGCCACGGAGAACCGGGAGAAGCGGCTGCGCCAGCAGGACTCCTGGCGCAGCAGCAGCAGTTGTGCCGTGCAGCTTGTGCCGTGTCAGCCCTCCTCCTCCTCTCTCACCTGCAGGCTTCCCACCACGGCCGGACATCGCGCAGCCCATTTTCATTGCATCTTGAAGGCCTCAAAGAGCATTGTGGGTCACTACACTTTCCAAATACTACATTGCCCATGACAGCAGACTGTGACACTATACCTGCAAATAAATGTAACCGCAGGCACAGCGCCGTGCAGTGTCCTAGAATTGCCGACTTTGGGTGTAAAGCAACACCATATGAGGAGGAATTTTTCACTCCTTTTCCCCATATTTTATGTGAATTTTTCACCCCTGCCTGATATTGTATAATCGCACATGCCAAACATGCCTTTCACTTTTTGAGGTTTTCAGATGTCATCCAAAACCGAGCTCACTTGAAACCACCAAGTATAAACGAGGCTCCACAGAACCTGGACACCTATGGCTATGTCCTGCCTCACCTACATCGGAATCATGTCTATGTATGCACAGAACAAGGACGCCAGGTACCTCCAAGCCCAAGAACCCCAGCAACCCCAGCCGCTTGCACGCATTAAGTTTGGTTTGTTTACAAAACGCATCACAATCTGCAGCTGTGCGCCAAATGCAAGGTTTTCACGCATCCCTATTTTTTTGGTCTCACCACCACACCACGAAAGCAGAGCCTGGTGCGAACACCAGCAAGGCCTGGCAGCGAATTTTACTCTACGTATTTCTTTTTTCCCGAGGAAGCTTGACCACTAAATTGCATCACTCCTGAAATGCATGAGTGAAAAGTTCAAGAAGTGCCTTCTAAATTAAACTTACAAGATGAATATCAACATTTGAGCATTTGTATTAATAGATTTTAGGTCATATCAGCTGATCACAAAATTTTGCGAGAAAAGTACCAGTCTTCATATTTATTTAGCTACTTTTGTTTTTCTCGGTATCATATCAGTGTGATACCACTTTATTCTTCCTTCCTTTTCGATTGTCTTTAGAGGTACGATCTGCTGCTTAAAATGTTGACCAATTTCTCTGCAAGATGCTCCAACTTCAAATTTGTACGTATTTCGTACATAAATTGGATTAATTTGCCAGCCGCCCAAACATCTTTGATATGCACCCAAGCGTGAACAATTCACAGGGAATGAAGGAGACAATTTGAAGCACGGAACTTATTTTTAACACCATTTTTGCCCTGTCAAACCTTCGGTTAACCGTTTTCTTGGTTCATGGCGGTGTTCAATAATGATAAATCTACCATAGTTACCAATGTTAGCCAAGTCTACAATAAACCAGAGTTAGCCATTTTCTGTTTTAATCCATCGGGTTTTGACAAGTTATGATGCCACAAGGCATGCAATGGGCTTATTTTGTTCCATATTCTTGGCTATTTACCCCAAACTCCTTGAAGTGGTCCCTCATGGCTGCTTTAACCAGATGTTTTCTATAGTTGTCATGGTTTGCTGACCGGCAAATGACTGTACTGTATATATGCACTATATTTTTAACACAGGGACACTCTAAGCTGCATAGCAATTATAATATGAGTTAAATATTGGTATGTAACAAATAGTCAGACCACCCCATTTAAAATGTGAGGCCAACATCTCAAACTTTGTCATTAAATATGAATAAACAAGCCCAAATGGATGCATTTGCTGCAGCTGAAAAGGCAGCCAGCAATACTGGCATGGTCATCTAAAAGTTATGTTTTTTTTGGAGGAGAGAGATTGTTTTGTGGAGCATATCCATTATTGCCCTTGACATAGGTTAACCATGACAATCAAAACAAGTTGTTCAACGTGATTTAAAGTGTTTTGATTTGTGTGTTGTCAAAATAAAAATGCAAGTCGAAACCAGCCAAAAACTAGCTTTAGATATCATTTTTTTATCACAAGTGCTGCTGTCAACAGGTAGGTGGGTTGAGATGATGTTCATCATATGGGCTACTCTAAGTTAGGTTAAGTTGGTTAAGTGCATGGCAAGTGGCAGTAGGAATTGTGCAAGAATCAGTAACTCACAACTGCTGCTGTGATACAAAAAGGTTATACAGGATGAGATGATGTAAGGCCTCTTTAGGTTAGGCATTGGCTACTTTCATGGAAATAAGCATTGGTATTTTGTAAGAAACAGTGACAAAATCCTTGTTTTGCATGACCTCATCTTAACAGAAGCCAGAAGTATGTCTATTGTGTTTGACTTGGTGATGGGCTGATGTGTAGGAGTTCAATATTTTTTTTTGGGTGTTTTATGCGTGTTGAATTTCTGTTGTTATTTTTTATTGAATTCCTTTGCTTTGTTTTGTTTTAAAAGTGCTGTGGAAGGGAATTGAAAAGTGCAGTATCAAATTATTGGTGTTATAATTTGTTACGCTCATAATGCTGTCATGAAATTGCTATGCTTTAGCTCACGCCCGGTTGGCCGGCTAGATACCCTTCGCTCTGGTGGGGGGTCAATTTGCCCCCCCCCACTCTGAGACCTCGAGAACTAAGAAAGATAGAGACACCACATTTACAGAGTGTCTTGACCTATACGTGAACTCCCTTAGGTTACGGTTTCAGCTTCCAAGGTCATGACCTTCAGGTCGAATAAGGTCAAACAAGGTCAAATTCCAGATTGGTCTCCAAAGCGCCCCCAGAACGTAGGTAACTGTCTCTAAGCAAAAGGTCACAAGCCCATTTGAGGTCATTGACCTTGTTTGACCCCTTGAAGGTCATGGTGACTAAAATGATACAAGACTGCTCTGCGTTTTGCATTTGAATAAGCGACGACGATTACGCTAGGCAGTATGTTTCTAAAACAAAACGTTTCGACCCGGTTCATCTTAGGTTAGTGGCCTGTTCTGACCAATAAGAAGTCAACTGAAGATGTATAATGCGGTTCCTTCTGTCAATAAATTCGAAATAAGCACCAGAAACTATCCCATACAGCAAGCCCTAGAGTAATAAATCAGGTTGGTTTCGACCTTGGTCTGATCATCATGCCTGACCTTAGGTCAACGTAATTGGCCAATTCAATATTTTTAGTGTCTAAGAAAGCATCTCAGAGATGTATGTCTCGTCAAACACTCCGTTGTTGTATCAGATTAAACGATTCCCTAGAAATTGCCTTCGCTGAAACCATGGGCTGACTTTGACCTGTCAGAGGTCAGCGACCTTACAAGATACATCTAAAATTTGTATGTCAAACGACCCTCTATGCAATTTTCTACAGCTATGCAAAATTTGGGGCGGCTACGCCGCGCCGTTCAGCAACCATTCGGGAAAAGCCCTCGGGGGAGGGGTTTCAATTTGCCCCCCCACCCCCACCCGAGCGCGTGTTAATGTATTCTCTTTCACTTTAATGGTCTAAGACGTTAAAAAACGAAGAAATTTTGTTAGGTTCCTGATATTACGTCCATGCCAACTTGAAATAGACATCTTTGTTTGCTTAAACATCAGTCACGAGCTCATAAGTTCCATCTTTTGTGAACTCGTTTTTTCACTCCCGCACGGTCTTTTTGCGATGGAATTTTCCACTCCCACCCTGGTTCAAAAGCGATTCTAGCTCCCTGGTGCCGTGCCTAATTTAGACACGGCGTGCCTGGACCGGTGCCTATGTTCAGGCAGTCGCGCCTGTGCCGTTCCCTCAAAAAAGCGACCGTCACTTCCATTCTGCGCTAAAACTATTGCTACAATGAAGCTCTCATCCGTGGATTATCTTTCGCAGCCTTAGTTTTATCAGCATACGTTAGTGTGTGGTGGGTACACCCTTCAGTAGTTAACTTGTGTAGATAATGACACAAAACACCGCAGTGTGTAGCTGCCATCGGACCGGAGAACACAGAGGGGCATCCAGAGCTGACCAACGGACCGGAGAATACAGAAGGGCATCCAGAGCTGATGCAGTTTTCTGTTATGTATTCAGATAATAATCCAACTCTCTCTATTCTGAGCAAATTGCTCTGCTTTTTCTGTCGGCTGCCACCTGGAATGAACCGCAGTGGTCCATGTCAGGTGTACTGATCATGTTTCTGACGCTGATAGTTGAAAGGCAGGCACATAGATATCATTGTTTTTCGCTGTGCTGCAGACCCAGACAGAACTTGGCATCTGATAGCTGAAATCAGTCTGCAAACATGTCAAACCATGGCCACATTCATTGAGCGGGGTTGGAACATAAAATGCAAGTTTATGGCAGCATTCTGAAAATTCTCACCGGAAATTCCTGACTTACGGCAGATTGTGCTATCTTGGTGAAACTCGTGCTAAGTCGGACCTAAATGGTCTAAATCTGGTCAGAAGGCATTTTGTGGGGTACCCAAAGCTGCTGGAAATACACAGCTTGCTGCCCCATTTGAGGCCGCACTTGAGTCGATCGGAAATCGCATTTTACCTTCAATGAAGAACTGCAGTGTTTGATATCTGTATTTCTTTCTACTAAGTTGAAATGTATAATTAGTTGCTCATCTTATGGAAGTGTATGTCGACGATGTCACTGAAATTATAACTTCTGGAATATTAGGGGAAGAATAATAGTAGCGGAGGACACTCAGAGAGTGAGAGAAGGATAAGCAGATATCGATAAGCAAGGAGACGAGAGATGCAAGCGATAGAGAAAAAAGAGCAAGCGAGAGCCGATCGAGACAGATCGAGAGCGAGAGAGAGTAGACGAGAGATAGCGAGAGCGAAGCTGATGAGCGGACAGATCGAGAGCGAAGCATAGCGAGATAGGAAGGAGACACGGGAGCTGAGAGCGAGTAGAGAGGAGCGAGAGAGAGACGTACGGAAGAGGAGAGAGATAGTAGAGAGGGAGGCTAAGAGCGAAGAGAGCGAGAGGAGAGGAGAGAGGAGAGCTAGAAGGAGATCTGAAAGGATAGAGAGAAAGAGGGGTAGAGATATATATCTCGCTCTCGGGCGCGAGCTCGAGATAGGAACGAGAGAGCGAGGGCCGCGACAGAGAGAGCTATGAGCGAGAGAGAAGATCTATCACTGCGAGTCTTGAGAGATTACGAGCGGAGAGAGAGAGATTAGCGGATCTTTTCGAGGCTCGCGGCTATCGATTGGCCGAGGACTGTATAATTATATACGCTAGCGCTCATATACGAGCGCGCTAGTGCGCATATAGTAAGATAGCTCGAGGCTTCGCGAGAGCGCGAGTATAGATCTAGAGAGCGTGCGAGAGGGCGCGCTAGCGGAGATCTAAGATAGCCGAGCCTACTCTCGATCTATATGCTAGATCTAGCTATCTATACCTCTATACTATATAGAGAGCTCAGCGCGGCTCTCCTCTGAGGCATATTCTTCTCTCTCTCTCTCTCTCTCTATCTCTCCTCTCTCTCTCTCTCTCTCTCCTCTCTCTCCTCTCTCTCTCTCTCTCTCTCTCTCTCTCCTCTCTCTCTCTCTCTCCTCTATCTATCTCTCTCTCTATCCCTCTCATCTCTCTCTCTCTCTCTTCTCTCTCTCTATATATTATATAATCTATCTATCTATCTATCTATCTATACATATATACACTAAAGGGCTATGATTTCATTGTCATTAAGAACGTGATAGCAGGATTCAATATGCGTGGAACGGCTAGGGTTATCGACTGGTATTTCATGTTGAGATCCCCGACATCTGCGTGTTGGTTTGGCCCCAAAGTTAGCCTGGCATCTCCTTTGTTTTTTTGCTGGAATATCACAAAACTGTCAAAAAGTAATGCATCAGATTAAGTTTGCTTTCTTTGAGTTTTTCATGGGCACTACTACTAAGCTACCCCAATAAGAGACTTGTTGAAAACCTGATCAAAAGATAAAAAAGAATCACCACCGCTCGTCAAATTAGGTTGCATTGAATTTTGTTAAGATCATGCGCATTTGGTGTTATGTGTTGGGTTCTCAGCTCGGCACCCAACTCCTCACTTTGCTGAGTTGAGGATCGCACTAATTCATCTTCAGTGATTGCGCAGCCATTCCGTGCCTACGTTCCCAAGCGCAAACTTCAAATTGTGCTAAGAAAATGTCATGAAAGAGTGCTTTAGGCACGTTTTCTCAGAAGACGACGACTCGCATCCACAACGATTCTTTCGAAGCATTCTTTCAAGATGGAATTTATTTTAACTTTATCATTTTTATTTTTATTTTTATAAGTAACAAAATTTATTTTAACACGCGCCCGAGTAGCCGGCTAGATGCCCTTCGCTCGGGTGAAGGATCAATTTGACCCCCATAAAATCTCAGGAACTAGATGAGATAGAGACACCAAACATACAGTGTGTTGACCTGTACGTGAACTCACTTAGGTCAAATTTTGAGGCTCCTAGGTCATGACCTTCGGGTCAAATAAGGTCAAACAAGGTCAAATGTCAGGTTGGTCTCTAAGGGGCCTCAGAACCTAGCTAACTGTTTCTAAGCAAAAGGTCACAAGCTCAGTTAAGGTCAGTGACCTTGTTTGACCTTTTGAAGGTCATGGTGACCAAAATCATACCAGACTGCTCTGAGTTTTGTATTTGAATAAGCGACAAATATTACGCTAGGCTGGTATGTCTAAAAATGGCATGCTGACCTGAGTCATTTGAGGTCAATGGCCTATTATGACCCATAAGAAGCCCATGGAAGATGTATAATGCGGTTCCTGCCATCAATAGGTTGGAAATGAGCACCAGAGACTACCCCATATAGCAAGCCCGAGAGCACTAAAACAGGTTGGTTTTGGCCTTGGTCTTGCCTTCATACCTGACCTTAGGTCAACGTTATTTGCTCATTCAATATTGGTGTTGCCTAAGAAAGCATCTCAGAGATGTTTGGCGTCGTATAAAACGCCGTTGTTTCATCAGATTGAACGATTCCCTAGAAATTGACTTCGCTGAAACCATGGGCTGACTTTGACCTGGTAAAGATCAGCGACCGTACAAGGTGCACCTAAATTGTTGTTACCAAACGATCTGCTATTGAATTGTCTACAGCTATGCAAAATTTGGTGCGGCTACGCCTTGCCGTTCGGAAACCATTCTGGAAAACCTCCGGGGGGGGGGGTCAATTTGACTCCCACCCGAGCGCGTGTTAATGGTCACCACCTGATGTCTCGTAAGTGATTGGTCGCATTGACAAACCTATTCTGCAGACAGTTGCACTTCTAACCAATAGAAGCGAGTAACGGCCAAGCGCACCGTGTTTCTTATGAATCACACCTTTGCGGTGCGAGTTCGCGCCATGCTCGTACCGTAATAAAACAGTGATTTGGGATTAAAAACAGTGATCCGCTGGATGGCGTGTCAGGAGATCTACGCCCAGGAGACCTACGGCTACAAGACCTTCGCCCAGGAGACCTACGCTTACAGGGCCTACGCCCAGGAGGCCTACGCTTACAAGACCTGCGCCCTAGGAGGCCTATACCCACAAGACCTACACCCAGGAGACCTACGCCTAGGAGTCCTAGGTCCACAAGACTCGGTCCCTCTTTGTTCATAGGCATAGGGAGGGGTCAAAGTCAGCTTTGGGACAGGGATGGGCTGAGGCGCCCCGAAATTATGCAAAGTGACGCCCCCGGTGAGAGCAATTGATGGTCTTCACTCGGAATACCGCAGGGGGCGCATTTCGGTGTTTTACTGTTGCATAAGTTGATGTCCCCGGTGTCACCTACTATCCGCAGGATTTTTGTCCCACATCATGAGTAGTTACCACTTCAATTTGCAATAAATACATACACGTAAACGTGTATGATTTAGCTTAGCTAGTTATTGCCTTTCCAAAACGTCGATGGTGAGGTAATTTTGCCCGCTCACAAATTTCAATTCGTAGCTGCACTCATGCGAACGGTCAAAAGCATGAACTTGATCGGTACTTTACAAATTTCCAAGCACTTCTCATACTTCGAGCATGGAACTAGCACGCCATAGCAAGGCAACGATGGGCAAACACATTGGTAACATATTTTGGAGTTAGATATCTCACCATATGTCATTCAAATCAGTACGTGATCCTCTATAGTCTTCAAACGCCCGCAGTAGTCATCCACCCTCGCCGGTGCTGGACCACCGGTACTGCAGTGATTAAGCTGCGCTTCTGGGAAACAAGAGGTGCGGGGTGCGACTCCGCGGCACCCGCCCTCCCTGCCAGGGCGGGAGGCAGGCGGCACCATTCAGCCTCAGCAGCTGAGAGCGTTATGAAGTCACAATGACAACATCGCCGGCAGTAGCTGCTTCATTGAATGCCTAACATTGCCAGCACGGCCTGCTTCGCTCTCGGCCGTGGTGACGCGGCTGCAGCCATTGGTGAACAGAGCTGGGGGGGGGGGGGGGGGAGGAGCGTCGGCCTGGGCGGGGTGACCAACTGCCACGACACGGCGGCCGTTCTGAGAGCGCTGACTAGGGGATGAGTCCGATGGGTGGTACCGACTGGCCCGAAGGTGGCAGTTGGATTCTGCGACCTTAAGCAGCACGGCTGCTTTAAAAAACGCATGTTTTGAATCGACAGTGAATTAACTGACCTACTCCCTTTGAATTTTTGCCACATCCCCCCCCCCAGACCATGGACAGTGGAAAATGCTATTTATGTTGCTTCATCACCGTTGTGACTAGCTGCACTAAAACGTGCACGGGGGAGGGGCAGGCCCCCGCACAGATCGTATGTTTATTAGTGAGCGCAAATCGCCAGTTTTGTCGATGCACGACAATCAACCGCTACCAACGAGTTGACACCACTTATCGGTGGGACGCATATAAGACACCAGACAGCGAAAAGTAAGCAATGTACGACACATTACGACACATTTTGCCCGGCTGGTTATCTTTGCTCTCACCACTTTCTCTTTGTCTATATCCCACCCATTCCCCTTCCCTTAGCGTACCTCTCCTCGCGTTGGTTTTAGAGGGGAGCCCTAGTCACGGATTTGTTGGGGGAGAGGGGGGGGGGCGGTCTAACAGCTAGCCTATCCGAGCATAACCTCACCTCGAAGTCGGGTTCACGTGTGATTTGTTTCGCATTCAGAGAGGCCCTCATCACTGACCTAGGAGCGCCTCCCAGCCGGCGTCCAGGTACGAGAGGGCCTCGCGGTCGGACGGCGCCGCCGTCTCGCCGAGCCGACACGGCGGTGCGGGGCGCTTGACAGCGGCCGAGACCCTCCGATTAGATCAGCTCGTGAGGCCTCTGGACCATTGTCAAACGAGCGCTAGGGCCGCTCTTACTAATCACCGACCATCGCCGCGGCTGCTCACAGCAGCGCCCGTTCCCATTCAACAGTCACCGATTGGCGACGATTTGCAGGCTTTGTGAGCCATCTGCGGCCGTGGGTTTTTCGGGGTGCTATCAGATGTCCTTCGAAGGCCGACGATGGCTGCCCTTTGCAATGTCACGCGGACATTTTTGCTGGCGGGTGCTGGCAAAGGCCGGGTCTCACGCGCCGGCCGGGCGGCACCGGAGGGGAGGGGGGGGGGGGGGGGCGTCGCGCGGCGCAGGCGCTCCGGTCAGGAGCCGCAGATGATACTGCCTCGGTCGTGGTGGCACTCAAAATTTCACGGGAAGATGCCGGAAATGTCGGGCGGCGGGGTCAAGGACACGCAAGTGTGTGGAGGCCGGGTCATGAATGCTGACCTTTCCGCTCAAGCTCGAATAGAGTAGTTGTAGATAATCAAGAATATGTGAGCTGCTTTGTGCTTTGTGCAATATGGTAAGGGCTACAACGTTGTGGATGACATTCGATCATGAAATGAACAGTTCAGGTCTCCATCAACAGTTGGAAATGGACTGGAATATCTGACCAATATATCTGTAGTTTTCACCGGGCACGCAAAAGCATCGGACAAATGAGAACTCTTTTTTCGAGACTATTCATCCAGGTAACACCATGGCATTAGTGTTTCATCTTCACGGCAAAGCACAGAACGGAATACATACCGCTTCCCGTGCAATGGCCAGAGGTTCGCAAACGTCATCTTCCGCGAACCTGTAAAACGTGAGGATAGCAACGAAAAAACCTTTTCGGTTCTAGCGTCGCATTGTCACCTTGAGATCTCCCGGCATCCTTTCTCTCGTCCTTCAGAACAAAATTATCCTGTGCTTTTATTCAGCGATCCGTCCGGTTCCAAGAAAGCTATTGCCTCTCTCTATTCATGACAAGAGCACCGCTCACGCGATCCCCTATTTGGTGTAGCCACATGTGTGGTCGGCTGAACCGCTCCTGCACCACACGCGTGGTCGGCTGAACCGCTCCTGCACCACATGTGTGGTCGACTGAACCGCTCCCGCACCACATGTGTGGTCGACTGAACCGCTCCCGCACATGTGTGGTCGGCTGAACTGCTCCCGCACCACATGTGTGGTCGGCTGAACCGCTCTTGCACCACATGTGTGGTCGGCTGAACTGCTCCTGCACCACATGTGTGGTCGGCTGAACCGCCCCTGCAGAATTCGCCACACCCAGTGCCGAGATCTCTAACTAAATATCTCTAACTACAGATCTCTAACTTTGCCGGGTCTTCAGGACCTGGCTCGGAGCTATGTCAGCGTCGCTCAGGTAAGCAATGCAATCTAACAGGTCGGTAGAACCAAAAAAGGCGAAGAATAAGAAAATTGGAAGCTGCCCTGAGATAAACAAACGTGCGATCGTGCGAGCAGCCAATGAATGGCTTGGAACATGCTTTCTGGTGACAAATTGGCGTCTAGGTGGAAAGGCAGATTTTACGCACGTTGGTGTAGCGTTGCTGGTCGCCGTCGGCGTATGAAACGAGGTGTGTTACTCAGAGAAAATAGGACAACCATGGGCATAAAGAAAAGGGTCGTTATTGTGGATACCAATGACTGCTAATCTCGACCGAATCGTGCCAAACAGGGCTAGATGTGCTGAGGGACTGCCCCGGCCTGATTAAGTGAGTAGACATGTTATGTGTGCATTTTGTTGACGTTTTCGGATCTTTCTCATTTCGTGCCCCCGGTTCTAATTTGGGAGGAGCAGGAGCAGCGCGGGCGGGGCTTAAGACTTGCCCTATAGAATGCCTTCCTCCCCATTTCTTCCAGCGTCTGTTAGTCGCCTACTAAAAGCAAAGCAGCGTTGGCAGAAAGGCAAACCGCCATAAGAAAGGGGCAACGCTACAAGCGACGCCACGACCTCAATCATCAGACAAGCGGTGCGACCACCTTAGAACAAAAGATAACTGAGATGGCTGCTGCCATGACGTGCTTTTCATGCAGTGACGAGCCAAAAACAGAGCGCTGGAGCGAACAGGAAGCCTGGACTGGGAACGTTCAGCTCCAGATACCATCGGCGCCCCTTCAGCGTGCAGCGCTTCTTAACATCGACGACATTTTTCCGCACACAGTCTATGTCGTTAACATTACTGTACGCTCGCAGCCGCGATGATAAGCTCCGGTGGCTAGTATCTTGATTACAAGAGCATCCTAATGATGGAGCTGGACTTTCATCTTGCCTGGCATTGAACCCCGGCTAAACGTAATGTCACGAGTCTGAGACAGTTCCTCTCAAACGGCTGGCTGTGCCGTGTACGGGGCCGTTCCGTGTAGGGGACCGGAGCTGGCTGTGCTGTGTACGGGACCGTTCCGTGTAGGGGACCGGAGCTGGCTGTGCCGTGTAGGGCACCGTTTCGTGGCACCGGCCAGCGATGGCCGATTTGACAGTGTGGGAGCGCGACCACTGTGCGCGCAAAACCGATGCCCTGGTTTCTATATATATATATATATATATATAACTCTGTGTGTGCGCGCGCGCGTGTGTGTGTGTGTGTGTGTGAGTGTGTGTGTGTGTTTGTGTGTGTGTGTGTGTGTGTGTGTGTGTGTGTGTGTGTGTGTGCGTGTGCGTGTGTGTACGTGTGTGTGTGTACGTGTGTGTGTGTGTGTGTGTGTGTGTGTGTGTGTGTGTGCGTGTGTGTGTGTGTGCGTGTGTGTGTGCGCGCACGCGTGTGTGTGTGTGCGGATGTACGTGTGTGCGTGTGTGTGTGTGTAGGTGCGTATACATTTGTCTGTGTATGGTAGAAGTAAATACTCCACGACAGGACGGTAGTTGCCATCATTTATGTCTCAAGTCAGAGTTCCGATGCGCTTGGGTTTCATCATCAGGACATTCAGGGGTGGCGCAGCACGAGGGACAGAGGGGGCAATAGTATGTTTTTGCCCTCTCCAATTTTTGGAGAGGCCGTTTTTCCAAAGCTAAAGGCATTGTAGCCATCGGAAGATTACCTAAATTCAGATCGAGGAGGCCCCACAGCTGAGCTAGAAAATCATAATTAAGATTCAGAAGACCCTTTTCTACTTCGAGAGGCCCTTTCTGGATGACGTCCCTGCAGACCCTCCATAGCGCAATTTCAACTCTGCGTAGTCTACACTGCAGACTACAGCAACACCTGGGGAGGTTTGACCATTCAGGTACCCTTTTCTCCGAATCAGACCCGTCGCCCATCCGAGAGCATTCATTTGTGTGACACTCGGAACAACATTGAAAGTTGTTCCGCATTGGGAAGACGCAGCAATTCTGTTGATAAAAGGAGTTTACAATCACTTCACATCCGCTAAAAGTGAAATATTATATCATATCATAATTATCAAATAAATATCAATATTACATCATCCTTTGCAAATTATAAGCTAGCCTTTTCCATGCGTATTCTAAAAGATCTTTCGTCTATAATTTTTTCACGCGGACCTGTCTGCGGCAGAGAAGTGACGTGCTCGTGATTGTGCAGCCATAGACATCTAAAACGCCGTGCGAACCATGACCATTAACTTACTTGTCATGAGCGATATAGCCGATATAGCTTAGCGATGCTTGTTAAATGGGACCTTATTATATTGTGCAAGAACGCAATGTTTTGGTCATGATGCTCAAGCCTAATAGAGACTGCTGCCTTAACCATTGCGTTTATATATATATATATATATATATATATATATATATATATATATATATATATATATATATTGGCTAGCTCACGCTTTTGGTCTAGGGCGAAGTTACCTTCCGTGCCGTAGAGGTTCGTGTAGTTGGTGAGCAGCGCTCTTCCTTCACGATCACGATCACGATCACGATCGCGCCTTCACGATCGAGCCTCATTACAAACATTCATAGGCGCACGCAAGGGGATGTGGCACGTGCCTGTGCCGTTCCTTTGGTGGACAGGGGGGCCCGGGTATAAGGTAAAACTTGACATGTAAGTGTCAAGCGCCAGAAGAGCGCCTAATGCCCCACTGCTCCTCACAACATACGAAAACGCAACGTCAAGAGGCCCACAACATACAAAAACGTAATGTCAGGAGACCCAAGAAAAACAGTCATTATGAGGGCGACACCAGTCGCTCGCTGGGTGGGCCCCAGGGAACCAAAATCGGGGTCCTCAGGGTTGAGGTCCCCCCTCAAGAAAATTGCGAACGCGAGGCTGCGGTGTTTGACTGGGTATGCAGCTATAATAAGCGTTGCCGTGCGTTGCGTTCATTCTTCTGCGGTGGGCCACGACGAAGCTTTCGTGTTGCTGGTGTCATCATGTGGAGTTGTCGACTTGATGGGTTTGTTGTGACAGTGCATTCGTCAGCTAGTGCCAAACATTTGCCCATGTCTTACTACAACCCACACCCAATCATCCTGATGATTTGGGATTTTTGGGCGCGCCGACCGCAACTGGTCATGCAGCGCTCGATGCACCCAGCTTGCATCCATACTCACTGCTCACCACTTCTGTGCACACTGCATGGAGGTATGTACTTCCTGTCGGATGCTCGACCGAGGCCGGTATACCACCGTGCTATTGAGGTTTAAGGGGCGCGCCCACCACCAAGTGGTCATTTTGGTGCCACTTGGCAGGTTTAAGGGATACGGCATCTGTCTCGTCTCAACGGCGAGCAAAACACACATCGGATGCTACGTTCATTTTTCAACGTTATTCACATCACACGAACAGCAGAATCAGTAGGACCACGCAACAGATGCTCTCTTTGTATGCGTCGAGAAAGCTGCGGTACTCGTGCTGACCATGCTATTAACTTCCATGCAATGCCACAAAACTCCTTGCAGTTTGGCTTTAAAATGGCCTCCACGGCAGGAAAATCACTGCCCTTCTTGATGTCTGCACCCTTTGGTGGGTCATCAGGCCACAGAGTTGACATTGCAAGTCAAAGTCAAGTGTGCAACAGCAGCAGAATCTCCGTGGCTCTGCAGCCGTCGTGGTTGAACAGCTTGTTTCCGGAACCACATTTCTTCCCCATTCTCGACGAGATGAGACAAGTCTGAAAAACTGCTCGGAACGCTTGAGCCCATCGATCCAGGACGGCTATTCCGTGACTTGTGCACCCTGTTGCCGCAACCTGACCGCTATGCCAACGCGACCTGTGCGGCACGACCACGTGCGCTATGTTACAGACCCCGTCATGGTACCGCCGCCAAGAACAGCAGGAGACCGAGCACGGCAAGACGACCCCTGAGAGCGAGAAGCCCGACGGCACTCGCCAAGAACCTCCGCAGCGAGCAGGACCCATTTCAACCTTTAAAGGACCCATATTAGTCTAATGAGGGCCCATGGCCACCTGAACAGGCCCAGTTCACCTGTAGAGGGCCAATTACTGAATCCAGGGCCCATTCTGGCAGGTAGAGGGGCAGTTCTGGTCTATGAAACCCCATTTTGAACTAACGAGGACCCATTCTGACTTGTAGAGGTCCCATTTTGACCTGTATTGGGTCCACTCTAACCTGTGAAGAGCCCATTTCTGACTGTGCGGGGGAGCCTATAAAGTCCGGCGAATACCCATTCTGGCTTTTACGAGGCCCGTTATCTAATCTCAATGGATCCATTTTGGTCTTTTGGGGTTTGTCCCATCCCCCAACTTGAACCAAGTTTCCGCACCCCTATCCCTAGCCATATGACTCTCGCTGGTTCTGGGAACCAGTCCCTGCGAACTCGTGCAGCTCAAGCCGATACGGCGCGGTGTGACCGCACGGTGCGGCCCGCGGCCCATTCGCCTCTGTCTGTTCACGCTCTAAAATCCGTCGCGCGTCTTTTTGCGTCACATACAAGCCCTCTGAAGCAGCGCCTGCATGGTTAACACGCCAAACTCGGACGTCTTGGTCTGCTGTGTGGGCGTTTGCGCCAACCCGTCTTTAAAGTCCATTTTCCTCCACCCGGCCATTTTTCCATTCGCCGCAAATACCAACCAGCACAGGCCCACACGACACGCACATGGGCAATACCCTGCAGGTTCCAGTGTCTACAACTAGGAGGCGTTACACATCAGCAGCAAACGGGTCGGCACCGAACAGCAAGGTACGTATCTAAAAAGAGCACCACGACGATGGTCCAAAGAAGCCGCGCGCTACACACAGCCGTCCGGGGCACGCCCGGAACCTTACATCTGCCTTCTGCTCATCACGAACACGGAGATCAAGCAGACGGTGAGTGCGGCTGACAAAGCGGGCACGCTGGCGGCCGTCAGAGAAAATGGGCGAAATTTGCTGGAAACGGCCAGAAAGGCAGCTGGTGCAGCTCGGCGCCTCGGTAGCAGCAGCGGCGCCCGGACTGCAATCGCTCCGGTATAGACAACGTAATAAGCAACGTATGTGTACGAATGGGTGGATCCCGACCAAGGCACGGACGCTTAGCGCGCATGCAAATGCGCTCAGCGCCATAGTAATTTGCCAGTCGCACGTGCACGACCCAGGCGCACTTCAAACATGAAACCACGACACATGCAGTGCCCCAGGGTCGGTACGCCTGACACGCTTAGCATGATTAGATCCATCGGGGGAGACTGCCAGAACCCGCCGGCAATGCGCCCATCCGCGCCCAGGCACGCAGACGAGTGTCAGTGGTTCACAACTGTACAACACAAGCCTACGGTTTGTCGCCAGAACTCTCAGCGCAGCCTGGACATGGAAACCGCGGAGGCAGCTCTTAACACTACATCGCTCGTGCCGATCCAGCGATTATTTACAGCTCCGCTCCGGGCCAGACATCGCCGTCGACGGTCCACACGAGGGCGGCAGCAGTCGGCCGCTCACAGCGGTGACACGGCAACCCCCGGGCCGGCACAGTGCCGCCGTGCCGGCCCAACCGTCCCAGCACGGCTCTGCTTTTCTCCGCACACTCCCGCCGCCCCAGATCACTTTGTACTGAAGTCTCACCAACGTGCTGGGGCCCCACGCCGCCCAGTATCACAACTAGTGTTTTCGGTTCGCTCCACGATATGGCAAGACACCACCGCGGCGGCCGGCGCAAGCCGCAGTGTCGCCGCCCTCCGCGAGATGGCACCGCTGCGGCGGCGTGGCCCCGTAGTCTGCCAGCGCCGCCTGACTCCAGCCGCCAACGGCTCGCTGCCCGCGGTCGTTCCGGTGGCCCGTCGGGGGGTGCGGCCTCAGCGGCGCCGTCCGCGCGCGACGGACGGCGCGCTACGCCGCCCTCACCACCGCTCGCCGCTTGTGCTCCACAGCCGGCCGACGTCAACGCCACGCAGCCCCGCACCGGGGCCCGCCGCCGGGTCGCGCGCGCCGCCCTCACCACCGCTCACCGCTTGTGCTCCACAGCCGGCCGACGTCAACGCCACGCAGCCCCGCACCGGGGCCCGCCGCCGGGTCGCGCGCGCCGCCGGCCCACGCCGCCTACATGGTGTGCTTGTACTTGGCCACCTCCTGCATCAGGTGTCTGAGGTACGCCAGCTCGCGCGTGAGGGTGTTGACGCGCTCCTTCAGCTGGCTGTTGCGCGCCTGCAGCACCTCCTGGTCGGTGCAGGCCAACTCCTGCTCCTCCTTCTTCTTCTGACGGTACCTGCAGTGGTCCAGGGATGGCGGAGGGTCACCCACAAGGCTCGTCACGAGCACAGCCAGCCCAGCAGCTATCGGGCCTGCTGTCATAGGTCCACCTACCCCAACTAGCCACAATAGTGCCTCCACATCCAGGCGCGTGAGGGGGGGGGGGCAGTGGCTTAAAAATCAGTCAGAGCATCTATGACATAACAGACTGGATGATCATCAGCACCAACCCACGCCAAAATATCCGTGGCAAAAATTAAGCCCAACCTCCACAAGTCTGGCACTAACCCTCCACACGAACCCCCCCCCCTCCATCAACCCACCCAACTGGTGCATGCAGGAGCCGAGCTCACCGGGTGGCGGCCGTCTTGTTCTGCTCCTTCTTGCGCTCACGCCGCTCCTGCTCGGTGACCTGGCGACGCGTCGGTTTGTCGTAGGGCCGGGGCCGAGCCTGGCGCCGCTTGGCAGGCGGCGCTAGCGTCGGCGGCGACCAATCGGGCCCGGCCGACTGGCCACGCAGCTCCTCACAAGCCACCGGCGGCGAGAACGGGTCGCTCGGCGGTGGAGACAGAGTCGGCACCCAGCCGTCCAGAGACATCTGCCGGCAGCAAGGGAAGGTGCGGTTGACCGGTATCGATTGCACGCTAAGATGGCAGCACTTGCACTCTGGATGATGCAAGACCCGGATAACGCGCGTGGGATTGCCCGGTGGTAAACAGCTTTATTGCAGGGGTCGTTTTTCCTCTTCGCTGTATTGCGCACACAGGATCAAAAGCTCCATCCGATACCAACCAATTGGACACATACAGTTTTGCTATACCGGTGACCACCTCAGCCACAAGGTTAAGGCCTTTAGTTGTCACTGAGGCTTTCGACGCTCTCAGCCGCTGAGGATACGTGGCGTAGCCTACTTCTCATTCTGGCAGGAGGGGCGAGCGCAGCGGGGAATAGGACCCTGTACTCTGGTTTCCCAGACGCGCAGCGGTTAACGCAAACGCGCTAACCACTACACTGTCGCGCACCCTGGTTCAGGCATGCCAGAGACCCGCTCAGCCGCGGATTCAATGTCACCTTAAGACGGTTGTTGTGGTCGACCATCCACTGATAGGGACTCCATCTCCTCTCCGCCGACGCGTGGCCACCGAGCTCACACGCCATGGCGTCTGCGGGCACCTCCCGCGCTCCGGCCGGGTCCACGCGAGTCCTCGGCGCCCGAGTCCTGGCACCGACACCGCACCGCGTGGCGCGCTCCGGCCGCTGCCGCTCCCGCCTCGCTCACGCCTCGCTCCACACCTCTCCGCACTCCCCGCCTCGGCTCGCCGGCCAGCCGCGCACACTGCCGCACGCGCCGTTCACAGCCCAAGCCCGCGTCGAGCCGCGCACCGGTGCCGGGCGCCGCGGCGGCCGTTCGGCGGCGTTGCGTCAGGTGGCGAGGCGCGGGCTGGTGACTGGCGAGCGGCTGGGCGACGCACCGCCGCCCCCCGCGCGCCGCCGCCGCCAGCGCCGCTACACGGACGCCCCGTTGCATCAGACAGGCGGCGCGAACCGAACAGTGTCACGCCCACAGCAGATTAGACCGGCCGCGCGCGCCGGCTGCCGCTCCGGGCGGCGCGGCCCCGTCCCCGGCACGGCGGACCTCTGCCCCCTGAGCTCACCGCCGGCGGCCGCTCCGGGCGGCGCGGCCCCGTCCCCGGCACGGCGGACCTCTGCCCCC
The DNA here is from genome assembly GCF_011947565.3 of Pollicipes pollicipes. Lineage (NCBI taxonomy): Eukaryota > Metazoa > Arthropoda > Thecostraca > Pollicipedomorpha > Pollicipedidae > Pollicipes > Pollicipes pollicipes. Next base: position 14,343,376 of record NW_023596448.1, on the reverse strand, counting down.
TGAGCTCACCGCCGGCGGCCGCTCCGGGCGGCGCGGCCCCGTCCCCGGCACGGCGGACCTCTGCCCCCTGAGCCCACCGCCGGCGGCCGCTCCGGGCGGCGCGGCCCCGTCCCCGGCACGGCGGACCTCTGCCCCCTGAGCTCACCGCCGGCGGCCGTGTGATCCGGGGCGGAGAGCGGCGCGGCCAGCCACAGCCAGACCTTCACGCGGCCGCAGACAGGGCATCAGACCAGACGGGGCATCGGCCGAGCCTGTATCGATCGGGTGTCGCGCTTTCCGGACCGGCCTGGGTGACCTCACCCCCGACTGGGAAGCTGGACGCGAGCCAAGCCTCGGTACTAAATGCGGACAAATCCGCCGCGCCAGACCCCGATGGTGGAATAAAGCCGCAAGGGGCACCGCAGCTCAACACTTCATTCAGTAGTCTGCTGTCCAAGGATGTGATGACATGTACGCCATATGCTAGACGAGGCCAAAATGTAAAACCTGTGTGGTATGATCACTCGGACGCCACAAATAATCAAGATATTTATATATTACTTAGGTAATTAATGATTTTATTTTCTATCTGCATATGCATATACACACAAATAAATGAATATATAAATACATAAATAAGTAAATCAATAAATATATATGATTCAATGGATTTATACTTTGTTAAAGAAAACAAATTTGCTGTCATATATATTACATCCGACCACAATACCGAGGTTGAACGCAAATATCTTAATGGCTGCTTCAAACTCAATATATTTCACGAGGATGGGTTGGAAAGTTGCCGTATCACATGTGCCATTTGACAATAACGGCTGTCAGCGCGCTCTCATTTTTGTTTGTTTTGGTCCACGTCAGACCACGGAAAACATATGCAATCCGAAGTATGACTTGCAGGCACTATATACAAGCAGAGAATCCGCGCGGGTTCCCCTCAGCAGTGCCTCGCAGATCCATGCAGCCAAGCATAGCCGCCAAAAGGTAACAACTACAAATGGCACGTCATCGCAGCGACCATTCGTTCTTTGTAAACGACGCACGTGGCCACGCGGCCCCCGAGCTGGAGCTGGTGCCGTCGGTCAAAGGTCACACTGGCGCCCCCGGCTGTCATGCTTGCCCGGGAGTCGCAGCCCGCCTCGCGCGGGACTTCTACTGCACTGCTTCGTCACTGGTCACTGTCCGCTGCGCTCCTTCGCCCGCCCCTCAGAGAAGCCTGGCCACACCGCGCGTCAGCCACCAGTCCGACCTTCGTCACCGGCGCCGCTCTCTAGCGACAATCCGCCGGTTTCCGGCCGAGCCCGGTCGCCTGCCGTCTCCCCGGCGGCCCAGTCATCCCGTCCGGACCGGGCGCTCGCCGGGCGCGGCGGGAGGACGGCGCCAGCCGGCGGCCGTCACCCCTGCGGCCCAGTCATCCCGCCCGGACCGGGCGCTCGCCGGGCGCGGCGGGAGGAGGGCGCCGGCCGGCGGCCGTCACCCCTGCGGCCCAGTCATCTCGTCCGGATCGGGCGCTCGCCGGGCGCAGCGGGAGGAGGGCGCCGGCCGGCGGCGGTCCGATGGTGTCCGCCCGGGCGGCAGCGGTGACTGGCCCGAGGCACGCCCGCTGGTCAGGTCACGGGCTGAGCCGGGATCACGTGAGAACGGCCGCCGCCGCTGGGGCGCCAGCAGGTGCAACCGCCTGAGTGGCTGGTCTAATGGACTGGACTGGACTGGACTGGATTCCACTTGCCCTCACAACAGGAAGACAAGCCTTTCAGCTACGTGTGGCCTTTGACCGAAAGGCGGGTGTTGGCGCCGTCCGCGTCCCTGACTCAGGACCGCGCGATCCGGGTTCAAACCCGAGCACTGCGAATTTCGCTGACGTCACAGCGAAAGCCGAGTCAGGGGCCGCGAAGCCAGCGACCTCGGCAGAAGTAGTACACAGTGCAAAATATACGCGTGTGCACACTGCGAATAAGTAGTGTGCAGCACAGCGGGTAACGACATTCGACCAAGTCAAGGACAATGCGGAACGGATACGGGCAAAACCTGAGCCAAAGTGGCGTCAGCAGTCGCCACCTCTTTCCATCTGAGGTACCACAAGCACGTGTGCACCTGAGCACGCTAGCTGACGACATGGACGGGTGGGAGATGACCGGATACAATGCCGAACATGCAAGCGAAACCATCCTTTCCACCTTCCAATGCGCTACGACAGCGCCGACAACGACACAACACAAGTTCCCTGCCTTTGACAGCCGACTGCTCCCCACGCAATGCACGCCCGTGGTGTATTCTACATGTTATTACATTACGGCGCACCCCACACAAAACAAAGGAAATTAGCCTATCCGTGAGGCAGCGCCAGTGCTTGGGTGCCAAAAATATCTTATGGGAACATTTTTGGTCCAAAAATTTCAGATATCACAACAAAACCTCAGAATAAACGACATGCTGTCAATTTCCCACCGATTTGCCTAGGTCACGTGACCTTACGGCCTGCCATCACAACGCTGCCTCGATGTATTGGTACCAAACGGCTACAAAGTACGCACCACGCTACAAAGTACACACAGTGCACAACGTGCAAACCTTTGCTGGAACATTGCAGAGTACAAAGCGAGCGGCTGACAACAAACATACTAACGAATGAGAACGGCATGACGCAACTCTCTACTTATGTACTGGAAACTGATTTCTCGGCACATCTCATTCTTTTGCCTTCTCTGTGCTGAGATGCTGAGGCAACAGAAGGCTGTTCTGACTTGGCAAGGCGGAATCAGTCCATACTGATCCGCTCACTGGCTGGAGTACCAGCAACGAAATAAACTGGCCGCAGACGGCGGGGGAGAGAAGCAGTTCACTGACCCGTCGAGGCGGTGGCGACGGTCTGTACTTACCTGCTGGGACAGCAGCGGCAGTCTTTACTGACCCGCTAGGGACAGCGGACGCGTTCTGTACTGACCTGCTGGGACAGCAGCGGCGGTCTGTACTGACCTCCTGGAACAGCAGCGGCAGCAGCGGCGGTCTGTGCTGACCTGATGGGACAGCAGCGGCGGTCTGTAATAGCCTGATGGGACAGCAGCGGCGGTCTGTACTGACCTACTGGGGCGACAGCCGCTGTCTGAGCGGTGGCAGCAGCGGCGGTCTGTACTGACCTGCTGGGACAGCAGCGGCAGCAGCGACGGTCTGTGCTGACCTGATGGGACAGCAGCGGCGGTCTGTACTGACCTGCTGGGACAGCAGCGGCAGCAGCGGCGGTCTGTGCTGACCTGATGGGACAGCAGGGGCGGTCTGTAATGACCTGATGGGACAGCAGCGGTGGTCTGTACTGACCTGCTGAAACAGCAGCGGCGGTCTGCAGTGACCTGCTGGGACAGCAGCGGCGGTCTGTACTGACCTGATGGGACAGCAGCGGCGGTCTGTACTGACCTGCTGGGGCAGCAGCGGGTCCGGCGAGAGGGCCGGCGGCGGCAGCAGGTCCATAATTTCGGGCGGGCAGGCCGGACTGCCGGCGTCCGATGACGAGAGGGGCGACAGCGGCGAGAGCGTGCCGAACACGGCCGGGCTCGACGGGCCCGACAGCAGGTCATCCAGCAGCGAGTCAGCGTCGCCGCCGGGCAGCGACGGCCCGCTCACCGACGGACCGTCCAGGAACAGGTCCTGCCGGCCGGCGCGGCGCACGTTCAGGTCACCCGCCCTCCAGTCAGCACGGCTGGCGCCACCCTCGCGGACGAAGGCGACCACTCGTGACCCGCGTACGAACATGACCGGTCCGAAACGTGCGCTGTCCCAAGAACACAATGAAGACGAGTCGGTAATTGCCGTACCAACACCGACGTCAACAGCCGCGTGCATAAAAGCACGGGTGAGCTAAATTCACCAGCGAGCATGCTGATTGGCTGAGCTGGCCCGGCTGGGCGCTGATTGGTTGCGCGGCTGGCCTCACCTGCAGGTCGTCCGGGATGAGGCCCTCCGCACCTGGCTGCGGGTCCAAAGGTGGCGCCACGTCGTCGAGTATAGGTGGCGCCATCATCGGATACTCCCAGCACTCCGGGGACGCCTTCTGCTCCATCCATCCCGAGAGCGGGTCTGCCGGAGGGACGCGTGAGTCAGCGGCGGAGCCCGTCACAGTCCTGGCGGTGCACGCCGTGACGTCATAAGGAACGACATTCAGAGCTTGCGCAAGCGCGGGCAAGGTCCGCCGGCTTCATTTAATTATTGGGAGAATCGTTTGGCAACTGAAAATTCAAACAATGGACGCAGAGGAGCAAAACGTTTTTAAGGACGCATTGGGGCGTTAATTTTTGGAGAAGCCACCTTCGCGATACCTTTCTGCTTACCGACTTCCCAGTTTCGGATGCACAAAAGACGCGGCGGTATTTAAGCCCAATCCGAGTGGATTATCCACAACCATCCAGATTACCCGAGATATCATGGACAGTGGGAACAAAGCTTCCTTATTTGAGCACCAGCATGCCGAGAACCGTGGGTAGTCCCATGAGATCATCCCATTCCAGCCAGCGACCCGATGGTCTTTAAATGCCACCGTAAAGAAAAAAAGGCAATCACAATTCAAAGAAGCCGCCGGACACCAATCCTACGTAAGGTAAGGCAAGCGCTAGCTAAGCATCTTCCTTGTCTTTGTTGCAGATATTCGGACCAGCACCCGGAAAAACGAGAAACACAGGGTAATCACAGTCAGCGGCGCAGGGCAACCGCAGACAGGGGCACAGGGTACCCACAGACGGAACACAGGGTAGCCACAGAACCGTGAACCCAAAACCCGCACCAGTCGTCCAGCACATTCAGTGGGCGGCGTCACAACTCCCCCAGCCCATCCGTGAAGCGCGGACCACGTGACGCGCCGATACGGCGGCGGTATCAGACGCCGCGAACCTTGACCGGCGCCCGCAGCTGGCGGCCCCGCCCGGACCGGCCGGGGCGGGGCGGGGCGGCAGACGGCGGCGCCACCGAGCGGCGGCCACACCACGCCCCGGCCAGAGGGGAGGTCCGACGCCGCCCCCTGCGGGGGCGCGCGGCCGCCGCGGGCAGCACGCCGCCGCAGCAGCGCGGTCACACACATCCACCTCGCCGTCGCCGCCGCCACGCCGGTGGGCCTGGCTAGACGTCGGAACACGACCAGACCCCTCCGGGCCCAGTCGTCCGTTAGCACAGGCTAAGCCGAGGAACGACTGAGAGACGACCAGACGCGCTGCCGTCACGGCCGGCTCGATGTCAGTGACGGCACGCGCACGTCATGGCAACGGACGCTGACGGCGCCAGGCTCGGGTCTGGTGTCAGGCTCAGCGAAGAGCGCGGAGAATGACGCCTGGCCGTCGGTTAACGACAGCTAAAAATGACGTCCAACCATCGGCTAACGATAGCTGAGAATAGCATCTCACCATCGGCTAACGACAGCTGAGAATGAGATCCCACCATCGGGTACCGATAGCTGAGAAGAGCATCTCACCATCGGCTAACGACAGCTGAGAATGACATCCCACCAGCGGCTAACGATAGCTGAGAAGAGCATCTCACCATCGGCTAACGATAGCTGAGAATGAGATCCCACCATCGGCTAACGACAGCTGAGAAGAGCATCTCACCATCGGCTAACGACAGCTGAGAATGAGATCCCACCATCGGCTAACGATAGCTGAGAAGAGCATCTCACCATCGGCTAACGACAGCTGAGAATGAGACCCCACCATCGGCTAACGATAGCTGAGAATGAAATCCCACCATCGGCTAACGATAGCTGAGAAGGAAACCTCGTCATCCGTTAGTCACAGCACAGACTGACACCTCGCCATCGGCTAGCAACAACTGCTGAGTCCATAGCAGAGAGGTCACAATGGACACATCCCATTACTTCGGTCTTCGGCACCGCCTGCGCCGGCCCCGTGCCGTGACAGGGCTCGTGCGTCGCCCTTGCGTGGCCGGGGGGAAGCCGCCCCCTGGTTGGAAGCCGTCCTCTCCCGCTCCGCGGAGACCGGCCACCCCCACCCGCTCAGAACTCCGCGGCGAAACAAACTTTGCACGGCCGCTGCGAACACGGCCGGCCTTTCCGGCTGCACGCCGGCCCGAACTGGCGTAAGGTCCCGCGAAGATGGCCAAGAGTTACATCAGACGTCTGGTCAGGGCTGTCCTGCCCTGCGCGCCTCCCTTGGGCGGCGGACTACGTCACCCAGCAGATGGCATGTGCTGTGGCAAAGACGGGACGGCCAGGAAGCTGGGTCTACACGCCACGGCACCACGGCGGCAGGTCAGATGCCCTGCACGTGCAGCGCGGCGGATTCTAGACACTGTGAGGCACCTACGCTCGACAAAACAGCATGCAAGGCTCCCGGTCATTCGGCATATCTCTCTCTGTCTCTCTCTCTCTCTCTCTACTCTCTCTCTCTCTCTCAGTCTCTCTATCTCTCTCTATCTAGCTCTCTCTCTCTCATCTCTCTATCTCTCTCTCTCTCTCTCTCTCTATCTCTATCTCTCTCTTCTCTCTTCTCTCTTCTCTTCTCTCTCTTCTCTCCCTCTACTCTCCTCTCCTCTACTCTCCTCTCCTCTCCTCTCCTCTCCTCTCCCCTCCCCTCCCCTCGCCTCGCATCGGCTGCCCTCGCCCGCCTCGCCTCGCCTGGCCTCGCTCGCTGCCTCGGCATCGCTCGCCCTCCTCTCCTCTCCTCTCCTTCCTCTCCTCCCATTCTCCTCTCCTCTCCTCTCTTCTCTTCATCCTCTCCTCTCCTCTCATCTCCCTACTCTCCGCTCACCTCTATCCGCTCCCTCTCTCTCTCTACTCTCCTCTCTCCCCACTCTCCTCTCCCTCCACTCTCCTCTCTCTTCTCTCCACTCTCCTCTCTCGTCTCTCCTCTCTCCACTCTCATCTCTCTGCTCTCCACTCTCATCCCCTTTCCTCTCCTCTCCTCTCCTCTCTCCTCTGCTTCCTCCCCCTCTTTCTTCTTCTCCCTTCCTCTCTCCTCTTTTCAGCGACCGCGGAAGTCTGGAAGCCGGGAGACCGTACGCCACGTCAGCCCTGTGACGCCTCCCCCCGCGCCGTGAGGTAACAGGTGACCGCGGACGTTACGTCACCCCCGGGCGGGAGGGGTGAGGGGCGGAGGGAGGGGGGGGGGGGCGCCGTTACCGCGGACTGCACGGGCTGGACGGCCAGCTCAGTCGGCCTTCAGAAAGAGCACACGCCACCCGCAGGGAAGCCCAGGCTCAGCTGACCGGGGAGGGGGGGGGGGGGACGGGGCTGACTGTCGCCACCCGGCCACGTCAGCTCTCCTAGTCAGGTGAGACATTCCGGAAGATCTACAGCACAAGGAAATAGCCATCCGATATCAAATCATCGGTTGTAACCACAGGAGTCATACAACTCATGCAGACGCCTGAAATCCATACAGTACAGCAGATTTAGGCTGGGTGTCACTTTCATTATTTGGAGGCCCGGCCCCACCAACAGTCCTGGACGCTATCGCTGAGCAGTTCCTTTCGAAGACGACGCCGTTTTGAGGGGTGACGTCTGCTGGTGAAGAGCGTCCCCCGCGCGGCGACGGCGGAGAGAGCCCAGTACCACCGCACCCCACCGGGCCGCCGCGCGACCACGCGCGGCAGCTCGGCCCGTCTCCACGACCACGCGCAGCAGTTCGGCCAGTCTCCACGACCACGCGCGGCAGCTCGGCCAGTCTCCGCGACCACGCGCGGCAGCTCGGCCAGTCTCCACGACCACGCGCAGCAGCTCGGCCAGTCTCCACGACCACGCGCAGCAGCTCGGCCTGTCTCCACGACCACGCGCGGCAGCTCGGCCAGTCTCCACGACCACGCGCAGCAGCTCGGCCTGTCTCCACGACCACGCGCAGCAGCTCGGCCAGTCCCCACGACCACGCGCAGCAGCTCGGCCTGTCTCCACGACCACGCGCAGCAGCTCGGCCAGTCTCCACGACCACGCGCAGCAACTCGGCCTGTCTCCGCGGTCACACAGCCCCCGTATCACTGCACCCCACCAGGCCGCCGCGAGACCACACGTAGCAGCAGCTCTGCCAGTCTCCGCGACCACGCGCAGCAACTCGGCCTGCCTCCATGGTCTCACAGCTGGTGACCCGCGACGAGACCCTGAATCACACTGGGAGCGTCATAAACCATACGGCGCATGATTTGCCGTCGCTTAAAACGCCAAGTACAAGCCCTCACGACATGATAAATGGGTGGGTGAGATTGCAAGGGACCATACGGACATGGAAACATAAAATGCCGCCGAGCTCACTACAATCACGCCCAAAATACTCCACCCTTGTACGATCAATACAGAACCAATCACCGCACTCATCAGTCGTCCTCGAAACCTGGAATTCAATGGTCTGACAATTCCCTCGTCGTGCTTTTCCCGCGTCACTGCGCACCAGTCCGTTCCGCAATTAATTATGGCTGCAAGTTGGAGCATAACGGAGGACGCAGCGTTCATTACACGCCGTCGCCACTCACGCCGCACAAACATTGTGAAAAAACACACCAAACCTTCGGGCCCATTTCGTTCAAAACACAGACCCGGCTCTGCTGTCAGCCTACCCGGGGACTGGGCGGCCCCGGCCGCTGTGTTCTGCAGGGGCGTGCTCAAGACGGGGTACAGCCAAGAGTGGCTGGGCGGGGGGTGGGGCTTCCAAGACCGGTGGTTATTGTTTGATACCACAGGTTGCTCCAGACAGAAAAATGCAAATTGGCGCGACGCGTAATGACAGCTTCACCGCCGCCTCATCATGAGAATACCCTGGCTGCGCCCCTGCGCCCCGGCACATGTCTGGGGCGCGCGTCTCCGCCGCCCGCCGCCAGGGGACGCCGCTCTCCCGGCCGTCAGCCGGCCGGCCGGGCGCGCTGTGTCACGCCGTGGCCTGCCATGAACGCGCTCCTGGCGCCTGACCCCGGCCTCGGCGCCACGCCCGCCGGCTATATCTGGCGTGACGGCGACCGGCGCGGTCTGTCTGCCCGCCGCCGGTGCCTGGCGGGCCGGGGGCGCGCCGCGGTCGCCGCCGAAAAAGCGCCCTCGCTGGCCCGCCGCACGGCGGAGGCGAGTCTGTAGCGATACGGCGCCGCCCGACTAACACCAGACGCCAGAATAAGTGAGTCGGTGGGCGGGGGTCCCGCTCCAGGAGCACCAGGCACAGAAGTGCATGGCCGGCCGCTCCGCCAGCTCACCCCAGCGCCACCCAGACGAGCCGGACCCGCTGCGACGCTTCCGCCGCAGCGCCTCGGCTCGGTATTTGCACTCAGCCGTCCACCGGTATTACAATAAGCTTACATTGGGTCCCTCGTGCTCGAACCCACCGCCTAATCCGCCAGCGGACCATCAGACCTCCGCAGAAGGGGGGGGGGGGGGAGGGGAGGTCCGGCGGTCTGACGGGTCGGCCTATCTGTCCGGGGGCGGCCGGCCGCGGCCCAGGCCACGGCCGATATACCCGGATATCGGTCGAGTTGCGGTGCCGGCGCCCGGTCAGCCGCCGCAGACATGGCCGCCGCCCCGGCGCCGGCAGTCCCGCGCCGCCGCCGCCGCCCATGGGCGGCATGTGAGGACGCCCAGCACTAGCACCAGCCCAGGCCATGGACATCCCGTGACGCGGGCACAGCGTGACATCCCGACATCACCCAACACTCGAGAGGACTGCGTCCCCATCACCGGGTTCAGACGGGGTCAGTTGATAAGGTGGGAGGACAGCAGTGGCTGCCCTTTCCACGCCCCCCCCCCCCCCTGAACAACATCTACAGAACTCCATTATGACGGTGTGTGGAAAAACATGAAGAGCCCCTCCCCCCCCCCCCCCCCCACGACAGCTTTGTCCCCGCGTAGATTTATCCGCCACTGAGCCCAGACCACGCCAAGGTCTCAATTATCCATCCCAAGAACACAAAGCAGATGATCTTAATTACATTCCAGCCGTCAGTTTGCTTAGATCCGTTTCAAAGCCTCCAGCCACGCACGCGCGCCTCGGCGGCCCGGTCCAGCCCAGACAGGTCACGTGACGGCGGGCGCACCAGCTGACTGCTGTTGCCGGGCCCAGGCGGCGCCGGCGTGCGCGCCGGACCCGTTCGGGGCGGGAGGGGGGCGGGGGCCCGACGGCCGGCTCCACCAGCCGGGTCAGGAGGGCGTGGAGGAGGGACGGGCAGTCTGTGGACACCGCCCTCAGCCTCCCGGGCCGGATTCGGATCATTTTCAGGCGAATCGAATCGATTTTGACTGGACACAGCTGGGCGTCGAACTCCCACCCGAGTCAAACGGGCCTTCGGAGAAGTGAATCGATTTGAACCTGAATCTCATTTGGGCGACGGGCATGGTCGCGCCGTCTTCCTCTCCTAGATGCATCCCTAATAGGCGCTGCATACCAGAACACCGCATGCACTCGTGGCACCGTGCTGTCCAGCAGCTGGGGGAGAGCAAAGGCTCTGCCATCAGAGACGTGACACAGCTCCTTAAAGAACACTGGTACTTTGCCACATCTCACAGGCACTCCTTGACATGAAATGGCACCGTATGCGTCATCGCACTTCGATACACGCATTGAGTATGGGTGCATCCACAACGGCGATTTCGATTATTTACGTGCGCATTCAAGGCGGCTACTTACGCCTCCCAAAAAATCAGTCCCGCACGTAGCACGAACATCGATTTATCAATGCACACGTACAGGCGTGCATAGACACACACATACATATATATATATATATATATATATATATATATATATATATATATATATATATATATATATGCAAGCATGAATAGCGCATACGTGACACAAATGTCCCCAGTACCTGATCCATGGGTCGTATTTTTTCCTGCCGTTTCCTTCATAACGCTGCGATATTCCTGCAGCGTTTTAACACTTCTTCGTTGTGAAAGGCCGGTGTACCATACGAGTGCGTACGAGCATCGCAACATCGTCTTAATTTTGGTCTCACATCCCACTACGGGGCTGTGCCCCGAACCAAGGGCAAACATGAAACATTCCCGCTGTTTTGGGTTTGGTCCGGCTTTAAAAAACCCTTTCTAGGCGAACGAATGATCTGTCCTCGCAAAAACTCAGTTGATTACCCTGTGGTGCGGCCCAATCCACAAGCACTGACGTGTCAGTAAATATTACAGTACCTCCCCACTGTGCCTGAAAAGTGCAATCCTTGCAGCAACAGCTGTGGTTCATCGTTTGTCTTTAGAAACAAATGATGAACCACAAAACCTCTGAACCGTGCTTCAATACAAAGTTCGTTTTTGCACAATAACATGAACTGGACTTTTTGTGTTTTGCACAAGATATGCACCGCAGAGCTCTTTTTGTTGAAATTGGGTCAGCAAACGATGGACATGGTACGGGAACATCAGAATTAAGTGCCTAATGCTAACATTGTCATACCGAGGTCGAGTTATTCTGAAATATGTCTCGTTTACAAATTACTTACACCATATTTCACTGTACTCTTCACTGGACACCTAACTATTCCACGTCTCCACTTACGCAACATCCATTACAAGCTAAAAGCACACGACAGTGTGCTTTGGCCCTCAGAGTGCTTGACCGCCATCTGAAATTACTGAGCTACGACCACCCAAGGACTCCGGAATCGTCTGAAGGAAGCCGTAGGCTCTAACGTAGAGGGAATACTCACTCATAGCCATGCCTTTCAATACAAGGGGGCCTGCAAATAAACGTGTTCCACTGGGGGTCTGCTGTGCTAATGAGGGGTGACGACCTCAGAAGGTGACGGATAGTGCCGGTTTTGGCGGCACCGAGACCGTCCAGCTCGGGCGGTACCAGGTGGTGCCGGTTTTGGCGGCAACGAGACCGTCCAGCTCGGGCGGTACCTGGTGGTGCCGGTTTTGGCGGCACCGAGACCGTCCAGCTCGGGCGGTAACAGGTCGTGCCGGTCTCGGCGGCGTCGCAACCGTCCAGCTCGGGCAGCAGCAGGTGGTACTGGTTTCGGTGGCGCTGGGACCGTCCAGCTCGGGCGGTAATTGGTGGTCCCGGTTTCGGTGGCGCCGGGACCGTCCAGCTCGGGCGGTAATTGGTGGTCCCGGTTTCGGTGGCGCCGGGACCGTCCAGCTCGGGCGGCAATTGGTGGTCCCGGTTTCGGTGGCGCCGGGACCGTCCACCTCGGACGGTGACAGGTGGTACCAGCTTTGGCAACCCCGCGGAGCCCCGAAACCGGCACCACCTGTCACCTCCCGAGCTCGGCAACCCCGCCCCCCCCCCCCCCCCCCAGCGCGGCCGTTCAGCCGTGCGCCGGTTACCAGCTTCTCTGTGAAGTTACGCAATGCTCCCGTTCCTCGGCACAAAGATGGCTTTGCACTCGTTCACGGCGCGTTGCGCGTAATCCCGGAACAATCCGCTTAGTTGGACAAAGGCCCTTCCGAAGCTCGGGAACTCCGGTGTTAAACAGGATGTTTCATCTTGGCTGGAATTTAACAATGCAAAAAATATGACTGATCAGTGTACGCTGACAGTAGTGCTGCTCCTCGTTTCAGCCGGATTGTGGGGGAGTAGCAAAAACTCCACGTAGAAAAGTGACACCATACCGTCAGATCGTGGATGCAAGGAATCAATCACTAAGATGAAGTCACACTTCCTGCCAACGCCCCGCGCACCTGAGAATAAATTGTGGTGTGGTTGACGCATTTTCGACACAGTATCTTTAACAAAGCAAAGCATTTGCGCCCATTTTCTTGCCCAAATCCAGCCTGGATTACTGCTCTGGACGGCATGGTGTTAACGTTTGTACTGCCTATGCTAATGATGTTATGCTTAAGCTTAAGCGCAACAGCCTGCACTTGTATACGCTAATGATGTCATACTTAAGCTTAAGCGCGATAAGCTGTACTTTGGACCACATCAGAACACAGGTGGAACTGTATCGAAATAATTGAGGGCAAACGGCGCCCATAGGCGCCATTTTTAAGCCGAGAAAGTGCGACCTCCAGAAAACGGGGGCCGACGTCTAACCCCCTGTAGGCCGCTGTTTCACCAATCCTGAGCAGGCGCTTCCGGTGCCATGTCTGAGCAGCGGCGCCCTTGACTGCGCGTTTCAGTACCTCTAGCGGCCCTTCCATGAAACTGGAATGAGGTTCAGACGGCCGTCACGACAGAGAACACGGCGCTTTAGAACAAAGCGCCGTTTCGTCGAATCAGCTTAGATATGAATCCGCAAATCGAACGCCAGGGCACAGCGTGGCCGGCGGCGTGCAACTGTAAGCCGGCGCCTGCTCCCAGCTGCGGCATTGGCCAGAAGGTCGGCATCAAGGACATGATCGTCGCAGGTGTGCCGACAGCACAGCCACAAACACGGCCGCCGATAGGCGCCCAAGCCGCCCGACTGATACGTGCCCGGGAGCCAACCCTCCTCGTGATCGCGCGCGCCGCCGGCCTGACCCGGGCGGGGAGAGCCGCCGTCTCGAGCCGTCTGCGGCCCGGTGAGGAGAAGTGAAGGCCGCGGCAGCAGCGTCACGTGGCGTACTGTTGAAGGTGCTTAGCACTTAAAAGCCCCAAGGCGATGCATTGAGATCACGGCCGTAACAACTCCAGCCTACCGTGCTGGCGCGACGCGATCACGTCTGGAAATGGCGGCCCCGGTCACAGCAGAACCGGGGCCGGGTCGCGCGCCGAGGCAGCTCCAGCATGGCCCAGCAGGGTACAGAGCTCAAGGCGCCGGCAGCGAGGGGGCAGAGCTCCCCGCTCGGTATGCTCGGGTTAAGAAATCGAGAACATGACGCTGCTGATGAGAACACACCGCCAGGCGCGGCAGTGCACGGTCGACAATGTCGTAAGACGTGCTTGGACGACATTTTCTACTGCTTGATACTATTAGGCGTTCTAACAACCGTCGGAATACTTAGCGGCACGGGTGGTTTAAGTGGTCATTGGCGTCGTAGTTTCCAGCCCAAAGTGTCGGGACAGAATGTGTACGCGACGGGACGCCCACCAAAGACCGTACCACCGGTGCGTCAAAACACCAAATAGAAGGCGCGCTTCAAAATCGCGCCATTTCCAAGATTCCGTTGCTGCCATGAGGTCAATGCGTTCCGAAAAGAATAACAATCACAATGTGCACAGAGGGCGGGCAGTGACAACGTTTACGGACAACATTCCGATCAAAGGTCAGCTGGCTCACCAGCGTGACAAGATCGACAGATTCCGCAAAACGTCAGCAAAAGCGACAGGACAGCTTCTGCAAAAGATGCATCCGCCCATCTGCAGACACGCTGGCTTACGGTACCCCACAGGACGCAAACAGTGCCCGCTGGCTCCAGTCGGCGTCACGTGATGACATTTACCGGCCAGCACCGGTACCTGGCGACCGACTGACCGCTATCTCGGTCGCGGCCGTGGCGGAGCGCGCGCCGCCCCTGACACGTGCCGCGCAGAGCACCGCGACAGCCGCCATCAGTTCCCGACGGCCCGCGAACCCCACGGTCACATGACCCGGCCCGGGGAGGTCGCGTGACGCGGCCCGGGGGCAGGTCTGGCGACCCTGGCTGTACAGCCACATCAGACCCGCCCGCGTACCAAGCCGGAGACGCGGTGCGCATGCCACGCAGTCATGCCACCCGCCAACCAATGCGCCTCTTTGTGGGCGCCTGCCACGAGTGCAGGCACTAAATTATGCTTCCTCTCCCACAGAATACCCTTGACACGTAAAGTGCGAGACAAGGGCTATGTTCTCGTTCTGTTCTGGAAAGTTCTGGTTCGGACGACTGACCCCCAGGCACTTACCAACAGTGGGGCACCTTCAACTGCGAAGGGCGGAGCCCCCTGCACGAGAAACCGGAAATTCCATTCACTTAGCAACGTAGCACTAACAGAATACTGAAGCTGGCGGTGCGCTGGCGCCAGGTACGCAGTGTTTCACTTTGAACAAGACGTGGGCAAGCATACTCTGACTCCGCCGAACGATGGGAAACAATAGCAGGTCTGTATTATCAAGTTGAACGTCTTCAAGACATTGCTACCCGATGAGTGTCCCAGCCACGCGAAGCTTGTCACAAGGGCTGGCTTCACCACTTAAGTGCAACCATGCCAGTTTAGCGGTCAAACAGCTGCTGGCGAGCGCCCCGCCCGCGCCGTGCAGTGTCAAGACACGGCCGCCCTGTGTCAGCCTGGCACGGCGGCTGGTCGTCGACTGATGCCTGCGGGACAGCCAGGTAAGCGCAATTTATGGGAAGCTAACGCGCCTCTGGCATGCGTTCGCAGCCACTTCATTATACATATTGACGCTCCATCAGTTGTATCAGGGGTATCCGCCTTTTTGTGCTTTTTTATTGTTATATCAGACGCGTGCAATTTGATCAGCAATGCCAGTTTTATCCGAGTCCTTCTAAACAGCCCAGCATTTCGATCTGAAACAGCCGACCCTTCGGGATAAATGTCACTTGACCCCATGCTCACCAGACAGTACTGCTTTCCATTCGCCTCGCTTTTTCCAACGTGTGTGTGCCCTGTAATGTTTGCAGCACTGTTTATACAAAAAAGAAATTCGCGAACGTGAAGCTTTTATCTCGCGAATTCAACAAAACGGTATATTGTTTCTGATTTCTCCCCTCTGACATTTTTAACACAACAGCTCTTTGCGACGCGCACACCAGCTCTGGGAATAGGAGTATCACATGACCCAGGTGACGCACTGGTCCAAACTTCAACCAACCAACTTCTCGGTAACGGACCGTTGCCTGCTGGGCCAATCACAGGCGTTCTTTTGTTTGCACCAGTAGAGATGTGCGCGCTCAGTCGTCGTTATGGCGACGGTAGTCGCGAACGCAGGCAGGAGGAGTGCCACGCGTTGACAGCGTAATTTGGACCCGAAAATAATAAAAAATTATTTCCTTGTTATGTCTCACGGTGCCGCAGTGTAACTATCCGGTGCTTTCTTACATGTGACTAGTCATGAAGTTTCATAGTACCCTTTTGAAAAATGACCCAAAGGTCGGACACTCCCCATGGGGAACAGTTAAGTGCAGAAAAAAAGCAGTACAAAAGGGGCCTGAAGCCTTACCAAAATGAGCGTAAACTAATTTGGCGCTGTGCGGAGGTGTTGCGGATGCCTCAACGGGATGTAACTTTGGCCGCTAACTCTTCAAAGGAGAGTGTGCGGGTTTTCCAACCTAATCCCTGCCAGATCGCATTATCTTAGCAGGTTCACCTTGCTACTTTCAGACGTAGTATGGACATCTGGTGCGCTTTAAGGGATAAAGCACATATCAAATAAATATAATTAAGTTGCAATGACAATTAGAGCATTTGGGTGCGCTGAAAGGAAAGATGATAATGCTAGTTTGTGCCACACGTCTAGTAGAGAAGTCACGTTACACAGCATTCATCCTTTTGCCAACCGTTCACCGTAACGCCGCATCACTTTTGCTAAGTTTTGGCGTTGACATGTATACTACGAAGATCCTGCGAGCTGGAGTGACACCCGCACGCCATCAGAAATTTTGAAGGCGGTGTTACGGTCAATGGACGGAGGCAAGAAGTCAAAAGTGAACAGCCACGCTGCTCCGAATTTGCGCTTCAAAACCCGCCCCTTGGAATCACGATTTTCCTCCCTTCTGAAAAAGCCGCAGGAATTGTGTGCCCCGCCAGATGCATTTCAGGATTACATGCGCCTCACCAGAATGACAGCCTGTCGGCCTCTCCCCAAATTCTTCGATGGCAGCCAGGAATATAGACAGCCGGCGGTTTCATCCCTCGCTAGCTATAACATTCCACCGTGGTTTACGGTAATTAAGATGGATCGCATGACGTCTCAATATTTGGAAAACGGTCCGCAGGCTTTCGACCCCATACACCCGTAAATGCGCGATAAGGTCATTACAGATCCCTTGTGAGTCACACCGCCCTGCCGTGGTAGCCCGTCGCAACATGTTTTCATACAACTATCCAGACTCAATTAGCTGAACTCCCAGACCCCTCGGCCCAACTCGCCAGGGGCCAATCATCGGTCTTGAATATTCCGCAAAATCTCGTGGAAAGAGCCAATTATCAGTTTTGAATCTCGCTGAATCTCGTGGAGGGGTCAATCACCAGTCTTGCATCTCGCAGAATCTCGTGGAAAGGGCCAATCCTCAGTCTTCACTATTGCAGAAGCTCGTGGAAATGGCCAACCGTCAGTCCTGCATCACGCAGATGCTCGTGGAAAGCTACCGACATCAGCAGCCTGCACACGGCCGCCCCCCCCCCCCCCCCCTCCCCGCCCCGCCTATCTGCATCATTACCGGCCGGCGATACCGGCTCGCAAACAGATGCCGGTGGCGAACATGGCAGGGCCGGGGCCGCGGCGTACAAGGGGCCGCGAGCGCCGGCGCCGTCCGTCGCCAGCCGAGCTGCACACCCGCTGCAGACTGGCCACCAAACAAACAGCAGCAGCGCCGGCCGGGCGGCCACAACGTCCGTGTCAACGGCGGCCGGGGGCGCCTCGCCACCGGGACGATTCCTTTAAAAGATGCATCAGTTGAAGAGTCCGGTGGTGCTTTTGCTCAGCGATAACGGCGGTAATGGCGTCAGTGGTAATGACGCACGCATGGTCCTCAGTGTCACGTGGTGTTGCCAACGTGGCAGTCTCGTCAAGGCCACGCTGACCTTGCCGCGTACCAAGGTCACGTTCCGAATTCTGAAGAACATGAACGAGATTTAAGGGGAGCGTGTGGCTCAACTACGAGCTATCCAAATGTTCTACGCACCTTCGCGCAAGCAGCGAAGCTAGAAGTTAATGCAATAGGATGAGAAATGGCGGCCAGTCACGGTGTGTGGCAGTCCCTCGTATACAAAACCCGCAAATACCAACGTCAGTCGCGGTTCTGAATGGCAGTTGGAAGGGTGTAATGGAAGCTGGTGAAAACATTTACAAACTAATCAACATAACATTCATGTTGATCGTCTGTCACTGGTTTGGCTCTGGTCCCTTTGAACATCGTTTATGCTTCTATAGTAATGTCTTATAGGTTTTTCCTTTCTCCGGCTATCTTCCATGGCAATGTCTTCGTGGGTTTTTTTTTCTTTCTCCGTTGCACGTTTTAAACCTTTTCCATCCTCATCCATCGACAGCATAGATACAGATAGTCCACTTTGCGATGGCCTTGCGCCGCCTTTATGGTACATTCTCCAATTGCATTATATTCATCAGTATAGTTCATGTTTTGCTCACAAATATCTGAGGCTGAGCAAATCAACATCAGGGACGGTACACTGAGAATTCGTCCATCGTTCTAATCCGACAATGTGACTGTCGCGTGGCACTTTGGGAGGGCAGGAACTCCGCGGTTAGTTCCCACGTAGCGGCCCAACCCAGTCACATGCTGCAGTCGGCTTTTTAGCGTCTGTAATCGGCCGAACGGGAGAAAGGCCTGGATCCGGTAAATCACAGCGGAACCTCACGTCATTCATTCATTCGTGCCTCATTCGCGCTTCATCCTTCATCTCCGCAGCAGCCCGCCTGTCGTGGGCAAACTGCATGCACCTGCCATGAGCGGACTTAAGTGCCCCCTGGCGGACGCCCCGTCCGAGCGCCCCACATACCCCGGTCATAGGGTCCCGTGCAAACTAAGGATCGGGGCAGGACGCTCGGGTACATGTGGTTTTCCCTCACCTTCGCCGACCATCTTTCATCCCACAGCCCAGGAATGGTCACTGATGGTCGAAGGGGCTCTAATCCAAACCAAACCACACGAAGGTCCACGCCATCCATCAAGATAGCGCTCAGCGACACCAATTAAAAACTCTGGCCAGCCGCCAAGCTCACAGATTAGAGCTCGCCTCGGGGTTAAGGGATAAACATTCAAAATCGTGCGGCACCGCCATTCCAAGCCAGCTACAGGCGAGATTATAACATGCGCGCTGAGATGGTCCTCCCCAAATCGGAGGCAGGTGGCTCGCATTTACGTTCGTCTGCAACAAATCACCAGTTCGTGCAGTCAGGTCCTGTTCACGTCTCCGCCCCAGCACGATTGAAATGAATCACCTCTCCGTTTCCCTGTTGTTAACGACGATCCGTACCATAACCAACCCCATCTCCTTCCGTATGAGTTGCGCCCCAGTGTCTGCCTTTCGACTCCCCAACACGTGCGCCTGGCTCCGCCACTGTTCCCCTCGTGCGGGGGGAGGGGGCGTCCCGTGTGACCAGAATGGAAATGACCACAGAGGCCACAGGGCCTCTCGCAATGTCGCCGGACTACCGCACCGCCGGATTAGCGTTCAATTATCAGCTGACCACTCTGACGTCACGGAGAACGGAGCCAGCCACATCCCGAGTCCCCGACTCCTTCGTAGCTCTTAGTAAGTAGCTCCTTCGGACCCCGGGCGCAACACCGCGCGGACAGGGCGCTGCTGGCGAACAGTGTGTCACACGCCTACCTCAGCCGTGTATATTGTGGCGACCAGCGCGTACGCCCGAGCATGGTTGACGGCGTCACCCGCAGTTGACGAGTGGAACGCGTCCCGACCATTACTACCGTCTGCCATCAATCAGTGGTGGTGTGGACTACCACCAACCAGTGATAGACCACACCATTTGTTCAGGGCACAGGCGAATCACGGGCCATGAGTCAGGATCAATTCAAGCCTAGTGAAAATGGGCTGACATTTCGATCTGACCGTTTCTTCTTGCCGCAATGTTTGGCAGCCCGCCTGCATTCCACGGCACAGAGCCCGGCTGGGCGCTTGCACCCCGTGGCCGCGTGCACCTCGACCGGCGGGGAGGAAGAGGGGAAACTGAGCCCGATACCGCAACAGGCAATCAGCGACTGGCAGCACCCTTTCTGCTATTACGACGTAACTAATCGCCATGATCACTCGGCGTCGCAGTCCCAGCGCCGCAAGAGCGCCACGCTCGCCCGCTCCCGGACAGATGGCTCTACTCCGCCACATCGCGATCTCCGTGACGTTACGGTGACGAGAGCGTCGCTCCGCCGCAGCCCCCCCCCCCCCCCCCCCATTGACACCAGCCGCCGCCTGTGACGCGCGGCGGCCGGCCCGGTGCGACCCCGACCGCCGGCCCCCGCCCCTGCGCAAAGGTCGACGCCGCCGGCCGTGGCGTGCCGCGCCCGCGGCGCACCTGATCAAACGCTGCCGCGAGGAAAACGCGCCGCCCTGACCTTCGAAGGGAACGCTCGGCCGTCGGCGTTCAGCGCTCACGTGAAGTTCGGAACGGCGAGTTCGGTGAGCGCCTGTGCCGGGAAAACAACGCTACCGATCATGCTTCGCTGGTAATTCTCTTGCTTCTAGCCTTCAAATACATAGCACCCAACAAGAAGACGGGCAATTATGTCTACCAACACGGGCAACACTGTGACCATAATCCCCTGGCATCAACGTCCGCTCTCAGCTCTCTCATCTCCCGGTTTCTGTGACAAAGCCCGCCACACTGGACGGGCGGGTGGAGGGACGGGTCGGGGCGCGAAGGGTGAAGCCGAAGTCACCGCCGGCACGCTCTGTGTGCGCACTACGGTAACGGGCCCGTAACCGGGCCACTCGATCGCGTGTCCGGTCCGACGCTAAGCCCCGGCCGGGCCGGGCCGCACCTCGGTCACGGAGGCGACCATCTGGCGCAGGGCGCGCCGCCCGACGCCGCGTCGGACGGCTCGCAGCGCGCACGACGAGCTCCAGGCAGCACGCGGCTCCCATTTGTTTTTAATACCACCACTCCGCGCCGACGCGCAGCTCGGTGACTGGCCGCGGCGAGCCAGGCTGTCGTGGTCTGGCATTTTTTCCTGGAATTCCGAGAGGCCGAGCCGGTCTGCCTGCCGAGCCCAGCATTCGCCGGTGCCAAGGGCGCGCCCACATAACATGGGCCGGATGGCCGGGTTGGTGCGGTTACGGACGGGGATTCAGCTACGCCAGGATTGCGCCCAAACAACATCCAAGTGGCACTGGGCGCGCCACTAACCGCCACGACATCGACAACAGGTGGGGCACGATGACGCCGCCTGTGGCTTACGGCTCCATTTGACCATGTGTTTCGCGGACCAACAGATTGGGTATTGTACATTTTCTGACGCTGAAATACGTTAAGTGGGGTCAAAAAATTTAGACAGATTGAGTAAGTATTGTCGTATGTACCTTCCGACGTTGAAGTAAGTTAAAGAAGGCCCAAAACTTGTCGATGGGTTCCACCAGCAGTTTGGGTCTGGGTCTTGCTAACACGCGCGGAACTGCATGCCTCGTGTTCCATATTTGGCGCCGCCGAAGTCTGCCAAGCATCACTTGTCTTATCCCGTCGTCCGACTAATGGGTCTTAACAATGCATCTAATGAAGGCCAGAGCGTGGCCAGGTGCTGATTGGCTATTCTTAAAAGAGAGGTGTGAGTGAGCCAACAGCTCCACCACGTGCCACAGATGCCGCGCAAGCCAAGCGACACCCCCGTCCCTGCTTGCAGCCTCGCGCCTGGCACAAAGCCGCGATGGGCGCGAGTGTGTGACGCCACTGATGTCACCCTTACCAGTCGTTCAGAGTTAAAACCACTGAGCAGAAGTGACATCGGGCGACTCAGGGGAGGACGCATTGTGTAGTCGTGCGGCGCTGGACTTACAGCACGCACTAAAAACCGCATGCTGCCAAAGCACATGCTCCGGTTGGTACTTCACCCTCACGAAGCGCGAGACGAATATGTCCCGGGCCGGGACAGAAAAGACGGGGGTGTACGTTTCCAATGTGACTGTTCGCCTGGTGTTTACGAAAAAAGGATCGCGCCTTTCATTACCGGCACCGGACCCGGTTCTTTCCCGCCATTCGCCAGTTGTGCGAGAGGCCGCATACCAAACGGGAACAACTCCATGTTACATGTCACGGAACGGTCCAGCGGAGAGAGCCCCCCGCTGGGTCGGAAATAACACCGGCCATCGAGCTATCCTGATGTCGGACCCGCCCCGTCTGCAAGACCAACCCCGCCAGGGGACCAGCCCCGCCTGAGGACCGCTTCCAGGAGGCTGACGTGTACCACCTTGGCGCTTTGTTGACGCGTGGCGTGGCGCCCCCGGCCGTGTGGACCCTGCCCGCGGCGGCCGGCCGGGTGCCGACCGGGAGGGGTCGACGGCGCCCTCGTTGTGTGGACCCTGCCCGCGGCGGCCGGCCGGGTGCTGACCGAGAGGGGTCGACGGCGCCCTCGTTGTGTGGACCCTGCCCGCGGCGGCCGGCCGGGTGCTGACCAGGGAGGGCTCGACGGCGCGGGCCAAGATCCGCTGCCATGGTAGCCGCGCGTCCGCGGCCAGCCGACGGCCCGTGTCGTCGCCCGCCCGTCAAGTGACCGGGGCGGAATGGCGACTCAGCAGCGGCTGCGACCGGGTCGCTGGGGCCGTCAGGTCCGGCCCGACAGGCCCACCTCCTGGCGCCGCGGGAGCTTCACCTGCGCTCCACATGATCCGCACGGACGTCTGCTGCCTTTGGCGGCCGCACCTGATGGCGACCAGGCGCAGATCCTTACATCGCTCGGTCCACTCCACTCCACTCCACCACACGAAAACTCCGCCCTGGCAGACTGGAGACCGAGACCGATGCACGGGTGACCGCACGTTGCTTTGTGAGAGATATAGCTGCAGTGGAACCAACAGTGTGAGCCGCGAATGACGCAGCTGGGAACTGTCCAGCACATCATCTCTTGTCTAGCCCGCTTCAATGATTTTACCCACCGCAGTTGTGTCGAACAAAGTGCAAGAAGTTGTCAGCAGCGGAATCATCGAAATGGCAGAAAATTAGCGACCGATACAAGTTCTTCTTGCGGCACGCAAGGTTCACAGAAAACCATCCGACTACGTGCGTAATTATCATTCTTGTTTTCCAAACGGACACTCCACTTAATCAGCGTGTCACGTGTCCTCTTCTGATAAATTCACCATCAACTTGAAGGCAATAAACAAGTCAATCACCGACGACTACGTACAACACTGCAAGCGGACAACCCAGTCATGGCCTTAAACTCTTGCATCATCAGCCTGCAGGACATACTATGTCCTGCAACGGCGCGTCGTGGTTTTAAACAGGGCGCGACCATGTGGGGGCAATCAGTCAGTGCCACCGCCATCAGCATATTGCGCCGACAAATTTGTGCAACCACTGGAGACCTTTGTTTGTCATGGCTCAGTATGAGCTGGGTCATGACCATCCGGTACTGCATTAATTTTATGTGATAATAGAGGCAGCAGCCTACACAGGATACGTTTCTAGTAACTGGCTTCCTGTGATATCTCACAGGGATGGCCGCTTCCAGCCACGCCACTCGCATGGATCAACACTGAGATCATGACGCAGTGGCGCGAGAACCGGCCGCGGGGGAGGGGAAGGGGATTAGACCCCATTTTGTTGGGTGATGAGCTTGCACTGCATTTCCTTTTCCTTTCTCCGCAAGTGCTGTGCTCTGAGCGTGACAGTAAAGCGAACAAAAGACGTACTGAACAGGGATAATACTTCACAAAACCCTCAAAATAAAGAGGCCGAATTCCGCTTGCAGGTTGGATTACGGTATAAGGCAGGTTGTTTTCTCACTCTCTCCCCCTCTCATGCCACCCACCATTTCAGGATAGATCTACCGTCTTTACCACGAAGACAACTTCGTCACCTAGCCCGTAGTTCCAGCTAAACTACGCTTGCAGCCAACGTCCACCAGTTAATGATCCGACCGATGGAGCACTGCAGGACGTCTGGACGATGGAGCACTGCAGGACTCCCACCGATGGAGCACTGCAGGACGTCTGGGCGATGGAGCACTGCAGGACTCCCACCGGTGGAGTACTGCAGGACGTCTGGGCGATGGAGCACTGCAGGACTCCCACCGGTGGAGCACTGCAGGACGTCTGGGCGATGGAGCACTGCAGGACTCCCACCGGTGGAGCACTGCAGGACGTCCGGGCGATGGAGCACTGCAGGACTCCCACCGGTGGAGCACTGCAGGACGTCTGGGCGATGGAGCACTGCAGGACTCCCACCGGTGGAGCACTGCAGGACGTCCGGGCGACACAAGAGCCACGCCACCGTCCCTTCGGTCGTTGTCATCCGGACTTAACGACGCATTCGGCGGTATGCCGTCACCCGCTTCTCACCCCGACGCATTCAGGCGGTATGCCGTCACCCGCTTCTCACCCCGGCGCCCGGGAGGGCGGTCACCGCCGAGAATGGAACCCCGGACGCCCGGTTTCCCACACGCGCAGCTTAACCATTATCATACTGCCAGTGCCCACTCCCCGTCCCTCCAACGTTCTTTTAAATGCAAATTCACGACATTCATATGCATTTTTGATACTATGCGTTTAAGTACTTCCACAAAGTGGATTTTTTAGCATCCATGTCTATGTGCATACAATCCACAAGGGGTAAAATGCATCGCAAAAGCAAAGCATAAAGGCGGCCGACTGAAAAAAAAATGCAAGCGAAACGTGAACCCTGCACAGGTTCCAAGTTCGTAAAGTTGCTGCTAAAGCACGTACAGTGACCGGAAAGCACGGAGCCTACTGTCCGCACCCAGCAGCCCTCCTTCGTTTCCGCCTTTCAAGATAGGTGGACCGTACGACAATCCTCAGAGCCGTGACAGAGGGATGTCGGTGGCGCAGTCGGTAACGCGCTGAGCTGGTCATCGTTAGATGCTAGTTCCATCACCGTAAGGCGCGAGCTTTATTGGCCGGTCTCGAGAGCCATCACGGGCTAAATACTGCGAAGCTTACGGCTATGACAGCTGCAGATCGTCAAATAATCGCCAAAGTACAATGAAGACACCGTGCCCTTGCATTGCCCATCACAAAGTATTATTGTAATACCCCCATCTTAGCAGCTTTGCTCACGGCTGGATAACACTGTAACCGCCATTTTAATGTTCAATTAAAGCCAGTCTTCAGCTACCATGGTGCGTTCTTCTGGTGCTAGGTGCGAGAAAATCGGGTCGCTGTCAATGGGAAATACTTGGCTAAAACTCAGTGAAAAATTCATTCGGTTCATGGGTGGTGATAATGCGGCAGATTGTAATGCTTTCAGTTATCTGTCCGTGCTTGAATAAAACCTTCCTGAACGCTTGGGATACAGAGAACAATCACGCTCATGCACACTAAAAAGGTTTGATCCCATACGCTGATCAGGCTCACATGTCCATAAGCAAGATTGCAGGTACCCAGTGGTAGTACCGATTCCCAATCAACAGTAACTCCGAGGATACATTCCGGAAATGTGAAAAACGACGACACAAAGTCATCACATTATTGTACGAACGATTTTACAGAGCACGCGTCATGGCAAAGCATGTTGAGTTGCTGTCATCGTCTATCCAAAAGCGAGACAATGGTGCCAGGAAATCTAACGCAACGCAAATATTGATACCACTGCTGGCTTATCTGGCGGAGTTATGACGAAGCGAGCGCAAGACGGCATGGATTAATTCCTTGGGGGATCCGTCACTGACATCACACCTCCACCGCAACGGCAAATGACTCAGCACCCTTTCGTCCAGAGCCTATCCCGGCAGGTTTTACGTGATCTTTATTGTCGTACCTGCAGCGGAGATCGCACTAGCAGTGCATGCCATCAAAACCCGTTTTGCGGTAAGTTCTACGACGTGACACTGTCAAGGTTGACGTACAGCTGCTGGGTACTCTCGAGATTCAGCAGTCCTGGCTTTGGACCAAAATTTCCTACAACAATGTAACACAATCCGCGTTAGATTGTTTTTTTCCGTAGCCACCATGCAATTAGCACCAGCAATGAAATTACGACACAAGTTATAAGAACGCTGGAACCAAATAGGTCCAATATTAAATAGGAGACTATCGCAAATATGCACCAAATGTGCGTTGCAACTACGGCACGGAACGTCATTGTAAACTTCGGAGCCGTCTCACGATGGCGGCTGTCGCATGGGTGATGCACACGCCTGAGCACGTATGAAGCTGCGCGCGTAGCTGCGCATCTTGGCAGCAGCAGGGCGCTCCTGTCAGACTAACACCAAGGGGCGCCCGTCACGCAGTCACCGAGAGCAGACAACGCAAGTCGCACCAGTGGTTCAGCATTCGGTTCCTTGCGGGGGGGGGGGTCAATATTGTGTTCATGCTATCACACCCCGGCTTGGGTTCATTGCCTGTTCCTCCACCCCTGCTCAAAATCGGCGAATCGGCATCGAACCGGGCGGTCGTCAACACAGCACCTGGGCGGGCTTTGGCAAGTCTGCCTGGCAGGTCAGATGGCAGGGTCCGGGGTCAAAGGACAACCACTGGATGCATTTTGAAACCCGGCCCACGCGCTCTCGGCCTCCTGAGACTTTTCCCGGAGGGGCTAAGCCGTACCATCGCCTGTCTCTCGCGGTCACCGTCGTGAGTGAATCAAGCTCAAAATGGCGGCATGGCACGGCTGGCGCAGCAGGCATTTTTCGAAGAAAAATTGCTAAAATGGCGTTTCTCTTGCGGGAAGCAGTGAGGCTGCAGTCCCGCCCATCATGCTGCCTTCTCCAATGGTGAACGGTGAGCTCGGACAGCCTGACTCGTGAGGCGATAGTACGCAGCAAAGCGAAGCTTTCGGCAAGACTTGGCCGCACCGTTCCAGCTGTACCCAGTGACCCCGGCGCTCATGAACTGCCGCGAGGAGCACCCGGCTTACACTGTCAGGGCGCGCCGGCCCGCAGCCACATTCCAAGCCTAATCACGGAATCTTCAGTTTCATTAAAGTGACCATGATGGATTGCAGCAGATCAATCTGCTTCATAGACAAATGTATCTTGTCATGAGCCGCACGGCACCTTAATTATCTTGTGACTATAAAATATTTAATTAATGTCACGCCAAAACTCTGCGCAGTTTTTTCAGAAGTTCGTGCGACGGATACACATTGACGGGAAGCATTTCACGGCTGCTCGGGTGTGGGAGCTGCATCGGCAGTCCACTGACTACTCAACGACCGCCGCAGCACGCGGACGGAGCGACTTAAAATGGAGATGCAACTTTTAGACTCCACGCTTCTCCTGCAGACGTACGTGAGTCCCGGTGATGCATGAAGGGCTGCCTCTGACAGCCTCGGCATGGCTTGACAGCATAAACGGGTGGCCGCGGCCACGGCCGATAGGAAATGCATATAAATCCCTGCATGCATAATTGAACGACGTGAACATTCCGTAAGTCCGACTCGTTCGTTTCATTATCACGGATCGCATCGTCCCGTAATGTATCAAATCAACTGAAAAGGGGCAGAACTTCGATTAATATAACAAATATATATTCGAAATGGTACGCGCTAAGAGTGTAAGGCCAGAGATCACCTTTGGCCAGCTGGAAAATTGACAAGCGGCCTCTGCACCTCCAAGCCAAGGTTATAATCCGGTTTGGCGCCGTACACGCCACCACGACCGGAGTCCAGCTAAGCGGGCCACGTCGGGGGTGGCGGGCCGACCGCGACAGCGCAGCCTCGGCCCGCATCTGAGCGGCGGCGAGACTCCGCGAGCCGCCTAGCGCTGTCGGAGGCCCGGCACGCGGCCGGCGCCACCCGACGCCGTGTCGCGGCCGGCCGAATAAGGCCGGCGTCGCGGCCCCAGCAGCCCGCTCCGGCCCAGTGCCGACCGAACTCGCCACAGCGTATACAGACGATGTCAAGCAAAGCTTGCAGAGCGGCGCGCAGCCCGCCGATTCCGCCAGCTAACGGTCGCGGCGCCCACATGCACCCCCCGCGGTAAACACACACCACTGAGAGCGATATTCGTCAAAGAGCCGGATCTCCGCGGCGCTTAGCGCAAACACAGCCTGCCTCATCCCGTCGGCTGCGTGGCACTTCCGCATATAACGCGTATGTAAGGTGCAGCTTATCATTTCAGTGTCCACGTGTCATCACACGTCACACTTCAAAGCTGACTTCGTGTACGTGCTCCGTGCGGATGGTGGGTGACTGATTTTCCGTTTGATCGGGTGCCACGCCACACCCGTTTGTTGTGGTGACTTGATGTGGCCATTAAAAAGCCTGGACACGCTAGACGATATAGCTGAAATATACGATTACGAATACGTTTGCAGGACTCAGGAACTCCAGGACAGGCTCACGATGATACAATCCTGCAGCCAAGAGATGTGGGTTCGAGGCGACCTAGCGACTGTATTTTTCCAATTCAATCCGCGAAAGACATAGCGATACTTATGGCCCATCAGTCTGACTACTGTCTGCAACTCAAAGAAGTCATGCGTCATCGAGAACGTTCAGAGACCAAACATCAGAACGCATCAGAGCGATGCTGCATTTTGGTAAGTAATCTGAGCAGGAGGCGCGCCCTCCTCGCGCGCCCTTTACGCGCGCCCTCCTCGTAATGGCAGTCCACAAAACACTGTCGCCTGGCGAGGTACGCCCCCAACCGGTCATGACATATGACGACCGGCTGTCCGCCGGGAAGTGGGGGCTGGGGGGTGGTTGAGCAGGAGTGGATTTCAAGCACGGTTCTAAACGTGATAGATGCGAACAGAAGAGACGTGAACAGAAGCGCAATCAAATGAAAAGTAGACCCTAACCAACATTCTGCAACAAAGCTGAGGAAAGATAAGAAATGAGTATTTGTCAGAAAAAGCATAGGCATCTTTTTCTCTTACTAAAATTATCGGTAGCTATGGGACAAGGGTCCTTGCTACGCAAAGCTTGTTGCAAATACCTTGACCCTTCCACTCCAGGAGAGCAGTTTCGGTGTAGCCGTTAATTTTGGCCCAAACATTTGGATGCGCCGTACAATGACACGACACGGCGGCCCGTCCAAGCAGAATCGCCCCATAGGATCTCAAAAGATAGGCGCCAGCCTCTCACCTGCCAGTCGGCCGTCGCAGACGATCCCAATTATCGAGCGTGTTTTTTTTTGGGGGGGGGGGGCCGCACCCACATAGTCTGCCCTCTAGCGGTCAGGTGCGCACGGGTCCACCGGCTGCGTTACTGGGGGCCGCTAAGCAAGAGGGCTCAGTCGGCCCGCCTTGGATGGACAAAGGTACAAACACGGAAGAGTAGCTGGTGGGGCTTCCCTTCCCTCTCCCCTTCCCTCCGGGAGAAGGAAGGGAATCCCCACCAGCTACCGCCAAAGTAACCTTAAACAGCGAAAATCCCCCAGCGACGGTAAAACTGTTGCCACGCAACGCGCATGCCCGACCAGGTTTTGGACAGCTCGGGCACTGTAGTGAGCAAACGTCTGGGGGAGACAACTACTCGAAGACGAAAAGAGAAAATGAACACGCGCTTGTTTTCCATAACGGGCAGGTTTCACATTCTGCCAGCTGAAGTCTGATTGGCGTAGATGAGTGCAAAGATCATGGTAGCAGGTCATGAAACATGGCCTCCGCACCTTCACTGCCCGTGTCTCTGTTAAACAGACTACACTGTTCTAACGGAGTGCTTTTCGCAGTCGTGCACGGACGCGTAGTTTCATGACGTGTCAATATTTCAGCGCCGCCTTTGAAATGAGAGAATCCACAAAAAAATGTTCGCAAAAGAAGTCCGAATCTTTTGAAAGATGCATTTTATGTCACGCAATTTTCGCTGCTAAGAGCGTTTCTGCAGTTGCCATGATCATTCTGCTTTTTCTTTTGCTTGTTTTTTTCCCTTCAAGCCAATACTTTTGGGCTAATACTTCACCTCTCCACCCTAATCAAGGGGCCGTCCATACATTACGTTTCGCATGGAGGGGGGAAGAGTGTTAGGTTGGTGAGAAAGCAAAGCAAGCCAAGAGGAAGCGGAGATGGTTGGACAGGGTAATATTACCCTTGGGCATTGTTGCAAATCATGCTCCAGTTTCTTTAATAATGTAAGACTTTAAAGCTGTATGACGTCGGCCTTCTCTCACGACAAGCAGCACGCCCGTCTTTGTTTTCCGCCTCCAACCCAAAAAGGGGAGACATGGCGTCATGCTTTACACCGATTTACCAGGTGGAAGGGGTTCCGCCCAGCTGGCCAGTGCTTAATCTGGCAAAGGTGGGCTTTAGAAAACCATAAGTGAGGAGCATTAATTAAGGCAGGCCCCTCAAAGTTCCTCCGGATGTGTGACCTAATTACTGGAGGTTACTTCCCTCCCGTGCAACATAACTTCAACGCATCGACCAATATGTTTCACTCGAGAATGTCTAAGCTAAACGAAGCATCCATCGCCTTGGCATCGACTGTGATTTACTGGATAATATCTCAAATACTTTAATTACGCTGGCCAGTGGCCCCCACATGATAAAAATGAGTGCATAATTCCAGAGTCTCCTAAAAATAGAACCTGTCAAGACTTTCTGTGATTGGCATTGCTTTTGTGAGCTTTCCATTTTCATTAAAAATCATAAGGGATCCACTGAGTGCATTACGGAGGCTGTTGCCATGCGTCCAAGGATGGCAGCGGCGTCCCTTCAAAAACACCCTGACAGCATGGCTCCCTATCGCCGCGAACCTTTCTAAACGAGCGTGGCGGGGCCGGTACAGAGCTCTCCCCAGACCGCGGCACGACCACGTAACGGAGACCCTGGTCACGATTGGCACCCGGCCAAGAATATGCCGCCCCTGCGGCAATCAGCGCGATAAATATCGACGCTAAATGGCCCCAGATGTCGGCCGTGTCATTCAACCCCACCAGCTATTACGAGGGGAAGGCGGTGTATGGCAAACAGCCTTTTACGGAGCGATGGTGAATGCGGAATCGCCTAGCACCCAGGCGCCTGGTACAACCGGGACTCCCCCATCCCCACATGGAAGCCAAAAGCGCTAACCACTCGGCCAGCATCACGCCATGGGTGCATGATCCCCGAGCTCCTATCTTCGGATCGGCAGTCCAGCGCGCTCTGCCTGGCGTTTGGCCTCTCCAAGCTGTCCCCCCCCCCCCCCCGGTGACGTCGCACGCCCCAATACGTCGGCTGCTACACGCACGGCTCGGTCGGCCGGCGCAGCGGGGCGCCCCGGTTTCACCTCCGTCTTCATCCCGGACCGCGTCTCCTGACGACGCCCCCAGCGCGACCAGAGCTGGGTACGGTCACACAGCGCCGAACATCCCATCATTAGAATAAACGCCGCGAATGAAGGTGGGCACGAGCATGTCTGTGCCCCGCGGCGCTCCACCACACTCCGCGCCTGGTACCGCTCATGGCACCTACAGAGCTCACGACTTTGCCAAACGCGCTACTCATTCTAGTGCCTCATCCACTTACCGATGCTGGTGCTGATAACATCGATCAAGTTGAACTTGCACATCTTGACGGAATCAGTAGTCTTCCTGACACAAAATCAGAGAAAGCCGCGGTCAATCGCTTCGTATCCAACCTCACACGGCGGTCCTCTAGCGCTCGACTGCCAACGTGACGTCACGAAATATGGCTGCCGGGCAGCGCCGGACTAACCGGTGCCGTCGGCAGGGGCCTGGTCAGGACCGCGTTAGGCGCTAAGCGCGCATAACAGGGGGTAGCTCTCCCCCCGGCTCCTTCCATCCCACTGTTGCAAGCCCCTGAAGCACCCACAGCTGACGCACGAGAAGCACACCCACAGCAATGTTTGAATAATTTCCCTCGTTGGTAATTGTACGTCCATTCACTCGTTGGAATACAAACCGCTGACGTCTGCGAACGCGAGCATGTTGAGCCCCCCCCCCCCCCCTCTCGCATCGCTTCTGGCGCCTGGTTCAACCAGTGGCGGCATGTTCTAGTTGGAAATGGACACGTGACCGGGGAACTTATCTTGCTTCGGCTTACAGCGCCTTGGCTGGTGGGTGGGGTAATTCTGCTGGAGTGGAATGCGACCGTGAATCCTCAGACGAGGGTATCGCTGGCTCGTGCGCGATCGGGACCGGGTATGGTGTGCTCACACGAAATCAGCGTTTCAGGTTGGCCCGTCGAACAAGTGATTTGTGCGCTGCAGCGAGTAAAGCCCTACCTGCCAGACTGGCTGAGCTAAACAAAACAAAAAACAGCTTTTGCTGCATCCGTACACGTGACCGCCACTGAGGTCTACGAGGTCCGGATCGCGGTGATATTTCCATGACTGTGGCCGTTGGACGGGCTGTGCTTGCCAGCGCGGCAGGCTACCGCTTGTTGACCAGTTGTACCGATATGTCGTTTTCCGGCAGTTTGGACGTAAGATGCCCGTTCCTTAATGTTTTAGAAGCCTTATAACCGTCTAGAACTTCCAAAACATAAAAGGTTCGAATGGCCCAGGGGGTCCCAAGCCTCTATGGGGAGGGCATGCCACCCCTCCCCCCCAGCCAAGCCACTGGCTAACTATACGCTGCTTAAACACATTCCTAGGTTGTACTGCACTGAGTTGCTGGCCATTTTCTTCCCTTACCATGCAGCCTCGTGTTTGCCGCTGGGTAAAATCAAAATCGACTAGAAAACAAAAGCAGTTGCTATGCTGCACAGATGCAACCGATTATCAAAGTGTTTTCTGCTGATAAATTTCGGTGAATGAGGGAAGTCGAAGTTATGTTTTTTGTGGTTACTGGAATTATTGATGAGCCCATTCATATATATATATATATATATATATATATATATATATATACTATATATTATATATATATATATATATTTCTCTCTCCTCTCTCTCTCTCTCTCGCTCTCTCTCTCTCTCTTCTATCTCTCTCTCTCTCTCTTCTCTCTCTCTCTCTCTTCCTCTCTCTCTCCCTCTCTCCTCTCTCCTCTCTCTCTCTCTCTCTCTCTTCTCTCTCTCTCCTCTTCTCTCTCTCTCTCTTCTCTCCCTCTCTCTCTCTCTCTTCTCTCTCTCTCTCTATCTCTCTCTCTCTCTTCACTCTCTCTTCTCTCCTCCTCCTCTCTCTCTCTCTCTCCTCTCTCTCTCTCTCTCTCTCTCTCTCTCTCCCTCTCTCTCTCCTCTCTCTCTCCTCTCTCTCTCTCTCTTCTCTCTTCTCTCTCTCTCTCTCTCTCTCTCTTCCTCCTCTCTCTCTCTCTCTCCTCCTCTCTCTCCTCTCTCTCTCTCTCTCTCTCTCTCTCTCTCTCTCTCTCTCTCTCTCTCTCTTCTCTCTCTCTCTCTCTCTCTCTCTCTCTCTCTCTCTCTCTATATATCTATCTATCTATCCATATATCTATCTATCTATCTATCATCTATCTATCTATCTATCTATCTATCTATCTATCTATTCTATCTATCTATTATCTATCTATCTATCTATCTATCTATCTATCTATCTATCTATCTATCTATCTATATATCTATCTATCTATCTATCTAGTATCTATCTATCTATCTATTATCTATCTATCGATCTATCTCATCTATCTATTATCTATCTATCTATATCTACTATCTATCTATATATCTATCATCTATCTATCTATCTATCTATCATCTATCTATCTATCTATTATCTATCATCTATAATATATATATATATATATATATATATATATATATATATATATATATTCTCTTCTGGCTTTTTTAACTTCTGGCTTATTCTCTTCTGGCTTACAAATTCAGCAATATATATAATGATAAATTTCGGTAAATGTATAATATATATAATGTAATATGAATGAATATATATATATATATATATATATATATATATATATATATATATATACATATATATATACACACACAGATATATATATATACATATATATATATATAGATATAGATATCTATCTGTGTGTGTGTGTGTGTGTGTGTGTGTGTGTGTGTGTGTGTGTGTGTGTGTGTGTGTGTGTGTGTGTGTGTGTGTGTGTGTGTGTGTGTGTGTGTGTGTGTGTGTGTATGTGTGTGTGTGTATTAGCGTCAAGTGTCATTCCGTAAACTAAGGATAGTATAAACGGCATGGTCACTTTGAATGATGGATAAAAAGGGTAGAATAGACATGATCGCGACATTTCCAGCAATATTAGACAGTTAACTGATATATGCCCCGCCATAGAAACCCAATAATTTCATTTGTGGAAAGCACGCAAACTACTTTGGAAACTTTTCATACTGTTCAAAGTGCGCTCGCTGTTCAAAGTAGCTGTAGCTGTTTGCTGTTCTCTGCTTCATTTTGGGCTTAAGTGTATCATAAAGCGGCTGCTGTATTGCGAACAACTGTAACGAAAAATCAGCGCTCGATGCTGGAATTAAGCCGCAGATACTGGAGCTGGAATCGGAGTTCGCGCACATTTGCGGTTTGCTGCTTGGATTCGGAAGTGGAATGGGCCCTGTAAACCGTGAATGGGAGTTCACACACATTCAGCGGAAGCGGAGTTGAGGACGAGCTTTCCCCATGCCGAGTTACAATCCTCCCCTAGACACAATCCTCCCCTAGTCACAATCCTCCCCTAGACACAATCCTCCCCTAGTCACATCCCCCCCTAGACACAGTCCAGCTCCGCACGTGACAGATCGCAGCGGGTGGGTTTAATTTTCCAAACTGATTTTGCTCGGCATCAGCCATCGTCTTGGGACCGGTAGAGGGAGACAGGGCTGCAGGGACCCTAGCTTTCGTGGAAGTCTGACATCAGCCACATGGTAAAGCATGTGTAGAATAGATTCAAAGGGGCTGGCTGACCCTCCCCCTTCGCGGGATGCTCCACGCCCATCAGGGGATTGCTCTTCCCGGAAGTGCCGGTCTGATACGCCGGCCGTATTGCACCAGCACCAGCACCCATCTGGAACCATGTGCGCAAAACACGAGGGCGATCACCGATGCCTAACAGGCATGTCTAGAGTGATGTAAATAAGAAGCGGCAATGTTCCACGGAGTTGGTGACAATCACAGGAGACCTGGCTTAAACAAAGTTGTAGCAGTTTTATTTGTGGTAAAAATATCAACGTTATTACACTTAAAATACATTATTTTGGCCTCGACAGGTGATGACAGATGGAAGCAATGTCTCTTTTGCAATGTTGTATTCTATTGGCTTACCGTAGTGCGTGCCCGCATATTTCAGAATGCTATAGGCGTAAGAATGCTTGAAAAAGCCAGCAACGTAAGATGGAGGCTATTATACGCTCTTAATTCGCATAACAGATTCGGGAAATGATTAGGTGTCATGTTTGCTCTTAGATATACATCTACAGCTGTCTCTCACTCGTGCTCAATCTTGCCTATTCGACTTATCTATGCCATCGGACATAAGGCTGTCCAGCCTCCCAAGATTGTTCGTCCACTTCAACATTGTTTTCCCTGACCCCTGGGGAGGCTAAATGCCATGGGTGGGTAGGCATTTTGGATCCATAAGAAGGCATCTGCCTCCACAGGGTAGATGCTAAAACACGTCCCGGATATAGGCTGGTGAGAATCTTGAATGCAAATCGATGGCCTATAGTGCGCATGTGCTTAAATTTCGCCGGCCGTTTTTCAAGAAATAAGTTTTGCCGCAGCCTTTTAGGTGGAAACAAATTCGGAAGCTTCAAATACTAACTGCCAAAAACAGCGTGACAAAAGCCATAAAACTGCAGTTTCTTCCGCAACAAAGCAAGTCACAGAATAAATACCCTCCTGTCATATACTCCGTATCTGAGCCCTGTTCCTTTCCGTTGTCGGCAGCCACTGCCGTGCCGGCTGTTCCCCGTATGACTGACTGCGAACTGATCGTATGGCTGCTTTGCTGCATATTCACTGATCAGCACTGGTACTTAATGGCATGTAAAGCATATACTGGACACCAGCAACAGCATCTTTTACTGAATTATCTTACTTTACACCACACCACCGCAGAAAAAAAATATTTCGGGAAGCCACATGCCTTAGGCATGAATTGGTCCATCGGACATGTGATTAATCCTCATTGAGCGTTGCCGACTTGATCTCCTTTGGATGTAAGCAGGGGTGTAGCCGGAGCGTTGCGAAGGAGGGAGCAGAGGGTTGACAGAAGCCCGCTGATGATGCCCCCCCCCCCCGAAAAACGGATATAGCTCACTTGTTGACAAGTATCACGGTTGTCTTTGTTTGATTGTGATGTTTAACTTATTACCGGAACAGAAACAGAAACCAGGAGCTGCAGCGGTATAGATTCTGTCTGTAATTTGAAGTCAATAAACTGCAGGATTCAGGTGTTGATGAATGCATGGAATAAATCATGGGCGCTTGTCATGTTAACAACGGTTCAGTGGAGTGTTTCTAAACTGATGTAACTCAAGGTTTGCCCGATTTTTTGCCGTGTTCTTGAGAAATATTGAGGACCTCTTGAACGTATGTTGTAGATCGAAATGGGGTCCAAAATTTGTATTGATTTGGCTAACCCATGTCCGTCCTGACGACTTCAGCATTCAGTCAGAATCGATTACTCAGAAAAATTTTGCAGCTTAGTTTTGAACGCGCGCGCTTGCAAATCTTAGCAACAACCTAGACGTCCGGCGTTGTGTTCTCCATAGGCTGCGCGGCGTCGCCCCTGCGGCTGACACCAAGCGCTGGCTAACAGGCAGACGAAATTATTTCTTCTTGTATGTTGAAGTCCATAAACTGCAGGCATCAGGCGCTGAACGACCGCATTAAATAAATCGCCGGCGTTCTTCACGTAAAATGATTCTGCGAACTTCTAAACTGGTAAAATTTTGAAGCTTTGTCAGAATTTTGTATCTAAGTTCTACACAGGGGGCTAGAATCGCTCTTGAACTAGAGTGGGAGTGAAAAATTCCATGACAAAAAGACCTCGCGGGAGTGAAAAAATCAGGTCACAAAAAATGGAAGTTATGAGCTCGTGACTGATACTTCTGCAAACAAAGACATCTATGTCAAGTTGGCATGGACGTAATATCAGAAACCTGACAAAATTGTTTTGTTTTTTAACATTTTCATCCATTAAAGTGAAACAGAATACGTTAAAGCATAGTAATTTCATGACAGTGCAATGAGCGTAAAAAAATACTAACACCAATAATTTGATGCTGCACTTTACACTTCCCTCCCACAGCACTTTTAACACAAAACAAAGCAAAGGAATTCAATAACAAAATAGCACAGAAAATTCAACAGTCATAAAACACTAAAAAAAAAAAACAACACTTGGACTCCTACACATCAGCCCATCACCAAGTCAAACACAATAAACATACCTCTGGCTTCTGTTAAGATGGGGTCATGCAAAACAAACATTTTGCCACTGTTTCTTACAAAATACCAATGCTTAGTTCCATGGAAGTAGCCTGACTATGCCTAACTTAAAGAGGCCTCACTTCATATCATCCTGTCTAACCTGCTTGCATAAAAGCAGCAGTTGTGAGTTACTGATTCTTGCACAATGTCTATTGCCACTTGCACCAACGTAGCCTAACTTAGAGTACCCCATATGTTGAACATCATCTCAGCTCAGCTATCTGTTGACAGCAGCACTTGTGATAAAAACATGGTAAAGCTAATTTTTGACTGGTTTCAACTTGCATTTTTACGGTTCATTCATGTATGCTTGTTGACATTAGACAAAGTTGACAACACACAAATCAAAACACTTTAAATCACTTTGAACAACTTATTTTGATTGCCATGGTTAACCTATGTCAAGGGCAATAATGGGTATGCTCCACAAAACAATCTCTCTTCTCCCAAAAGTAACGACTTTTAGATGACCATGTCAGGATTGCTGCTGGCCTTTTCAGCTGCAGCAAAGACATCTATTTAGGCCTGTTTTTATTCATATTTAATAACAAAGTTTGAGATGTCGGCTTCACATTTCAAATGGGACGGTCCGGCTATTTGTTACATATTAATATTCAACTCGAATTATAATTGCTATGCAGCTTAGAGTATCCCTGTGTTAAAAATATAGTGCATATATACAGTACACTCATTTGTCAGTCAGCAAACCATGACAACCATGGAAGACATCTGGTTGAAACAGCCGTGAGGGACCGCTTCAAGAAATTTGGGGTAAATAATCAAGAATATGGAATGAAATAAGCCCATTGCATACCTTGTGGCATCATAATTTGTCTTATGACAAAATTCGGTGGATCAAAACAGAAAATGGATAACTCTGGTTACCAATCATGTGTTGAAAGCAGGGAAGGTACGCAATCACTTGGTCCACAAGACACTGGCCTCTCCTGTTCTCCCAAAACAAACGTCAGTGCCTTTTGCATGGTCTGCTGGCAGAGAGAGTTATCCCACTCACCCCCAAATATAAATATCAATCATGCCCACCAACCTACCAGATCAAAATGCGAAACAAGTAAGAGGTGTGCATGATAATCAGAGAGCAGAATTTCGCCATCAAACACTTCCGTATTAGCTGCGTCAGGTCTGTCCCAAAGCTCTGTATGGTAGCATTAGGATAGCCTTGCCAGGTAGCCTGGCGAGTTAGACACTCGAAATGCTTAGATTCATCATTACTAAACACCGCCATGAACCAAGAAAACGGTTAATCGAGGGTTTATTAGGGCACAAATGGCGGTAAAAATAAGTTCCGTGCTTCAAATTGTCTCCTTCATTCCCTGTGAATTGTTCACGCTTGGGTGCATATCAGACATGTTTGGGCGGCTGGCGAATTAATCCAATTTATGTGTCAAATACGTACAAGTTTGGAGCTGGAGCATCTTGCAGAGAAATTGGTCAAAATTTTAAGCAACAGATGGTACCTCTGAAGGTAGTCGAACAGGAAGGAAGAATAAAGTGGCATCACAATAGTATGATACCAAGAAAAACAAAAGAAGTTAAATAAATATAAAGACTGATACGTTTCCGGCAAAATTTTGTTATCAGCTGATTTGACTTAACATCTGTTAACATGGGTGCTGAAATGGCGATATTCATCTTGTAAATTTAATTTAGAAGACATTTCTTGAATTTTTCATTCCTGCATTTCGGGGGAAATGCAATTTAGTGGTCAGGTTTTCTCGGAAAGAATGAAATACTTGGAGCAAAATTTTCTACCAAGCCTTGCTGGTGTTTGCACCAGGCTCCGCTTTCGTGGCGTGGTGGTGAGACCAAAAAAATAGGGGGACGAGTGAAAACCGTGCATTTGGCACACAGCTGCCGACTGTGATGCATTTTGTAAACAAACCAAACTTAATGCGTGCAAGCAGCTGAAGTCGTTTGGGTTCTTGGGCTTGGAGGTACCTGGCGCCCTTGCTCTGTGCATACATAGACATGATTCAGATGTAGGTGAGGCAGGGCAGCCAAAGATGTCCAGTTCTGTGGGGCCTCGTTTATGCTTGGTGGTTTCAAGTGAGCTCGGTTTTGGATGACATCTGAAAACCTCCGAAAGGGAAATAGGGGTTTGGCAAGTGCGATTAGACAATGTCAGGCAAGAGGGAAAAATTCACGTGGAAGCTGGGAAAAAGAGTGAAAAATTCCTCCTCACAGGGTGTTGCTTTACACCCAAAAGTCGGCAATGCTAGGACACTGGTTCTATGAACATATTCAGGACCCCGCGAAGAGATTGTAAAATCGAAACGGGTCAACAAATTGCATTAACATGGAAAGAGCCATTAGCATTGCCAAACCATATCTGTCTGGAAATGTTTAACATTCAGTTAGAATTGACGTAATGCAAATAATACAGCGCACTTTTGAACATGCGCGCTCCTATCTTGGCGACAAAAACCCTGACGCCAAGCACTGCAGTCTCCATAGGCCGCGCAGAGTCGGCCCAGTGGCTAATACTGAGCCATGACCAACGGATAGACGACAAGGGTGACCTCTCTGAAAGAAGTACCTTTGAATACTTTATCGATTAGTGATGCAAATTATGTAACGTAATTTTGAACATGCGCGCTCACAAATATTAGGAATAAAAACCTCCGCGCCCGGCGTTTGTCTCCGTATGCTGCGCACTGTCGGCCAAACGGCTAACACCGAACAGTGGCCAAGGGGGGACAAAAATGATGACATTTTTGCACGTACAGACGTTACACTGTACCTCTGTACGTTGAAAGTACCTTTGAACGCGTCAGGACACCAAATCTTACATTCAGAAGAAAGTCTGAGCGCATGTTTCACCTGTGGGATTTTTAGGCTGATGATAAGAACGGATTGGCCCTTAAAACACCGCAAATTGTTACTTGGATCTGGTTTTGAAACTGGAAGGGTAGAGGAAGAATCCTTATTTTTCGTGTTTCTGCAGCTGTTGATCTGTCCAGGGGAGAGATTAACACGGCACCCGCCGCCTGGTGTCACTTGCAGTGGCCAACGCCGTTCGGTTTTACGGAATCTGCAACCCAGGCCATCGCTGTACTTGCTCCCGAGATTGCGGGCGTGCTTGTGCAAACCTTTTGATGTCATTTGTCCCACTAATCGATTCTGCAAAAGAAAGAACGTTTTCAGGTAAACATGTGATAATGGCAAAGGTTAATACTACTGAGGAATAAGGCTAATACTACTGTCTTATCTAGTTGAATAATGTTCATTGCTAGTGCACTGAACAACTTTCGAGTAGAACACTAGGGGAACGTTACTTTTCCCGGTCAAGGGCTCAAGGGCCACTCCGTCCTCACTGAGGGTCGTCTTCTGGCTGTCATTCTGGGGGCACGGGGCGGGATCTCCTGGTCGATCAGGAGCCAATTAAATAGATAAATCTTACCACCTTGTTCCCCCCCCCCCCCCCCCCGTAACGCGGGAGGCCTTCTGGCCCGCGCATCGGATCAACATAGGAACTCTCGTTTACGCAACAGCATCTCTGATCGCCGCAGGTGGCCCGATGATTGCCAGACAGACTCCAGTTCCAGGTTTTGTTCTGTGTTTTTCAGAGATATTGACGACCCCTGAACGCAAATTATAGACTGAAATGCGGCCCTAAATTTACCTTGACATGACTACCCCATGTTCGTTCTGGAATGTTCAACATTCAGTCAGAATTGATCACTGGGAAAACGTATGCAGCATGGTTTGGAACATGTACGCTCGCAAATCTTCGCGACGACAGGATCGACGTCCGGTATTGCAGTTTCCGCAGGCCATGCGTTATCGGCCCCGTGGCCATGACACTTGGCGATGGTCAATGGATAAACGAAAAATATGACGCATCTTGAGGAAAATGGCTGGCGAACTAAGTGCATATTTATGACAGCACAAAAGTAAGCTAAACGCGAATTAAATCTGAAAAAGTGGGGCGGACCGTAAGCATTGCTGGCCCCACCTTGAAAAGTGGGGGCCATGACCCTCCCCCCTGGATCCCCTGTTCCTACACCCATGCAATGGCGAAAGTTGTGGTCACGTTTGGAACAAGATCTTGCATTGGACTAATGCTAAAGCCAGATCTTTGCCCACTTCCACTGCAGCGCGAAAAGCAAACTCCAGCGGAAATGGAAGATGGTGAAAGAATCCGCAGAACTT
Source organism: Pollicipes pollicipes (assembly GCF_011947565.3). Taxonomy (NCBI): domain Eukaryota; kingdom Metazoa; phylum Arthropoda; class Thecostraca; order Pollicipedomorpha; family Pollicipedidae; genus Pollicipes; species Pollicipes pollicipes. Next base: position 14,302,248 of record NW_023596448.1, on the reverse strand, counting down.
TCCGTAACTTTCTACTCACTGAACTTCAGAATGGCTTTCAAGTGCGCCCAAACCCTGAAGGCTGTACAGCGCAGATTGAAATCCTGTCTAGCTTGTGACCGAATGGATGAGTTGCGACTTAATTTTGTCAACGTGTGCCTGCACTGTGCCTCACCTGACGAAATGCTTCGGTGCATATTGGTTGCAACGGGCATCGGCCATTGGTGAAGCGGCGGCAGTCGCGCACCTCAAAAAGTTCACCAGCCAGGCGCGCCAACAGCATCGCTAGCCCAGCGGACGAGGCCCGCTGACACTGCCGGCGACTGAGCGGCATCGCGCAGGTCAAGGCTCAGCGACGAGTACAAACCAGCTTCAGCGCATGAACAATACATCCACAATACGCCACGCGTTCACAAAGTTCGGTAACGACTGGCAAGATGGAGATCGGCCCATAATTGCTCGAATCGCTGGTACCGCCTTTCTTGTACAGCCGTACCACTGTGGCGGCCGTCCAATGGTGTGGTACCTCGTTTGTCACGACTGAGCTGTTGATGGCTCGGATGGGCTGAGGCCTCACTTCAGATACAGCCACACTCAGCATGCGGACGGTGATGCTGTCCGCTTCTCATGCGCGGGGTGACCTCATCTTTGATGCCGCCGACAGCTTCGGGAGGCGCAGCCGGGTGCAGGGCAAGCGCGTCGCTGCACACGCGCGGCGGGCGCGGCGAAAGGGTCTCCCCAGCGCGGGAGACGGCCAGGACGCCTGCCACGTCAGAGTTCGCGGATACGAAGGACTGGTTCAGGTTGTTGGCACAGTGTGGGTCTCGTCCCGTCGGATTCGTACACAGAAACCCGAGTCTTTGGCTCGGGTTTCTTGGAAGATACCGGGAAGGCACGGATGCCTCTTGATGTCGTAGATCTTGCGTGTTCAAGCGAAGTCAAACAGTGTGAAGATATGCACGGTTTATTACCGTCTATCCTGCATTCCGGCGAAGCCGAAGCTTCCGCTCGGTCTCCACTCATGGTGTTTTCTTCTTGTCGGTGGATGCTCCTCCATAACATCTCTAATGTCAAAACATGCAGCCAGGGGTAAGGCGGGTACTTCGACTTCACCCTGCGCAGCGGCATGTTAAGATCGATGATCGGATCCCAAGCCGACAGCCAAGCGTCCCACCTGTCGGTCGTGGTCCCGCCTCATGGATTGTGCTTCCATCGGCATGTAGCATGTGGAGACACTGGACGTCGCCGTGACGTCCAGTGGCGTCGTGACGTCCTCAACCGTGACGTTTGAGGCGCCGTGCAGACCGGACCGAGATTCCCGACGGCTCTCGTCTCATCCTGGCAGCAGTCACAAACACCAAGATTAGATCGTGGTCGCTGATGTTGTACGTTTGTACCCACATGTTGGATGTCAGGTCCGGTGTGTTTGGATGTATTTTTTGTCTCCGGACGGTTTCTTCCCACAACATATGTGGTGTTCCAGTCCAGTGTCACGTGGCATTCACAAGGACAACTGGCTGTGGAAGGAAATATGCATCCTTCACACTTTCTGGTACATGCTTGGCGCTGTATGATATTAATCCCAGTTCGTTGTTTGGTTGTGCTGCATGCATTATGGTGGTTGATGTGATGATTGGCCAAGTATGTCGAAGAGATGTAACTCCTGTCATAAAGATCATTGTTTTATGGACTGTCTGTTAGTCCGATCAAATGGGCTCCCAAACACAGCTGGGAGCAATACGAATAGTCAAATAGTTCGCAACTCGTAACTGACATCTCAGACTCTCGTAGGTAGATGTGTGTAGCCTCCCCAGATTCCAACACTCCTTCCGGTCCCCCCCCCCCAACCAACTATCTCCACGTCTTCTATCTCTCTCGTCTCCTGCGCTTGACCCCGCCTCAGCCTAGATCTCCTGCTCTCGTTTTCTCTCTCTCCCTCCTCCTCCTCGTCTCTCCCCCTCTCTCTCTCTCCTCTCTCTCTCCCGTTTCTCACTCTCTTCTCTCTCTCGTCTCTCACCCTTGTCTATTTACTCTCCTTTCCCCATTACCCCTCCTCTCCCCCCCCTCCCCCCCCCCCCTTTCCTCGTCTTCCACTCATGCTGTCATTTACTCTCCTTTTTCTCATTATATTCCTCTGTCTGTCTCTATGCATCAGCCTTGTCATCTCCTAACCCGCCTATACGTCATAACCTATACCCTTCCCTCCATGTCCCCTCGTCCTGCTTTGTCCTGCTGTCCAGTCCAGCCTGCGCCACAGCTCGCATTAAAGCCGCTCTACCTCCCGCTGACCCAGTGTTCGTGATGTGAGCGGACATGGGTGACACGCGGACGCACCACGGACATGGGTGACCGGGTGGACATGGGTGACACGCGGACGCCATCACGGACATGGGTGACACGCGGACGCACCACGGACATGGGTGACCGGGTGGACATGGGTGACACGCGGACGCCGTCACGGACATGGGTGACACGCGGACGCACCACGGACATGGGTGACACGCGGACGCACCACGGACATGGGTGACACGCGGACGCACCACGGACATGGGTGACCGGGCGGACATGGGTGACACGCGGACGCCATCACGGACATGGGTGACACGCGGACGCCATCACGGACATGGGTGACCGGGTGGACATGGGTGACACGCGGACGCACCACGGACATGGGTGACCGGGTAGACATGGGTGACACGCGGACGCACCGCGGACATGGGTGACCGGGTGGACATGGGTGACACGCGGACGCCATCACCGGGAAAACACCGTCACGGCCAGTCCGCAAATAACAAGCCGCAGCCGACCGCCGGCGGAGCCTGCCGCTGCGGTTACAGGTGGACCGGCGAGCCCGCGCGGACCGATCTGGTCGCCAGCCGCACAGGCGGTGGGCCCAGGTCGCATGGACGCGATCGGGGAAATATCCGGCTATTTCTGCACTGGCGCACGGACGGGAGGAAAGAGGCTTGGGAAAAGGAAGCCTTAATTAAGGCGAATGTTTCAATCTTACAGAGGATCTGGAACTGGGGAAGCTAGCTTGCTGTACACGGGGATATATGTAGAAGGCTCAAAACGCCACTGCTCCTGGGCTTGCGCGCTAGGTTCCGGGTATGTTTAATCCTGGACATGTTTTAGTTTAAAAGACATCCGTTATAAAATGGTCTGGTCCCCAGTCCTGGTTCCTGGTTTATACTTGCCCTTTCACAAAATCGAGACCCTGGACCTTGGTTTTCACTTGTTTATTCAAAAACATCATCTCCTGCTTTTCGGAATCCCATTCTGTTGCCCACATCGGACCCTGGTTTCTTTTTGTCACTGACTTCTTTTCTTTTGCAAAATACCAGACACCGTCTTTCTTTACTCCGTGGTTGTTTCACAACAGGAGACTGTGGTTCTTGGCTCCACCTGGTCTCCACTCCAGCCCCAGGTTCCTGGCTCCTAGCGCCGTTTCGCAAAAAGCAGCTTTTTCTGGTTACGACTGGGTCTTTTGCGATGACCAGAGCCTACTTTCTCGTTTCCATAGCTTTGTTACAAACACGACAGCCTGGTTCCCGGTTATCATGGGCTGGTCCTGACGCACCAGCTCAGGTTACCACAAAGGTTAGCATTGAACAGATACATCATCTGAATTGAGAAACACCGCGGACTTTGTTCTTAGAAATTTGCTTGTGCTATGCATTCATATATGTGTAGACATATATATATATATATATATATATATATATATATATATATATATATACATCTATATCATAGGACCCAGGGCTACGCGACAACGCCTATAAAGCAGAAAACGCTACTTTAATTGAATTTAGCCACCAGCCCTTCGAAGCAGTAACCTTGTGCACCCATACATTGCTTCCAACGATTCTGCCACACTTGTAACGCCTCTCGTGATGTGCCATTAGTATGTCAAGCACCGCCTGAGCTTGGACTCTATCTTAAGAAATCACAGGGAACCAAATCTGGATAGCCGGACATGTGGAAAGCGACGGTAGTGCCGCGACGATGGTGTGTGATGGTGGAGTATCGCACGTTTTGGGCACACTGTTGGCAGGCGAGTTATGCTGGATTACCTGTCACACCGTGTGCTCCGACGCTGCCATGTTAGGGCGACGGACGTGCGGCACATGGCATGTTTTCCCTAGGGAAGCCTGGTTCAGTGCGTGACCAAGAACGTGCTTCCGCCTTTATGACATTTGCGGACTTGCACATCGTGAATTCGTCCCCCAGGATCAGGCGGTCAACAAGCTCTTCTGCACGGCTTTCAGGCATCTGGCAAAAACATTTGGCACAGACGATGTGACCTGCGGCGCGATGACGTTTGAGTGTGTTGCTATGACAACGCGACCTCTGACAAAGCGTCGAAAGAGTGCGAAGCTTTTGGGCCATGCCACCACCATCGCCCCTCCCCGCCGGCTCTACCCACCAGGTTCGGCTCACTAAGATATCTTGTTCTTCCTCCAGAAAAAGCTAAAGCTCACACAAGATCAGGGTCACCGGTCAGGGTCACAGGTCACATGGCCACCTTCTGACACCGTAGAGGAGATCCGGTGCGGCTTGCAAATGGTGCTCGATGCGCCTGAAGAACGAGGCTTTCTGTGAGCGTGCCAGGCGTGGCGAAAGCGTTGGAAGCGAAGCATCGCTGCACAAGGTAGCTGCTTCGAAAAGGTTGGCGGCCAAATGTGAACTAGGTACGCCTTCTGCTTTTTTCAGACGCAAGCAAGGTCCTGGTTCTAGCTAGTTCCTTTGACTCCGTACTGGGTCTTGGTTCTTGCTGAATCCTCGGTGTTGGGTCTTGGCTAGTGTTGCCCCCCGTGCTGGTCGGCCCGGGCCGTGAACCGAGGGCTAGCGGGGAGTCGTTGGTCAGGCCTCGCTGCGAGCGGGCATTAATGCGTCGTTTCGTGCGAGCCGTTGCGTTCTTGTTACTAGAGATGCTGATCAGAGGGGGTGAAGACGGAACACTCGGCATGATTCCAAGTTGAATTTTTGTTCTTGTTGGGTTTCTGGTTATGTTCCAGACTGGACCTTGGATCTTACTGGGTCTTATTGGACCCACAGCTCAGTCTGTAGATTGGTTCTCGCCGTGTCTTTGTGCGAATTACCGGCTGGATCCTGCTCTTTGCTGGTTGTCTTGGCACGATACAATCCTGTATCCTGGCTCTTGCCGGACATCTGGACAAACTTAAGTTAAACTTGACAACTCATTGACTGTCATGGCATAATGAGCCTAACAACAGCAACTTTGTGATAAGGTTGACAGGTAGCCGAGTGGTTATCCACTTTATGCAGCCGAGGCGACTTATGATAGTCGTCTCAGCCCCATGACAAACCAACATTGATAACCCACAGTACGTTAGACACTACACCTATTAGCGCTTGTGGTGTTTGCAACACGCTCGTAGCGCGTAGGCTGCTGCGAATGGAACTACGTTTTGGCCCCAAGCAAAGTCCTAGTCCCACTCGTCGCAAGGGCGGGTACCACTCCCTCTCCCCCAATAGGAAATCCTGGCTGCGCTCCTGCCGCGGAGGAGACCCCGATCCAGGGAACTCTACAGCACAGAATCTACCCCCACGGAAGAAGGCCTTCCAGAACCAAAATGTGCATTAGTGACTGAATGAATGCAGGCGAGAGGCCGGGAAGACCTCTTGACAGCGTTTGCGTGGCGAGTTTCAGCGACACAGTTTGTTCGTCAGCTGCGCTGATAAAGCAGTGTTCTTTCGGTGTAAACGGCGGGAAATTTAAGCCAGTACGTAACATTATTTTTTAAGACGCCTTTCTTGAGGGCCTATATTCTTGTTAAATGGACGTCGCTTAGAAGTCAAACATTAATATATCATCGGCTATACCTTGTCATGCATTGTCATATGTCGTTTGCCATGTCGTTTACACATTGTCATAGTATACATTGTCAGACAAATATTTTGAACGATTAGCTCATGATTTGACGCCAGTATAGCCAAAAAGAGATTTTTGCCAGTAAAGGACAAAACTCGCATTTTCCACCACTTGAATCGATTCAGACTGAGGTTTATCAGACAGTGTTTGACACCTGAAGAGACTCGTGGCTCAGCCCGAGTCGAGCAGACGGAGCCGACCGGTGGGATAGTCGGGCGCGACGGACACGTGCCGACCCAAATGGCACGCCCTCGCGCCCTTTGGCCGGACTGACATAACGTGGTGCTCAATCAACACGGCCACGAATGCTGGTCGTGGTTAGCACTCACCCACGCCAACGCCGCCGTCAGATCCTGCTGACTTTTCAACTTGGTTGGTTCGATGAATGCCAAACGTTTTGGCGCTGTCAGAAGGTAGAGGTGAAACAGCTTGCCGTGTTTTCGAATTTGGAGTTTGAAAAATGCATCGCAGTCAAGGTGGAAGTTTGGGTGTTGCATTAGGTTAAACCCGCCAAAAATACCACTTCACATCGTTATGAAGTGGCTGTCGAGAGATTTGTCACGACCAAGGGCTGGGTGTCACCATAAACCTTATCTGGTGTAAGGCCCCCTCCACCAGACGAGGTGTTCAACAACGCCAGGAACTTGCAGGAGCTACATCATAGTGACTGCATTCCGGTATGCATTCACACCATCGCTAGAACTCTACATATGCCAGTTTCCTCTGTCTGGCGTGCCATCCGGAGGTAGCTGCGTTGATATCCATAAAACCCATCCCCTTCCCCCGTATCCGTACAAACCCCACCCCAAACCCTCATATCTGTACACGGCCCCCCTCCCCGACCCCAAACTTCCATGTCTGTATCCCCTCCATCACAAACCCCCATATCTGTACATCCCCATCCCAAACTCCCATATCTCTACACCTCACCCTAAACCCACATATCTGTGTACCCTTACCCTAAACCCCTACATCTGCACACCCCACCCTAAATCCCCGTATCCGCACACCCCACCCCACCTTCACACGGCCGTCCAGTTGGCCAGGCGGCAAGAGTCCTCTCGGCTGAACTGGACTCCGTGTAATCCTCGTGTTCAAGCTGACTGGTGTGTGCCAAGTGACAAAAACACGCCGTACTGTGCTGCCGTCGTCGAGGAGAGCGCGCCACTCCACTCGCTCAGAAGGGCTAGGGAACGACCATGCATGACTGGCCGCAGCCGTGGGCGTGCTGTGGCCCCGGATCGGACCGACAGCCACGACCTCACAGCGCTTGTTTGAACAGAAGTTTGAACAGAACGGAACAGCAGCGGACACGGTGACTACGGACATATCTGTGAGTGTGGACATATCGTGAAAACACTGATGTGACACGGACCAAACTTTAATGCAGGGATACTGACAAGCAGCGACTTCAGATGCGCGGCGCTTTTTGGACTTTTCGATTTTTAATGCGCATACAAAGAGTTGCTAAGCGCCCACATCAGAAAATGATAGATTGAAACAACGGAAGTAAAGAAAATACCAGTTTTTTAAGCCAGTTTAATGAGTAACATCTATGTTTTCCAAGCGTTACTCGGTTTAAAATGCGCGTCAGCGTAGTGATATATTTAGCGGAGTTTTCTGTGTAGATCGTTAGTCCATCCAACTTTGCATAAAATTGCTGCCGCCATACGTTTAAAACCCGGGGAAAATGGATAACCGAGCTGAAGAGCTCTCTGCTGCACCTCCAGAGCCCTCTGCTGAAGCTGCCCGGCAGGCGAGGGGCTTCGCGACTGGCCGGCGGTGACAAAACGTAATGGCCACTAGCTTCAGCTGTATTTTACCCCAGAAGCTGTCTGGTGGGCTGTTTAAACTAAACTACTTTTGACTTAAACTGTGCTATGCTCATTGTCTTGAGTCCTGATCACAGCACGGTCTTGCCTCGGTGGGTCACCTGCTGATAGATTCATTCAAATTTGCTAGCATAAATAGGTCAGCAGCAGCGCTTTGGGCTCCACCTCGTTGAGCTGTCTGCAACGCCAGAACTTACAAAACTATAGAGTGTTCCCAACACCGGTACTTAAAACGTGGGAAGACGCCGGGTGGCGGGATGAGGACGGGGAGGAGTACTATAGTTCCCAAGGCATCTTATGCTTATAGCATGTGGCTGTAAGCTAACTTTGCCAGCACAGTTTGTGTTGCCTCGCGCTGGGAGTTACTTTGGTACGAACCGCTCCGACCTCTCTCCGCCACCAGCGACGAGGCGGCGAACTACGACAAGCAGCCTGTCGAGGTGGCGCCACGGTCGCCGCCGTCAGGCTGGGCCGGGACCGCGACAGGGATAAAACCGGACCCGTGGCTGAACAATGCTTGAAAAAATGCGTTGATCAGAATTCATTCGATTCACATGAACTTCCGGTGAGTGACTCAGTCTCATTCGACTAGAAAGGGACTGAAGTGATGCATTAGAGCCTGGCACAGGAACGAGGCAAGTAGTACCTGTTAGGGACACGTGGCACTTCATTTGGTATGAACACCCAAATCATAGCAACGATCGCCCCACCGTTCAATGCGACCATTCGTTGGGACAGTCGACGTCATGAGGGCGCACGCGTCAGTGACGGCACCGAGCCACCCGGCTCCCAGACCCATCCAGGGGTGCACCGAGCCACCCGACTCCCAGACCCGTCCGAGGACGTCACCGAGCCACCCTGGCCATATCGAAGACCATTCGATGCAGTTCACAGCCCAGCCCTTCTTAGGATCCAAACCCCTCTAATTTCTGAGCTACACGCCCACGAATATGTGCAAATGATTTCGGTGTGACGGTTTCAAGGTAACCCCGGCATCCACGCGCCATTCAAATCATGGCATTCCATTAGCCATGCGACGACCCAGAGTCATCAGCCATGGAGCGACCAAGTGTCGTTATTCATGCGGCCATTGTGTCAGGCATGTGCCTGCCTAAGCGCCTGACTAGGTACCTTCCCCTTCCTTTCTACCCGGGTACTTCGTGACGCCATTACCCAACGCATCGCGACGTACGTGAATGGAGCTGGCCAAGAGGCATAGTATCTGGATGATGATACTAGCCATATAGCTTAAGTTTATGTGCAGGTACAACCACCACATGCATTAGTCAAGAAGACTAAGATTAAAAGCCGGAAAACCAGGTGAAGCTTTTGCTGGCGTGGATTTCACAAAATTAGTTGAAGCATTTGTCTGATAATGACGCGGATAGACATCTTGGTATCAGTCCGCATTATTTACAAGCTAAGGGAAAATCACCCTAATCAGTGACGATGGGCGTGTATGTCATCAAAATGATTTCAGGATAAGCGATTTTCAGCATGGCTCGGAGCGGCACAGACGAGAGAGCTTACGTGCCTACAGAGAGCTTTATTAAAGTGGAGTAGAGTAAGGAGATACGTCAGAACTATCCACAGTTTCTCTTCATGAAGCTGGTCACAGACCTCTGTTCGTTGTTGAAAGTAACGGGTTTTTTTCTCAACCGTGCGCAAGAATGAGGCATGCCTTTAGAGTTGATGGTCGGTTTCATTAGTCGTTTCACTGCCCTTTAAGCATCTGAAGCGAGAGCTGGTTGACATTTACAGATACACATGCTTGTAAGAAGCCCACGGACACGCGTGTTTAAAGTTCCCTATGGCTTTGCGTTTCATGAGTTGGCATCAAACTGCAAGCCATTTAATAGCACGCAGCAAGCAGCATATTCTCGGATACTCCCGCTCGCTCGTGCCTACACAACCCCACAAGCCTCGTGTCGTGTCACTGGGCCTTACGACGCACTCAGCCACTGATACTATATGGCGTCGCCTACCTCTCATCCCGGCAGGGAGGACGGGCGCCGCGGGGAATCGAACCCGTACCTCTGATTTCCCAGACGCGCAGTGGTTAGCGCAGACGCGTTAACCACTGCCCCCCCCCCCCCCCCCCGCAAGCCTCGTGTGTCGGAGCCGATGCACAAAGGTTTCAGGAGGCATCAACCGAGACCTCGCTCTGATGTTGCGGCTGGATGATCATGAGATGAAGTAATGCGGCATTCTGGCGACCATGGCCGTCAACAACCATAAGCGCCGCTGCGGAAAAACGAGGCATTGCCACAGAGCGCAGTCGTCACAGTGCACGGAGCCGTACAGCGCAAAGTACCAGCGGGACCACACCCGCTCTTTCGCCGCACTACCGACGAAGCGTGGCGCAGTTACGCGCCAGGCTCCACACCAGCGAACAGATTGGCCCATGCCGCCTTTGATAATCCAGTGAGCTGAAATGACCATTAATATAAAACATTAATCTTGGCGGCGAGACTTGGGAAACTCCAATCTCACGGCGCACCGGGCGTTTTTCGAGCAATAAATACCTCCCAGGTGTTCTAATGTACGGCCCTCGCTGCGCTTAAAGGCACCTCTAATGATTCAATGAATTCGTGGATCGAATGTAAGCTCACGTCCCACTGCCATCACGACGGTTGCCCAGGTACCACCGAATGTGCGTACTTGCGACCGTGTATCATTCAACACGTTTTATCACTAAACTTCAGTTTGTTATCAGCACAACAACATGTTGAGCACAGCTCAAAATTCTGCACAACTTAAAACTCATTTTAGCGCGTCACAGGCACGCAAAGTGGCTCAAAATAGCATAGCATGCTTTCAATTTCCACTTATTTTCTCTCACTTATTTTCACTTGCCTATATCAACTCATAAACGTTGGTAATATTTTCATGCATGCTAATGCACGTAAGAATTCGATGAAAGGAAGTCACGTGCCCTGGTGCTGCCCCTCTCCGTCATTGCGCCACTGCAACTAAAAGTATGCATCTCGATAACCACGAGGTTCGCTGCCATGTTAGAGGAGCAGCACCACCATCGCCATGCGTCGCGAAAACCCTCTGTTATGAGCCCAACGAACACCTTATAAGTTTTATTCAATTTGAAACGGTTGCCAAAGCGATGCTTTTCACAAATATCTGATATTGGAGTTGGCTCACAACTGTCTCATAAAAGCCTTTCACCGGTGGTGAGCTTAAGATGTCATCAAGATAAACACAACGGGACCACCAGGGACATTTTCCATTGTCACGTGATTAGTTCTGCGAATGGATGGGCACAGCCCGTCGCTCCATTAATCAGTTACGAGAAAAACCTTTCTTAGTAACGGAGTAACGGTCCCGTTACGTAAGAGATGCAACGGACCGAGCAACTTCCATTAACTTCGTGGCCTGTTGCGTCGCTGTAGTTAAGCTTGTCGCCATATTATCTCATTGCTCGCTTACTTTTGCTTTCGAGACATGGATATAAGGGAGTAGTGATACCGATGAAAGGAAAATAGGACCCTTCGTTGACGAGTTACGTGCGTCTTACTTCAACAAACAGCTAGGTATGACCTGTGCTTATTTGCTTGCCTCGCTAAGCGACGGAGCCAGCTCCTTAAAATGGCATGAAGATGCCTATTGGGTCATACGGGCTACTTGCGTTTGCTATTTATGAATAGATTCAACGGCGTTCATAGGATGCCTTGGACGATTCAACCTCTAGCTGCCGTGATACCTGACACCTGGGACACGGGTGCGATGTGCTGACTACCAGGGACATATGTGCGCCATGGAAAGCAAACTTCACCTGTAAGATAGCTCTTCGTGCAGCAACATGGGATAGATCGTCCACGACCTTCAACGACCTTGACGGAAGCGGTCGGTTACCACTCGCCCATTCCCCTCCCTCTTTATGTGCGTTTGCGGCTTGGAGATGGTTGCTGCAAAGGTCTGAAAAACTCCAACTTTGTTTATTCCCAGAAACAGCCGTAAGCTCATGCAAATAGCTTTTATTCGAACTTGAGTTAAACGGCACCACAAAGCTTACCGATTTCATGACACAAAGTCATGCGTAGAAAATGATCAGATACACCAAAACAGTAAGTTAAGTGATCTAGAGGCATCACTTAAGACATTCCGTTGTTTATCACGAGTTTAAGTTTATTATCAGCGACTGCCGAACTTCCTAATCTTGCTCTCCAAATTTCCTCTATGGCTTTATAGTTTTGTTGCGCGTTCTTAAGCCTTCTAGTAAACGGTCCTTGCTACCACTGCAAATGTTAGATCTTCCCCATTTGCTTGTTCTCCCGCCGTCGGTGCTGCTCGCTCCGCTCAACAATAGACGCATTATACAAGCCCGTTGATCACGACCTCTGCAAACTATTGTTTTTCTCCTTTATAAAATTTGACCCGAGCCTTTTGAGTGACTGGATTTGTGGGATCAGAGCTCAAGCTAGTCCACTATTGCCGTCCCTGGACCTCCATGCCCCAGCGGTCCATCTGGAGGCCTTCTGACATGATTTGGCGGATGTCCAATCACTGATGGATACCATTGTCGCTGGTCAATCATCCAACTTGACGTCATTTGTTCTCATAAATGCAAAGCGATCGTTATAAAAAACTTGTGATTTTCAGTTTGCAATAGATGGAGAGGTTACCTCACCTTCAAGGCGCGTTAAATTTCTTTGTATTATGGTAGACTTGATTCTTTCGCGTGGGAACCATATCGTCAAAATCGTTTACAGATGCGATGACATTCGTGTCATCTCATATATGATCTCAGACACTACTTTACGTCTGATATTCTCAAAATTATTATTGAGACCTACCTTCTCTCACAAATATCATACTGTTTATGCGTATGGGGTGACGTGGTCAAGTGCAATGTGTAAGGCTCCCATTCGCAGATACCGTGTTCATGTCTCATAACCACTACCATTCAAGGAGTACATTCTGAATCTCGTGAGGCAGCGTAGGAAAACTGTTAACAGCGGTGATAACGAGACATACCACCGGATCAATACACAGGTGAAACGAACCATGCGAAGGGACGCGTGTGACTCATGCCGAGCGGGTGACCAGCCGCCTGTCTCTGCGCTGTACCGCCAGCTGCAGCCAGCAATAGTTCCCAAACACGGACCACCCACGCAACCCGAAAACCTGGCACCGGACCAGCTGAATTCCTGCATCACTTAATGGGAACAGAGATGGAGAGACACGGTCATCCCTCAGTTTCTCCGGTCCAGTCGGGAAGAACTGAAAGTGTTTCTTTCACGCGCCAACAGGGAGGCTCAACCCTGTAACTCTGCAAGAGCTGCGACAGATATTATTATATATGTTGAACGAAGACCATGGCGTGGAGGGCGATATTCGTGCCAAAATTTTAAGGCTTCGTTTGTGCGACATCGAAGTTATCTTGCCTCAGATCACACTAGTTTTTTACAGAAGCGGTAACCTTCAGCAGGAAGCTTGCCATAGTTGTGTGCACCCGTTTGCAAGGACGATCCATCTAAAGCTTCACAATTTCTGTCAGTTACCAACGTCCCAGCCTATTGTAAAATAGGCGAGAAACTGGCTCATCATCAGCTCACCTCATAGCTCACACACCATCATGTTTTCAGTTCTGACCACGCGGCTTCATAGGAAATCACTCAATTTGCACGGCGATTTCATCGACTTCATCGGCGCTCTGATGAGGTGTTGCGGGGCGCGGACCGATCAGAGGTTGACTTTGATCGACTTGGGTCGCTGTTTTGACAAAGTGCACCGCTCGATATTAATAGCGAAAGCTGCGACAGCTCCAAACATCTACAGACTGGATCCAAAGTTTCCTGTAGAGTCTCGCACAGCGTGTGAGGGTGCATCTGACGCTGTCAAAACCGCAGAGCATCACCATTGGCACATTCCGATGGCCTTGTCTCGGGCCATTGCTGTACAACATCCTAAGTAACGACATCACGTGCTTCATCACGGCCTACCTAAACGGCTTGCGTGTCACTACAGTCTGGTTCCCTGGCGAGGCACAGCTGGCCATTTACAGGCTCTCACGTCAGATGAGCGCAGATGTAGCTGTCACTACATTCTGGTTCCCTGGCGAGGCACAGCTGGGTGTCTTTGTGGGTCCCATGTACCTGCAGTTTGTTTGCACACATCTTCGTGTGTGTACGCGGAGTTTGGCACGTTCTTTTTTTTGGCAATTGAGAACATTTATTGGATTCATCGTTGTTCTTTGTACGTGTTTCAAACTGTGGTGTTCTATAGTATCCTGTTTTACAGCTCAGTATCCTATAGTATCGTATTTTAAAGTATATTTGGAGTATCGCATTTTTAGTACTTTTGTAATCTGCTGTAACCAGCACGTGTTGTAACCAACCAAAGTTAGCGAACGTTGTAACGAGCAGAGTACCTGAAAAGCAGGCTGATGGATGGATTTCGAGCTAGCAAATACAAATACAACTACAAAGCTAGCCACAACATTTTCTAAGTGCATACGTCTAAAGTTATAGGGCCTGCTCTTGATGTATTCTCTATGTTCACCTTGTGCCATCTGCTTGCTCTTTTGCTGCACTAGCTCAGTGTTTGATCTGTAACATGTGCATCAATCCATCCGATACCTGCCAGAGTTCTGATGGCTTATTTAGGCCGCACATTGTAATGGTGCGGTGAGCAAAGACATTCCATGAATAATCCACAAGTTTACCCTCCCGGTTGGGACTTAGAGGTTAACCGCAGTGCCATCTCTCCTCCTTCTCAAAACAAAGTTAAATCTTTCGCCAGGCTTAATTCTAATTACACAGTCATGAAATATATACAAGAAAAGCCGATTATTCAACACGCCAAATCAATGTTGACAGCACTTCGGCTTGTGGAGGGGGGGGGGGGGGGCGTTTCTCACGTGGCTCATGCCACGTGGCACCGCTGCCGTCCTCGCTTCTGTAGTCGGCTCAGGCTCGACCTGTCGTCCGCCAGCTGGCAGCGCCCGTGGACCTGCTCCGAACACACATGGCTGGGAGAGCCGCTCGACGCACTGGAGCACTCAACCGGCAGCCATTCACCAGGTAATGACCGTTCGGGGCCGGCCGCCGCAGTCGACAGTTCCCCTACTTGTGTGTTTGTATGGTTCGAAAACGCGCCGCGTTCTGAACGCGGGCGGCGGTAGGATGCGCGGCGCACATTCAGATGGTGAACGCGCTCTGTCCGCGCCGATGAACTTTGCTACATGCCCACACTCACATTTGGAAGGCTTGGATGTTTATGAGAGTGGCTGGTAGCTTTTGCACACAGCGATGTAGAGTGCAAATGAAAACACTACTCGCACAATTGACTCACTGTATATTTGTCATCTCATTGTTGTCCAGAGTTTACAAGCACTTCACGATAGTTGCGGTCGCCAATACGCCCGGAAGAAATGACCGATCATTTTGATTACGGAGCGCGAAACTGGCGGGATGCTCACGAGAAACAAATAGACGAACACACGCACGAGACAATCCAAGCTGAGAATGCAAGTTCGAAGCTCCTCTCCTGCGTAAGCCAACCAAGCAAGGGTGCTGAACACGCAAGAGGAAGAGTGCAGAGTATGCTTAAACGGCTACATGTCGGAAAGGTGCTACGCTGTACACTGGCACTAAGCGCCATTTGTAACGATATGTCAGGTATTTCGTATTGACTGCTGTTGCTAGAGCACTTTCTTCCTTTACTTCCGTGCGTCCGTGCCATCATTCATTCGCAGATCTCACACCAAAAGCCATCGCCAGCACACGGACCATCAACCACGAAACAGTCCAGGTTGCGTTCGAACGGCTTTAATCTTGAACGCTCCCCTGGAGAGACAACCTTGACACAAGACACGCCATGAACTGACTCGTGGACCCGAAACAGTATGCAACTTGTCATCTCGTAATTAAATATTAATCCATCGCTACCATAACTTACACTGAGTAACGCAATCGGAAAGCAGCATCTTGTGCTCGTTTAAGACAGAAGCGTTTAACGCGGTGATTGGACGTAAAACACGAGCTTTACAAGAATGAACTTCAACACTGAGCACAAGTCGATCCGGATGGCGGCCAAATGTCAGATTTTGCAGCCCAGCGTTCAGGAATGTCCCATCCAACGAAGAGCAACAGCTGTTAGATAATTTCCACTACGGCAAATACCGTCCCTTTGTGTTGGCGGCTACAGCGCATGCACGTCAGCAGACGAGCCAGCCGTGAAATAAGGCTCCTACATATTTGAACAAACACACTTTCCAGGTTTCACGAATAAAAATAGCTGAGCTTTATCGAAAACCACTCGCCGTTCCTTTTCGGTAGCGAGTTTTCTCCAATGACAGTGCCTGGCAACCCATACCAAAGCCAATACAAGCACGATGCAGCAGCGATGATGCTAGGATTTCATGAGGCTTGGGATTTCATTTTGGGATTTCACGAGGCTTTTCGCGATGGACTCTTCTTGACGATATTTTCTGTTGTTTATGTCCCGGGTTAAAACTATACCTGCCTGCCTACGGCTACCTCACAGTGAAAGCCACGGGGACGGACTTAAACGTGAACACATCGCACATCACTTTCGTCATCATGACGCCTTTCCGTTTGTTGCGGCGTCCAGAAGGCGCTGCATATCGCCAACAACGTTCCCAACGGCAGGCAATGAGGGCGACACGACACACCGACAGTTCCACTCAGCCCCCCTGACCAATGCCGTCACACATCCGACCGACATAAACACGATGATACACTCACTGGCAGTTGCCACAGTCTGTACCCACGCGCAACCGGACTTAGCGCACGCTCCCGACAACGTCACAGATATCCACCGATGTCGCACCTCTCCGCTGCCGTCGCCCATCTCCAGTGACGTCGCACCTGCCCGCTGACGTCACAGGCAGCTGGCGCCCGGGGCGGCGGCTCAGTTGATGACGCCGATGACGCAGCAGGCGAGCCGGGCGCCGGCGTGGCCGGTGGTCTTGCTGTCGCTCTCGTTGCCGAGACCGAGGTCGTCCTCGCCGGCGTGGATCACGATCGCCCGGCCGAGGATGTTGGCGTCGCCGGCGAACTGACGGCGCAACGGCGTGACGTCACAACAGGAAACGGTCCACAGCAGTGTGACGTCACACACGAGAGGCAAGCGACACGTGACGTGGTGGCGTGAGACGTGCGAATGGAGCGTTGTGCGAGAGCAGTGTTCACGGTCCGCCTGGGCCACGGAAGCTTCAGGCGGTGGGTGAACATGGACACCGCATCGTAAAAACGCAGGGACCGCATCCGGGGACGTAAGCCTGCGGCCGCAGCTCACCACTTTACTGCCGTGTTTCCAAGCCATGTGCATTCGCCCGCACTTTCCATACGTCCAAAATTGGCGTGCATTTCGCCGGGCGCGCCTGTGTGTGTCCGTGTGCACAAGATGGAGACACTTCCCAAAAACTCATGGTTTCAATGGATTTTTTCCTAGAATGTTTGCACCCGGGCATCCAAAAACGAGGGCATCAGGACGAAAGGAAGCGCAGTGTAAACGCTGGCGCGTGATTGCGCACGTGCGCGGATAGAGCGCGTCTCCAGGCGGGCGAATCCGCCCGAGTCATCAGACTAGGAAGGTGTCGGGCGACGATGTCGCTGTACGATGCCGACACCGCTGGCCGACACCCCACAGCGTGACGCGCCAATGTTTGAAGGCTAGGACAGCGTATCAGCCATCAGCGACCATCACGACGCGGTGACGCCCCGAATACCGGACGCAGCTATAGACCACGCCAGAACGTTGCAGGTTGGAGCTCCGAAACAATTCGCTACCGCCATTCCGCAAACCTCTGGAGCGCCTTCGGCCGAAAACAAGGCATACCAGGCAGGTGGGATGTCTGCGCCAGCCTTACAGCGTCATGGTTGCCAGAGGATGTGTGAGAAGTGCTGTTTGGACAGGTGCTGGCGGGAGAGTGCCAACCCAGCTGTGTAAAGCTTTTGTAACCACTCCTCAAAACTTTGTCTCTTGAGACGACATTGGCAGAGGCCCTTCACAAAACGTGGAAGACGAAGTGTCGTTGAGATGGCCCAGTCACGTGGCGTTGCAGCAGGTCATAAATGTCTCTCTGGCACTCGGACCCTCCGTCTTCCATTCCCACTCGGACCCCTCCGTCTTCCATTCCCACTCGGACCCCTCCGTCTTCCATTCCCACGCAGCCGTGACCAAGTGGCGCCTGCTCTCGCATTTAAGCCGTTTCAAAGCCTCCCGCATCTTGAGTGTTATGGCGGGGATGACCCCCAGGCTGGCCAGCTGGGACGCGGCACAGGGACGGCAGCTGCGCAGGTCAGCAGGTCAGCGGCCGCCGCGGGGCGAGGTCACGCGACCCCCACGGCGCCTGCCGCGGGCTGTGGTCACGTGGAGTGACGAAGCTCACGGCCAAACGGGAGCGGCCGTGGAGTGTATTCGTGCCACTGGCGGGTACACAGCGCAGTGTACCGTGCCATTTAAGAAATAGTTCCAACTGTGGTTCGAGCGTCTTCAGTTGAACGCACTCTCCCGCGAGGATTCCTACAGCTGAGTGGCGTGAGGCAGCCGTCAATTTGCGTGACAGCTCAGCAGAATGGAAAAGCATAGAGTTTACCATTTCTCTAACTACAGTGTGAAAGGATAACCTGGACTTTCCTCTAGGCTGGGGCCCTTTGAACTATCACGTGCCGCGCCACAAATGAGGCCTGGCCACAATCAATAGCCGCCAGGTCTTTTAACACGCATCCCGCGTGTCTTATCTTATCACTCCGCATCACACGCGAACCGGACCACACGGCACGGCCGCGCGAGACGTGCCCCCTGTGACCCAGAAAGCTCGCAGTGACGCACAGGTCTGACGGAGTGGGGCTAACACAACCGTCGGGCTTGCATTAGGCGACCATCGCAGACCACTGTCCTACCACCCGTAAAAAGTAGAAACCGCTCCACTGTCCACAGGCCAGGACAGTGGTGTCAACAAAAGCCCATCAAGGTCTGAGTTTTCTGGGACGCTTCTTACCGGACGGCGGATAACCAAGGACGTCTGGAACACACGCATCAATAAGAGCGTGATCCGAAGACGAGGAGAACGGGCCTAACAGATGCCCGAGGCTGTGTCCGTAACCTCCATTAGCGGTGTGCGTGTTATTAACCTTTGTTCTAGTGGCCCTGGTGGTTAGCAATGAGGAAGAAAATCGGTGAGTTCAGCAGGCGACTCAACCGGTGCCCAGAACTCTCTTTGACACCTGCGTGAGTGTTGTCCCGCTCTCGCTCTCGCTCTCGCTCTCACTCCCACTCATGCTCACACTCTATTTCGACATCTAAGGGTGACATGTGTAATGGACATTCGATATATTGTCTGCTTGGGCTGAGCCATCGGCTTTGCTGTGATCATAACCGGGGTAATGACCTCTCGCCTTGATCACTGGTGATCTCGCATATTGACCTTGACTGACAAAACTCACCTTGACCCTGTGAACTCTGAAAGGAGAGGTGACCTCTCCTTTGACAACGACTGCTGACCCCTCGGTTTGACCCTGACTGACGCCTCACCTTGATGACGCTGTCCTTGATGTTGACGTTAGCCAGCTGGCTCGAGTCAGCCACGATGTTACCCAGGTCACCCACATGACGCTCAGAGGCGTCCGGAGCTCCGTGCGTCTTGGCTGAAACACGCAGACAGCACAGGTCACCTTCGAAACACACGACCAGCATAGGTCAGCTCCGGAACACACGGCCAGCACAGGTCAGCTCCGGAACACACGGCCAGCACAGGTCAGCTCCGGAACACACGGCCAGCACAGGTCAACTCCGGAACACACGGCCAGCACAGGTCAGCTCCGGAACACACGGCCAGCACAGGCCAGTTCTGGAGCACATAACCAGCACAGGTCACCTCCGGAACACACGGCCAGCACAGGTCAGCTCCGGAACACACGGCCAGCACAGGCCAGTTCTGGAGCACACAACCAGCACAGGTCATCTCCGGAACACACGGCCAGCACAGGTCAGCTCCGGAACACACGGCCAGCACAGGCCAGTTCTGGAGCACACAACCAGCACAGGTCATCTCCGGAACACACGGCCAGCATAGGTCGGCTCCGAAGGCATGAGCCAGTCTGCTTTTCATGACATGAATTGTCAGGATCCAGCCCGGTCCAATTCAGCAATTTCAATATCCATTCTCTCGCAAATCAGCCTTTTTCGAAAATCATAATTTGATTCAATGCGAACCACCGATGCAAAATATTTCCCACATATGATTACACTACACTGACATACTTCTCCCAGTGTATCAAATTTCAAGTGTTATGGATGTGGCCGCGTTCGTCTTTAAGTTTATAAAACACATTCTGGAAGTGTAACTTCTTCAGCATGCACCAAGTTGTTCATGTTAGCAAAACTTAAGTCCAGTTCAATCCTTACGCATTTCGTTTGGGAATGTCCCTATCCAATTCGAACCCAAAATTTACCCCCAAATTAAAAAATCCACAAATCAACCCCAAACCTCTGACCGATCCGTGAGGACCTCTTAAGGTTGGATCAATTCTTTTAGCCCGGGGCGCCGGTCCGGGTCGATATTTTTATTTAAAATAATTCTGTTCTGATGCTTGTCTGTGCACTAGAAACACAAATCCATGTTTTCTGCCATGTTGGTATATCCGCTTGAAACGAAAGTACACAATGAACGTATTAGTGTATTGACTAGGACCGGCTGGTGCCAAGGTGAGGCCATGGCGCCGTGCCCGTACCGGCCCCAGCCCAAACGTCTGGGTGCCAGCTCCGACCGGTGACGCTTCGCCGCCACCAGCTGGAAAATGTTTTGCAAGGTGCTCAAAGCAGGCAAACATTCCCAGCTGCCAGCATCTAGCCGCATGCGGTCTGGATTCTGGTACCGATAGCCGGATTCTGGTACAGGCCGTGCTTATTTAGTACCAAATGCTACGCCACCACGGACGCCGAGCCATTGTGGCTGTTTCGAGACAAGTTAGGGATATAGTTCATTCATTCGGCGGTATAGCGGTCAAAAAGCCATTCGGTGGCTGTATGAACAACGTATGCCATGCAGGTATTACCACATGGGAATGGCGGGATGACGTTGCACACTGTGGTAGAAAGTCATAACGGCAGAAGTTCTGCCAAAATTTTCAGACAACCCAGAGTTCATATCGCAATTGAGTGCATCCTAACAAACGCCTGCTTCGCGTGCCGATCGGCAGGCTGAAAGGAACGGGGCCTGGTAGGAGTGCCCCGGCGCACCCAGCCCCCGCCCCCTCCCCTTCTCTTCCGACCTTGCTGCACTGGCGGACATACGAGCCGCTCCTGACGGCACTCTGACTCAGCCCCGGCGCACCCACCTCCCCGTCTCCGGCCTCGCTGTACCGGAGAAGCCACACCTCTGACCCTCCCCCCCCCCCCAACGGCATGCCCCGCCCACTCCCCTCTGCCGACGGCCTGTGCACCGGAGGAGCTGGCGCCAGCGGTCGGCCGGAGCGGCATGCGGCGTCGTCGGGCGCCACTCACCGAACGGGTTGAAGTGTCCCTTGGCGGCGCGGCATCCGTCATCAGTGCTGCCCACCTGGTGCACGTGGAAACCGTGCTTGCCAGCACTAAGACCTGCAACAGCCACAAGACCAGTGTAATGCAGGGCCCAGGGGTGATGGCATGCGACCAGAATTGAGGATGCAACAATCCTCCGTCATGCCGGAAGTTCAGGGCCCGGCATGATGGGGGCCGCTGGTGATTCTGGAAGAATTTCTCCGAATGCATGGAGAACAGAGGACGGTTCTATATATGAGGACGCGGAGCAGCTCTCTCAAAATGCCTCTGTCGGACCGGATACACGCGCGGCAACCACACGAAAGAAAACACCACAGATGGCGCCACAGGCCAACGCGACGCCAGCAGATATGACGTCACGGAGCCCGGCAGTTTCCAGCAGCGATCAATTCGTTAGCGCCGGACGCTTGGCGACAGACAACCCTTCCGGACGGTGTCCACGGCGGCCGATTGGCCCGCGCAGAGGCCAGTCATTCGTAAGCGCCGCTGAGAACTTCACACTTCGTTAGTGACTTGAACGAGCTACTTGGAGTCAGGAGGGACCTGCAAGACTGGGCCTCGAGAGTCTCGTGGGGCGACAGTGATCACTGTGATCAATGGTTCCCCGCTGTGGCGTGATGGATGAGTTAATGTGCCCCACGGTCACAGAATCGGTCGTTATACGTTGATTCCCCCGCTGCTACGACAATTTCTCCTCGGCGGGCGCCGTGCCCTCGCCAAATTCACACACTGGCGAATGCCTTCTACCTCCTCACGGCCAATTTTGCGGCTAGTACGGTTAGAAGTGAAGGAAGGTCGGGACAGCTGCGATAAGGGAGATCGGTAGCGGTGACAGGGAAGGAAGGAAGGGACAGGGAAGGAATGGTGACAAGAGGAGGGGTGGTGGCAGAAGGGCACGCAAGCATGAGCGTACGAAAAAGCGACACAGCGACACAGATTGTTGAAAAGAAAAGCACCACCTGACCACAAGGTATGATCCCCGATCTTAAGCTCGTGATTCATTTAAATACAAGAACGCCTTAAGAGATGTCAACTGAAACCACGCCCAGAAAGACACGGACAGGCACAAAAGGCGGCCCCGGGAAGGGAGAGACAAGTGGCATACGGTGGAGTCTGGAGAATACAGTGCGGCCAACGGAAAAAGGTGGAGCGGTATCCGGGCCGGTGGTGTAGGGAAGCACACGGCAGTGGGCACCGACAGCCTGCCCCCGTCGCCAGTCTAGACGACGTCCGTACCGGAGACGGCGCCGGTGACCATGATGCTGTCGTCCATCCGCTGGAAGGTGATTGTGCCGCTGACGCTGTTACCCGCGCCTGCCTCCTGCAGCACGCACTGCGCCTTCGACGGGATCATCGTGGGTACGTCCTGCCGACAGAGGGGTCACACGGTCAAATTGCGTCGCAAAGGTCGACACTGGTCGCAGTTACGGAGGCCAAACCTGACAACGGACGGAGAGCGTGGTGCGGGGAGGGGGAGGGAGGGAAAATCAGCCGAGCTCCACATGTCAAGTCTTTTCTTTCACCTCAGTTAACCCAACGACAAAAAACGACGGCAGAGAACTCCCCGATGACCGTCTTAAACCAGCCCTAATCTTAACAAAAATACTCATCTGAAAACTTCTGCTGACCACACGGCCCACCCCTGCACCATCAGTAGCGATGAAAGCTGAGGTACGGGAGCACGGGCAGGGAGAGCAACCGCCGCACACGCTTTGGATCATTTGATTTTAACTCCATGGTGTGACATGAACCAGGCATGAACGGCAACTGCTTCGATCATCTAAGGACACCCGACGCCGCCGCTGGCACTGCACCCAAGATGCTGAGCAGCACATATTACAGCCCAGCAAGCTAATCCCTGCCTCAATATCCTAACACCAGGCTTTATGTCTTCAAGAGCGTATTCAAGAGGTTTATCAAAAGGTCAGGCCCGCGCGGTACACGCGGCCACATTATCGAGGTGCCGACGGCCGCTGACTGTATCGCAAGAGCTCTACAGCTCTACAGCGGACGGATAAAGTTGATTGGGAGCCCGTAAAACTGTCAGACAGGCGGACGCCGGTGTCAGCGGCTGGACATTCGGTGGCGGGAAGGCCTTTGCAATGCCGACGCGGCTATCAGCAATGACAGGTCGGTCACATCGGATACACCGTAATCAAACACCTTGTTGAAATAAACCTGGATTTAGGTAAATTGCACTCATTTACCACCAAAAATTGCCAAAGGGAAAACATTGGACAACAGCATTGCTCTGAGTTATCTGCTTCCGTGTCATGTAACAGCTGTTTCCTTTTCGTTTGATCAATGCCAACCGCATGCATAATGTAGTTCAGCCAGTCAGCGTTGCTTGTCCAGTTGGAACTGTCAGGGTTCTGTCATCATCCTTACAGGCGTGACAGGTGATGTGGCTGAACACCCGTCAACGAACACCCGGAAATTTACTTCCGAACTTTTCCAGTCGCCTTTCATCGCAACAATGCCAGTAAACTGCGGGCCTGGACGGTCGTCCTGAGTGCAGGACATACAGTCCGGCGGAGAATCGCCCTCACACAATCCGACGCACGCGTGTACCGTCTACACACGGTCCGGTGCACACGTATATCCTCTACACACACGGTCCGGTGCACGCACACGTCCTCCACTGCGCCGCCAAGAGCGGCTGTGGGTCAAGACATGGATGACTGAGTGGCACGTGACGACGGCGGATGCCAGCGCTGTGAGCGCTCTTCCGTCTCGCGCAGCTGGACGGACGCGATGGAGTGGAGCAACAGCAGTCATTACTCCGCCTGAAGCGGGGGCAGGGGAGGGGACGGGGGACTACCAGGAACGCTTCAGCGTCGCGGAAAGGACGAGTCCGTGGCGAAGTCGGCGCGACGCAGCCGCGGCGACTGCCGGTCGGGCGACGCCTCTGCCGCCGCAGCCGCGCAAGTCGGCCCCTGATCAGCCCTCCGCGGCGAAGAACCGCCGAGTCCGACGTGCCTAGCACGTAATATTCTTGCGTCAAGTCTGCACCACTGACACTCGCAGGGCCGCCGCGCCACATATGCCACGAGCACGAGCAGCGCGCCGCGCGCGGTCCAACCGGGGTGGGGACGGACTCGGGCGCTTTGCGACACAGGCGTGGCGGTAACCACGGTGGTGTCAGTGGGAAGCGGTCGCGAAACAGTTTACGTAAACAGGTCAAACAGATATTGGGCCGACCGTCGGCGGCGCGTGCGTCTGACATGCGTGGATTCTCGAAGATTGTATCGCGCATTGGGTACTGGTATTAGTGAAGTCTACCACGGAAATACGTGATTAGGAAATACATTCATAGCGTTTCGCTAGGCTCACGTGAACTTAACCTAAGGAATTTGTATGAAATATTTAAAGCGCACAGGCCATTGCACATTTGTTTTAAAGAGTGTACTAACGCAAAAGCAATACGCATTTTGGCCCTCGCTATTATATACTATAAGTATATACTTTAAGTATAGCTCGGCTCGCTGAAGCTGAAGCTCGACGCCTCATGCTAAATTTTGTGGCTAATAGCGACCCAATAAGGTACTGCACATGAGTGCCCGATTTCATTTAAGACGTCCGTGACTTTAAGGGGTTTTGTGCACTGACATTTTGACGACTTCTTGGATTGTATTGTTCCGTCTTTATTAAAAGTATTGGGTTCACGTGAGACCTGAATTCGAAACGTGAACGCAGGCAAGGAGCAAGTATGGCCAGGTCGAGAATAAACAAATATTACCAATGAGGGCGCAGTTCGAACTCAGCAGCGGTGATGGCACAGACGTCCGCCCTCTTGGTCATGGGACAGGGCAGAGTCGATAGTCAATACGGCGGAGTCAATACGGCAAGTCGCTCGCAAATCTCCAGCTAAATATCTTTCGCGGGACTCGATCAAGGACTCCACGCTCGCAGGTCGAATCGCCCCATCCCACTACCCCAGTTTCGAAGTGTTGGATCAAAAATCGTCAAATCATCATCCAAAACTGATCGGAAGGCATCAATTAAAGCCGTTTGCTGTACTATTGGCTTTATTTCTAAGCTATTCCGCAACTGGTTCATGGACGGAGCGCTGCACGGGGGGGGGGGGGGGAGGGGACAAGTCGGTCGGTGGTAGGTATTAATGAAAACACGCAAGAAGCAATCAAACTTTGGACGCACGCAGGCGTTCCCTGCCGGGAGAGGTGGTCGAGTTCCGTTATAAATCGATGCCTGTTCTGTAATTGTTGACGCGGCGCGTACGTGCTCTGTAATTGAGGCACGCCTTCCGCAATCGTCAACTCAGGTGGCGGAGATCGCTGCGTATAATACTGCGGGGGTCGGCCTCAACTAATAAAATGGTCCAATCAGAATCCACCCAAAGCCCGTTTCGACAATGGGGCTTAACAGGACAGCTGAAAGCTGGAGGCCGATCGAGTTCGACGTGAGGAATCTAGGTGTGCTCTTTGTCATCGGGAACCACTAGTTAAGGCACTTTAATCGTCGAATGAGTCGTACTTTGTGCTCCCATTTTACCGCACAAAGAAGACTCGTAGTCAGGGACGCGAGGACTAAAGAGCCAGGAGGGCTGAGCTTCCACGTTTCTGGCAATCCAACACTGGTCGCATGAACGTTAACGGGAAAGAAACAGCCAAAAATGAATATCGGCACCCCAACTTCACTTGGTAGGCTTCCATTCGTTAAAAGTGCTTTCATTTAGGATACCGTTTTAGCCCATCGTGCTACTGGCGGCGGCAGAGCGTACAGCTGGTAATAATTTGTCTGCTGGAATGCAGGAAGACTTTTTTAAGAAGCCATGTTCGTTCCTTCCACGAAAAGCTGAGCACGTCATCGCTTTCGATGGACCCCAATCCTTTCAGTAACATAAATGAGGCTGTTTAGCGACACACCCTGCCAAAAACCCTTCCTTCCCGTGTTTCCCGCGTCATGCTGCCGAACTACTGCTACTGTTCCATCACATAGCAGCGATTGGAAGGAGATGAGTCATCATTTGCCACTCAGTGCAGTCGGGCCCGCAGTTGTCAGGACTTGGACAACGCCCAGACGCCCAGTGCGTCAGGATCAGGTCGGCCAAAGGTACCATGGAGGCCAAAATATATTCACCAAAGCACCAAATGAGACCGAGATCAACGGGCAGTCAAGTCTCTTCATCACTGGGTGACCGAAATGACAAAAATACTGAGCAAGGCAAAAAAAAGAGCTCTTATCCGTCGGTCAAAGGCGTCACCTTCCGCCGAAAATTTGGGATTTTGTCGCCACGTCCACGCTTGCCGGCCCCGTCCGATCCGGCGCCAGCAAACAACAGGCCGCGCCTGTCTGGCGCCGG
The DNA here is from genome assembly GCF_011947565.3 of Pollicipes pollicipes. Classification (NCBI taxonomy): domain Eukaryota; kingdom Metazoa; phylum Arthropoda; class Thecostraca; order Pollicipedomorpha; family Pollicipedidae; genus Pollicipes; species Pollicipes pollicipes. The sequence goes on along the minus strand of NW_023596448.1, from coordinate 14,275,691 downwards.
CGCCCCCACCGGTGACCACCGCCGGCCCAATGGCACGGCCTGGTAAAGGGTCTAACCCGCGCCCAGGGGTCAGTTAGGTCGTGCCCTGAGCTAGGCCCCGGCCGGGGCGGGTCCAGTGGCCGAGCTGGCGGCGACTGCTGCCGTTGACGACTGTAATCGGCGCCGATATATCCTTGGCACCTCGAGTTTGGCCCTTTCGCTCCACATCTCCGATAACGTTAGCGAACCTTTGACCCGGCGGCTCAATTTACTGGTCCCTTTCCACCCCTCAGAGCCCATGCTTAGGGGAGCGTCGACCAGGAAGTCGAACCAACAAGGCCACACCGGTGCAAGCAGCGGATGGTGTCCTGTGACATCGGGGCGACAGAGAGCACACGACCAATGTTCTGCAACCAGCACGGCGCCGCAGAGCACTCTAACGCACGTAAACAAATGACGTAAAGACAGACTCTTGGTATGCTCATTGCATTGTGATGTGGATATCTGACGCTCCAAGAGCCGTCGGTGTGACGTCACGCGCCGGACCTGGCGGCTTACCAAGACGAACGGGCACCCTCGTCGGAAACAGGCTGTGGGCTAGCGCCACCAGCTTTTGCGTCTCGACGTTTGCGTCCGACCATGCAAACTGAGGAAACAAAAAAAAAGCCGGGAAAATCCCACGGTAGTCTTACTGGGAGTTGACCAGGCAATGCGGTAGATATTAAAGTTACGTCGCACAGAAATTGTTACATGATAGGAGTCCATGCCCCAAATGTTGTACAGGATTCATAAAGAGCACTACTTGTAGAGCATCGCAAGTTCAAATTAATCCCAAACATTTATCAACCGGCGCCATATACTTTCACGCGGCTCAGCGCACCACAATTCCCATGTGGCGGCTTTCACAAGGGCAGCGAGTTTGCTCATGGCCTGTTCCCGCGGCAGAGTGACGCATATATCACTGTGCCGAGAAAGGCCCGCAAAGAGTTCAGCTGACCGCGGCGCTTCCTTAGCGCTGATGTCACCAGAGCCGCGCAGCATCAGGTCAGCCTGGCCAGTCTCAGGTCCCGGGGGGGGGAGGGGGGGGGGGCGGCGAGAAGACGCGGCGGTGCTGTGAGGGCGCGCAGCTGACGGCGCGTCGCTGCAGCGTCACTGCCGTGCAGCAGAAGCTGAGCCGCCTTCGAAGTAGAGGTTGAACCAGAGTCGCGGCCATACTGCCTACAGGCATACGTCCCACAAGCCCTTAGGCCCGCTGCCCGGCCATGACTACGGCAGACAGCCGTGAACCGCTTTAGCAAGCTTAACTCCGCATTAATTAAGATGAGAAAGGTGAAAGAAATTGCAGGATGTGGGAATTTCGTTTTGCGGCTAAATGAGATTGCACAGCCCCATAATTACCCGCATTGTCCTCGTAAGGCACAACAGTCACCGGGGGAGTAATTGCAAAACTGAAATGCTACAAAGTCGTACAAAACGTTGCGGGCAATAAGCGCATTCCGTTGAAACGATACACATCGCATGCGATCAGTTTTGTTTTCAATGAACTGACGCATAAACTGCATGCCGCTTCTTTAATGAGGAAGATAAGGACGTAATACAGACGGTAAGGAAACAATACAGACAAATGCGTGTTATAAAACGATGGTAAGGCCAGGGGTGTAGGTCCGTGTTCAACAGGCCTGCAACTTGGGATCCAGTCACCAGTTCTGAGAAGAAAGGAGGTCAAATTTGGGGAGAAACCTGTTTTTCGGCGAATTGTGCGGGTAGGTTTGGTTGTTTTTTATTGTCCACCCCCCCCCCCCCCCCAACCCACTTTGTGAAACTATACCTCTGGATGAAGAAGGAGACGTATGTAAGGCAAAATGTGCTGAAGTCCAATTTATCTGTCAGGCTTCCCAACGTTTTCCTGGTGGTCAGATATCTCGAGGGAAACGCCCGAGCTTGTTTTTCAATAACGGGCGGAAGCGAATGAAAAAGAGACGAGCATTCCCTGATGCCCCACAACTTAAATTAGTGTCCCATCTGGCTCCAGGGCACAAGTAAAAACTGGTTGAGGCCTGCGAGGACGGGTACGAGCCTTCGGCTCACTCTCGCTTTCCCAACGCCGAAAACATGTGAAATCAGTCGACAGTTGCTTATGAGGACGCCAGGAGGAAATGAAGAGTAACGACCGCACGTAAACCTCGCCATGTAGCGGAGCTGTAACGAACTGACTGCGTCGAGAAAGCGGCCACAAACATCATTCATTCCACGGACAAATCACCTGATAGTCGTGATTCAGAGTGACAACAGGTAACGCATGAGCCTTATTCACCTGCTCACACCGATGCCAAAGGCCAACAGGTGCTCATGCCAGCCCACGCGGCCGATGTCATAAACAAATCACGCGCACCGGGCACACCTTTGTCGGTCGTGACCGAAACTGTCGACACCCGTGGCGCAAGAACGCCTCGGAGTGGTCGCCGAGGGCCGTGGTGTCCCGCGTCACCCGCTGGAACCGCCGCTCCCAGCGCCACGTCAGCCAAATTCGCCGACTTTGACCGCTGGCGACCGGCGCGGCCCTGGGCCAGGAGAGCCCTCAGCCCAGCTCGGCACACCCGCACGCCGCCGAGGTTCCCTGTTCCCGCCGAGGTTCCCTGTTCCCGCCGAGGCTCCCTGTTGCGCCACGCCGCGGCGGCGCGGACGTGTGCGCTGATGGTCTTTTGACAGCAGGTGTCCGTGCCAGCTCTCGTCTCTGATTGCCGGGGCCGGCGTCGGCGATAGATGGGGAAGGACAGTGCGACACGACCGACACCGCTCACCGGCGCGCAACGGCCGCCTAATCGCTTCGTGGGCCGACCATCATTTTCCACCACCGAAATGTGGCTCATTATTCCGACGGGTAGATTACGGTCGCCGGGGGAGGGCGCGATCTCCGGCCAGGTGGGCCGGCGGCGCACACGGCCAGCGACGACGCGTCAGACCCCTCTGGGCCTGACCTGCTGAGGCCAGACCTCCTGAGATCAAACCTCTTAAGGTCAGGCTTGCTGAGGCCAAACCCACTGAGGCCAGACCTGCTGGGACCGGACCCACTGCGGCCAGGCCTGCTGGGACCGGACCCATTGAGGCCAGACCTGCTGAGGCCACACGGCCAGCCAATACGTCACATCCGCTGAGGCTGGACGTGGGGCGGTACCGAGCCGTGAGCTGCAATAGATCGGCATGTTATTGAACCGTTGTGCGCATGCGAGCTTATTGATGAGATGGCGCCTTACAGTCGGTTGGCTAAAATAGGCAGCCAGAACTGGAACAAACCCAGAAAAAGGAGGTGCGCAGTCGAGAGGGTTTGCATAAAGGTGGCGGTCACCCAAAGCCAAATGGTCTCACATTCGCGCAGAACGAGATTTAGTCGCACTAAGTAAAGGCCTCCCAGAAGAGCCAGATTGGAGCCAGCCTCTCTTTGGCCTTGGTGACACTAATAACACGCAGTGTATGCTAAATTAAGCGAGAAGACGTGTCTCCTTGACCTATGAATGCAAAAAGTCCTGGCGGAGGCTCGTCCTGCTGGAAGCCTCTCAGTCTTGTCAACGCTAATGACGCATATTGTGTTACATGACTGAGCCCACGAGAGGGAACGTACTTTGGAACGGTGAACACAAAAAGCTCTTTAACCCGGCTTGTCGGATATCTTTATGTTCCTCACTTCATCACCGGAATACTGGTAATGCTCCAAGACAACGGCGACTACCTTCCGAAGCTTTCTTCGATGGGAAACGCTGCCATTAAGCACGGCGTATCCGCAGGCTACGTGCGGGTCCGCTGTTAACGCCGTTGGTTCCGTGCCGGCGAGCGGGGGCGCCGAGCGCGCGCTCTCGTCAGGCGTCGGTGGTGAATGTGATCTCGTGGCGTGCCCGACGGGGATTACTAACGCGCGGCGTCACGCGAGGCTGCAGCCGGCTTTCGAGACCGAAAGGTTGCCGCTTTGGGAATACTGCGCGCAAACACTCTACGCAGACGTCATGTGTACGGTCTGCCAGCCGCATTCTTGGTCGGCAAACACCCCCGGAATTTGTGTTCCTCGACACGGCCTTACTGCCCGTTGTGCGGGGCGTGCACGAGTACCGCCTGATGTGCGCGGGGTGCACGAGTCGGGCAGGCATGCAAGCGTCTGCATATCTGAAAGCGGCGTGAGGCCATTTTTGCCACGAGGCGAGAGCTTTAGTCCACGAGCCGGACGCCAGATCCGCTAAAGGCCTGCGTGATGGGTGTGTAACGGCGTTTTCCGCTGCTACAGCTCACCTCCACGGCGCCACCGGTGGTTAGCCGCAGTACGGCGCGGCGTAATTCGCTCCGAACGGTGACCCAGTTGCGAAGCAGGAGCTCCGCGCGTGCACCACTTTGACGGCACCGGGAGTCGAACAGCCAGCGCTCGGTGAGAGAAACCGGGCGCCGGCGTGACCGGAGCACGAGTAATTGGCACTGCGGCGAGCCGCTCCAGAGCCTCTGCGCCGCGCTCTCAGCAACACTGCGTACAGGTGTCTCACGCGAAAACCAACGGCCACTCAACCGACTCAAACAGCGCGTGACTCCACCAATAGAAAATAAAAAAATAGAGCAAAATACGAAGGTAATGAAAAATAAGCATCAAAAGGAACGTAATCAAGCAAATAGATGACAGCATTGCACGATGACAAAATGCCACAGAAGGCGCCATGTGCGGTGCTTTCATCAGCTCATGCTACTTTTTCAAGGCGAACTTACTTCTCACACGTCAGCAATGCCAATATTTCGTGATCGGTGACACTAACGCCCGCTATGTAACAGCCCGTAAAAATTGTCGCTGCTCGATAGGTTAGTTTCTCAGACTTGTGTGAACGATGTGGGCCTGGCATGCATAGACAACCTTCACAAACAACTGCCCTTCCACGCAGCAGACGATCTTTAAAAACATGCGGACTTCGAGGAGACAGCACAGGCCCAAGCACCATCGATCAACATTGAAAATAGCACAGTCCTGCCATAATGTGTCAGCTCCAGTCGCTGACGATTTGGATTGGTCTTGTAACGGTGGCAGTGCGTCTTAAGATCAAAATGCTACCAGTGGATCACGAAGAAACTGCACACCAAAATCAAATAACGCTTAGACGGAACAGCTGCCGCCTCCGCAGCAAATAAATCGTCCAAAGCTCTCCAGACTCTCACAGGCCACACAACTGGTACCAGTCTCAGCCCCCTCGAGCTTTTCAGGCGGCGTCTCCGCATCACCCGAGCCGGAGCACACGGCGGCACGGTTCTCCTCGCGGTGCCTCCGCCCGGCACGAGCCCGAGCGCACGACCGGCACGGTTCTCCTGGCGGTGTCTCCGCCCGACCCGAGCTGGAGCACACATCGGCACGGTTTGTTTCGGCCCGTCTCCCGCCGGCGCGTAGCTCCCGGTGCCTAGCGCCGGCCGGACAATGGGGCCATTAGAGCGCGATCGGCACAGGCGACTTCGCTGGCGAGGCGGGCCGGCCACCGGCGCCCGCGCCCGATCCGACCCGGCGGAAGCGGTACGCCACGCCGACCTGCCGCGGCTGGGTCGCGACACGTGACCGGGCGCACATAAATCCCCGGCGTGTGTCAAAGTGCAGACCGTGCAGCAGCCCTCGAGCCAGCGAGAAACCCTATCGTTTGGGAGTGGAGGCTATGCGTGACGATGGTAGCGACGGAGGCTTCGCTGCATTGTTCGATGAGGTGTGAACTTGGTCCACCCCGACGGAGGCTTTGCTGCATTGTTCGATGACGTGTGAACTTGGGCCACCCAGAGTAGCGGGTGCGCAGACAACCGAAAATACTGTGAAAGTCGACTACAAGCGTTACCAACAAGCATCCTTCAGATCGATTAGCGATTGACTTATTCAGATAGCCAGCAAATGAGCCTTGTTTTGCATGAGCCTGTCGAAAACAAGCGTGTTTAAATCTCTCCCGAAGTCCGTTGAGAGACGCCCAGACAGACGAGCTTGTGCATTGCCGGTTTAGACGTAGGAAAACTGGGGGTATTGAACGCTGAAAGTTGACGAGTGTATGCGGAAAGATCGACAAACAATCGGAACTCCCTGAGGTAGACGGGACGACACTATCTCAGTCTATCTTTGTCATTAGTGCCTGTTACGCGCGCTAAAATGAGTCTGTCCAAAAAAGATGTCAAGCAAGTTATCGTGTCGATGATCATGATCCTAAAGGGATTATGATGATAATGGAGGTGATTCGAACTAAAAAGCGCATGAACTGCACGGTTGTGTAGTGCCCCGCTCCGTTAACCGAGTGGCGTCTTGCATTCATGTGCTCCGTCGAGCGCTTCAATCCCATCTTAACTGACTCTCAAGGCGCCGAATCGCAACACCAACCGTGGGCGAGTGAGTGGAAACGCCCACCACGTGATGGCCGCGTCTGAAGACCCACAAACCCGAGGACCGCAAGGCGTAGGCACAGACAAACAAATCCCGGGGAAACGCCCCTGGTTCCCGGGGAAGCGCCCCTGATTCCCGGGGAAGTGCCTCTGCCTCCCGGGGAAGCACCTTTGAATCCCGGAGAAGCGCCTCTGGCTCCCGGGGAAGCACCTTTGAATCCCGGGGAAGCACATCTGGCTCCCGGGAAAGCGACCCTGGTTCCCGGGGAAGCGCCCCTGGCTCCCGGGAAAGCGACCCTGGTTCCCAGGGAAGCGCCTCTGGCTCCCAGGAAGCACCTCTGGTTCTCCAGTACGGTTGAGGTGAGACTCTTCGACCCGCGTTTTAGCGGGCGGACTGAATTGATTTCTGTGCTCAGTTAAGGCAGCACGCTATAAACGGCGCACGAAAAAAAACAACAGCAAATTGGAAAGCGCAAAACGTAGACTATCTCAGCACGCAGCCGCCGCATGATGTGGTAGAATCGTAGCACCGCAAGTCACTTAACATTTATCAACTATGTGGTGGCAAGCGTGGCAAGACAAAATGCAAGTCGCTGTTGGTTTTATTCGATCAGTTAAACCAGAGGAAGAGCATCATGTCGAACGATTTCACTTCACTGTCTTCTCTGAAAGGAACCAAATTGGCTTACCGTGATACAAAAAACACACAAATTTACACCGCATGTGTATGAGCTCCAAATAAGGTAATGCTCTCAAACACATTCGCCTTACAGTTATGCACTCTTCACCATGCCTACAAACACAAATTTTGATGCTTTCCTTTACCATAGAGTGACCTACTGAATAGCGCGCCTTCCAGGCATGCGCTGAAAATGAATATCTAAAAGCCTTCATAGTAGAGATCAGCTACCACGGAAGGAATGGGGAGGGAAGGGTACCATGGTCAAAACCGTCAGCATTGCCATATTTCGGCAGTAATTACAAGAACGTTTAGCATCTACGGAATAAGTCGCCATCATGGTTGTTATCTGAGTCATGTTCCTGTTAGCCCCAGCCATTGAAGCAGAGCCGCCGACAAGCCATCCAGCGGGAGTATGTGGGTTAAGCGGTCTCTAGAGTGACCCCCCCCCCCCCCCCCCTCCAACGTCTGTCATCGTCATCCCGGGCGTCCGGCGCTGCAGCCGAGGACAGTGGCAGGGGAGCGGAGCGGCCGGCGCTGCAGCCGAGGACGGTGGCAGGGGAGCGGGGCGGCCGGCGCTGCAGCCGAGGACAGTGGCAGGGGAGCGGAGCGGCCGGCGCTGCAGCCGAGGACAGTGGCAGGGGAGCGGAGCGGCCGGCGCTGCAGCCGGGGACGGTGACAGGGGAGCGAAGCGGCCGGTGCTGCAGCCGAGGGTGGCGGCATGGAGGGGTGGGGTGGGGAGGGGGGGGGGGGGGGAGCGGAGCGGCCGGTGCTGCAGCCGAGGACGGTGGCAGGGGGAGCGGAGCGGCTGAGCGGCTCGGCCGGGCCGCCGGCGCTGCATCCGAGGATGACGGCTGGGGAGCGGCAGGGCCTCTCGGCCGGGCCGCCGCCGCGCCGCGCCGCCCCCGTCGGGCGGTGTGAGAGCGGCGGCCCCGGCCACCGTCCCGGATGTGAGGCCGCCTCGGTGCCGGCCTCGCGCTGGACGCCGCAGTGAGAGTCCACCGTCTGCACGGGCGACACGGGACGGGCTGACAGCCGCGCCCGCCGCCTCGGCTTCCGCACCTGAGTCGGTGTCCCGCGTGGCGGCGTGAGCCTACCTGCGCGCTTGTGTTTACGTTTGCGTGTGCGTTTCCTGTTAAAAAGCGGTTGCCAGAGTTTGGGGTGGGGATCTGCTGTTCGGTACTTGGAACAGAGTTAAAGTTGCGCTGTCTGATCCCTGAGTGTTCTGCAGCATCCAATAAGCGCATTTTCTCTCCACCTACCCGTGATGGAATGACGTTCTCGCTAATTGCTGTCACGGCTCGACAATAGCACCGCACAGGCCCGGCGCTCCACCCGTGTTTCATCACCTTTTTATCCCCGCTGTCGCCGTGGCAACAGCGTGCCGCGTTCGTCGACGCGCAGCGACGCGCGGCGATCTCGGCGCGGGGTCGGCCGACCTCGCCGCCAGGCGTGACCCGGCCATTACCGGCGGGCCCGGCGAGGGTCGGGCGCGACCGGCCGGCACGACCCGCTCGTCCGCATCGGCCAGCGGTGTGCCGACACCGCCGCACCGGCGCAGCCGGATCCGCGTTCGCGGTGGCGCATCGCCGGATGCGCGCGGCGCGTACCGGCCGGCCGCCGTCGGCGCGGGCCGAACATACGGGTCCTAAAGCGGTCGTGGGTCTCAATCGCGGCCGAGGCGCGGCGCCGACGCGACCGACGCCGCAAGCGCCGCCCTGGCCTCTCGAGCGCCACTCGCGCCGCCGCCGGCCTCGCGCGGTACGGCGCTCTGCGGCACTCGCGGCATACGCCGCCGTGCCGCGCGGCTCGCTGGCATGACAGCGCGTGAGATTCGCGGCGCGCTGCACCTCGGTGGGCGGTGGATGCCGGGCTGGCACCGGTGACGGCCGATGTCAAGGGTCGGGCATCGCTGACACTCGCCGAATGCGGCCGTCGTGGCCACGGACTGGAAGTGGCATGACATGCCAGGGCAGGGCGAGACGGCACGGCGGCCGGGCTCCGCGGGGCTGACCGCGGGAGCAGCGGGTCCAGGGTTGGCCGGGCGGCCGCCGGCGGCCAGGCGCGCGGCCGCAGCGGTCGCCGAGCTGGAGTCCGGGTCCGGAGCTAGACGCCGATCTGGGTCACGGGCGGGCCATCAAATGCAGCGGCCGGGTATTGGTAGGGCCGTGGGAGACGGACCGCGCGCGCCAGTTTGCACGGCATGGGAAGAGCCGGTCCAGCGCGGGTACGGGCTCAGTGGGACTCCTCCCCGAGAAGCAGCTGCTTGGTTGCATGCCGGTCACATTTAACTGAGGGGTCACTCTTAGTTAGCCGAAGACAGACCCGGAGGATCACAGCAGAGTGTGTCCAAGCATTTCAGAAAATCTTTCCGATTCAACAGCGTAGTGATAAAACGCCGATGAAGAATTGGGAGCGCTCCTGGTGTGCTCAGTGACGCCTGGTCGGTAAAGCGCTGCCGCCAGGGGGCACATGCCTTGCATGATGACAGGGTGGAGAGCCGGAGGTCACCAAGACCGAACCTGCAACCCCCCCCCCCCCCCGTCACCGCTGAGGGATGCATGGAAGCGTCGGCGTCGACTCAAGAGCGATCTAGGAGGGGTAGCATTCATCGGCGGTGAATCTCGTTCACAAATAGCAGAACTGGAAAATTAAGTTGAATTCACTGAAGCCCAGCATGCTAAGCACACTTAGGGGGCTTAGGAACCAACCAAGATGCCTGTAATCGGCGAAAAGCTCGTCATTTGCAGAAGACTCCTTCATTCTCATTCCACACGCGCACTGGCCGGGTCGGACGCAAAGCTGGCCTCCAGAAAAACCAGTTGCGTGACAGACCAGAAGCCTTTCAGGGACACAACGTTTCAGTCGTGACTCTGACGAAATTCCACTACCGCGAGCAGGCACGGCGAGCACAGAGGCCCGGCAGACCAAGTACAGGATGCCACGGATGCCGCCGAATCTGGACTGGCAGAGCTCTGACCGCATGGAACGTTTGAGAGAGACTCGACCGTTACCCAACTCCACCGCCAGCGCTTGCGTGCCGCTCTGGGCAAAGGAGACTTGAGCGTCCCCAGCGCCACTGCCAGCGCTTGCGTGCCGCTCTGGGCAAAGGAGACTTGAGCGTCCCCAGCGCCACTGCCAGTGCTTGCGTGCCGCTCTGGGCAGAGGAGACTCGAGCGTCCCCAGCGCCACTGCTCTGCGCCCAGGCGAGACTCGAAGGCAGCAGACGGGCGGACCACGCACGCAGCAGAGAACCAATGGAGCGCGATCGAAGATATCTCAGCTCAGGTGACAGATACCACAGCATGTTCGCTGTTCGAACAAGAGCGCAGAAGGCTGCGACGTAAAACGTCACGCGGCGGACAACCCGAGACCTTTTCCCTCACGCTGAGTTGGCACGGCGCTTGGGCCGACTGCACGTTGCAGAACGCTGTGCACGTAGCGAGCCGCACTGCAAAATAGCGCCGTGCCGATAAACAAGTGTCTGCAAAACGCCTCTCGAGTGCATTGTGCAGTCTGCACCGACACCAAACTAACGCTTCTTGTCCACTTCCTACTCTGTGGAGGCCACAAGCGAGCCCCCAGCTTGGACAGGGGGGGGGGGGGGGCGATCACGGAGGTCGAGGTCTACCGAAGGAAACCTTACAGCCGGAGGCGGGCAGCGTCTGAGGCTTGTTCAGGCACTACAATATATAAGTGTGTTGGTGTTTTAATATGCTGCGATGACATCATGGAAAAAAGGAAAAATCGACTGCGGGTCACTACGAGGCGCCATTAGCACCATCTAGCGACAACTAAGCTGCCAAATTCGCCATTATTCTGACTAGCCGCAGTTACATGGAATTATGTTCGATCTATGTGTAAAGCAATCCTTATACCGCAAGCAAAACGTTCGAAAGAGGAAGAGAGCTCTCACAGCCCAAACACGTGTCTCTCACCAAATTCCCGACTGAGGAAGAATACTGGCACGATCTCCGGCGGCTGTAGCCTGGGGCCCAACAAGACCCCGAGCAAAGGCAGCGCATTTCAACACGATCGAAAACAATTCTGAATATGTTGCCATGAGTAAAACACAATGGGGTATGGAAGGAAGAATGTACGAAATACGGAACCAGTTTTACCGAAGAATTGAGACGAGTTATCAAATCACGCTGGAATAATTGTTCGGAGCAACGTCACCATCTCCATTATTAAGGGAGTCCCACGTACGTCGCCACGCAACCTTTTAAGGGAGTCCCATGTACGTCGCCACGCAACCTTTTATCGGACGCCAGCGCTTACATTCACCTCATTAGTGCTCAGGGGTGCGCTAATACTAAAGCTCCAGACGACAATGATAGTCAGAACAATTATCCTTTCTGTGAAATAAAATGCCATTTTAGAAAGGTGCCAGTGACACGCTTGCTCCATCGTTGCCAGTGTGATGACGCCAGTGCAATAACGACCGTGGTTGAAAAGTAACACAGGTGCGTGGTGCAGCTGAGCACATATAAGCCTGGTAATTGGATGCGACGGCGCCCGACGACGAGGCCAACAGAACGCACGGAGAAAGGCGCCATGATTCGCGCAGCTGATTATTCGACGCAAATCTATTCAAATTTGACGAGGTCCAAATGTATGCGAAGATAGTGGGACAAGTATAATACCCTGTCCTAGATTGCGTAAGAATAGGCTCAGATGCTTACTTTGAATGGAAATTGACTGAAGAATGTGCGGTACGGAAACCTTTCTCTCAGTGAACAGCTGAACGCACTTCAGCTGCTCTCAACGTTTTACATGTCAACCTGGCCAATAACAGATTGTTCTATTAGCAGACCAGTTGTTCGCATAATTTCACTTCCATGTCAAACACACCAGATTAATCAAATTTACCATGATGTTCATCTTTATATGTTGATGTGACACATCATTGCACTATGCCATCGTCAAGGAACAATCTTTTAAGTCGCCTCACACTTTACTTGACACATCGTCACTGCAGGCCGATATCCGATACCGTTCACCGTTTCACAGCACACATAAATGACAGTTACTAGTGATATCTTTAACAATTTGGTGTGCACCATCGAAAGGCACAACGAACGCCCTCTGGATCGGCAAAAAAAGACCACCAAAGCAGCTCTATTTTAATCGGCCCAGATTGATCATCATTTTTATAACTTTTTGCACAGGGCCAAAGGTAGACAACTTGGTTCAGATAGAATGAAAGACACTCGTAGGCCAAGGCTGCTTCCACCACCGCATGGCCAAATCACACGAAGTGATATCGATGCCTTAAAAATGCATGTAATAATTTAAAATTGAGGTTTATCTGGCCGTAAGTGAAAGCTGTGAGCATGATGTCTGATTGCAGTCTAAGATAACTGGTGTTTTCGGCGAAGTCACGAATCAAGTTTTCCGTCATCAAGCTATTGATTCCCAGGCGGCGGCCGCCCGCTTTACATAAAACCTGCGGCGGCAAGGTTTCCGTCACCGAAGCATCAGAGGCACCGCCGGCAAACCTCAACTCTGTAATCACCGCTTCGAAACTGATCCACTCCACTCAATCGCGTTGATGGGCGGCGACAAATCCACCCCGCCTGCGCAACGTCCAGTCATTACAGGCCGACGCTGCCGCGCTCTGCGGCGAGGCCGTCAATCACATCGCGAGTCGGGCACCGTGGCCAGCGCCGGCCGGTATTTTCCCGTCTCTGAGTACGGAAATTACCGCGCGCGCCACCCGCAGCGTTTTGCCCGAGGACACATCGCGCGCCACCGGCTGCGACGGCCGCCGCGCTGTGACGTCATCGCGCGAGGCAGGATCGCGGGGAGGGGGGGTGAAGGGGGTGAAAAGTGCCCGACATTGTCCAACCCACGTTATGTCGACACTCTACGCCGTGGCTTGGCTGTGGGGATCATTTCGATGCAGGGACGAAGGAAATTGCGCCGGTTTGTCCCGCGCTCGCGACTGTCGACCGAGCCCAGCGCCAAGTCAGCCATCGCTGGCAGTTCTGAGAACCTGCACGAAGCGGAGCTACAGATCACGGCTGTCTCGAAACAAAGAGACGGCTAATATCTCAGTGACAGTAGAGGCTAGCACGGAGGCCAGCACGGAGGCAGTAGGTGTGGAAATGACTGAAGCAGTGCAGAAGCGCGTTACACATTTCAGGAATGTTTGTGGCAACCAAGACACTGTAACCATAAGCCTAAATCAGTCTGGCCGTTTCCCATACCATACAGTTTTACTCTGCACATTGTGCGCTCCTGAATGCCGGACCAAAAATACTTTTACCCCACAGCAAAGCTTTCATGCTTTGATTTGTCCACTACATGTGGTTTGGAGAGCACACAAATGATCCCAATCAAGGCGTAACCTGTTCGGCGGAGCGCGACGCTGACTAGGTAACCTAGCCTTTCCTCTACAGCATGGCTGATGAGTGGAGCATGACCGGTTGGCGCTAAGCCCCGGAGGTGTCCACAGCGAGATTGGAAAGTTCCGCCCATTGTGGACGGACCAGTTCGCAGACTGCCCTTGTGCTGGCCGTCAGAGAAAACCAGACCCAGCGGCACCGCGGCACGCTGCGAAGGCACACCAAGCCCCGAGCCCGCACCGCTCTTCCGTTCTCCCGCGGCATGCAAGTGGTGCGCCAGGCGTGTCCGGCATGTGGCGCACCGGGCGTGTCCGGCATGTGACGTGACTGGGAGTGTCCGGAGTGCGGCGTGACTGGGAGTGTCCGGAGTGCGGCGTGTCTGGGAGTGTCCGGAGTGCGGCGTGTCTGGGCGTGTCCGGAATGCGGCGTGTCTGGGAGTTTCCGGCGCGCGGCGTTTCTGGGAGTTGCGCCGTAGGCGCCCGGCGGGGCCTGCTCCACCACACGTCGAGCCTGTGCCATGCATTAGCCGCGACTCGGACACCCCCGCAGTCAGACCGCTGCTCAGGCGAGCCGCGCCGGCTGAAGGTGAGTCATCTCGTGCTCTTAACCGAGCCAATCACTCCCTACTCAACCCTGACCCCGTCAAACTCCGTCGCCCGGCTCTGACTCGGGACGACTCTCTCAGTGGACTCTGACTCGCGGCTCTGACTCGCGCGTGACCCGGCGTCGGCGGCTGGGAATGGCGGCGACCGACCGCATGATTCAGCGGTTTCGCCGGTTCCGTCTCGGGGTTTACGCGGTTACTGGCGCCGGTCGCCGGTCGCTGGTCACTGCCGCAGAGCCGGCATTCGTCAGTCCGGGTCACTAGGTCACTGCCGACACGACCAATGGCAGCCCATGGCCTCGGCCTCGGCAGTCCGCGGGCGGAACCGAGGGGCACGGGCACTCCGGACAGAGAAACGCAGGCCCTTCCCTCCAAAATGACGGGCTTCCTGGCGTTTCCAATCTAACTCAAATCATGATGTGTGACGGAAATACAAATGCTCCACAAGCTCAGTTTTGAACTAACCTGTTCTTCTTTGCGCTATGGGCGGTTCAAGACAGAATGTCGCACCGCTCCTCGGTTATATAATCGCTAGTGACTACTAAATCATTTAGACACCCAGGGTCCGCGGTGAAACAGCCGATGACGTCTTCAGCTGGTAGTGCGATCGCAAACTCTAGGCACTAAATATTTAATCGTAGTAATACATCTACGTCGTAAGAACAAGCAGGGGTTTAGTTCTGCAAAGTAGGTGGGAGAGTTGAGAGGAGAAAAAGCAGCTAAACCTTCTAAACCTGCCCTCAAAGTACGGGGAAGTGGGTTCCTCCCTGGGTTGGGCCTACTTCCTTTTCAAAATTAGTAATGCCCCTCTCCCCCGTAACTGAATGCTAAAAAACACCCGTGGGCACGGAAAATCCAACTGCGAATAAGTCAGACGATGTATCACAACCATCGGCGAAAGTGGCGGAAGGTGCTCGCATTGCAAAGGGTGTATACTTGTGCAGTATGGCACGCGCACCTATCGTAAATTACCAGTTCCGTACGACTCACGACCAAACTCACGCGCCACCAGAGCCAAACGGGTTGGACCCTTCCAGTGTGTGTCACACATTGCGTTTTGCAGCTGTCCAGCCGTTCCCAGCTGCCGGAGATATTCAGGGCCACTAAGTGTGTCACCAACTGGAGCTGAAGCCCTTCTCGGGCGCCGGGCGGCGGCGGTTACCGGCGGTCCGTCTCGGGGGAGCCAGTCTGCGAGAGTGGGGGGAAGTGTGGCGTGTGTGTGTGGGGGGGGGGGGGAGCTGCACCAGCCTACACTGACCGTGTCCGCGCCGCTGGAGTGACATCTGTCATCGGTGTCAGTCCTCCCACACCGTCTCCAGGTCGGTGTCAGTCCTCCCACACCGTCTCCAGGTCGGTGTCAGTCCTCCCACACCGTCTCCAGGTCGGTGTCAGCCCACACCGTCTCCAGGTCGGTGTTACTGATCACCGGCTGCACACCCAGCCCGCGGGCGCCGGCGCCTGGTGTGTGAAATTGGAGCGCCGCCTCCCGTCCGCCGCCTGCCCTCCCTGCCTGATCTATGACGCCGAATATATGCATCGGTAACTCGGCCGAGTCGTGAGCGCTAGCGGCCGAGTGGCGGCACGCTCACCTCCGTTTGAGAGCTGCTGGCGGCCGGGCCCGCGCCGCCAACCGCTCTTTGACACGCACACGCGCCGCACGCACTGCACGCGCGCCTCCTGCCCCCACCGGCCACCTGTTCTACCCACCTGTAGAGGCCACTGCGCCGGCGGGACGACAGGACCGCTCGTGTGTGATTGTTGTGTCACTTCGGTCTCTAATGTGTGTAGGGGCGTAACACAAATTTGCATAACGGAGTCGGTGGCAGAGGTCTTCCAATCAACGCCAATACCTCAGCTGTTGATTGTTGGATCATTAGCCTGGTAAACGAACTCGAACCTCTCCAGGTGTTCTTGAGATATTTGGGAGGCACAGTGGCTCTGGAATGCTATAGATATGAATACCGGGCGTAACTAATGCGACTCCATAATCCATGACGACACCTGCCAGTCGGAACCTCACGGGATCAGTTTCACGTTAAGTTAGCTGATTATGCGCAAGCTCACATGGCTCAGGTCTCGTTTTCACTGCATACCTGCGTTATTACGATCAGGTTTTTTAGGGCTTGTAGTTCATTCCACAAGCCCTCGGGGATTATAATAGCTCATCCGCTTTCGCACACACCGCAGACCTGCTGGGAACTCAGTCCCGCAGCCGCAGGGCATGAAATGCTTTGAAGGAATTTCCAGCTATCCCGACTGAGTCGGAACGACCAGCCTGTCTGACCTTCAGACGGCGCTTCACTAGCGGATGGCTTGTTGATTGGGCAGTAAACACACCGGCAAGTTATGATTACCAATACGTATGGGGCTACCGGCTAGGTGAAAACCGATCTGCCATTGCCGCGGCGCAGATGAGCCGAGAGGGCAGGGCAGGGCAGGCGGGCACTCACCGAGCTACTGCTGGGCACGGCGTAGTGTCCGATCAAGCCGCCCACGATGGCGCCCACCAGCAGCGCCACCACCACCGCCACGATCGCCTTGATATCCGCCATGTCCGCCTGCGTCCGTCGGTGCTCTGCGCCCTGCTCTGCCTTCTGAGCCGCACTGACCGGCCCGTGGTGCCGGCGCCCGCTCCTAGACCTGCCGCCGGCGGGCCCGCCTCACAAACCGGCCGGCACGCGCCGGATCTACGCCGGGACGTACGCTGCTTCACGCCACGATGAGTGACAGCGGGCGAGGGCGGGGACGGCAGAATCGGGTCGGAGTTATTAACCACCGATCGATCACCCCGGAGGCGAGGCGGATGAGCGCAGTCGAATTCAGTGCGGTCTGTTTTATGACAATCAAGGACGGAGGACTGGAAATGAACCAGCATGCAGCGGTCAAGGACAGATACCTTGGCACGTGTCCGAGAGCCTGGTGGGACGCCGCCGTGTTGAAAGCCGCCTGTGAGCAGTGCCCACATGGTCACTTCTGTGATTACCATATCAGACGTGAGTAAGCTCATTACTCGCATGAGAAGGCAGCAAAGAAGTGAAAGCATGGGCACTTTTGGACGGTTTTCAAACTGCCCCTAAACTTCAACCCCATGTTTTTGGTGACATGCAGCAAACAGCGCGTCGGGCTGTTTTGTGCTCGGTCCCTTATCCGTCCGATCAGCTCCTGTTGACACCCATAAGATGATGACGTCATAATGGCGGCGGCACGCGGCGGCATTGTGATGCCGCGGCGCCGACACAAAAACAGCACCCCCGGACGTCCAGGCGGCGTTGAGTCGTGCCGCCAGAGGCAGGGGTGCGGGGCCGGGGCAGGCCACAGCCCCGCCCAGTCCGCTGCCGGTACCATCGGGGGCCTGCTGAGGCACCGGCAGCTGCCGGGAATCCACCGACGGCATTCTCAGGAAACGCTGGCCATGGCACGGCTCGCAGGTCGGTTCAGCGAAGCCCAGAAGAACGTTCTCTTGAGAGCTCAGTGCTGCAAGAGCCTGAGGTGTGTGTGTTCATTGCCAGCGAGATCTTGGCGCCCAGCAGACTCCAATTGCGATTGTCAGGACTCTCCAGTGATTGTTCTCAAGGTACTCGATCCACCAAGATTAACATTCAAGTTCCTCCTGAAACGCTATAACATCCTGTTAAAACCTCCTGAGACACAACGAATCCCGGAAACTCGCGATCTTCGCGTGTCATATGTTCACAAATATTCACGCTTGTGCCCTTGCCTTTGGGCACAACGATATGAACTGAATCGGTGCGTCATAATAGTACCACCCAGTGCTGCTCTCTCTTATTGAGCTTCTACCGATGCCAGCATTTTGCACATTTTCAGTTTGCACACTAGAAAGAGAAAACGTAAGGAAAAAGAATGTGCTCAGAAACTAGGAGGCCATGTATGCCATACTTACCCTATTCTGCATGTTTGGCTTAAACACAGATTATGATTACGTCCAGTCCGCTGAAACCATGGCAATGGCGGCGATCAAAGCTCGATTGTTCAAAAACCTTCCAATCATACAGGACTAAACTGCGGCCCGTTACGGCGTTAGCGGCGTTTCCGCCTGGTTTCGTGCAGCGTGACGTCATCGCGGCAAGAGGTTTTTCTCTTCGGAGACCAGTTAGGCAGCGCGAGGTCTCAAAGTAACGTTACTTCGTTGGTGTTGGAGAGAAAGTGATGCTTGTTGCCTACTTTGCGTGCCTAAAAATCGTCACTATGTGGAAACCAGCTGGTCAATGGTCATGCCACGATCCCACGGCCTTTGACATATGCTGCCTCTCCTTTTCTAGTCATGTTGGAGTGACGTCCCGTTGTTTTCCATACAGTTGGACGAGCTGCACCTGATGCGAGGCGGAAACAGCATGTTTTGTGAACTGTTGAAACTGCTCTGAAACCACTAATAGTTTTCATTAAGGTGCTGGGTATGACGCTAATGTTTTCATGTTAGAATTTTGATGCCTCGAATGAGAAGAAGCCAACGAAGTAGCACAAAGCCAATTTAGTTGGCTAAATGACGAAAACATTTCATTTGGACGAAAGAACAATTTTCGAACAATGAAGGAAAGCTTAGGCATGGCCTTCCCTCTCCTTATAATTTTGGAGGCTCTTCCCACTACACTGATCTCATGAAATGGAGTAAGAGAGAGAAGAAGAAGGTGCCTCGGTGGCTCATAACGACACCAAGAGCTGATAAACGGGTGATAATGATCATATGATTATAAGCGACAGTGCTACAAAGTTGGCTTTGTCATGTCTCTTAGATATGTTTTCTCGCCTGCCGCATTTCCCTTCATTCAGATACCACTTGCTTGCAGCTAGCTTGTTAGCTTCATCAAATTTAAATGCATTAGATTCGATCACTTAAGGTTAGCCTACACAGTTATGGGGCAGCACAATCAGTTATGAACGGTGAAGGACAAAATTTTCCAGAGGAACGGAATTGGCAAAAGTGCCTTGAACCTCAAAATGGGTCTTGGGGCTCCTGTCGAAGCGCGAGAGAAAGGTCATCTGGTGCTTCCTCGTGAGCTGATAAATTAGTGTTCTTAGTCATCCCTCCTAACTTTGATATCAATCCACGCTGACGTCAATGGTCATCCCGCGTGAACATTATTTTCATTTTTAGAAAGCATGTTTGATGAGACCTATGCAGTGTTAGGCGAACCAGAAGCGTGACCGACATTGTGTATGACCTCAAAAGGTGTGAAATCGCAATATTTTCCCAGCTTCTTTCGATCATATCTGAACCACATACCCGATGTCCACAATTTTCGTGGCGATTATCACGCGAGATAAGATGGCAGCGTCATGACAATGGCGTGTTTGCCCTCCTCGCACTTCCAGCACTGGTAATAATACTGACCCAAATTATTGCAGCTCGCTGACCACCATGGGCGCAAGCTACAAACGCTAATGATCACACGATACCGGGCTACATCAGGTGTCGCCCGCCGGCGGCCGGTCGGCGGGACTGACGGACTGGCGCAGCGGCGGGTCAGCATCCCGCGGCCGTATCTGTCCGCTAGATATGGCACGTCTGACGAAAATGTGCTGTGAAGTACAATTTTAAAGAAGTTTTCTCACTGTGCTCCCAAACAATAGCTCCTGTAAACACAAAATTGGCAGGCATGACAAATGTGTTTGAAACATGGAAGTGGCATGCGTGAAAAAGTGCATGCTGTCGGTTAGCAAGAAGGAGCAGGACAAGAACAACACAGAGAGCCGCAAGTCAGAAAAGTCAATTGGCATTGCAAAGTGATAATGTACTGTGGAATAATTTTTGATATCCTTGAGCATAGGCGTAATCACGGCTCTGAGATCGCGGGGGCAGTCAGGATTGGTATGGGTGGGCTGAAATATACAGGAGGCAGGGTGACCTGAAAAATGACATTTTGAATGGGACGATTTGAAAAACAAACATTCTACAGGCACATTTAGGAGACGGGGAACTTCATTCATGGACATACAGTACACATAAATAATGGGAAAAAATCACGTTTTCTGTTCCCCAATCTCCATGTAGGCATTGCCATCACTGGACATGGCATGGCAGCCAAAGAACGGGATATGGGGGATAGGTATTCAGAACAAGACAGGTTAACGCCCGGAGCAGGATGAGAGAAGACATGGTAGAACAGGAAAGAGTAGAAGATGACAATACAGGGCAGGAGATGAAAGGTAGAGCAGAAGTCGTCATCGAGACTTTACGACGCACCTCGACTGCTGCGGCTACATGGCGTCGCCCGTGTCTTGCCCTGGCTGGAAGGGCGGGCACCACGGTCACGGGGTATCAAACCTCGTACCTCTGGTTCCCGGACGCACAGTGGTTAACGCAGACACGTTAACTACTACACTATCGGCACCCCAATCACCGATTTGCACCTTTGCACTGGCATTTGCACCCCCCAGCATGAGTGAGTGGGGGCGGGTGGGGGTTAAAGGGAAATCAGTTGCGTTCGCTTGGGTAAGCAGTCAGCAGCGCAATGTGTTGTCTCAGTATTTTCCTGTTTAGTTATATCTAAACGTGCACCAAGCAATACCATTGCTTGGTGCACGTTGGGCGACTCGTTACTACCATTGGGCGACCCGTGATTTGTGTATGCTCTATTTCATCTGAGGGTGTTATGTATTTGCACGTTATATTTCATATCCCATGCATCCACACATCCCTTAACTTGTATAGCTCTCCACATCTCAGGTGCGTTCCTCCCTGCCATGAAGAGGCCTTGTTAGCAAAATCACGAGCTTCGCATGCCATAAAGTCACTAGCCTAATTCGTCACTCACGCTTGTCTTCCGGCCCTCTGCATCGCCGATCCCACGGAGATGGATATGGTTCAGTATTCATTGTATTCATAGGCACGGCGGTCGAGCTGAACACAAGCCGAGGAGGTGTTCGTCGGTGAATAGGCAGTATGCGAGAACGTTCAAAGAGAGCATATTCCGTTCCCTGTGCATGCATGCACATACGTACTGTGCATACCTTCAGGCTTCACCCACGAACAAGGTCAGGTTGAAGGCTGGCATGACGGGCTGCATAAGGTAGCATAAAAGTAGCCGCCATTCACAAGATGTGTTCACTATCGATACCGAAAAACCGCGAGAAACGTATGCGAACTGGAATTAGGCTTGTGCTTTTGAGGCGAGACAAATCTGCAGCACGGCTTAGGCTATGCTGCATGACCATAGACACGTATGCGTCACATTTTCATTCACAGCCGCAGATCACGTGCTCCATACACTCAGCCCTGCCATGGAAACGGATGGGGGCACGGCGCCACGCTGCCTCCAGAATGGCACGGTATGCCCCAGTTCGCCGCTGCGCACTGCTAACTCTGCAGCTTTCCTCAGCTGGTGGCGCCACGCTGCTTCCAGAGTGGCACGGTATGCCCCAGTCCGCCCCTGCGCACTGCTAACTCCGCAGCTTTCCTCAACTGCTGCTGGGGTTTGTTCTGAAGAGCTGAGACTTGAGGTGACTGCAGAGCGGAGGCGTAGCCAAGGGGGGCGGGGACACCTTTCATTAGGCCAGGATTTTGTTCTCGACTTCCTCCATAGCTGGCTCCCAGCAGGACGTTGGAAGAGGACGCGACAAGGACGCTGCCCCTTTGAGAAACCCTGGCTGCGCTCCTGCCCAGGAGTAAAACATCCACAATGTGGGCCGGCGATTCCGCAGGCCAGCCATGTACCTCTGGTGGAAAAGCCAGCTGTTCTCGGAAACTACCCCAGAACCAGCCTCTCGTCTTGCCATCTGTGGTGGCTGAGTCTGTATCTTGCTGAAAACTTTTCTGGTCCAGCTGCGGTACGTTGCCGCTAAATTTGTGCTTCAAAGCTCTTCAGAACTTAATTCCCACAGTTCCTGCTTGGCGTTGACTGCCGTAGCTGTGTCACTCTGCTCCTCGAATCAAACTCTAGACAAGTGCCATTGCGCTCTTTGCTGCTCACGACGACCATGTAGCGCATTTCGCAATGTGCACTGCGCTTCAGCGACTAGGCCAGGTCGTTTGGCGGGCCACAATCGGCGCGTTTGACAGAATGCCCGTCATAATGACAGTAGGCCCCATCGCCGGGACAGACTTCCTGCCAAAATGCAGCACCAACCTCCTGCCTCCTCAAACACCAACACTAACAACTGCAAAGGCACGTACCTGTTCAGCCTCGGCCTGTGCCTGATAGACGGAGGTTTTCAATGGGGGCGGTTTTCCGTTGTTTTTTGCCGGTGTCTGGGCCCTAGCGGCGCTGCGGCCACGGCCTTGATCCGACCATCGCCAGACCTGGCTGTTTGCGCCTGCGCAGTAGAGCCCCACGGTCTTCTGCGCGCAGAGTCCGTTTGAGCGTTTTTCCCAACTTCTTGTCCTTTGTTGATTTATGTCGTCTCCCGTGACCTTAAACTTCAAACTTCTTTCATGGTTGCACTTCTCCATGCTGTTTTCCGGGACTTTCCACGGAAATTCCGTCGCGCGACTACCACGGATGTCGTCGCAATTGGCGTCACGCCGTCCTTAGCTTTCGACGGGCCTGCACGGCTGGCTGAGGACATGGGAACGAACTGGTGTGAGTAAAGTAACACAAGCCGTTTTTCTGAATATGAACGCGTTTTATTTTGTTGCAAATTGATACATTCAGAGGAAACGAAGACGCACGTGCTTCTTCTTGGACTTACGGTAGTCGTACATATGTACATCTATCTGTATATTTATCACCTATCTATCTATATATATATATATATATATATATATATATATATATATATATACACATACATATATATATATACATATATATATATATATATATACATACATATATATATATATATATATATATATATATATATATATATATATATATATATATATATATATAATGCGTTTACACTATAGGAGCACATGCAGATCGGGAAACGTCCATCAGGTACTGAGCATGATCATGTGATCATTTCTGACCATATGATCAGGTTCAGTCCTTAAATGAATGCACACTGCACTGCTCGCGTGCTCCCACGTCTGCCTTTTCACAAACCTGCAAACGCGGGTGAAGGCAGCACTCATTTCGTCTGACGGTCGAGCACGACCCCTCCCCCCCCCCCCCCTCCTCCTGCGTACGCTACTGGCCAGCAAACTCTGGGAGCAGCATTCCTCGCCGCGCGCGGGAGTTGCCACGGTAACCCGGGCGCGCCGGGAACGTCGCGCTTTCTCCCGCACGCGCCAGTCGGTCACGCCATTCGGCTGGCTGCCGGCGGCGAGACGAATCTGGCGCAGCACGCGGCGGCCGACACCAATCAACGCGACTGGGCGGCGGCGAGCGCGGCGATCGAGGCGCAGGGCCGCTAATTGCGTGTGCCCGGTATGGCACGGACGCCGAGCCAGCCGCCTCGCCCCGGCGACGGACGGATAAGCCATTCACGAGCTCCATTCAGAGGTGCCCGCTGTCACCGGCTGGCCGCCGCCCCTGCGGCGCTGCGGCGGGCGGCTCGAAGTGCGGAGAGGGGCAGGAGCAGAAGCGCCTTGGGAACGTGAAAAGCTTGCGTGCCTGACTGCGCGCGACACAAGGTGGAAGGTGTGACCCTCGCCATGGTAGAGTGGATGCGTAATCGCAGCATAAGGGCAGGATTAGGCCCAGATATCCATGTATCTACATTACTAGTACATCATTAATACTTTTCCCTGCGCGGGGATGAGTTGACCTCGCGCTGCTGTGCGTGCTGGCGCCATTTATTCGTTGCACCATTCATTCGTTGGTCATGGATGTGGTATGTCATGATGATCATTGGATATTAATCGAAATCATGGAATCCAAGATGGAAGCTATCAGTGGCAGACATTGACACAAGCCTAGTCCCCCCAAGTATATCACAAAGCTTTCGACATTGACTTTGTCATGAGCGCATTGGAGATCACGAATAAATCATGCTAATATCCACACAAGGTTGTGACAGTTCATTGATAGGTTTCGAAAGAATGCCGAGGATGTGTGAGAAACTCTCGCTTTTCCGGTGCACGTCAGGAGAGCGGGAATACATGAGCGTGAGGGAAGGACACCCTTTAGACGTTTTCAACCCATGTTTTGCCATTCAGAGCCATCAGTGGGTACCAAAGACTTTAATTTTCCAATGCCGAGGCAGCTGCCCCTGCCTTCTCTCCCTGTTCTCGTGTCTCTGAAGCGCTCGATAATTCTTCACCGACGCTTTTAACTCCAACTTCATTTACCCGGCAGATGTCTCGGTGTGTCTTTCGCAACCCTGACCGTGGTTTCGTCTCTCAGCTACCTGATCGGAGCCAGCCTCGGACCATTTCAGCCGGTCAGGTGCGTTTTTGAGCGGGTGGACGTGGTTTAGGGTGCTGGACAGCGTACAGGCCTGGTGGGAGTGGGGAGTGTGTTACCCTGCTCATGCGCGCCACCTGGATCGCATAGTGCCGAGCACGAGCTCAGCACGCTGGCACACGTTCACCAGGCAACAGCCAGTAAAGTAAGCCAGAAAGGGTGCCTGACACTGCCTGTGCTGCTCTGCCTGGGAAGAGGTTGTAACCACCTTTGCGACATGGGCACTTCCTGAATAAATACGAAGAACGGAATATATCATCCCCTTCTGATCGTTCTCGCCGCCGACATCGGGAAGACCATTTCGGATGTGTATGTGCAATCTGCACGACAGCCCCACGCTGCATTAGCTCCAATCCATCGCTGGAGCTTCCAGCTGCACGACAGGGCCTCATTGCAATCACTCGTTTCGACCCGTGTATGCAAAGCGATCCAACGATGTCAAAGACTTCATCCCGCCCCTTATTTGTCGTCAAATATCATCAAGCCAGATGCAATTCATCCACCAAATGCTGAGATGCATTGGATGTAACCGCTTCAGTTGCAGGCCCGCTGCGCCCAATGAATCTCCAGCGACAGCGTCCGACCTCCCCAGTATCGTGGAAGCGGCGATGGGAGCCGCTGTGGGATCTGTGGGAGCAGCAGTGTGACCCGCTGTGGGATCTGTGGGAGCAGCAGTGTAACCCGCTATGGGACCTGTTGGAGCAGCAGTGGGGTCAGCTGGTAGTTATCATGGGCTGATCGCTGTTCCGGGCATCTCCTTCCCGATGTCTAGTACGTGTTCAAGACAAGACAATAAACAAGACGATAAGCTTCATCCCAACTGTCACTTCCCGTCAAAAGAGTGATTTCTCCTCGCAGACCCGAACGTTGTCGATTGGATGAGGATTTGCCTCATGTTTCATTCATGGCAGGTACGTTTAGACATGCTCCATGAGCTCTTGTTCAATGGGCGGGGATGAGCTAATGCTTTTGTGTTGGTCAAAATATTGAGGACTGGGGCTTTCTTCTCGGACCTCTGCGGATTCGGCGACCTGTTGCCGGGTTCTTTTGGTAACGGAAATGTGTTGTCCGCTTTAACATTCACATGCCCAAAGCTACTTCTCAATCCAGGGTTACACTTGGCTTTGCGGCTGGGGTCAATTCTTCGTAATTTACCTTGCCGCGCCTTTGCGATAAGCTCTCATAATTCAGAAGGATGTGTCTAAAATCCACCAGGTTTTCGTTGGTGGGTCAAGTCTTGCAACAGGTTGGCATAAAGAACGCTCGCTAAGAGTGCTTAACGTTTAGCCGATTTGATAAAGATGAGTGCACCTAGGCCGGTTTATGCCGGGAGCCTTCTGCGTCGATGAACTTCCAGTGCCCTTTGAAAACTTCCGAAAGGACTAAATGGAAAACGGCTTAGCATTTCGAAATAGCTTTTAATAACGAAGTCCCAACATCTGAAGGCAGACCGAACTAGGCCAGAAGTATCGACGCGGTCGTGGCAGAAGGCTGCGGAGAGTTGCCTCTACCGGCGAGCCGCTGAGTGCTGCTGGGAAGATGAACCTGCTCCGGTCCAGCTGCTGGGAAGATGAACCTGCTCCGGTCCAGCTGCTGGGGAGATGAACCTGCTCCGGTCCAGCTGCTGGGGAGATGAACCTGCTCCGGTCCAGCTGCTGGGGAGATGAGCCTGCTCCGGTCCAGCTGCTGGGGAGATGAGCCTGCTCCGGTCCAGCTGCTGGGGAGATGAACCTGCTCCGGTCCAGCTGCCGGGAAGCTGAGCCTGCTCCGGTCCAGCTGCCGGGAAGCTGGGCCTGCTCCGGTCCAGCTGCTGGGGAGATGAGCCTGCTCCGGTCCAGCTGCTGGGGAGATGAGCCTGCTCCGGTCCAGCTGCTGGGGAGATGAACCTGCTCCGGTCCAGCTGCTGGGGAGATGAACCTGCTCCGGTCCAGCTGCTGGGGAGATGAGCCTGCTCCGGTCCAGCTGCTGGGGAGATGAGCCTGCTCCGGTCCAGCTGCTGGGAAGTTAGGCCTGCTCCGGTCCAGCTGCTCGAGAGCTGAGCTTGCTCCAGTCCAGCTGCTGGAGACCTGGCCTGCTTCGGTCCGGCTGCGTCTGAGGATGCGCTCTGACGTCAGCTGATGAGTGGTCACATGTTGCATCAGCATAGCCTGACCTCCAGGCTATTTCGAAATGCTCTGTAAGTACTTCCCTGCCGCGATCGCCGAAGGCGGCAGTGCGGGCCGCCCCGATGAATAAGCAAGGCCGGCCGGTCGGATGTGCATCCGCGCGGCGTTGGCTGCCGGGGTGATCAGCCGGGGTGAGGCAAACCCACCTGATCAGCCGGGGTGAGGCAAACCCACCTGATCAGCCGGGGTGAGGCAAACCCACCTGATCAGCCGGGGTGAGGCAAACCCACCTGATCAGCCGGGGTGAGGCAAACCCACCTGATCAGCCGGGGTGAGGCAAACCCACCTGATCAGCCGGGGTGAGGCAAACCCACCTGATCAGCCGAGGTGAGGGAGACTCACCCCGATCGGCCGAGGTGAGGCAGATCCACCCCGATCGGCCGAGGTGAGGCAGACTTACCCCGATCGGCCGAGGTGAGGCAGATCCACCCCGATCGGCCGAGGTGAGGCAGACTTACCCCGATCAGCCGGGGTGAAGCAGGCTCACCCCGATCAGCCGAGGTGAGGCAGACTCACTCCGATCGGCCGAGGTGAGACAGATTCACCCCGATCGACCTAGGTGAGGCAGACTTACCCCGATCAGCCTAGGTGAGGCAGACTTACCCCGATCAGCCGATGACAGGCAGACTCACCCCGATCAGCCGAGGTGAGGCAGACTCACCCCGATCGGCCGAGGTGAGACAGATTCACCCCGATCGGCCTAGGTGAGACAGACTTACCCCGATCAGCCGATGACAGGCAGACTCACCTCGATCGGCCGAGGTGAGGCAGGCTCACCCCGATCGGCCGAGGTGAGGCAGACTCACCCCGATCGGCCGAGGTGAGGCAGACTTACCCCGATCAGCCGATGACAAGCAGACTCACCTCGATCGGCCGAGGTGAGGCAGGCTCACCCCGATCGGCCGAGGTGAGGCAGACTCACCCCGATCGGCCGAGGTGAGGCAGACTCACCCCGATCAGCCAGAATCCGTCGGGCCATGGCGGCACTTAAGCTTCGGGAGCAAAACCAAAGCAGCAGTCGGGGAGTCGCTGCATGGGAGGAACCAGTCAAAACCATTTTAAAATACCGGCGAAGTTACCTCCAGGCAACTTAAGTGAACCGATGCTTCAACTGGGGTAAACGATTAGCATAATTTATGTTTTATCGCCAAAAATCGGTCCAGTATTTTTGGGGGGTGTGCCTCGGTGCATGCCCAAAGTCAAAATTCATACTAGGCCGACTCCAATTAATTGTCCATGGATTCCCACGATTTGCGGAAATGGACAAATTGGACTGGGAATCGGTCATACGACATCGGAATTAGTGAGACGAATTTTGAACTCACAAGTTCGACTTGCGGTATGATTAATTTTAGCTTTAGGTATAGTTTGGCTAGTTACAAACGTCAGGGCAAATTGATACCAAACAAAATCCTGCAAAATGATCGTTTTCAGTTTTCTAGCAAGTCCTAAATGACAGATAACCCATGGCAGATATGACACACCAGTAAACAAAGCCCGCACAAAACGGACAAGTTCAAAGCATTAATAATTCAAAATGCTTATGCCGACAGTTACCGATCTTTGGCATGTCAGGACTTACAGGTTACACGACGTTATCAAGTGAATATTGTTTATATGGTTCACACTCGATTTTTCAAATGTTTCCGAGTGAACGGGGTTAAACAACAAACGCATTTAAAACTAAGACGCGAATCCAGGAAAGGCTCTGAAACTGCGCAGTCACGGCCACTCAAAATATATCAAAATAATGAACAATCCGAGCTCCCACAACCTAACACTCGATACATATCCCAACTATAAGGGCTGCACAGAACGCAGGGGATTAAGCCGGAATTTCGCGACAACCCATACTCAAATCAGTTTTGTCAGAAAATTTGTTTACCACGAACATGAAGCATCACGAACATTGTTCCATGACGGTGTGTTCAGTGTAGGACGAAGATTAGGAACGTGCGGCGATTCGGAGATCTTGAGGTCCACGCTGCCCTTGGCTGTTGCTAAAATTGCTACCTTTAAGTTGGCGTTTGTTGCGCTGTGCTTCATTGCTGTATGCCAGTTCACGTGTCCATCTGAGAGTGTGCGCTCTCTCCGTAAACCCAAGAAGTTCCAAGGTGGATATAAAACCAGTCATAAATGCTAGCTTTGTTTCTCCTTCATGAATCTTTCTGGGCAGAGGTTACAGTATATTTCATACATACCACATTCTGCCGTGCGCACTTTCGTTTTAGTCCATTAATGCATGTGTGTTGAAATGTGTCGTTATTAACACATGGAATATCCTATACTCCAACCCGCACGGGTTGGGGTCTCGAGAGTTCATCGCACGAGCATGGACTTTAACCTTGGACCACTACGCAGCCCACGTACCCTAAGACTGTGCCAAGCGCGCCATCGAACAGCAGCATCAGCCTGTTTGCGTCACAGGAGTTTCACAGTTATATAATAAGTGCGCCTAAATTTCCTGACATCTATTTGCGAACCTGATGAAGCGTTCCACTAAGAATTTGCCGCTCAAGTGGTAACCCTCACCCGGTGCTCCGGGTATCCATACACACGGAAAAGAATGAACGTTTGAGTTACGCTACGGTCTCGCGCCCGCGGTCCAAAAATTACTTGCACCGCTCTCCGCATTGGTGATAAAGAATCCCTTCGTTAGTAGTCATGAGGGGTGCCGAAGTGTCATGTGAAGCACAGGATGCTTCACTTGGAATGCCAGTTTTTAAACAGAAAATGAAGGTGCTCAAGACGGGCCAAGCACGCGCAATCTGGCAGTATTGTCGAAAATTGCGGGAAATTTAGATTGGAGCGAGGCCCTATGTCAACGATTGGAGTCATTCACGCAATCATTATGATCTAGGAAAAAGATATGCAGGCCTCTATCACCGCACCCAGCGCCTGAACACGCCATTTGCACGACACGCCATTTGCTGGTGTCGGTCATTATGAACTATGGAGAAATGCGTTCGTGTGAAGAGGAAGTCGTAGAGATGTTTTGTTGGGCAGACGGACACAAACAGAAACAGGTAAATATGTTAACACATGTGTTTTATACAGATCATAGCCGTCATACAGCTGACATTTCAAGAACCACCCCCACCCCTCCCCCCGTAGTATACTGACAGCGACTATCCACGCCAAATGCGGTCCCGTGCTAGCCATCGCTTCTATCCGGTCGTGCCACAAAGAGGGTGTCGGGGAAATTGAATCGAAACGTTTTATGTGGTGTTTTCTAGATTGGAAGAACTACTGGTATGGTGTTTATCTATCATAGAAACAAATGATCATCGAACATGGACGACATAACTAATGCTTGCCTGACATCGTCGATTAACTATTACCTCCTGGTGTATTAGAATTGGATAAATGTCGGCATAAGAGCACTGAACTCACAATGCCAAAAACCTGGAGCTTAAGATCTTTTTGCTTATATCACGTGCAACAATTTTGTGCAAACACCTCATAGCAAAAGTTAATGAACCTACCTGACTGATAACTTCAGTCAGGCAGTTGTATCTGACGGATACCTTCACTGATATCTTCGGTCGGGCTTTTTTAAAATATTTGATCCGAACCCTTTCAAAGGATGGATTTCAGGGGTGAGAGCTCACGTTAAGCAGTGCTTGCTGTGTGAGCCCTGATCCCTACCACCCAATTGCGCAATTCCATGTCAACGGCAAAATTTGGTGGCGAAAGCTTAACGTGCCGCAATGCTCGGCACGGTCCGTCCTGCCCTCTGACGTCAACTGACCTTTAGCGCGACTGCTGCCACCGGCCGGCAGGTCATACCTGTCAAGGGCAAATAGCGAGCGCCCTAGAGCGGCTCGAACCCACCCCGCCAGGGGGTGGGTGGATCGGAAGACAGACGCTCTAACCAACTGACCCACTGGGACGGACTATTGGTTGGGACAATGTTTATGACAGTGCAACCTCAATGATGGGTCTAGAACACTATTGTGAGCGGTATACTGGCTTGGAAGTGAGTCAAAGTCCGACAAGCGTTCTGGTTTCTAGACGAGTTATAGGTTTTTCTTGCTTTTACTCGAAGGAATTGCTCGAAAACAAACCGTTCTTCGTATAAATCGTTTTTATTTTCTTCGAAGTCCAGAAATGTGTTGAATTTTGGCCAGATTTGGCAATCTTGGCAGCCCATGCCCCAGTTCCCTCTACACCGGATCGACCCCTGTGTTGCCCTGGTGCGCTGGGCCGTGTTGATCATACGGAACAGCCAACAAGTAATCCTGCCGCAGTGGATATTGCATTCATCGCTGAAGGAAACAGCGCACTGCGGGTGCCGTCAGTCGTACTTGGAGGCTGCTTTGTTGGGTCGCTTTCACGGCTCCACCGCTATTGCCCTTCGACGCACTCGGCAGTCATCAGGCTTTGTCAACACAGCCGCAAACATTTCTGAGCGCTCCGCAATGTTTGCTGTTAAGAAATTGACGACATACCGGCTTCTGGCTACTTGGCCCACTAACACAGAATCAGTAAGCACCAATCGCGAGACGTTTCATGGCAGCCACCATCGTCAAGTGCAGGATGAATCGGGACGGAGGGACATCTCAATGACATTTGCCTACGAGAGCAAACTCTCCCTGGTCAACGATTTCACGCGAGATAGCATCACAGATAAAGCTTATGTTCTAGGGCAAGCAGAAAAATTTGATAACAAGCCATGCAGTCCAAATACATTCTGAACACCTGAAGTTATTCGATTTCCTTAACCTTCGGGCGCAGCGAAATGGACTGAAACACTGTCGTAATGGAAGTACCACCAGATCGCACCGGCAGTCCGTTGGACCAGTGTCAAAGCGAGACTGTAGAAAATGTTGGCTTCTGGCTAGCCGGCTAGACGCTGATAATCGGCTAGCCGCGGGATAGGGTACGGCTGTTCAGCTTAGCAGGTCGTATGGGCATACGAGCCGGAGGCGAGCTGATTTCGGCTTATCTTCAGACTCAAAAAGGATAGATAAATAGGACTTACAATTTAAACTAAGTTTTTCTAGTCTTTGAGCTCGTGCGACGCAAACTTAAGTGCGTAGATTCGTACTTTTGTTTCAAGCAGAAGCCCTTGGCCACAGAATTAGCTCGCCGGCAAGCCGCTAGCGCCGGGCCGGCTAGCTGCAGATCCAACAGTCTGGTAGCCGCAGATCCGACAGCCTGCTAGCCGCGAATACGTCTGCCGGCTTGCCGCAGATCCGACGGCCGGCTGGCCGCAGATCCGACAGCCGGTTAGCTGCAGATCCGACAGCCGGCTTGTCGCAAGCAATCCTGGCAGAAAAAGGAGATTTACCACAGCTCTGAATCAGGGGGAGGGTGCCGCAGCGTACTACATGCTTAACTCCTAGAGGTCTTTTGCAGGGCTGACCGCCATAAAACACTGCGTAGTTCCTTCTCACAGCGAATTATTAGACAGAGAACTAACATACGACAAATGCTGAAAAGCACAACACGCTAGGATTAACTGGAAAAAGACCCGCATGGAATATTGTAGGGTCTATCAAAAAAGCGGGTAAATTTTGCCTCAGACGCGCTTTTGTTTCGTCATCATGTACCTATTCGTCATTTAACATTTACGCGCGAGCCACTGGTTATGAGCTGAGGGAACACGATATGTGAGTCAGGGTTACTAAAATGTCACACTTATCCCATCATTAGATGAACTTACAGAGGACAGCATGTGGGTCAAGTCATTAGAATAACCAAAGGCAGGCGTTTCCAGCCAAGTGAGTTCCCGCAGAATTAATGCAAGGGCGTCACGATGCGGCAAAATGACATCAAGGGTGAAGATAGTAAAAAAATGTTCAAAACCAAGTGTTACAAAAAGGCGTCTATTGGGTGGTGATGTGTCACATACGTTTCTTTGCATCACATGCAGGGAGCAGACGATGCCCGCTAGAGCCGTCAAAACCAAGTGCAGTGATTCCCCTGGCAAAGAGGCACGCGGGAGCCACCAAAGGCTCAATCCTGCGATACAAGTGTGTTGCCCGAATGCAATCGCTGTGCGGAATACTTCGCTGGATCCTTGACTCGCATGTATCGTCCTACCCAGAATAAAATGTAAGAATACGCAATGCGCGTGGCTTGTATTAAAAGGAATGCTCCACATTTGAAGATATTAAAGCAAGCATCGAATATGATGAAATAAGCTCAGTCATGTTCATTGGTATGCTCTTAAGTTGAAAGGTTGCTTCTGACAACACAGTTTCTCTGTAAAGTAAATGTGCTCCTCAATACGGCATTGTTTGATCACGTCATCGCACCTTGCACAACATTGAGAACCAACTGACGGCCGATATCATATCTGGAAATCGTGTTCACAAGCGCCAGATATGAACGACTTGACAATTGTCTTTTTCTTGGCCTTGATCGCTGCGTGACCAATGGAATGAAGATATTGAGTGACGTTTTAATGACGTCATAGATGCCTGGGTGGCCTTGAAATAGTATCTCACGAAACAGCCTGCGCATCTTCGCGGACGTGTAGCTCAGAAACCAGAAGGCTTTAGGTCTTAAGTAGAAGAGGGCTGTGGACGCCACCGAATGATCTTCAAGATGACTGTTGCAGTCGAAAGCCCCATATAAATGTGGAACACTACCCTTAATCCAATGTTGTTGCTTGGTTCGGGTGGGAGGGATCGATGCAGCGATGCATGACTCCATCCACCCTGTTGAGGAAAAGGACTTGTTTGGAAAACACTGAGATGAGATATCACGGCATGGGTCAGTGTCTCTGGAGATTAGAGAACTGACCATCTAGGTGATAAGTGGCGGTCGTCTGCTGGAAGAGTGTCCTCCTCATGGCCGTGTAAGGAGTCATGGCCGTGTATGAAGTAAGGAGTCGTGACCGCCTAAGGAATTGTGGCCGTGTCGGGAGCCATAATCGGACAAGGAATCATAGCAGTGTTCGGAGTCATGTTTGTGAAGCAGTCATGGCCGTTTACGAGTCATGACCTGTAACGACTCATGGTTGAGAAAGGATTCATTATTGTGTAAGGAATCGTGGCCGTGTCAGAATTCATAGTCCTATAAGAAGTCATGGCCGAGTCGTGGGTCACGATTGTGTAAAGAGTAATGGTCGAATAGGGAGTCATGGCTGAGTAAGGAGTCATTACCGAGTAAGGAGACATGACCGCGTAAGAAGTTACAGTCGTACAATAAGTCGTGGTCGAGTCATGAGCCATGACCGTGTAAAGGGTAATAGCCGAGCAAGGAATCATGGTCGTGTAAGGAGTCGTGGCCTTGTCAGGAGTCGTGGGCTCGGCCCGACTCGCGGCGTACAGCACCGTTGCCGTCCGCGGTATGCAGTCCTTACGGGCATGCCAGCGTTAGGAGATTGCATGTTGACTTCATCTTAAACCCCAGACGTTGCCAAGTCGCCAAGAAGTGCGAATCGAGTGACACCGTGACTTACCGTCACACAGCTCGTGACACCGGTCGAGGTCATCGTACGAACAAGACCATAGTGATATATTGTGTGTATTGAATGTGGACATAGAGTCAACCAGCAAATCGAGCCTCATATCACCGTACTAAGATGCCGCGAGTTAAGAGCTCGGTCACATGTCACCTGGTGAACCCAGTCAAAAGTCATCGTAAGGCCCGTAAAAAGATCAACAAACGACGCGAATCGGAGCTATGCAGTGATGTAATTCACCGGTCCGACATGTCGTCTCGTGACTCTTGTCTCAGCCCCACATGGTCTCTCAGAACACAGGGCCAAGAGCTCGCCCGCAGCACAGCCGACGTAGAATATCGGTGGCAGTAAGAAGTGGAGATTGATATTACTGACTTTCAGCCCCAGCGGCAATTCAATAAAGACGGGCGGCAGCTCTCTTCTCCTGCCGAACAAGCTAGAGACGCCAGAAAACCTCCTGAGAGACGCTGTGTGCTTCCGCCTCTCCCTCCGCCGCCAGAAATAGCTCATCCTATTACCCCCAGGTGCAACTGGACCCAGTCATCCAGGCCTCGCGAGGTGAAATAATTAGTGACGTTCATCGGTATGGCGATTAGAACCTGATCCCAATAAGACCCGACCCATCTGGTGCCACACAGCCGTAAAGCGGCGATCAGTGATCCATTCCGGCAGCGTTCTCCCCACATCACGGCTATTGCGAGCACGCCTAGCCGGCCCGGCGGTACAGCACGCCGTCCCTGCCGTCCCACGCCGTCCCGCGGCGCGACCTCGGCCGTGCGGTGGACTGCGACCTACCGCCGCGGGCGCTGACCGCCGTCCCGCGGCGGACCGTACGGGACGCGTGATAGGTGCGTGTATGCAAGCTGACGTATGATTGGCAGTTCAACGGAACTAAATATTATGTCGTGCCTGCCTGGGATGGCAGGGGACGCCACTAGGACCAGGTACAGTACAGATCGCCGCGTCGCTACACGTCTCTCTCTGACCGAGCTGAGCTGAACCGCTGGACGAAGACATCACAACCGCCGAGGTCCCCCTTCCCCCCTCGACTACGGAGATTCCGGCGATGGCGCCGTGCACGTGCCGGCAGGTGGCCACGAGCGGACGCTCCGGACCGCCCTGGGCTTCCGCTTCCGGCTCTCCCCGCTGGCGCCTCTTCCTCGTAACGCGCTGCACGGCCGTCGTTCTCGAAGAGCTGGCGCCGTCCTCAGTGCGGAAGACAGGATGTGTGGTGGGATAGGACCTCCCGTCTCGGTCAAATGAAAAACCGCCAGCTGTAGGATGACACTGAGTAGCGGTCGCCGGATACTTGGCCGCCAACAGCAGATGTTGAGTTCCTTCACTGGAGTTGACCTTGCGTGCTCGAGGTGGTGGAAACAGGGTGGAGGTCAATACGCTCAGCTTAGCAGAAAAACGCCAATATTTTGGCTATGACGTGGTGTCTGAAGAGCGCATCCGGGCCTCATTACCAGATGAAGGTCAATATTTTGACTAGTGGTGTGGTGCCTTAAGAGCGTATCCGAGAAAGGTTAACAAAAAACGCCAATAGTGTGGCTATAATGTGCCTTATGAGCGTATCCGGGACTTATCAACAGGAAAACGTCAATAGTTTTACTATGATGTGGTGTCTTAAGAGCGTATCTGGGTCTCTAACAGATAAACGCCAATATTTTGGCCGTCATGTGGTCTCTTCAGGGCACATCCGGCCTTACTGATAGAAAGCGCCAGTACTTTGGCCATTATGTGGTGTTTTCACAGAGTATTCGGGCCTCATTAGACTGGAAGCGGAGCGCGGTTTTGCAATGCGTATGCCTACTACAACAGAGGTTTAATGACACTTATTTGAGCATATGCGCAGGCTTGTAAGCGATACAAATAATTAAATATTTCATTCAAATCCTGTCATAAATTTCGCAAGGCATCAATACGACTTCCTCCATTTTTAGATAGCGGCCACAAAAATACATTGGCCGCAGACAGGTCAGTTGGGCTGATGATGTCGATTCCAAAGCCGCCGTCGCGTTAGGTGAATCGTGCATTTTTTTTGTCACTGTATCTGTCCATACACCCTTACACCCATACACCCGATCCCCTTGCCGGCACCCTTCTTCGGCTGCGCCCCTGTCTGTCGGAATGTATGTATACATGCATTGCCAATAAAAACACTCCAGTATGTGAAATAGCTTTGACCACCGCGTCAAAGTCAAATGGCAAGACATATTACGAGTGACACTCAACAGACAACTCACCCACACAAACAGAGCGCGCACTCGGACGCACACAGGATGCAAGCACGATATAAAAATACACCCAGTAATCATGCAACCACAACCCTAAACAAGCACTTAGCTAACGTTTCAAAGCCACAAGAGATACAAGTGGAATATTGATAGGTAAGGAGTGTAAATCTGTACAACTCTCATCAGCGTCACTTCCGTGCACTGGTTCCGCCCGGCCTCGGTGGGGGGGGGGGAGGGGGGGGGGGGGGTGATGATAGGCTGTGCCCACCACAGGCCGCTCCTCCGGCCGCCGCCCAGACTGTACCCGCAGTCGGAGCGTCCCCGATCATCCCGGCTTCGGAGCAAGCGTCCCCGGTCATCCCGGCTTCGGAGCAAGCGTCCCCGGTCATCCCGGCTTCCGAGGCACCGGGAAATACCTGCGCGACGCGTCCTTTCCTCTGACGTCACGGTTTTATCCCCCGCCTCCGACATGTTCAACGTATTATGTCCACACCCCCGAGGGCACATGCCAGCCACCAGTTTCCCTTGAAGGAAGAGGGAGGGGAGAGGAGGGCAGGGGGCACGTGCGGTCCGGCGGCGACGCGCGGCTGCGCCACGGAGCTGCCGCCGCGAGCGCCACCTCGTGAACTTTCGCCGCAGTCGCGTGCAGCACGACCCGTTGCCCAACGGACGTCTGCTTAACAGAGGGACGCAGAAGTGAAAGCGTTTCTAGGATACCCTACTCACGGCTTGCAGCATAGCATGTGATGGTCGTTCGTTCTAGTCTCACTTGCTCGGATCCACAGTCAGACAAAATCAGAGTTCCACTCATTCAGGAGCGTACCCAAATTGGGGGGTGTTAAGACCGAGGTCCCTCCTTTGGGACCTGCGAGGAGATATCGGGGAAGGAAAAGCTGCAGCGCCCCAACTCAACCCATCAGAGGCCCAGAACACATTGGTTCCTGAAGAGCCTGTACCTGTTATAGTTGCAGAAGTTGCAGCGTGGGACTGCGTGCCCGAGCCACGTACGTAGCTTGTTCGTGACTCGGACACGCAGTTTGCTATGGTTATGTACCCGCGCGTGCTCCAGACGCACTAAAAATGACAAACGCATGTGCGAAACTTGATAGCTTGGGGCTGTTTTAGTAGGCGCGAGCCTGTGCCTGAAGATCGAGAGGATAACAAGATCAGACTCAAGGCTCAGGTCTCGAGTAGATCCGTGACATTGTCGGGCCCCAGCAGATCAAATGGTCCCACCTTCGCGACATCCTGGATCTGGGCCTCTGCCCAACTCGCGCACATATCTTATATGTATTCCGCACACAGCGTACAACTCGTTCATATCTTGTTTGTCTATCTCTGCCCGTCACCGTAGCTCAATCGGTTATAGCTCCTGCCTGCCAGCCCACCCGTGGTGGGATGGGTAAGTTTAAGTCGCTTCGGCGCGCATTGCTTGCCCCTAGCTGGCATGAACTGCGACCGGTAGCAGCAGCCGTTCAAGGTCAGGTGAGGTCATAGGGTGCGTCGGGACGTGCAAGGCATTGCGGTACGTTACACTTTGGCAAAAAATCCTGCCCTTGGCCTGACATTTCATGATCGGATGGCGGGACCATCGTTTTCACAAGCACTGCTTGACGTGCGCTCTGATACTAGAGATCTATGTAATCGAAATGTTCTGGTTAAGCTTTTTGATCAACACTTACATCTGCACGTGCAAAATGCCAAACGAAAGCGCACTGCCCCGCTTCCGGCTATCATAACCCCCACGTCACTCCTGTAGTCACTTCTGTAGTTCCCACTCCACGCGACCTCCGGTACGCCGCAGCCCCCGCCGCTACCGGGAAGCAGCACAGCAGCGCAGCAGACGGGGCAGGGGGACGGGGAGACCGCCGTTATCCGCGGCCGGTCACGCGACGGTCTGACGCGCCCTCGGCCGGAAGTTGCAGAAGTTGCAGGGTGAGGGCAGGGTCTGGTCACGGCCTCCCCGACGTAAAGGCCGTGACGTGTGGCTGAGTCGCAAGTTCCGGCTTGGGAGCGGCGCCGCGACCGTCAGGACATGCCGCGTGGGGAGCAGCTTGAGAGGGGCGCCGCAACCGTCAGGACAGGCCGCGTGATCCGGCCCGGGATGGGCGCCGCAACCGTCAGGACGGGCCGCGTGATCCGGCCCGGGATGGGCGCCGCAACCGTCAGTACAGGCCGCGTGATCCGGCCTGGGTTGGGCGCCGCAACCGTCAGTACAGGCCGCGTGATCCGGCCTGGGTTGGGCGCCGCAACCGTCAGTACAGGCCGCGTGATCCGGCCTGGGTTGGGCGCCGCAACCGTCAGGACGGGCCGCGTGATCCGGCCTGGGATGGGCGCCGCAACCGTCAGGACGGGCCGCGTGATCCGGCCTGGGTTGGGCGCCGCAACCGTCAGTACAGGCCGCGTGATCCGGCCTGGGTTGGGCGCCGCAACCGTCAGTACAGGCCGCGTGATCCGGCCTGGGTTGGGCGCCGCAACCGTCAGTACAGGCCGCGTGATCCGGCCTGGGTTGGGCGCCGCAACCGTCAGGACGGGCCGCGTGATCCGGCCTGGGATGGGCGCCGCAACCGTCAGGACGGGCCGCGTGATCCGGCCTGGGTTGGGCGCCGCAACCGTCAGTACAGGCCGCGTGATCCGGCCTGGGTTGGGCGCCGCAACCGTCAGGACGGGCCGCGTGATCCGGCCTGGGATGGGCGCCGCAACCGTCAGGACGGGCCGCGTGATCCGGCCTGGGATGGGTGCCGCAACCGTCAGGACGGGCCGCGTGATCCGGCCTGGGATGGGCGCCGCAACCGTCAGGACGGGCCGCGTGATCCGGCCTGGGAGGGATGCCGCAACCGCCAGGGCAGACCGCGTTGAGAGCTCTGCACAGACTGGATCTCTTCGCGAAGGGCGTATGGATCCGCAGCAGGATTTGACTGGAGCAGAAACCTACGGCAACATGCGTATTGACATCAGACTGGACTTCAGAACTTGTCACGTCACTTAATTTATTTTTACCAATACAGATGAAAATTAACTATATTTGAAAAGATGCTAACTGAATTTACAACATCGATTGCAGCAATCCTATGAAAAAATCTCAGTTTTGCAAAAATATTGATCTCAATTGTGGGCGATGCAAAATGATCTCGAACTATTGAGATAAACATGCCACTGAGCGCATTCTTTTACAAAAAGTGGCCGCGGACAAGCAATGATAGCAGTTTGAGAGGTGGTTTCTATGTCAATATCTCCCATTTATGCAGGTTGTATGGTAAGCCATGGTTGATTCTAGCAACCATGGCTTACCATGCAACCTGCATAAATACGTGCCTTAAACTCACAGAGGAAAGATATATAGCCACACCACTGCAAATCTGATCGATGGCATCTAGGCAGCATTGGTCTATTTATATTTTTATAAACATTCACCAAGTCTTGCAAAAAGAAAGCATTGCAGGCTTGTACCTATTCCATAAATTTGCTTTTGGTGCTCTTTTATCAACATCAGCGACTGTTGCATAATGTTCCGAGGTCAAAACTGATTTTAATAACGACTTTTTATGCTGCATTCCAGCTTGCATCGGGCATCTATGCCGAAACGCATGAAGAAAATGATATAAAAATTGGCATCTCCACCTCAAAACTGAGTATTACTCAAACCTTTCAACGTTTTAGTGGTGCCAAAATCCAAAAACAAAGGAAAGACACTGGGTTGGGGTTTCTTCTCCTGCTTTTCTCATTAAAATAGGTACAGGAACAAAATTGTATCATTTCTATTTGATGAAGGCTAACAATAATGAAGTGGAGACGCAAAAAAGTGTTTTGACCTTCGCACGCTCTGGGACGTTCCCTGCTCATTGACGTGATATCTCTGCCCCTTTCATTCATCAGCTTTTAAGCTCCTTCCTTAAAGCTCTGTCTTAAGTGTGGGCTTCATGCGACATAAGCCTAATAGTGTTCTCGCCACGAGCAGCATTTAATGCCATGACAATGAATTCGACGACAAAGCGCAAAAGTAGCAGTGTTTCCGTTGTTCAACAATTGTTGAGCCGGTTTTGGGAGGCACGATTCTCTGCTTATTGTAGACAAAATCAAATCGGAAACAGCTTTGGAAGGCCGTTAAGGGAGCTCGAGGCGGACTCTTAGAGGAGTTTTCACAATTGTGAGCACGGCTGGACTTAGCGCGAGCCCTCAGTGTTACATGGACGTTCTAGTTGCGGCCAACCGAGGCCCAGGTCCGAACAGAGCCTCATAGCTCGGACAACAAGCCTTGCGATAGGCCAGGTAGAATGCGGGGACCAGAGGGGAGGGCCTTCCGTGGCTCAATTATTGCCAACGGTGAAGTGATTAAGTTCAAGAATGAGTGTCTGCACAGACTGGGACAATATACGATGGGCAGCTGTCGTCCGATTTAAGAGCACACGGCAGACCCGAGCGGTCCGGTTACTGCATCAGAAAGCCGGGAATTATGACAACAGGCCCAGCTCATTGTGTGTCTTCTTGTGACGTAGTCATCACATCCGTCTTGAAATCTTTTCAAAACTTTCACTGTGGAGTACGAATAAAATAGAAATGGAAATGACTGGCAATGATTTTAAATTGCAGG
The DNA here is from genome assembly GCF_011947565.3 of Pollicipes pollicipes. NCBI lineage: Eukaryota > Metazoa > Arthropoda > Thecostraca > Pollicipedomorpha > Pollicipedidae > Pollicipes > Pollicipes pollicipes. The sequence goes on along the minus strand of NW_023596448.1, from coordinate 14,234,993 downwards.
GGTGTGCGACTCTGTGCGCACGTGTCGTGCAACAAAACATAACCACATCTCTTTATGCATGAATAGGCTGCACGACGTCCTGACTAGCACTAGTTTCCTCCACCCAATTAGCCCCGTGTTCATGACAAGATCGAATTCCTGGTCGGATTTTCCTCTGGAAGAAAATCGAGATTGTGAAGGGCTTTTCTATAGCCGTACGCAAGCCATTCGGATTACATTCGAGATTTTCCAGCCCAGATCATTTTGGGAATGTCGGATTAGCCGCTAGCTGTTGCGCGCTTGTGGTATGTCCCTTCACGGCGTGAGGAATTGCAATCCACATTGTTCTGGAACTTGAAAGCTTTATTAGAGCCTTAGAAGCAGATCTTAAGTTCAATGTGTGAAACTAGTCAAGCGTTCTCTGTGCTACAGTTTCGCAGACATATGCTAAAACTGATGACGATGTTTGTATGACAAAGCGCTTAAAGCTAAGCCATCCTTCGAACTTTCACACGAAGTTGGCATGATACTTCATCACTGCCGCCACCACTGTATATGAGGATTCGGCCTAAAAAGGAGTGTTCCACGTTTGAAGATGTTGAAGCGAGCATTAGGCATCATAAAAAGCTCACATATAAGCATTTGTATACTTTTAGGTGGAAAACTGTTCGAGACAACACAGTTTCTCTGTCAGGTAAATATGTTCCTCAAGACATCATTGTTTGATTGCGTCATAGAAAGTTTGTATCACGTTGAGGGGCTGCCAAACTAGCCGTGCGAAATTATTTCCCTGGCACTCCCATGCAGTACTTCAACTCACTGAGCGATGGCATGGCAGTGCTGGATGAACTCGCTGAGCCAAATATCGTTATGTGTTCGTATTTCGGCACTTTCTCGTGGTGTTCTTGCATATTTATCCTTAGTTTAAAAAGTTTGCTTGCATTCACACCCCCAAGTATCCAGCTTTTCGTGAGGTATTCGATTAGAAGTCCTATCTCCATGACAAATAGTAGCCGTGTCCAATTCCTTATAGAGTGTGGCAGAACACGTCATTCGCGCTTGGAACTTGCACAGCCCGCTTAACATTGATTGGAAGTCAATTGACGGTCATGATGTATCTGGAAGTGATGCTTCCGGACACCAAACCTGAACGGCTCGACGATAAGATTCTTCTTCGCCTTGGGTGCTGTATGGCCCGTGGGGTGACGGAAGTTAAATGACATCACTATCGCGTTATGCATATCTGAAAAGCCTTGAGATATTCCGCACGACATAGTCCGCTTATCTTCGCGGGCGTATAGCTCAGAAACCAGAGAGATTTAAGTGTTTAGAAGGGCAGGGCTGTGAACTGCACCGAATGGTCTTCAAGATGGTTATTTCAGCTCAAACGGCTGGAGCGTCTGCCTTCCCATTGTTCGGCTGAAGTGTCTGCTTTCTGACTGTTGGGCAGGAACGTCTGCCTTCCGACTGTCCGGCTGGAGCGCCTGCCTTCCGATTCTTCGGCAGAATCGTCTGCCTTCTAATTGTTCGGCTGGAGCGTCTGTCTCCCTATTGCTCGGCTGGGGCGTCTACCTTATACTTGCTCGGCTGGAACGTCTGCCTTTTGATTGTTCAGCTGGAGTGTCTACCTTCCAATTTGCACTCGTGTAAGGGGGTGGGAGGGGGGACGCACTAAAAGTCAGGTAACGTCAAAGGGCAGGAAGGACGATCCTGAGCACTGCGGTACGTTAAGCTTTCGCCACAAAACCTTCCATTGACCGGGAATTTCACAATCGGATAGTGGGGTTAGCGCTCATGCAACAAACTCTGGTTAGCGTGGGCGTTGATCCGAGAAATGCACATCGTCAAAAGGCTTAGACTAACTCCTTTAAGGAAATATATATTAAATGAGGCATCAAATGTTACCTAGATAAATGATGTAATGTATGCAGGAGTACAGACACTAGGTGAGCATGTGGTCAGACCCCACAACTTTCTGAGTACGTAGCACTGTCCGGATTGAAAAAAATTAACATAAGGGCGAAGCACATGCCGAAAGACGGCCATCGCCCCCCACCCCACGCCAATAAGGACAGCTTCCAGACATGGGGTCCTGGGGCCAAAAACGCTTCTCAGCTCGGACTCATGGCAGCTGATGGAAATCTGTGTCAAACCTTGCAGACTGGCCTGGTTTCTCAAGGGAAGTGCCATATTTGGCGGCAAACTTTCATTTGAAATACAAAATAGTGATTTTTCCAAGGTCATTCTGAAAATGCCGTTCCCTTTTCAGCTGGATCTATGGGTATTAAAGAACAAGCTGACCACACCAACACAATAATGGTTCTATTACAATGACACATTTTTTATGAGCATGCGATGCATTTTGGGATGGTACGGAGTGGTATGTTCGGAAAACAGGCAGGGGAGGGGTGGGGCGCTAAGCAAAAAATATGATGAAACCTACCTCAAGATGTAGGACAGTGGAATCCCAATTTGGCTCACTCTACTTTAAAAGCGGGAGGAGGGGGATGGAGCCCCCAGCTGACTGATCGACTACATCTTTATGGTCTGGAGCATGAGTGTCCAGGCTAGAAACTATAAGGTACTAACTTAAATGCGTGGAACCTGTAGCTGGACAAATCGACAATAGTTTTACCTGCGCTCAATATAAATTTCAGCTCTTCTTTAGCGCAGAGGAGAACCAAGAAATTCGTCATTTGAGCTTGGGCTACTGAAATCAGCTTTCTAAAATCTGCTATCTACTGACCCTGTGTAAAAAAGCAATACATTCAGGATGAGGCTGAGCCCTGGCTGTGATGGCGATCCCACTTGCTCCTCCTCTGCCCCAAGCAATAAAGGTCCGTACTTGTTTAGGAACAAATGATGCGCGTTTGCGCCACACGCCTTGCGCCTGTTTTGCCTGTGAGGCGCAAGCACGCCTCACAGGCGCCCCAGACGCGACAACCGGTGCTGCCAAATGCTTTCAGTCACGGAAAACCCAGATTTTCCCTGGACACCTTTTTCATTCAGGTTTTGATTATCTAATCCAATTTGTTTAAAGAGGTATTTTCCAGGCTTCTCGAATCGGAGTCTAAGGTATAATCCGGCTTTTCTAGCCCTAAGGAAAGGCATGTTAAGAGGTTCCAAAGCAGTATTACCATATTTTGACGTGCTATGCGATTTTTATCTTGCATTAATTCGACATAGCGAACGTTTCGAAGGATCGCTCAGGTAGCAAGGCAAATATTATTGCAGCCTTCCTGGAGAAGTTTTCGGCGCTTCGGCGAACGCGACGTGTTTGATCACGCGCGGCGGAACGAACCCCCACCACCGCTGTAATTTCCATGGCCTAACCGCCATGGGTCGGGGTCCACCTCGCCACCATTCTCCAATCTCTCTTTTCCTCTTCGATGTGTCCGCCGCCACAAGACTTCCCAGATTTCCAATAGGCTGGCGGCTCACGCTCGCCGCCTGCCCACACAAACACCGCTAATCGTATTTGAATAGAAAGTGCGCGCACTGAAAACGGCCTGCGCGCCTCTTCATGAGTACAATTAGAGCTGCGGGCGGGACGGTCAAGGGCGGTGGTGCGAATGAGGAACGTCCGGCGCGCGCCTCCCTGTCTCGCCCGCCGGCCAGGTCAGAGGTCACGCATCCCGTGCCGCTACGTCCCGCAGACGCCCGTGGCGGTCATGTGACCGAACTGGGCGCGCGCGTCAGTGTGGGCGACGCCATTCTGATGCGGGCGGTGAATTTGATTGTCGTGGGCCGCACACGGGCAGCATAGGTGCATATATATATATATATATATATATATATATATATATATATATATATATATGCTTATATGTATGTATATGTAAACTAAACTGACCACCACTTTTTGGAAGCCCATGTGCGCAGCCACGACAAACACATATGGAAGGCTGGCAGTTTGCATGAGCTTCGTATAAACGCACTTGCTTTGTGAAGCTGAGGGGTGTGGCTGTACCTCTCTCCTGTGAGCTGAAAAGTAAACACATGTGTACAATTTACTGTTACGTGCTTTTGTAATTGCTCAGTGTATATATCTGTTAATTCACAAGAAAAGTGTCCACAATATGTCTGGCATTGTATCTCACTTATATGAAGCTTCTCGACATTCCAAAAATGTCATCGATAGACGATATGTATTTCACTTAACGTGAAACAAAACATAAGCACTCATCCACGCATCATTTCAGAAAATGGTTCGCAACCTTTCCCCAAAGTGCTTAGGCGCATGCCCTCCTCTAAATAATGCCTTTCCCCGCTAATTTCATCAAAGACGCGTTGCAAGCCAGCTGTAATTCAGGGAGACACTATTACAAGCTGTTGTGCCACTGACGGGAAGACGATCCTAACATGCTTCAGCTCAAATGTATGGCGAATGAAACGACAATATCAATGTCACGCGCAAGGCAAGTTGATTGCAAACGTGTCTCTATTTGAGCTGGCTCCTCAGTGACCATGTTCGTTTGGGAAAATTCAACCTTTGTTCAGAACCGAAGCATGGAGGAATTGCATAACATAGCTTCGACCACGCGAGCTCTCAAGCTATGGGACAAAAATCCGGATGCCCGGCGTTGCAGTCTCCGTAGGCCGTGCGGCGTCGGCCTTTACGGGTATTTTTTTTAGACGGAGGCCGGTGAGCGGACGAAAACGGCAGCGTTTCTGGAATAAATGCCTTTTAACGCTATATGAGGCCAATTCCAGCGTTTAGAAGGTAGTCCGGGGAGTTACTTCAACTGCGTAATTCATCCTTTGTAGAAGGAACTGGTTAGCACTCTCAGCAATGCGAACCGGTGCTGGAATTTGGTGGAGGAACTAAGCAAGTAAAAATAAAATCTCTCTCTTCTTGTTGTTTGTGCTTTTATTTGCTCACAATAGATCTTCAAGATTTCCGCATAAAGTTCCCTCTCAGTATAAATTTTGAACGGCACGAATTCATTTTGAAAGACTTTCGGAGGCATTATTTTCACGAAGGCTGTTCTTGCGCGTCTAGCGTCCGCCGCCGGCAACGCCGCTCAATTTCATGGAGACTAAAACACAGCCATCGGCGATCTTGCCTCTCAAATTGCAAGCACGCGGGCTCAAAGATGTTTTATGTAATTTTTAGCATGTTGCTCCGGAGCAAGGATGAACACAGGGGAGCAGCTTTCGAAAATGGATTGGGGAAAGTAGCCCCATTAAAGTTAACCTAACCTGCCTTCAAATGCCGATCACTCCTCGGTTTTTGGTCACTTTGATTTGCGTCCCTGGTGTCAAAATTGAACTTAACAAATATTTGGTCGGTTTCAAATTGTTTTGATGATACAAACCTTCCCTTTTGTAACAGATTCGACAGTGATAACGACGGAACATGAAGATGATGTTGTAGATCGCGATACATTTATGACCTGCCCTGTGCCTGCATTTCAGACAGTGATAACGACGGAACATGAAGATGATATAGATCGTGATACATTTATGACCTGCCCTGTGCCTGCACTTCAGACAAAAGTTGCATTTTATTGGCCCAGTGTTTCCATTTATGACCTGCCCTGTGCCTGCACTTCAGACGATAGCTGCACTTTATTGGCCCAGTGTTTCCTTTTTCACTTATATGCATTGGAGGCGGAGGATTTAGAAGAGCACTGAAGTGGCATAAATAAAGTATTCCACATTTGTATAAGACTTTGAACCAAAAAAGTCATTTGAAACATCACTCGGTAGAGTTCACAGTCCTGTCCTTCTTAAGACCTAAAACCCTCTACTTTCTTAGTTTAACGTTCGCGAAGATATGCGGCTATTTCCTGCGGACTGTTTTAAAGCCATTTTGGCATGCATAGCGCGATAGTAATGCCATTCAAATTCCGCCATCCCAAAGCCCATGCGGCGTTGCAGACGAATAAGGGTATTTTCGTTGAGCCATTCAGGTCTGACGTCCGTGAGCACGATTTCCAACTCGAGTGGAGGTCAATCGGCTCTCATCCAATATTGAGCCAGTTGTGCAAGCTTCAAACACGATTGGCTGTTTGGTTGTTTGAATCAGAGCCCTTTCGACTAGACATGATTATTTCAGGGCTATGAGGTGAAGGAAAACGGTTTACTTTGGGGCAGGCGTGCATGCGCTTGAGAGGCCAACCACTGGGCTCAAACCCGCGCATGTGCGCTGAGTACCCGATCGGGGTCCCTCCAGGGAGCCTGTCAGCCCATTTGTGGCTGACGCATGCAGCCGGCCACGGACAGGCGGGGTGTCGCGAAGATGCAAGATGAAGCAAGCTAGAGGATAAGAGAGTCGGATGACAATAACGAATCACGTTTCGCGCTACATAATATGAGATTTGAACATGGTTGGAAATTATTATGAAAATGAGACTTTTAGTACAATAACTTAAGAAAAGCGTCACAACCGAGCATATGAATACAAGTAAACTGCTTTAACTCACGGAAAAATATGCTGAAGCACCATGAGCCATGAGCAACGGTTAAAAACACGACAACATAACAATATTTGGCTCTGCGAACACTTCCAGTACCGCCTCTGCCATCTTTCAGCGATTCGAAGCACTGCACGTGAGTGCTAGGTTGGCTAACCTAGCAGCACCTCAACGTCATAAACGTTTCATGACGTAATCAGGCAATGACGCACTGAGAAGCGTGCTTACTCAAACATTTTGAATCCTTTTGTCATAGGGGCACTACACTAGGGGCACCTTATGTTTCCCGGTCAGGGGCTGAAGGGTCACTCCGTCCCAGCCTGGTGTGCTTACCGACTGCCTTTCTGGCGACACAGGGGCATACCTGTCTGTACCTTAGCCGCCTGCCTGACGTCACAGGCCCCCTGACCCGGGAATTTTGGCCTGGATCGACGCGGGCGTTCTCGTTGACGCCAAACTGAAACACAGACCTGCCGCCGTCTTGTTATCTGAAAGACAGACCTGCCGCAGTCTTTTTATCTCATTGAGGACTTTCATCGTAAATGATCATATCCACTTTCATTGCCAGAGGTCCCCGACCAACGCAAGAGGCCTTCTAGCATTTTGGGTCTCGTCCCTGTCCCTGTTCAGCAAATGTTGCTCCGGTCGACTCGGAGCCCTTACCGACACAGAGCTCTTTGTTAGGCGCTGTGGGCCACTGACTGACACAGGGACTCATCGTTTCAGAGGTCCCGACCAATACAAATCGCGGGTTCCAACCTTATCCCGCTTGAGAAATGGGCTGCCAGGTCTCAGACCAACACGCAGTCGACTCATCGTTGGTGATGGTCTCTAACCAAAACTGAAGCCCTCATCGTCCTCGGGTGCTCCCAAACGGCACAAGCAACTCCTTGACATTTTAGAGTCCGGCCCTGCAGACCGGAGTCCTTAATATGACCTGCAGCGAGACCTTCGTGCCCCCCCCCCCCCAATTAGGCACGTGATCGAAGGCCCCTTTGCGGGCCCCCTCGAGCACTGCCCTAGGCCGATTCTGAGCTCCTTGCCATACATGACCCTTGTTATGCACCGTGAACCTAAGGTCGGCAAAGGGGTCCCTTCATTATCTCAGCGACCCGACCGATGTAAAAAGTGCGTCTCGCCCTTGTCCCCCAGCTAGGGGAGGCTTAGCGAGGAAGCCCTAGCTTCAAAGGCACTAAAAATAGGTTTCTTCCGAGTTGCCGAACTTTCCTCTCAGCGTAATGGAGTTCGATTTTCACCCAATTGAATAGGAATAGGAAACCACAGGACTGCTCTGATACGTTTCCTCGCTCTGGCTCGGCAAAACATATTGCCGTTGGCATCATTGCCATTTTGACTGGCGTCGGTCTTTGAAACCAGGTTTTGGCAATCGACGCGGAGTCGATGTTATCTGGCTTCGAAGGTTGCTGGACGTTTGCGATTTTGGGAGTGAAGAGCGCAGGTTTATAAGCGCGGCTATTAGAACCTGTCACGGAAACCTCCGGCTGGTGGCCGTCAGGCGGGCTGTTAGGCAGGCTCGACACGGCTAGCCATGTCTTGGTGGCCACTGTCGGCTGGTGGCCGTCAGGCGGGCTGTTAGGCAGGCTCGACACGGCTAGCCATGTCTTGGTGGCCACTGTCGGCTGGTGGCCGTCAGGCGGGCTGTCAGGCAGGCTCGACACGACTAGCCATATCTTGGTGGCCACTGTCGGCTGGTGGCCGTCAGGCGGGCTGTTAGGCAGGCTTGACACGGCTAGCTATGTCTTGGTGGCCACTGTCGGCTGGTGGCCGTCAGGCGGGCTGTTAGGCGAGCCCGACACGGCTAGCCATGTCTTGGTGATCACTGTCGGCTGGTGGCCGTCAGGCGGGCTGTTAGGCAGGCTCGACACGGCTAGCCATGTCTTAGTGGTCACTGTCGGCTGGTGGCCGTCAGGCGGGCTGTTAGGCAGGCTCGACACGGCTAGCCATGTCTTGGTGGTCACTGTCGGACGACTGCCGCTATAGTCGGCCAGTGTCGATCGCTGAGTTTTGAAAACTGTACCATCGAATATTCACGTCGAGTTGGGGGTTGGCGCATTTCAATGGTTCTTTCGAAGGACGCCGGCTAAAAATTTGTTCACGTTTTGGGTGCCAACATTTGATCGTTTTTTTAAATTTCCAATAAGACATCGTATTGTATCTTGTAGAATTAAAGGAGCTTGTTGCGGTCTGCGAATCTTAAAATATCATTGAATGATGCCAAAACACACAGACAATAGCACAAAGATGTCAATATTAGCAAAGCGTAATGATCGTGTAACTAAAAGCGTGCATCATGCAAGAAAAGAAAACAGAAAACTACTCAAGTGAACACTGTACGAACGCGGAGGTTTTACAGCATGAATAGCTGAGTCATCTGCACTCAACTGAACATGAAATCGCAGTTTTCATTTTCTTTGCTCCCTTTACCTATGAAAGAAATGGTGGAAACCTTTAAACAAATCGATACCAGTGACGAGCGGTATGTCCCATCACGGAAGCGCGAGCGTGAGTCAGACATCATGCTACAGGCAAGTTGAGGAGTTGATCTAGAAACTTTAAGATCTCTTCAGTAGATGAGACAGCGCAAAATGCGTTCGCTGCGTTCTCTTATTATTATAATTTGTTATCTTATTATGATAGAGAGAACGCCAGCTGCGTTGGCGCCTGGTGCTCGACGCAGACAGCTGACGTCAGTTTCTTCCTGTGGCTGAGCCGGTCGAGCCCAGAGACCTCGAGCACCATTTCCCAGCTCAGCCACAGAGCTGAGCACCATTTCCCAGCTCAGCCACAGAACTGAATATTATTTCCCAGCTCACAGACAGCTGGGTGCGCTCATCGCGCATCAGAGCCTCCGTTCGCTACCGGAACTGGCAATTAACCGGCCGGAAAAGTAATGTGAGGGTACTGCGTAAAGTAATAACCTGTGCCTTCAAGTGGGATGGAAAACTCCACGGACGCGGCGCGTGGAAAAACGCATTTCTGTAGACAGATGGCGGAAGCGAGTTACGCGCCGAGTTGCCGAGCAAACGAGTGCAAACTGAAACCGGCGTATCCTGTGACCTGTGTAGGGATAGACCCAGACCTCGACCTAGACCCGCCTCCCCTTACGCCGTCCCTGGGGCAGAAGCACGGAAATCACTACACACGGAGAACTCGTAGCTCTTCGGTGGAGGATGGTACGATGGCCGTACTCTTATAACGGATCTACTCACAACAGTCGGTGAATCGTCTTACCGGGCCCCAACCCCAAAGCAGAGCTGGAGTCGGGCCTCCTGGCGCAGGGGCTGAGTATAATCAACATTAATTACTTCCGTGGATTCAGCTGCCACTGCCGCTCGCCAACGGTAGGTCGGAAAGCAGTGTGGACACAGTCATACTTCACTTCACGGATTGAACTTTCAGAACCTGGTCCGTTTTGATGCAGCCCTGTGGGATTACATTCACCTGCAGGCTCTTTGAACTTGCTTTCTTAATCCAAGCCGGTCTGGTCTGGCTTAAAAATATACTTTATATAAACGCAACCCAATGCGTATACAAACATTTGCTTCCGGCACCATACACGAGCAAATATGGTACATAAAAGTGTTGTCAGTTGCTTTCCTTTAACCATCCTATGTAATCATCCTGACTGGTTACCACAAAAACCGGCAACCAATAGGTCAGTTTGAAGCATTATGACTGGTCGCAAGAATCAGCTGCTGCCATTTGATGTGCTTCATTGTTAACCTGGCTTTCATGGAACTATACTGCAGCGTATGTTTATTTGGGACACTAACCATACATACTAAATTCTGCATTCATTTTTATGACTGCATTCCCCAGCACAATGAAGGGTTAATGAATAGCATTTCATGTTTCCTGTAATTGAACTACATCTGGCAGTTCATAAGCATTCGTGGCATTTAAATGTGCTGCGATATATTAAATAGTTCTGGTAACAAGTACCTGTGCAAGCTCTTAGGATATCTTTGAATGTTGCACGTCCTGAGAGCATGGAGCCACAGGCAATTCGCTTATCATGCCTTGATTCCTATCGTTGTAATGCCATTGGGGTAAGTAATACAATTTTTCATTAACAAATGGGAACTTAAGATATCTGCCCCTCTCCTTCCCACCCATTCACCACCGTCCCTGGAAATTAAGACCGATATCAGGGGCAGGAACATAGGCACCTTGTTCATCAGAGACGGGAGCCTTGCAGGGGTCTCTATTAGGAACATGGATCCATCACTGTTTCAGAAACCCCAACCCATTTAAATCACGGGCCCCAACCTTGTCCCTGCTTAGGAAACTGGTGCCCAGGGCTCAGACCGACGCGGAACTAATTGTTCGGTGTTGTTGGTTTCTGGACCAAAATAGAGGCTCTCATCATCTCAGGAGGCCCCCAATCAGCGTTTAGGGCCCTCACACTGGCATTTGAGGGCCCGGGCCCCTTAATGTGACCTCTAGCCAGCCCTTCTGGCCCATCGGTCCTCACTTTGAGCCCTGAGCCGCCGGTCCCGAAGAGCAGGTCCCCTCAAGACCTAAGCGGTGGAAGGGGGCCGCGGGGGGGGGGGGGGGTACGGCGGGCGCACGAGACCCCGAGTTCTCTGCTTGCGCCCACTTCAGTCATGAAAATGGGCTAGAATGCCCGAGGCATTTGACTCAAAATGTTTGCATGTTTTTACAATCTCTTCAGGCAATGCAGCTAATGTCCCAGTTATGTTCAGCACATCAATAACCGAAGAAGTAGCTAATGGTTGGCCGTAATCGAAACCGCGCAGATCGGTAGCTGATGCGAGAGCTCCAGGCACATTTGCATTGGTAAGGGAACGAGGGGCTTTTCTTGATGTGCAGGATGCATTGTGATTTGTATTTGCTGACCGTCTGAGTTGCTAAATCTCACGAATCCATTACCCGGGCAGTCCATTGCTGCCTGGTGGATTCAACGTAGCACTGAGTCGAACGAAGCATGCCATGGAGTGCAACAAAAACCAGACTTTGGGTTCTGTTTTGAACTTCCGCGACCAAACGCCGGGCTTAAGCTCATCTTTCATATGACCTTGGGTGACCCGCTACCGCCGAAGTTCTCATGTCCAGGCGTTCTCTTATATGACTGCTGTGGGGACCCAATGTGACTGTTCGCGCCTGGGCTGCCACTGTGGTCCAGGCCAGTCGGGGAATGGACCGGGGCCGTGCTCCCCCAGCCCCGGACCGGCCGCCCGGCCGCCTCATGACACTGAGGTGAAAGCCATCCATTCGTCTGCGGACCCAATGTCAGGCTCCTTGTCAGTGTCAGAGGGCTCAGTGTCAGTCATACCAGTGCGCCGATAGACTATCTTCACTGTAGATAAACGCTCGCTGTGGCCTGGGTGGGCTTTAAAACAGATCCGTTCGAGACCGGACGGCGTCATGATATGGAGGCAGCTCGCCCATGCACAATCAGCCATGTCATGGTTGTGGCAGTTGTCGCTTATTTGGAGTTGCGACCATCACCGGACAGGGGCTTTTTATTCACGCCGTCGGCAGAGGGTAAGCATTCCCTCGCCATACGACCCCAAACTAGACCAAGGTCACGAAACAAAAACCAACAAAGGCTTTGCGCTGGAGGAAGCTAGCGATATCGGCTTCACGCGCTCAGGTTAGCTGATGACCCTCCAGCTGAGGTCAACCCAAAGCTTCAGCACATGTCGCAGAACAAAACATACGCAGCTTAGAGCGTCGCTCTCGAGCGAAATACGCACATCATCGTGCTCTAGATCAGGTTAAATGAAAATAAGTGATTTGAGACCGATGAAGTCATGCAATGTCGTCATAGGACACTGGCATCGGCTGTCCATGGACAGGTCACCAAACTTTAAAAAATGACCTGAACGCCTCCATCATTTCATTTTTTTTTAACATCTTCTTTGTCACCAATCAACAGTAAAAAAGCATCCTCGGTCGTGGAAATGACTGCATATTGGTTCATTACGCGGGCCCGCTTTAACCAGCCGGAGGCGCCTTCGGGACGTGGCGAACCCCGTGGCGAACCAGATCCAGGGCGGGCAGCCTCCCATGCGTTGCCCTGTGCGTGACCCGAAATGGACCCGACCGGCGGTGGCTGCCGTCACCAGCACGCGCCGGCTCCCACCGCCGCCCGCGGCCACCCACCTCCGAGACGTTTACGAGCGCCGCGAACGCTGGCCGACAGAGCGCTTGCCGGTCCGACGGCGGGCTGTAATGGCGAGCCCGCTCCGCAGCCGTGCGGGGGTCAATCGTGATCGCCGGGCAGGCAGGGTTAATTTGTTTGTTTGTTGGACGTTTCTGACGAATAAATGACGGCAATTAGAGCATGGCTGTGCATGCGTGTTGTTTGACTGCGGCCGACGGATGGGGTAGATCAGCTGGGAGAGCGTCCGACTGCGACTGTGGGCCGTCATGTGGGCGGGCTTCAATGTAGTTGCCACCAAAGAGTTTCGTCATGTTCGTAGAAATCGGCGATGTCGGCGCCTTGTGTGAGAGATGTCTGCGCTCCATAAACATATGGTCAGATGTGCCTTAAAGTAGCCCTAAATAGCACTGCATTTGCTAGCTTGACCTACATTTATACCGACACCTATGATAAGCGCCTAAAAGAATCAGTGACTTACGTCGGAACGGAGGCATCGGAAGAAAGTTTGTCTCATAGCAGAGAAACATGACACACACACAAACTGCATCTGAACGAGAGGTGACATGCAAACAGTATCCAGTTTTTTCCAGTACAAACCCCTTCCGTTGGAGTAATCGCACAGCTTGTCTTCCCTTCCTGCAGGCGCTTCCTGCAGGCGCTTCCTGCAGGCACTTCCTGCGGGGCCCGAGCAAGACATCCTTAACTTACGGCCGATCCCGGTGCACCAGTGTTCACTTCGGCATCCCCTGCTTGCTGCATCGGTTGCAAACAGGAATGCAAACACTCTCAAGGGCCTACACCATGAGGCTACGGTTATGAGGCCATGACGACTGGCGTGCCATAGCAGGCTGGGCGTCGGTGCCGGACAAAATGAACATTCTCGTCGGCTGTAGGAATTATCAGTATGCTTTGGACCTCATAGCTCTTTCGGAGGCCGATAATGGGTCTTTCACGGAATTCATTATCATGTTTGCGTCATAGGAACACGGTGAAATCTAACGTGTTTCGTGCAAGATCAGTAGCTGAAAGTTCACTACTATCAGAAAGGTGGTCAGTTTGCTAGCCGTACTTGCATGGTCTCAGACCGCTAAAAAACACAGACACAACACGCATAACTCGACTAGCTCATGCACGCTTCGGACGGTAAGCCGTTTTTTTTTGGGGGGGGGAGGCAGCTTCCAAAGCATGGCGACAATTAAGCTCTTTCCCACTCCAGGTATGACCAGTTTCGCTGCCCCGCTTCTCCAACATTTCTTGCAGCCTCCTGCACCGCTGTTCTAATGGGCGTGATCGCTTTTTTGTCTACATATACACGTGACTGCGGCCATCCTGGAACAACGATCAAGGATATTAATATTTTGGTGGGTGGCTCATATATATGATAGTCCGACGTCCATGTATCGTATCCTCTTATGCTGATGTAACATGTGTGCATCTGTTTGCGTGAGGTTCAGCCGCACCATCCGCTCGTAAAACTCCGTGTCAACGGCCGAGTTTTGAGGTGAAAGTTTAATGTAGCGTGAGGCTCGATATGGTCCGTCCTACGCTCAGCGGCCGCTGCCACCGGCAGAAGGCTATGTCTGTCTTACCTCCAGCAGCCGCTGACACGGGCAGAAGGCTATGTCTGTCTTACCTCCAGCAGCCGCTGACACGGGCAGAAGGCTATGTCTGTCTTACCTCCAGCAGCCGCTGACACGGGCAGAAGGCTATGTCTGTCTTACAACCAGCAGCCGCTGCCACCGGCAGAAGGCTATGTCTGTCTTACCTCCAGCGGCCGCTGCCACCGGCGGAAGGCTATCCCTGCCAGTGGCAAGTATCGAGCGCTTAAACCGACCAGAACTTGTCCCGACATTGGTGAATGAATCGAAAGGCATTCGGGGCACGGACATCACCCAAACATATTAATGATTGATGAAGCCTTCATTCATAAATCTTAGCAAAACTAAAGTAGCTAGAGTATAGTAAGTTGTCCTGCTTATCACTTACAAACTCCTGTTACGTGGAGGCTTATGATTGCGTTTTTTTGCGGATAGGAAGGCTGCTCCCCACATGCAACAAAGGCGAAACGAACACCGGTCCTACCGGGTTTTGGTTGCATTTCCCGGGATTGTCCGCGGCCGGTGGCGGCGGCCGCGCTAAAGGTCAGGTGACATCGGTGTGTAGGGACATACCTTGGCCATCCACGAGCGGGTATGGGGAGAGGAGGAGGGGGGGGGGGGGCTGACTTACGCAACAACCACCCCGCAGCGTGGAGATTGGTTCCAGAAATGCATTCAATCAAAAGGATTCGGAGGATATCGGAGGATTCCGAATCCTCCGAATCAAAAGAATTCGGAGGATTCAGAGGTCCTGCCCTTCTTAAGACCGAAGCCACTCTAGTTTCTGAGCTACACGCCCGCAAAAACGGGGAAGGTATATCGAGGAGAGTATTTTAAAGTCACCTTGACATTCATGACATCATAATGGCATCATTTAAATCCTGACATTCCATAAACATGCGGCGATGAAGACCAAGAAAACTGCAATTGTCGAGGCATTCATATCTGGCTTTTATGAGCGCGGTTTCCAGATATAACGGCCGTCAATTGGCTCTCAATCAATAATGTACAAGGTGAAATCATGCAATCAAACCGTGATGCGTTCAGGAGCATATTTACTAAACAGAGAATTTTGTTATCTATAGCAGTCTTTTCCACCTTAAAGTATAACAATATTTATGCCTGAGGCTGTTATCTGATATCTGATGCTTGCTTCAATCCATTCAAATGTGAACCATTGAATTTTGAACCTAAAACCCTCTAGGCTCCTAGCTGCACGTCCCGCGAAGATGACCAGACTATTTCGTGTATACAATGACGCGATAGCAACGTCTTTCAAATCCTGCCACCTCATAGCTCATGTGGTGTTTAATAATAATCACATTTTTGTAGAGACATTCAGATCTGGCGTCCGTTAGCACGCTTTCCAATCCTAATCGACGTAATCTAAGAAATTGGACATGGCTATCATTTTTTCACGGAAATGAGACTTAAAATCAAGTGGCTTAAGAAAAGCGCCATAATCGAGTATGTAAATGCAACTAAACTTCTTGAGCTCACAGCTAAATGTGCGAGAACACCACGAGAAAGGACCAAAACGCAAGCGCATGACGGTATTTGACTCAGCGAGCATTTCCAGCACCGCTATTGCCATCTTTCGGCGAGTTGAGGTACCACATATGAGTGCTGCGGTGGAAATCTGGCACGGCTAGCTCAACAGCAATAACGCAGTCAAGCAATGACACGCTAAAAAGCGCATTTACTGAATTTATAAATTTTGTGATCTAGAATAAGCTGATGCGCGCGACTAGTAAAGGTCGCCACGGCAACTCCCGGCTGGTAGCCATAAGGCGGGCTGCAGCGTGCAGCGCAGCACCCGTGTCAGGCATGTTCGACACGGCTACTTCTCTTTTGGTGGTTGCTGTCGGACGACTGCCCCCATCGGTTTAGTCGGCTGGTGTCGATCGTCAACTTTTTGTAACTGGTCCATCGAATATTCACGTCGAGTTGGAGGACGGTACATTTCAACGATTCTTCCGAACGTTACCGGATTAAAATTTGTTAACGTTTTGGGAGTCAACCTTCGGTTTGTTTTCAGGTTTTAATTTGACATCGTGTCGTATCGTCACAAAAATAGCGCAACTTGCCGCAGACCGTGAGTTTTAAGACATCACTGAATAATGCCAAAACACTCATACAATACCATAAAACTTTATCAAAGTCAATAAGACACATCCATCGTATACGCTTTTATCCGCCTTTTCGTTAGGCGGACAACCTCGCCCAGTCAAATTACTCAGGACATCCACCTTATTACACGCACAAGATGTTTGTGACTCAAGTGTTTTAGTTATCACGGCGTACACCTTTTCGGAATGCGTTTATTTTACATAGCCTGGGCCTCCGGGAATGACAAACGACGTGTCACTTCCAATGCAACAATTTCTGTTCTAAGCAGCTTTGAGCGGAACGCGAAGCCGCATCTTGTGTACGCGAGCCGGGCACTGGCGTTCCTCACCCCTGTAGTCCTTTGCAGTGTAGTCTGGAGGCGAACAATACCCGCAGGCGGCGCATCTTTGACATCGATCCCTGGTGTGTCCGAACTTCTAACACGAGAAACATTTAAAGGATTTTAAATCTAGGGACCAATACTATTTCAGCATGTCGGGCATATTAAACGGGAGGACGAAGCTATCCGCCTGGTCTTCGGTTCCGGCGCGTCCAAGTACGATCCACCCTGCTCGTGCGACGCCTTAGAAGACTAACACTGCGGTCACCTCCTCATTGGTCACCGCCTGTAGTGCTCGGCAGAACACGAAATCTTTCCCCTGGCTCAGGGTGTGGTGGGGTTTGCCAGAGCTGAGCATATCAACGTTTTTTCCTTGCGCGCGGTAACAAGAGTTAATTTGACATGGTTGTTTGATGCCAATCTCCTCGTGGTACCCTACTAGCAAAAATCCATCGCGTTGACGAGTGGCGTTTCTTGGCTTGCCGGACAATGAGAGAAGTCCATGGAGGCGACGGAACGGATTCAAGCCTGTGAACCTTCTGCTCGCTCCTCACGATCAGAGAGTAAGGCACGGTCTGAGGTTGAAGACTCGGTCCCTGCTGGAGGGACCGGACGCCACACCCATGGGACGGGAGCCGGTTGTGGTGTTCCATAGGTGTTTGTTTTTAGGTTCAGCGCGCAGGCTGCCCACCCACCAGACCGAAGCCCTATAGAGACGGTGCACCGAGCAATTACTGTGCCGCCAGGGACTACCTATGCGCCATATGCGGGTCAGTGCACGAAGAGCGCCGCTGCGGACGTCGCCAGTCACGGGTCTGCAGGAGTCAGTGCGACAGGAGTGCCGCTGCGGATGCCTCCAGCCGCGGGTCTGTGGGAGTTAATGCGATAGGAGTGCCGCTGCGGACGTCGCCAGTCGCGGGTCTGCGGGAGTAAATGCGACAGGAGTACCGCTGTGGATGCCTCCAGCCGCGGGCTCTGCGGGAGTTAATGCGACAGGAGTGCCGCTGCGGATGCCTCCAGCCGCGGGTCTGCGGGAGTTAATGCGATAGGAGTGCCGCTGCGGACGTCTCCAGTCGCGAGTCTGCGGGGGTCAGTGCGCCAGGAGAACCGCTGCGGACGTCTCCAGTCGCGGGTCTGCGGGAGTCAGTGCGCCAAGAGAACCGCTGCGGACGTCTCCAGTCGCGGGTCTGCGGGAGTCAGTGCGCCAAGAGAACCGCTGCGGACGTCTCCAGTCGCGAGTCTGCGGGGGTCAGTGCGCCAAGAGAACCGCTGCGGACGTCTCCAGCCGCGGGTCTGCGGGAGTCAGTGCGCCAGGAGAACCGCTGCGGACGTCCCCAGCCGCGGGTCTGCGGGAGTCAGTGCGCCAAGAGAACCGCTGCGGACGTCTCCAGCCGCGGGTCTGCGGGGGTCGGTGCGCCAAGAGAACCGCTGCGGACGCCACCAGACGCGAGGCTGCGGGAACCAGTGCGCCAGGAGTGCCGCTGCGGACGCTGCCAGACGCGAGGCTGCGGGAACCAGTGCGCCAGGAGTGCCGCTGCGGACGCTGCCGGACGCGAGGCTGCGGGAACCAGTGCGCCAGGAGTGCCGCTGCGGACGCCACCAGACGCGAGGCTGCGGGAACCAGTGCGCCAGGAGTGCCGCTGCGGACGCCGCCAGACGCGAGGCTGCGGGAACCAGTGCGCCAGGAGTGCCGCTGCGGACGCCGCCAGACGCGAGGCTGCGGGAACCAGTGCGCCAGGAGTGCCGCTGCGGACGCCACCAGACGCGAGTCTGTGGGAACCAGTGCTCCATCATGTCTACTCTGCATATTCCACGCCCCCACTAAACAAGCAAGGAAAACTTGATCTGTGAACCAACGGTCTCGCGGGTCTCGATGAGGTTTGTGTGGTGTATGGGGATATCTGATCGGGCAGCAAAACATAGTACTTTAAGTATTCATGTCATTTTCGTATGAAGTGATGGCTCACATTAACTGAACGCTAATACCCGGTTTAACTTCAAGGGATAAGCGACGGTTGTTTTCCATGATACGCTCGCGGCAGAAATAGCTCAATGCTTGAAGTGAAAAGCACCAGGAGCGCTCTCCTAACAATGGTTCATTATCCATGTTTCTAAACCATCAATAGGATTTCGACGTGAAAGCAACGCATTAAAAATCGCTTGATTGTTGTTCACTGGATTCCTGAATTTTATTGACTGTCAATTCGACGGTCATCAAGAGCGAGCGGTGCGGGACACCCTTTGTTCAGATAATTGTCTAGCGCTTTCTCTGCGATATGAGCGGAGCAAACAGACGAAACGAGCCTTGTACATTACGCCGGTAGGTGTCAGCTGTGGCAGAGTGAAATGCGCTGTGTCAAGTTTGTTGAAGCTCTTGTTTAGATCCGGCATGCGGGAGATCATCGTGCATTCTTTGAAAAGTTAAGTTTTAACCTTCACCCTTCGAGGGGCCTCCGTCACGTAAGGTCACGCTTATAAAAAAACTGACGTTTGTCACCAGGTTTAACCGTTTAAAGGTTGTGCGTCTTAAATCTCGTTGCCCCGTATCTCACGGCTTGGGAAAGTCTTGTAAAGAGTGCTTTCCCCATCGCTGTGGCTTCTTTAGTCCTTCACATATCAGGACGAGCCAAAACAAAATCGCGTCCACCTCTGACCTGACACATCTCACAGATCACGTGTGTTCACCTTCACTAGTGTCTGGTCAGTTAGCATGTTCAGCGAGTTATTTAACGCCGTCTTCCTCACTGTCGTAGCACGCTTATTTCCTGAGATAACAAGAGTGGTTTATTGAAGTGTAACCGGGGGAGGGAGCTGAAAAATTACTGGCAATGCGTAACGTAATTTGTGGACGGATGTATCGTCAGGGAAGGCACGGCACACCATGTGGTGTAATGACGTCATCGTTAAGTGAAATATGCGAAATATCAATGACCGTGACAGGGCAACCTTGCCTCACTGAGCCAACTGATGGAAAATGTGCGGGAAAAGGACAAACCAAGCTTTATTGTGATGCTCAGGACCAGCGCTATAAAACAATACGTTGGCAGTGGACTAAGGAGAATAAATTGCGGTATTAAGAGATAATCCCGGCCACTGCAGTGGCTGGAACGGAAGCTTCTGTTTATGCCCATGGATAACGTCATTTTACGTTTAGTTAACGTTTAATTTACGTAACGTTTAGTGAGAACATTGTTATCATGGCGGGCACACGGTTCGGCAATAGCCGCGCACTCTCTCCACACACGTGGCCCAATGAAACAAGCTGGAACCTGTGAGCCACTTTGTGAGAAAATGTTTATTTCGAACCGACTAGAGAGTTACACCAGTCCGTCAGCTGAAGGACAGAGTAGGGCCAAAGCACCGTGCAGGCCTCTGACAAGGCCGGCGGGCTCTTGCCGTCACCCAACAACAGGACCAGCAGCAAACGCTGCCTCTTGCTCAGGATTTGAATCAGCCGGACACGAGCGGCCGGACCTGCGGGGCTCACGGCCGGACCTGCGAGGTCCACGGCCGGACCTGCGAGGTCCATGGCCGGAGCAGCGAGGTCCACGGTCGGACTTGCGAGGCCCGCGGTCGGACTTGCGAGGCCAACGGCCAGAGCAGCGAGGTCCACGATCAGACCTGCGAGGTCCGCGGCCGGACCTACGAGGTCCACGGTCCGACCTGCGAGGTCCACAGCAGGACCGGCGAGGCCAACACTCGGACGGAAGGCCGAGTGCTCGTCCGCGGACGAGCGAGCGCCCCCTGACGGGAGACAGACCCCGGACACCAGAGCCAGTCTGACCCCTCTCCTCTCACAGAGACGGGCAGCGGCGCTCAGGCGAGACGAGGCACGTCGTCTCCGACGGCAGACGAGGCCCCACACACCACCGACCAGGCGGAGACCGGCCCTCCAGCTCCGAACACGGCTCAAGGCACTCACACACACACACACACGCACGTGCGTGCGCGCGCGCGGTCTGCCTGCCGTTGAGACCGCCGGCCGACGACAGTTCGTCGCGCGCGATCGCGCAGGGCGGACCGCATGACTAGCCAACAACTCATTCCATTCCGCCTTCCCGATCGCCATCAATCATCAGTTCATAAATACGGTAATTCAAATAGCAACAGAGTGAATACAATAGCGCGCGGGCGCGCGGTCGGCGGCGGCGTCGGCGCGGCGCGGCTCGTCGGTCTCGACGCGTCGGCCGACGCTCGGCTCGCGCCGGCGCTGAGATCGTCGCCAGGCTCGGCCGACGCCCGCGCCGCGCGGCGGCCAACGAGAAACGGCGCGGCAACGGCGCCAACGCCAACACGGAACACACACTCTCTCCCGGGCGGAACACAGGAGCGGCGATGGCGGCGGCCGGCGCGCGCCCGTCACTTGGCCGACATGGGGTAGTAGTACATGACGGTGGGCGCCGGCAGCTGCCAGCGGGCCGCCTGCAGCTCCACCAGCTGAAAGAGGGAGCAGTCGTCACCGGCGGCCAGCAGACGGGTGCCGCGTCCGACACACGACTTGTCGAGACACGCACATGTTTGATGGCACGCTACCACCCACAC
Organism: Pollicipes pollicipes; assembly: GCF_011947565.3. Classification (NCBI taxonomy): domain Eukaryota; kingdom Metazoa; phylum Arthropoda; class Thecostraca; order Pollicipedomorpha; family Pollicipedidae; genus Pollicipes; species Pollicipes pollicipes. The sequence goes on along the minus strand of NW_023596448.1, from coordinate 14,213,855 downwards.
CACGCACGCAGGAGCGCTGCTGAAGGACACATATGATCACGAGAACAACTTAATATACATAGCACACTTAGCATTTGTGACGATCTTGGTCGTTTGTTGGAAGCTACGCATAGTGCACACCTCGTTTTCGGTTGTCGATATAGAATATTACCATAGGTCATGTTTTTTAACCGAAATTTTGCTTTTTGGCAACGTTTTAGTCAACTCGATGATAATTTCAAGACGAATTTTACATTACAAAGAAGCAGTCACGCACCGCACATATACAAAAGCTCGGTTTTCATTTGTGTCAAAAACACTCCCGAGGTATCTTCCAAAAAGTCACAATTGAAACGCCTAGTTCAAGGCACACTTCTGCACGGCCGAAAGCTGTCTTCCATTTTCGCCATATCAAGTCGGAGGATTACTGATCCGGCAGTTTTGCATTACGGAGGAGGAGATGGGTCCTCGGCAGTACACTCGAAACAGCAAACTATACTGGTCCGTTTTAACGTATCTCTGATTTGGTTGGCGCCATTTTTCATAACCAAAGAAGATGTTTTGGACTTCGGTAGCATATCATAAATCGTAGTTGTCTTCCGTTGATACGAAAGGACGAAGTGTTTGCGGACAATGCCACGTAATGCCTGCTCATCTGTAATCTAAAACGGCGTCATCGTACTTCTTATCAAAAAGTTTCAATGTCTCAGGAAACTTCCGAGGAACATTATTTTGTTCGCATCGTTTTAGATAGTCATCGAATAAATACTTCGCGACATTGTCAAAACCAGTTTTTATGTATTCGTCATTGATGACCGTTTGGCGTAGCCCGTCGCATCCCGTCTTCTTTTATTTAACGCATCCGGTTGAAAGCACTCCAGGGGAAAGAATGTTTCTTAAAAAATAAACTACATCTCCTGCAGACTGAAGCACGCAGGAGAATAGGTTGGAGAGGCCCTTGTACCCTGACGGCAGATCTGCAGCGTGCAGCGAGGGTGCTTTGTCTAAATAAAACGACAGTCGTAGTGCAGGAAGACAAGAGCTTAACTTTCGAGATGCCTGAGCAAAGATTAGTCCAGAAAGTGAGGGATGACTTGTCGGATGATCGCAAGCTTAAGCGGATTTATAGAGACCCAACTGCTTCCCTGAAAGCTTATCTTAACAAACTGATGGATGTGGTCAATGCCGAGGCTGATGGCGGCCATTCCCAGAAGGTCGTTGGGCAGCACGGTCAGGACTATTTGTACGGGAACATGAAAACCCGTAATAAAGGAAATCCCACCAGATCTACACTATCCTAAATTCCTGCTACGACATAGCAGACAGCCAAAAGGCTCAATGCCATACTTTCTCCATTTCTGCCATTGGAGTGCACACTTCGACCCACTGAAGAACTAGTAGCTATTCTTAACGCAAAAAACGACATGCTCCTTGTCATCACTAGACGTTGCAACTTTATTCGTGAAAGTCCCCGAAAACGATAGACATCATGCGGCGATATGTCTGTGATCATGAAGCCCCTTTCCCACCCCAGTTACCTCGAGCGGTCAAGGAGGGAATGCTACGCCCACGCATATCGGTCCAGACGCCATAAGGGCAACCTGTGCCTGCCGGTGGATGGGGTATCAGTCCGGCCTGAATTTCACCGTAAAATTTAGTGCGAACAATAAACTGCCACTTCTAGACTTCTGACTGACCCATCAAATGATGCATTTCAGACAGATCATTACAGAAAAGCCCCCAACTAGGTTATTTCCATCAATGGTAATGAAGACTGTCCAGATGCATACGAAAGGTCATTAAGGCTTGTATCCCCTGGCTTTGGAAAATTGTTCCTTGTGAAGTGCTTTCAACAGAGCTAAACGGCCGGCGTCAAATGTTACCCACAACGAATATGCAAATAATGGCTTTCACGACACAAAAAATATATACACAAACGCACACACACACACATTATATACATATATCCATGCATATATATATATATATATATATATATATATATATATATATATTTACAACACAGACAAAAATTCCTAACTCCTTGCTTAGCACCCAGCCCTGCCGCCCTCACCTGCAGCAGTGTTTTGCTGACGGCCGAGATCAGGCTGCTGTTGATGAGCGCATCGCGCACGGCGGCCATGATCCGTTCCAGGTGTGACGGCGACTCCTGTTCCAGGTCGCGGCCGATCGACGTCAGGATCAGGAACACACACTCTGTCTGTGGAGCCAGCCGCCAGCCGTCAGCCGTCAGCTGTCCCCACAGACGCCGGCCACCACACGAAGGACAGCCGTACGGCGCGGCACGGGCCGTCGGCTCCGTCCGCAGCCCCTGCAGACGGAGCCGACGGAGCAGCCCGGCTCCGGGAGCTCCGGGAACGCGGCGACCGCGGCACGCCGTGTCCGAGCGCAGACAGCGCTGAGGCTGGTGGCGCCACCTGGACCCCACCATCCTGCCCACATAGACCCCGTCGCGCTGCGGCGCTTGGTGCGGCCCTTCAGACATCGGGGGCCACCAAGTCGGCCCCCGCCCCGAGTGAGGCCGCTCCTCCGTCCCCATCTGCCGGCGGCGCCTACCTCTGCCAGACTGTTGACGCTGGGTGCGCGCAGAGTCACCTGGCAGCACTCGGCCAGCAGCTCGAGCAGCATCTGGACAGCCGAGCCGGAGCGGGGCCGCGGCCCGGTCGACACCTGGCGCCGCTTCAGCTGAGGACGGCACACGCTACAGTGGCAGGGCCGGTCAGCCCACCGGCCGGCCGACACACACCACACGGGCAGGGCCGGTCGGCCTACCGCCGGGCCGGCACACACCACACGGGCGGGGCCGGTCAGCCAACCGGCCGGCCGGCACACACCACACGGGCGAGGCCGGTCGGCCTACCGGCCGGCCGGCACACACCACACGGGCAGGGCCGGTCAGCTCACCGGCCGACCGGCACACACCACACGGGCACGGCCGGTCAGCTCACCGGCCGACCGGCACACACCACACGGGCACGGCCGGTCAGCTCACCGGCCGACCGGCACACACCACACGGGCACGGCCGGTCAGCTCACCGGCCGGCCGGCACATACCACACGGGCGGGGCCGGTCAGCTCACCGGCCGGCCGGCACACACCACACGGGCGGGGCCGGTCAGCTCACCGGCCGGCCGGCACACACCACACGGGCAGGGCCGGTCAGCTCACCGGCCGGCCGGCACACACCACACGGGCAGGGCCGGTCAGCTCACCGGCCGGCCGGCACACACCACACGGGCGAGGCCGGTCGGCCTACCGGCCGGCCGGCACACACCACACGGGCACGGCCGGTCAGCTCACCGGCCGGCCGGCACACACCACACGGGCGGGGCCGGTCAGCTCACCGGCCGGCCGGCACACACCACACGGGCAGGGCCGGTCAGCTCACCGGCCGGCCGGCACACACCACACGGGCAGGGCCGGTCAGCTCACCGGCCGGCCGGCACACACCACACGGGCAGGGCCGGTCAGCTCACCGGCCGGCCGGCACACACCACACGGGCAGGGCCGGTCAGCTCACCGGCCGGCCGGCACACACCACACGGGCAGGGCCGGTCAGCCCACCCGCCGGCCGGCCTACACCACACAGGCGGGGCTAGTAAGCCCACTGCCCGGCCGGCACACACACCAGTCAGCCCACCGGCCGGCCGGCACACGCCGCCGACGCTGAGCCGCATACGCGTGCCACTATGACGACCGATCTCACTGTAGGCTTACCGTCAGAATAGCAATTTTAATTGAAACAGAACAAGTTTCTGTCTTTTTGGGTCAAGTTTCAGCGATTTCTGTCTGGGACAAACGGAAAAATAGCGTGCTACGACGGGCGCACAAAGCTCCGCAGCCAACCACGTTTCCTGTGAAACACTAATTGCAAAGATGACAACATTCCGTTTGCCACCGGCAGCAAAGAAACAACTCGGCAACGCAGTACACAGCACGCAATGCAACTCACGCTCAACGCCATTTAAAGCCTTAAGTTACAAGTTGGCTCCTCCACCCGGGGAACACGCGAGCCACACACTGCCGTCCCGGGCCGGCGGGCCCTCGGCCCACCATGTAGCACTGACCAGGGCGTACAGCTCGTTGATGAAGGTGGTGAAGGCGATCCAGCGCGGCGAGGCCGGCACAAATCCGTTGCCGAAGGTGCTCTGGTGCGGCCGCAGCAGCCGGTCCCGCTGCTGGTACCACTCCTGCGAACACGGCCGCAACGGCGTCCATACGGCAACGAGGGCGGCGCTGACAAGGGCGCCGGCGTGCTCGCTACCGAGCCGGAGGATCACGCCATCAGTCCACGGGCGAGTGGCGGCGCTGACAAGGGCGCCGGCGTGCTCGCTACCGAGCCGAAGGATCACGTCATCAGTCCACGGGCGAGTGGCGGCGCTGACAAGGGCGCCGGCGTGCTCACTACCGAGCCGAAGGATCACGTCATCAGTCCACGGGCAAATGGCGGCGCTACTGCGGACGGTGTCCCCGCCATTGAAACGAGGGATGGTACAACTGCGTTACTGACTGCCACCCTGCCAGCAGGACGGCGCGTGTGACCTGCCACGGAACGCTGGCCAGGCACCTGGCACGTGTTGAGCAGTGTCTCGAGGAAGGTCTCGGTGCGCTCTCGCTCAATGACGGTGAGGCAGAGCCGGGCGGCCGGCTCGCCGTAGCGGGCCGCCTCCACCAGACGCGTGAAGATGTGCCGCACCAGGTCCATCATGTGCCGGCCGGTCAGCCGGTTCGGGTCTGTGGAGTGGTCGCACCGGCTCGTCACGCCCGCGCACAGCGGCCCAGCTGGCGCGCTCGCGCGAAACTAGCCGTGACGTACGCCAACATGAACCTCATCCGTTAAAAACAGATCAAGAGCAGGCGAATTCAAACAAAGCGAATAAACAACGGGGTGTGCACGCCAATTGAAATCGTAGCATTTGCTGACGTACTGCGTCTGACCAGTTATTTACTTGAGCGCTGGCCAACATCGCATCACTGGCTCCGACGCCTATGTTCACGGTGGCGGGTCCCAAAATCGAGGTCCCAGTCCGTCCCGTTATTTACCGACATATTCAGCAACTGACACGCATTCGACCTCCTCGACCCAGCCCCGCCAACCTCACCCCCTCCCCCGACCCTCGTCCCAATATCCGGAGCAATGTCGCCCTCACTAGTGCTGTCCGGCGCGGCGGCTCAGCCGCGCCTGACCCGACCCGACCTGACCACTCACCCTGCACGGCCAGCGCCATGAGCGCCTGCACGTCAGGACTGAAGTGACCCAGCTCGGCGGCGGCGCCCAACTCGGCGTGCGCCGCCGCCGGCGCCGGCGCCGTCAGCTCGGCGCCCAGGCTGCGGGAGCGCTTCAGGCCGCCGGCCAGCGGCGCCAGTGGCGCCACCTCGTCCGGTCGTTTGTCGTAGTTCGTCGCGTCGTCGCTGGGGGCGGGAGCGTCGCCGGCGCCACCCGAACGGAACGTCACCTGCGGCCGGGAGGGGCGTGACGGCGCGGGCTGCCATCTGCCGGCGCCGGTCCGAACCGGTGATGCGCGCAGCGGCCGTGGGCGACACTACCTGCGCCGGGCCCGAATTAGACTGGGTGGTGTCACGGGTGACACGCAACAGCGGGTCATCGCAACACGACCGGGTCTGCGGGAGCACCGGCCGCCTGGATACTGATCAGCTTCAGAGCTAATGGCCGGGGGGTGGGGGGGATCCAGAGACTGACAAGGAAAGCAAGCACAGTGCGCAAACGAACAGGATGTGGGCGATTGGTGGTGTTCACAGCTATCTAGAGCACGGTCATAAAGCGGCGTGAGGCGAATACGTCCTCTACGTACGAATGTGGTGATGTATGTGGCGCACTGACGTTACCCACTGAAGGGTCACTGGTTTGATGCCACTAAATAATGAAACATTGGCTTAAGATTGTCAGATGCCGGTTCTGGGAGTTATTCCCCAAGAAAAAAATATAAGCACAACTTGCCGTGCAGAACACAGCATAGTGTAAGCCGACACACACACACACACACACACACACACACACACACACACACACACACACACACACACACACACACACACGCGCGGCATGCCTTTACAATACCACCCAAATTCTGGCACGACACTCCAAGGGGATCGGCCAGTCTCCAGTGCCTCCGACTACCATCCGCATTCTGACAAACAAATCACCGCGCGCCTGCAAAATACAGATGGCCCGCCTACACGCGGACACGGGTCGAGTACAGCCAGGTGGCTCCGCCGGGCGCCGTTTAGTCCGTCAGCTTCGGCCGGCTCCTGACCTGTTGGACGGTTAGTGTCCGCCACTGCCACCCCACTCGGCACACAGGGTTAGTATCAGGCCAGCTGCAGAGGCAGCACGGCACGGCGCCCTGACCTTGAAGATCCGGCCGTCCTTGGAGCTCTTGGAGCGAACCAAGGTGCCCGGCACTGCTGACTTGTTACCCTAGGACCAACGGCAGCGGTTACAGGGAGAAGTGGTGCCCTGGGATCTAGCGGGACAGTACTTCGCTCGCGACAAACGTTTGAAGTCAGGAAGCGAGAACGGGGGGTTACAGCCACCACCTTCGTTGCTCATGTGTGTATTCGCCCGCAGGGCTTGGTCGCTCGTTTGATGTCTCAATATCCCCGGCGTTCGTTTAATGCACTGCACGGGCCACGACAGGTGGCTCACATTGGCTATAATGAATAGCCCCCGCTCACGAAACTCACCCTTACTGTCGCGACCCCAAACGATCAGTTTCCATTGCCGCTGAACCACACGTCAATCCCCAACCTTTAGAACGGTGGCACACTCCCCGTTCGCTGGGCTGAACACGAAATTTGTCCTCCCTCCAGTGGCTGACCTAAAAGCGAGAAAACTGCCAGGGGCCATCCCACCAAAACAAGCGAAGCTGTCCGTCTCAATCTCAGCTGGTTATGGCGTCTGCCTTACAGCTAACGCAACCGATTGCAGCAGATCTGCAATGAAATCCGCAACGATGTCACTGTTGGGTACCATCGCAAACAACGCCATCGCTATTGCAACGCTACTGCAACGCACATATCATTAACAACCCCAAACTTTGATGAAGCCTGCTGACGCACTTTGGATATACGACGCGTCAATCAGAAAGCGTACCACCAATTTCTGCTACCTAATCACTACAATGTGGAAGCCTGTTTTAATCACGAATGGAGCCAACAGAAGTGCGCTTAGATTTGGACAAGTGCAATAATTTCCTTTCAATCATTTTGTCGGTTACAAAGCTTGGAACAAACCTCCTACTCCGTTGTCAAACCAAATATGAGAAAAATGAAACATTGCCTCTAACCAGACCGCAGTTAAACGCCAGCAACGACCTTACAAACTGCACATGGCGTATTACGCTGTCTATCTCAGCTCGTGGCGCATTGAACCGGACAGTGAGGTCACCACCCGCTGGGGGAGATGACGCCAGCTGCACTGCACGGGTCGAAGAGGCGTCAACTGTGACCTCACTAGCGGTGGGAGCTGTCGGTGATGTAATCTCAGACGCAAACACGGCACACCGGTTAAGGCTGATAAGGGCGGCGCCTCGACATTGCTTAGCACGTAATCGAACAACAGCTGCTTCGGGAATCGCAGCTGCGCTGGACTTGCAATCGCTAGCGCTTGGGCTGCCAGCGACCAGTTCGTGTTCCTTTCCCTCGAAAACTCTTGGTGACCCTTCTCATGGGGATGTTATTGTCGTGACTTCACTTGCACCGTGTGAAAGCGACCGCACCGAATAAGGACGAGGAAAGGTGCAGGCGGCCAGCGCCCACGCCAGTAAGGTTGCGCCAAAGCCGACATCGGTGCACGTCCAGAGGTGGGCCGCCGACTGACGCACCCTCTCGGTCTCGGTCTCGGTCTCGGTCCCGCTCTCTGTCCCGGAGCTGCGGCGCCAGCTCCAATCGCACGGCGCAGCGGCCGAACAGGTCCATCACAGCATGGCGCGGGGCCTCACGCTCAAACCACGTCCATCCGCGATCAGACGCTGCCGCCATTACTTCACGACGGCACTCACGGGCGTCGCGCGGGTCATCCCGGACTGGAGAGCACGCTGCTACGAAACGTCAGCAATGTGGTGTCTCGGCGCGGGCAGTGGCCACGTCACTGGGCTGTTGGCCGCAATCCCCTGACGCGCCAGTACGTCCCGCGCTCGATCTCACCGGCATAAACGCCAGTACGTCCCGCGCTCCATCTCACCGGCATAAACGCCAGTACGTCCCGCGCTCCATCTCACCGGCATAAACATGCCTCAATCTGACGTCACCGTTTTGCATGTTGAAACAAGCCCGTACGCCCCACTAAGGGACTACTTCCGAGTGCTTTTCCTGGCCCCGATTTCTGACACGCACGACTTCGCGTGAGATCCTGTGCCACGTTCGCCAGCGATTCGTGTCCTAGGGGCAGAAACGTGTCAGCAAACCGGAATGTACCCGTGCCACCATCACTGCGACCCAGCCGTATATTTGTTTCCTCTGCCGGTACCAGACGCCGGGCGGCGTTACCGACCAGCCCACCGCCCCGGCCGGGCACGGCGGCGGCGGCCGCCGCCGCCGTGTGGCGGAGGCGGTGCGTGGCGAGCCGCGGGAGCCGGCCTCCCCTGGGAGTGGCCCGGCCCGTCACCTGCCGCCAGCTGTCCGCCGTCTGATCGGCCTGGTCAGCGGCCGTGCTCAGTCCGATCCATCCGCCCGGGCGGGGGAGGCCGGCCGGCGGCGCTGCCCACGGTGCGCCCACCAGCCCCTGTCCATCCATCAGCCACGCGTGACGTCGGAGGCCCTAGCGACAGCCTGTCGACAGCCGCCTCCTCAAACAGCGCCACTGATCGCAATTTGGACGTCGTTCAGCTTCCGGCAGCGCCGCATTCCACGCGCCCCGCCACTTGGCAGACGGTTGTTGGCTGTCAAATTGTGTCACGCGCTATGCCTTTGAACGTAACGGGCTTATTGCTACCGCCGCAGAGCCCAGCCACCCTGCCAGCGTCCTGGACCAGCCCCACGCTCATCTCCCGCGCGCGCAGACCCCCACCTTAAGCGAGCGGGCGTCCTTGGAGCTCTTGGAGCGCAGCAGGGCGGATGGCGGCTGCTGCTGCTGCTGTTGTTTGGCGGGCGAGGCGCCGCCGACGCCACCGGCGGCGCTGCCGTCGACGTCGCCGCCGTTGATGACCGGCTGGAACTCCTTGGCGTTGATGTTGAGCGCCGTGGAGACGGCCGACGGGCTGCGGTCGGGCGAGCCGCCGCCGCCGCCGCCGTTGTAGCCGTTCACGGCCGGGCAGGCGGCCATGAAGCCGGGCGAGCGCATTGCTGCGGGACACGCGTCGGCTCAGCAGGGCTGGCCGGCGTGTCGGGCCGGCGCCGGCTCGGCGGCGCTGCAGCGTCACCGAGCCAGCTCGGGCGGGGCCGGCAGCCAGCTCACCGCGTCTGCCGACGGCATCGCAGCCGCCGGGGAGTGGCACCGACAACAGCGACCGGTCCAGCTACACCGAACACGCCCGTGACAGCCAGCACTCCCCGACCGCATCTGGCGAGGTAGGTGGGTCTACCCACATGCAATTGGCAGAGCTTAACGAGAAGAACATCTCAGCTCTTACAGACGCCTCTAGCTCCTTCAAAAATTGGAGCGCAGTTTTTCTCCATTCCGAGTTAGCTAACATCGTGAGCACGTGGGGTTGTGACCACAAAACAGCATGTGAGCTGCCTCGCAGCGTTTGCGATTACGGATGGCAGCACAGTTCCGCTGCGCCGTGTCCAGAGACGAGGCGGGGCTTCCGACCCGCTGTCGGCGTCCACTCACTGGGGGGTCGGTAGAGCTCCATGGCCGGCTTGGCCCGCAGTGCCGGCATGGCGCTGCGCCGCCTCGGGTCACGACCGCCCTGGGGGCACACAGGTCACCGTAATGTCAGTTTCACCGACAGGTCAGCGACGCGGTCCGGTCAGCGGTAAGCTCAGCTTGGGAACAGTCAGCTCAGCGATGCCGTCAAGTCAGCACAAAACCCAGGACATCGTTGCCGTCCAACGAACGTTACAGTATGGTCAGGCCCACTGCAACACAGGCCGGTCCAGGCGGGCGTGCGTCGGGGACAGCATGCCGTCAGGGACGGGGTCAGATCAGAGAGAGGGGCATGTCCGCGCAGCGTCAGGTCAGGTCACCAGGTCGGACCGCTCTCAGGTCAGGGACGGCGCCAGTCCGGCGCCTGGCCGCGCCTCCGCGACACACCCGCCCGGCGCCCGCTGAGTGGCATTGAGTCGCGCTTGTCATGCGTCGGGCGAGGCGACCCCGGCCGGGCGCTGCCTCTCCGCGGCCGCCAGCGCTACCGCGAAGCTCAGCAGTCAGCCCGGAGAGCACGGAGAACGCTGTCGGCGGCTGCCCGGCCGGGCTCGGGGCTGCCCCGCCCTCAGGAGAGGGACACGGGAGCCAGCAGCTCGCCCCGTGCAAAACAGCGAACATGAGCAGTCCCTCAGCCAGTCCCCACTGGGATAAGAAGCGATCACACACGCCGGCGGCAACGCTGAAGTATTGATGTGGGTCAGCAACAGCGCTGGAGCTAGACCGCGACAAACGGTGCTTGGAGTTCATAACAGACCGGACGAACTGAAATCGTTTGCAGTGTTGATACACAAACACATCGGGCCACTTGCAATCTCATCTAACGGCCTAGTACCGTTCAGCGAGCTGGGACACCAGCCCACCGCCCCGTCGGAGTCGGCTGGCTATGGCAGCAGGCCCGTGCTGCCCGCTGATGGCGCTACTGGCCGCCACGGCGCAGCGGCCGGGAGGCGCCGGCCAGCTCTGGCCATTCCGGCCGCAGCGCAGCACGGCACGCCCGCCGGCCGTGGCCGGGCCGCCGGGCGGGTGCCGCCACCTGCCGACTGGAGCCGGCCCGGCCGCGCCCGGCCCCCGACCGTGGCCGGGCCGCCAGCCGGGTGCCGCCATCTGCCGACTGGAGCCGGCCCGGCCGCGCCCGGCCCAAACCAAACAGCCGCGCGCCGGCGACCGGCGCCACTGCCAAGGCGGACGTTGCAGGCGCTCCATTCAGAGTCGCTCAGCTCATTGCCGCCTGGGCGGCGCTCCGAGCCATGACTCCAACTCCATGGAGCGTCACTGCCGCTGGCGGGCTGACCAGAGATGACGGCACGGGTCCCGACCTCGAATGCGCGGCGTCTCCTTTCCACCGCCGCCGCCGCCGCCCTCGGCGCCGCGCAGGTGCCGAGCCAGGCGTCACATGACCGCGCCAGACATGGGCCGAGTGAAGCCGAGTTAAGCTCCGACTGGTCACATCGCACTGATGCCCCTGATGTCGACAGAGAGAGGCGAGTGTGACGCTCCGCCACTGACCCGGCAGCATCTCCCAGCCGTGGGCGACCCCAGCCGCCGCGCCCGCCCCGCCCATCCGCGTCCCACTCATGTGCGTCGGCCGATCAGCCGGAAGCGAGACCGAGCAGCTCAGTTTCACGGCTCCGCGCCGACGAACCGGCCCGCTTCGCACGGCCGCAGTCGGAGCCGGAGCCGCTGCCGTGCGGGGCGCGCCAGCCGCGGCCGAAGCCACGGCCGCCGGCCGACGCGTCGGACACGGAGAGCTCGTCCGGCCGACGCTGCCACCGCACCGCCGTTCGCCACCGTCGGCAAAAACATTCACAAACTTACGGTCCGATTGCCTTTCACTGGCGTCAACGACCTGGCGCGTGCGGGGAAACGCGACCGGCGGCGGCGGCGGCGGCGGAAGAGAAACCCCTGCCGCCGGCGCCGCCGTGACGCCAGGCGGCCTGGCCCGGACATCGGACACACGGGACACTGGACACACGAGACACCGGACAAACTGCTCACCGCATTCAAGGCGGAGCACTGGACGGGCGAACCAGCGCGGCAGGACGACCCACTGACCGGGCAACGACCCAGCTGGGGATGGGTAACGGGGAACAGACGGCGGCCGCCGACGGACGCTGACAGTGTGCGGTCCGGGTCCAGCGGTACCGGTCAGCTGGGTCGAGTCCGCGGCAGACGCGGCCCGGCTCCTGCCCGCAGCGACAGGTTACACGACGGCCCACCGCCGCCCACGCCAGCAGCCGTTCCAAGCCCGGTGGGAGGCGCTGCCCGGCCGCCTTACAGAGCAGCACCACAGCCACGTCTGGCGACGGACCGTCGGGCCAACGTACAGTGCCTGCTTTACCAGTGGTGTCGGCGGTGACAGCGGCACCAGCACGTGCCCACAATCACCGAATCGAGCCGCAACAATCGGGCAATGCAGTCCGGGAAAGCATGGCGCGCTGCTCTATAGCGCGGCGGACCCGCCGACAGCGTTCCCCGGGGCACCACAGGTCAAGGCAGGCTCATGAGCCGCCCTGTTTATGACACAATGACCATCATATGCGCGCTTACGAACTCTCGTCATCCCCGTGCGGCGGTCCGGCTAACCCGATCCTGGCCGATTCCCCCACCCCCCTCCCCCACCTCGTCAACAGCAGCGCGCGGAGGCAAGTCCCCGGGGTACATGGAAGACCATTGGCAGATAGCGTGAGCCTCGAGAACACCGCTGGTTTGCTGAGCGGCACGTACGTCACTGTCACTGCGCACGGTACGACTGCGGACCGCAGAGGTATCTAGGGAGACTGGGCCATTCGCCTCTGATAAAATGACATGAAAATAGGATTGACCCGCGTCCAATTAGCTTAGGAACTCAGATAGACTACATGCAAGGCTGCATCCCTGGTGAACAGCAGGCGCGCTCTGTCGGGATCTAACACACTCAATTCGCGGTTTTTCTGGTCCGAATTATCAACAACAAAAACTTCAAATCCGCTATAAAATCATCGTCGCCCCAGCTACCACGTCATCTAAGCCCATATACCTCGCCCCTTCATGACCTCTCCAGATCTCGCCAGGTGCATCACGTTAACACGGTTATCGTAATTTTCTGAGATCGTTTAAAGTGATCAACGTACGCATGAAATCATTAAGAGAATTACCCTTGCAAACGGCGACCACTGACGTCGGTTTACGCGTCTGGGAGAGAAGATGAGCGTCGCATCAGCACCGCCCTCGATAATGAACCGCTCACCGCCCCTTTCCAGCACGATGCGGTCACACCGCATCCCGTCGCCGAGGCCTCTAGCCGCGCTGGCCGCGGTGACATGACCAGCAACGTCAGCCCGGCCACGGCGCGATCCCGCCCGCGCCGCTCCATCATGCAAGCCCGGCGCTGGGGGCTCCAACAAGGCTCGGTGCCGGCACAACGCTGGCGCGGCCGGTGACGCAGGGCGAGCTGAGAGCGGCGCGGCCTGGCGCCCGTCACGTGCCGCCCGGCCCCGGCCGGGCCGGCCGTGAGAGCGGGCCGGGGCAAAAACCCCGGCCGGCCCGACGGGCCGCAGAGGGGTCACGGCATCGGTAGAAAGTGAGAGTCGGACTGGGGCGAGGCCAGATGAGCGCCACCGTCATACAGAGACATCGCATAGCGGCGAGGCAGAGCGTTCCTCGCACATACAGCGGCGTCAGAGCCGACGCTCCGCCCAGGTCACAGCAGCCGCCGCCACCAGAGACGCCGCATGGCGCGGCGACAGAGGACCACGCGCGGAGCAGAGCCAGAGCTGCAGCTTCAGTGGGCGATCGGGCACGAACTTTATACAAGCATCATTTATGATCAGCTGAGCCCTTAAGCGCTGCAACCTCATTGAACTGCAGAGCTGCAACTCTGAAGCCATTCCCAATGTTTGAGCTAATCGCTCAGACGACGAGCAGGACGCGCCATTGCCAGGCCTGCCGGCAGCCACGTGCAGCCTACCGGGTGGCGGGTCGCTGACCGGCCGCCACGCGTGCCGGCCCGACACCATCGGGCATTCAGCGGCGCGACGGCTCCTCCAATATTTTAGTGGTATCAAGCGAGCCATTTGGTCTCCTTGGCGATAATGTACTGAGGACTGAGGCCCGCGGGCAGCGGCAGGACGAAGTTGTGGTGTGCTGTGCGTGTAACGCGAGGGAAACAAAAGAAAACAGCAGCCGTGCGAGATGTTTTTCACAATTTTGCCGGTACCGTAGTCGACTGGCCCTGGTTTGTGAAACATCACAGATCACGGCTTCAGTTCAATCATCGAAGAAGCAAGGCAGACGGCTTGCCTACATAAACACTACGCAACACATATCTGATGTTGCAACGAAGAACTTCCCATAGCCGGGTGAAAGATCATCCCGAAAAACGGCTATTTAAACGAAGTAAATATCACCAGGGCCAACCCAAATAACCACTTAAATGCCGTGCTTATTCGGCGAGCCCTGACACCGTAACACTGGGCCAAGGGTCGAATAGAGCCGCCGCCCGCCGCCCCTCCGACGGCCGGCCTTGGCGACGCATGTGAGCCCGTCAGAGCACGGCCCGGCCTCGGCGTAGAGCACGCGCAGCAGCCGACAGGCGGTGCCGGACTGCTCCACACCCCCGCCGCGCCCGGCACACCGCCCACAACACGGCCACCGCCGAACCACGAGCCGGCCGCCACCGATGCGCGGCAGAGTGCCCAAGGCCGCGGCCGCGCTCCGGCGTTACCCGGGGTGTAAACAGGAGCCGCCCAGAAGCCGACCGACGAGCCGCCGTCTGTCCGGACTGACCGCCCCGCCGCCGGCTGACCCGTGTGTACGCGCCACTGTCCTCGTCCGCAGCCGACGACAGGCCTGGATCGGCTGTCGCCTGTCGACGACGACGATATGACCGCCAGCCAGACGCCGCGTCACTACACAGTCCGAGCTCCGAGTCACTCGCGCACGCCGGCACGTGTCACATCTCAGCAAAACTCGCAGGCTCCGGGCGCGGACAATAGCCTAATAATAGCTCCAAATCCCGCCTGACCAACAGGTTTCCAGCTTGATTTTTCCTGACGAGTGGCCCAATATTTACGAAAAACATCTTTTCAGAACATGAAGCTGCCGCACATGCAGAACAACGGACGCATTAGCACCCTTGTGCCCTTTGTTCACCGGAACACACCGTAACGGCACGGCCCGAAGTACTATCACATTTCGCACTGCATCATGGGCTACCCGTATCCCACATGACCTGGTGTTAAAACCAAGCCATCACAGTCTGCTACTCCTCAATAATAAAACCACGCCGGGGAAAAAAGGCAACATGTGGATCATGACCCGCTGCAGCTTCTAACACTTTCAACTCATGAATTTTGGTTGGCTAAGCCCATGACCTAAAACCTGTACCGAGACTGAAGACCCTAAACCCCAGAAGACATTGCGTTCCGGCCTTCTCGGTCGTTACCTTCGCCACTGTTCCAAGGTATCAAACGGCGCAAGACAGCTCGCAGTCTCATTGAGGTTCTACAGGCTTACCGACATGTGACAGCTTGACGCAAGGTCCAGGTCAGGTAACTTCAGGACGGGTCTTCAGGTCCTAGCTCTCCGACATAATTATTTCAGAGTTCTGATGTTGAGTTATCCGCCTTTCGTTTAACAGGAGATACCGGTTAAGCGGCGTTGTAGAACAAACATTCGTTATGCCGCCAGTGCACGCGGTTCAAGTCGTGCTTACGAGACACGTCGAGTCCTGTCAATATAAGCAATGTTTGTTCTGCGTCATTTGGCCCCTACCACGTGGTATCTCGAAGGTCGTTAACTCAACATAAGAGCTCTAAACTTCTAACGTATGTCAACATTTCTTAAATTTCAGACCATGTCTGTAGCCCAAGTTCTGTTCAGTTCCAAGATTATACGGCCCCATGCCATGTCTATACTGGATCACAAATTTATTTCGTCATTCGCTGTTTTGGCGTTAGCGGAAGTCCTGGCTGCAACATGTGATGATGCATTAATCAGCGATCGGGTAAGCGGGCCATTCAGAACTCGACAGCGCCCCGACGGAGCGGGGGCGGGGGCGGAGGCGGGGAGGGGGGGGGGGGACGGTCCGGGTCTCCGCCGCCGCCAGCCAGTCGGGCGGCGGACGGTCGGCTCGATACGGCGCCGGTGGCGACGGAGGGGACGGGCGACGTGAGCGTGCCGCCGAGCCTGGGCAGACCGACGGCACGCCGCGAGACGGGAGGCGGCCAGTCTCGCACGAGGCCGGGCCTGACGTCCGCACAAGGCGCCGCCTAACACCAACGGGCGCAGTCGGCGCCCCGCAGTCTACACACGTACTCAGGCAGGGGAGGGGATGGGGTCGGGGACGTCCGGAGACGACACACTTCCCGGCCGGGTGGTGATCAATGGTGATCTAATTGATCGCATATCAATGCCAAACCCAGGTGATGTCGGCGCCGTGCTGTCTGCTGTCGCCAGCAGCATCACTGTAACCGCCCGACAGTGCTGCCGCACGGACTGGATACTGGCCAGGCTCCTGCTGCTTTCTCAGCCCCAGCCCCAGCCTCAGCCTCAGCTGGGCCGAGCAGCGCCGCCGGCTGGGGGCGGGCGCCGCTCAGCAGTCACGCACGGCCGCCGGCTAATTACCCGAACCATAACTGGGTCGGGCGGCGTCTCCGGCGCCACTCGTCGCCGGGGGCCCGGGGTCGGCCGCCGCAGATCGGGGCCGGTCGACGGCCGATAAGCAACACTGGCGGGCGCCGGGGCCGGAGACGGCAGCTGCCGCTGCGTGACAGCGCCCAGCTGAGGGTCGAGCCTCGCTGACGACAACAGCTGGGTGCGGCCGACCCAGTGCGAGAGGCAAGCAAACGGAGCTCACACGCGCCCCAGAGGAATGACAGCCCAGGAAGCCTCAGAATTTGGGTGATGAACGAGGGTGAGGACGGCACCTGACGGAAAGCCGTGCCATTTCTACCACAGCTCCACTCGCTCGGACACCGCAACCAATGTGAAAATAATCTTCTAATTAGCGGGAAGTGATGAAGCCCCGGAGCGATCACGTCATCTGTACAACTCCGCATGGTTTACAGGCTGGTGTCCGAGCGACGCGTAAAATACGCAGCGCACGTGGTGCCATTTATACGTGAATGGTTAAATGAACACCACGAGGGTTCACGGGTAAGTCAATGCCTTGCTATCTTTCCAGGACGGTCGTGCCTGTGCCGTACTTTCAATTGTCCGAAGAAGGTTTACCGCAGAAGTTATCAGATACATCGGAAACGCACGCAGCTTATTGGAAACAGCTATATCTACCGTTCCGAAATTCACCGTACGCTCCGACTGAAAGGATCTTGACAGAAAGTGCTGGCTGGCACGCTAGCTGAAACGTTCCAAAACTCCATGCTTTCCAACATTTGTGACATCCTTACGCCGTAAATGTTCATCACTGAAGCCAGCCGCCTTGCCAACCACCCACATCCGTGCGTTCCCCCACAGCGCCAGGTGTACGTGCCTGGTGCCCAGCCACTGTGGACAAGCAGGCCCAGCACCAGCAGCTGAACATCCAGATGGACACCTGGACTGCTCATGGATTCGAAGCGTCTGCCATTTGGTGGCCGCCAGATTTGGCCACCATCCAACGACGCATGTTTGCTGTTTCGCCGCGCGTTTGCTGCATCATGGCGCGCCAGCACGCGTCTCGAGCCGCGGAGACGCGTCAGACCAATACGACATGACGCCACGCCAACAGCCTGCGGACACATGGAGCAGTACCGCACTCGTGTAGTGCGTGCATCACGAGCGCGACTCCCGCCTCCTGCACACTCACTGCGTGCGGACACATGGAGCAGTACCGCACTCGTGTAGTGCGTGCATCACGAGCGCGACTCCCGCCTCCTGCACACTCACTGCGCACCATAACCGGCCTCTGGGAAACCAGAGGTACGGGGTTCGATTCCCCGCGGCGCCCGCCCTTCCTGCCAAGGTGAGAGGCAGGCGACGCCATATAGCCTCAGCAGCTGAGTGCGTCGTAAAGCCCAATGACACACACACATACGCACACTCACACACCATAACCAGCTTGTAATGCACCTCACGGACGGTGCACCCGCCAGATTCACGTACATGGTCGGGAGCTGTCCCCACCGCGCTGTTGCCTGGCAGGTGGCGCCATGCTGCCCAATTCGGGGGATACACGATGGAGCTCATTGTTGGCGGTGCAGAGTTTGGATGTCCCATTGTTTGCGCGGTGATCGTGACGACCTGCATGGCGCCGCGTGACTGGGTGGCATGCTCTTACTTGACCCATTTAAGAATGACGTATGGCATGTTAAGCGAAAGCTTTCACCTAAATCTGGCATGGACGAACACACACACATTTATGGTAACTTCATGGGTGAATAGAATCCACCTAGCCGCGCCCAGAACTGAACGTCCAGAACGAACAGCTGCTGTGAGCTAATGGGGTAGGTATAATGCGGGCGTCCATATTCGGAGATGGACGGGGAGGGGGTGGGGGAAGTGACGCGAGTCGGTGACGTACAACACGGACACAGACTGACGTGCACAGGGGGACAGATGCTTGAGCGCGCCGTGCGTCTGCACGCACGTGACGGTGGTCAGCACGGGACGGCGGACGGCGGAACAGCTCCGGCAGACGGCGGGGAGAACGGAGCACACACGGAGCGAACAGACGTGACGCCCGGCCCCTCCAGACCCAGCCATCGCCGGGAGCAGTCGCCGGCAGGTCGGCACCCAGGCTCGGCCCGGGCCCCATCGGCGAGGACGGCGCAGGCGGCACAGCTGTATTGATCTCAGCCTACACTCGTCACCCCCGTCCCAATCATGCCGTGCCCAACCCGGCTCGTTCCGCCGCTCGCCACGGGCTCGGAACCCCGCGGCGCCGCCGGGAGAACCTCCTCAGCGCGGCGCGCGGCGTGGCTGCAGGCTAGCGGCGGCGACGCGTCGCCCGGCACAGACCCGGCCGGCGCACACGGCAGTTGTCCCGTCCAACTGCTGTCAGCGAATCCGACAGCTCTCGTCGACAGACGCCAGCACGGCTCGTTCAACGCCAGCGTTCTTACAACCGACGTACTCATTTAGCCGCTCGTCGCGATCGCACAAATTAGCTACGCCCGCTGCGAAAGAATGTCGGAAACGTCTGATTACCCATCAGCACACTAGGTCGGCGGTGCACGTCTGGTGACCTGACCTGACCTGCTACCAGGTCAGCGGCACGGCGCCCGGTGACCTGACTCCACCAGATCAGCGATGCACCGGACCATGAGGTCAGCCGACCACCGGCGCACCGTCCGCCGACCGGACCTGAACCCCGCCCGGTCAGGCCGGTCTGACGTGGGCAGGTCAGGTGGGCGTCCCTGCGCCCGTGCGCCGACCGCACCTCGTGCAAGGCCAGCCAGCCGCCCGGGAGCCGGCGGCCGCCCACAACCCGGCTCCGCCAGAGCCGGCGGCCGCCCGGGAGCCGGCGCCGCCGGAGCCGGCGGCCGCCCCGGAGCCTGCGCCGCCGGAGCCGGCGGCCGCCCACAAGCCGGCGGCGCAGAATCGATCACGCCGCGTCGAGCCGCCAATTTTGACCAACACGGGCCGACGGCGAGTGAGTGAGGACAACAGGTGTGGATTCGGCTGGCGCCGGTGGCCAGTCCGCCACGAGAGTCGCGTCGGCTCTGACCACACCCGACTCTGACGGCTGGCCTTCGCCGACGCCCACCGCCAGCTGTGCATCAGCCCGCCGCCGCACCCGAGGCTCCCGGCTGCGCAGCCAACTGTCTCAAGTGACATGAGACGACGGATAAGCGCTCGTACGTCACGCACTTCTTCTGACTGCACGCATGGGCGCGAAATAAACTGGTCTTCCTGCGTTGTACCTTTTGCATTAATAGCACACGTCATCGTGTTGTGGCTCTAATAGCTCCCTTCGCGATGTTCCCACGCACAAATCGAATTAACTTTACGAATCACGGTTTGTTCGGCGCCGTGCCGGACATGTTTGACGGACACGCCAGCACACGCTGCATCATCACGCGAGCTCCCTGACGGCGGCGCCACACGGTCAGCAGGGCCGCCGACACGGCCGGCGAGGCCGCGCCCCGGCGACGGTCGCTGCAGGCCCGCCTGCCGGCCGACAGGGCCGCGGCACTGCCAGGACGGCCGCCGCCCCACAGCTGCCGGGAGGCGCCGACCAACAGTGAGATGTCGCCGCTCCGAAAGCCTCCGACGTATGCCGATGGCCTGTCGGACTGACAGCCGACCGTGCTCGGTTTCGCGGCGTGCCGACGAGTGACGGCACATGATACGCCGCGGCGGTCTCCAATTACCCGCACAGTGCGGGCGGCGGTATGACTTCCGAGGCCAGGCTAGGATGGCACACGCAGAGCGCCATGTGCGTCTGCTCCCGGGAATGACATAGACGTACTGGAACACCAAGCGAGCTACATAGTCGAACCATCGCGGGCAAAATCTAATGCACAACAAAAACAGCACCCAAATAACAAAGTCCACATCGCCCAAAACGCACGCCATACGTCGGCTAGCGTGCGTGACCTGCATGCACGTCACAGCGGCGGCAGCGGACGGCGGAAGGGGCGCGGCCCGTGCTCTCGGGCCCCAACCCGGCCACATGTGGCGCGGCCGGTGCTTGGCGCTCGGCAGCGGCGACCCAGTGACCTTTCCATCACAGCCCGGGTGACACGCGAACGGTGGGTGTGGCTGACCGCCGGACCGCAGGACCACAGAACCGTCCGACCGCCGGACCGCCGGCTCGACCGGTCGCTGCTCTCCGCTGACCAGTGATGGGGTGTGAGTCTCCTTAATCGGCGCCCCCGCTCACGCTAACTATAACTGCCGATCGTCATCACGTAACGATCGCCCCGCCGTCGGCCGGTCTCGCAGGTCTCCAGCGTTAGGGACATTCCCGTATTAGTCAAAGTGATGCAACTAGCCAACACCGGCGGATACGTGGCCGGGACTGAACAGGTCACCTGCAGGGCTTGGGTCCGCTAGCGGCCGGCTGTTTGGCGGCCAGGATCCACGGAGCTTGGCCCGCTCAGAATACACCGTCGCGCGACGAGGACCACAGGGAGTGCCTGAGCCCCGCGGAGAA
The DNA here is from genome assembly GCF_011947565.3 of Pollicipes pollicipes. Classification (NCBI taxonomy): domain Eukaryota; kingdom Metazoa; phylum Arthropoda; class Thecostraca; order Pollicipedomorpha; family Pollicipedidae; genus Pollicipes; species Pollicipes pollicipes. Next base: position 14,192,952 of record NW_023596448.1, on the reverse strand, counting down.
CTGTCACTGGAGGGTGCACCGGCGACTGGCGGCGGGTTATTCAGCGGACCGGTCGCCGACCGAGGGCCCCTCGGAGCGCGCGGCTCCCTGACGGAGGCTACGGCTGGGAGGGCGCCGGCGCTGACGTCAGCAGCCCGGCGCCGGCTGAGCGGGGCGCCGAGCGTCTCCGGCAGCCGGCCGGGTTGGGCCGTGACCGGTCACCACGGCCGGTCACGGGGCGGGGTCACGGGCGCCGAGGGCGGGGTCAGCTGCGCCGGCCTCACCTGCGCTACCTCCCCGCAGAGCATGTTGCCGCCGCCGGCCGGCCGCTGCGGCGCCGCGGTGCTGTGCGGCCGGTGTGACTGACGCTAGCACACCCACCCACACACACAACCCGCCACCGCACGAGTGAGGCGCGCGTGCCGCCGCCGACCGCCGCCGCCGCCCGTCGTCGAATGCGACGTCATGGCAGGCGGCGGCCCGCCCTGCCAGCCGACGAGCCGCGCACGGGCCGGCGCCAACCCTCCCAGACCCGGCCGCCGCCGCCGCTCTCTCCACCCTCGTTTGCCGGGGCTCGCCAGTGAGAGTGACAGGCCGACAACCGACCGCCCGACAAACGGACCGACCTGCCCCATGGTGCCACCAACCGCTGGCATCAGCGAGTTGTCAGGGGTGGGTCGTTATAGGGTGTCGTTTGGGGTAGCGCGGGGCTCTGACGAGCCTCTGATGACTTGCGACCGCCTGACTCATTCATCAGCCCCATGAACGTGCCAACGTTCTCGTGCGTCGCTCACCACCGGGCAAGCGGCCGAAGTTTGGCAAAACGGGGTGCTAACAGCGTGATTTTCTTGCTGTTTGGAAGTGGCTAAAGATGACACTTTCCAAAATCCAAGCAAATGCCATGTGCATAAACGGAAGCGAAGCATCCATTCCCGAACATTAACAGCGTCATCATCTGGTCGGAATGACGGAGGGCTCCTTGTGGGACCCTCGGGGTCCATACGCCTTTTAAACATCTTCTCAGGGACCTCTGCCACATCCTACGGAAACCTGCGAACTCGGAGCATGACAATTTCTCTTCCTCTTGTAAATACTGAACGGCTTCAGTGAAATCAGCTTGTTGACGAATGCTCGTTTTCACTCCCCGAAAAGGTTCGCGAACACGCCGTGAAACTGTGCGCGCTTTATGCTCGGATTCGTTTCCAAACCACACAGGAGACGCGCTGCACGTGGGAGCTCGTGGTAGAAAACTGGATGCCACACATCCAGCGCGGCACCAGCAGCACTTTAACTCAGTGGACCAGCAATCTTGCCTGCTGCGAACATGATGCCACGGACGAACATACGGCATAGAGTGCGGCTGGAGACGACACTTGGTTCATACCACTATGTCGCTGAGATCCACAGCTCATGCAGATGTAATGGACACATGCTAGCCGGGGTCCACACCTGTCACCAAGACCACGAGCCAGCGCTGACGGTGGACGCCTGAGGGAAGGTCAGGGAGCGATCTGCGCCACTCAGCGCGAGCACAGCGAGTACGGCCCGGAGCGACACGACGCTGATGAGGACAGCTTTGGCAGCACCTCAGTGGACTGGCCGACTCTCAGCCCGCGTCGACATCGGGCTGAACAGGACGGCGATCGCCGACGCTGCCGCCGCCGGCCCGGTGACGGATGACAGACGCCGACCCGTCCGTCACCGCCCCGGCGCCCGTCACGGCCACCGCCGCGCCGAACATCCGTCACGCCGGGCGCCGGTCACCGGCCGACGGCGCCAACTGACCAATCGCCCGAGGCGGAGCTGACCGACGGCCAATCAGCACGTCCCGACCCGGCGAGCGTCAGCACCAGCCAGCAGCGGCACAAAGGCGGGGTGAAGACGTCTGTTGACGCCGGTCATCCGCCCGGTCCCAGCGCCCCCTGCTCTTTCAAAAGCCAACACCAAAGCCTGCCCATCATCGCGTTGGGCTTGTTTTACCACGTAAAATAAGCCAACAACCAACTTGTGCTTAATTCCGCCGAAGTCTATGAAATCAACAGTCACGGGGAACCGTGCCGCAGCTGTTTTTTTTTTTTTTTTTTTTTTAGAAGCCAAAGCACCCCGGTGGTTGAATTCAGCAAGCTACCACTGGGTTGAGCCGACCGCCAAGCAGCTGCCCGGTGAGTTGAACAACAAGTAGGAGAACATGCATATGGCCTTCAGGGAGCATGACGCGCTGCGGCGCAAGCCCAAGCGAAACTACTCAGCCAAGCGGCGTCAGTCGGGACAAGCAATGCCAAAGGACAGACACTTTCAGTTCAAAACGACGTCGTGAAAGCGCGGTGATTAATTCTGCCTGCCACTGCCTAACAATGCTCTCGCGGACAACGTCATAGAACAGTTCCGAGGAACAAGATAGGTTATGTTTCAAAAGACGACCTGTGAGAACAAGTCGGATTACAATCGCAAATGACAGCCCTCTCCGTTGTGGCAAGGCACCACGGGCGGTCACGCGACACAAAATGCTTCTTCAAGGTTGGAAGACTACTGGAAATTGGCCCCGCAAGTCAGGAAATGCAGCTTGGTGTCATACGACGAAGTTAAATTACGCGCAACCTACACCAAGCATCAATCTAGCCGCCTCAGTTTAAAACCCCGCGAGCTCCGACTTCTCCTGCCTATTTCCTTCACCCAGCAGTGCAACTGGAGCCGGAAGCTGAATGGCCTTTGGTACACTGTTCGGCTGAAGCCAGCCCATCCAGCATGACGATATCAAGCTCACAACGCAAACAAACTCCCGAAATAAGCACTGCAGCAACGGAGCCGGTGACCGTAGCATAGCAGGCCGCTCGGCACAAGCGTCCAGCCTCAGCCGAGCCGAGCGCCACGCGGCGCGGACCAGCGCGGGCCGACTGCACGCTCGCGGCCGCTGCCATCTGGCGGCGCGACGGAGCACTGACCAGCAGCATGTACTCGTACTCGAGCTCCTCCCAGTACAGCGCGTCCTCCAGCTCCCAGTCAAAATAGGGGTTGTACAGGGCACGTCCGAACGGCTGCAACGCAGGAGGGGAGGTGGTCAGGAGAGGGCGTTCAGGAGAGGGCGATCAGGAGAGGCGGCGGTCAGGAGAGCGGATGTCATGAGAGGGCGGTCAGGAGAGGGCGGTCAGGAGAGGGCGGTCAGGAGAGGCGGCGGTCTGGAGATGGCGAGAGGAGGCGGTCAGGAGGGCGGGCGGTCAGGAGAGGGCGGGCAGGAGGGAGCGCGGGCAGGAGAGAGAGTGGCGAGGAGAGGGGCGCTCAGGAGAGGGGGAGGTCAGGAGAGGGGGAGGTCAGGAGAGGGGGAGGTCAGGAGAGGGGGTGGTCAGGAGAGGGGAGGTCAGGAGAGGGCGGTCAGGAGAGGGGGTGGTCAGGAGAGGGGGTGGTCACGAGAGGGGGTGGTCAGGAGAGGGGAGGTCAGGAGAGGGCGGTCAGGAGAGGGCGGTCAGGAGAGGGGGTGGTCACGAGAGGGGGTTGTCACGAGAGGGGCAGTCAGGCGTCAGGCGAGCGGGCCAGCGCAGCGCGTCGGCCGCTGGGCCCCTTGACCGCACGCGCCGGGAGAGGACAGGCCGTTGATGCGCCCACTGTAGGAATGTAACGGTCGCAACGGGAAACCGCAAAGGGCGTCGAAAACATGGTGTCAAACGACGCCATATAACAGCAACTACCATGAGGAGCGACAATTTCACGCATGTTACTGCAGGTACATGAAGCGCGTGTCATCGGAGAACACGAAACAAGCGAGAACATTCGTGTTCAACTTACCTTGGAACGAAGAGAGGGCGATACGTTTGGCGCGCCACTTACCATACGTTTCGGGAGAAATCGAAATGCACCAAAAAAGACCCACCTTGAGGATGGTGACCACAAGGTGATTGGTAGTCCCCATAGCTTGCTCCCTATTCACGGTCCCACCCCAATTGCGTGCAAATGACACACCTAGTCGCCGAGCTCGGGTAGTGCGCTCAGCACACTCAACAGCTACCAGAGATGTGCATCACCAAGCCGAACAGAACTCGCGCCCTAAACCAATCAAGACACGTCCAAGAGATGCCATATCACCACAGCGTCCCGCCGGCGTCTAAGACTACCGCGAACACTCGGGGGAACATTAGCAGGTGCGTGCTTCGCATGCCGATAAACCAATGCCGTCCGTGCGTCGCTTTGTCCTGGAAAAGAACGAAGGAACAATTACGGGAGAAAGAGAAACGCAGCACGAATGGTGCGACGCCCGCGACCAGGCATGACCACATGCACGTTCGCGGTGGGCAGCCACTAGCCGGTGTGATGCGGTGCATTTCTAGGGGTCTCCTACGGCAGTCACACTGCGCCAAAACAATCATCAGGTATATATTCATAGCATCAACGGGATGCCGACCTGCGCAAGTGAACATGTATTCCTCAGCCAGTCGTGGCATGAGCGAGCGTATTATTTCCTCAGTTTTCAACATCCTCCCTCTCACTGGCGAGCTTTCAACACGCACGGGAGCCAGCGAGCAAACAAAAGGTGTCTATTTCGGACTTTTAGACAAAGCAGGACCGTTGACGCTAGTGGCGGGCATGCCGTTCGTGCTCCAACTTACCCAGAGCTCAAAAGCCCATTTTCCGCCGCTGTTGATGTTCGTTGAACCGTCTCTCACAGCCACCTGCAAACAAGACCGGCTTAATAACCGAAAGCCACAGCAATGGCGTCATTACTTTGCTCTGTCGAAAACGCACGGTCAAACGGCAGTGCAGTATTCCGACCAGCCTTCTGCTGAGAACTCCATTCGCACTCCGGCCCGTCGCCATGACAACCGTCGCATGCCACCGCATCCAACACCAGCCGCAGCCAGGGCGACACACCTCCGTGCCCGGACACCGCCCCCAGACGGGAGACTCACCGGTCCGGCTGATCTGCAGCTCAGACTTGGGGTCTTCGTCGAGCCCGGGCAGCCCCGCACGCTCAGACCGGCCGACAGCGACCGGCGAGCTCGGACGCTGCCGCCGCTGGTCACGCCCGTCACGGTGGCCGGCTCCGAGACTTCTCCACCGCCAGCCACGTCCGTCTTGGCCGGCTCCGAGACTTCTCCACCGCCAGCCACGTCCGCCTTGGCCGGCTCCGAGACTTCTCTACCGCCAGCCACGTCCGTCTTGGCCGGCTCCGAGACTTCTCCACCGCCAGCCACGTCCGTCTTGGCCGGCTCCGAGACTTCTCCACCGCCAGCCACGTCCGTCTTGGCCGGCTCCGAGACTTCTCCACCGCCAGCCACGTCCGTCTTGGCCGGCTCCGAGACTTCTCCACCGCCAGCCACGTCCGTCTTGGCCGGCTCCGAGACTTCTCCACCGCCAGCCACGTCCGTCTTGGCCGGCTCCGAGACTTCTCCACCGCCAGCCACGTCCGTCTTGGCCGGCTCTGAGGCTTGCCCGCCGCCAGCCACGCCCGCCTCGGCTGGCTTCGAGGCCTGCCCACGACCGGCCACGTCCATCTTGGCCGCCTGGAAGACCTCCGCTGCGGGTGGCAGCGCTGGGGAGCGGGCCCGGCCAGGCGTCGTCTGCGTCACGGCAGAGCAGGATCTGAGCTGCCGCTGGCCGCGCGAAACTGCGGCCCCCTGCCCACCGCCCGAGGAGACCACCTCCGAGAAGCTGCGCTGTCGGCCGCTCAGACAGCTGACCGGCCTACACCGCTCCTCGGGGGAAAGAGTATCCTGCAACAGTGGAGGCGCACTTCAGGCGGAGCACATTCGCTATCTATGTTTCATATTGCTGCTCTACAACCACTACGTACGGACAAGGTAGTGTCTCTAGGACAAAGCTTTAAATTCTCATCGTATTTCTCATCAAATTCTCACAAAAAGATGTCTACCAATAGCTACCAGTCTCGCTGCCTGTCCACTGCACAAAAGGAAGCAGCGAGCCCTTGCCTGTTCTGCGTCTGTCCTGGCCGCGGCTGTCGTTCGGCCGGTCACCGCCAGGTGGCTGGCGGCGCGCCGTAGCGGCGCGGGAGCCGGCTGCGCTCCGCGGCTCCTGCTGCTGCCGGGAGCCGCGGACGGAGCCGGAGCCCGGACGGCACCTGCCGAGGCAGTCACTGCCACGGACGCCACGCGTGTGCCGCCGCTGACGGCCGGTGGCGGAAGCTGAGGTGTGCGCTGGGCCCCACAGGCGACGGTAGCAGTATTCGTGCCGGGCGCTCTTCGCCCAGGGACAGCTCGGACTCCGCCAGGCGGCACTGGTCTCTGCGAACAGCAGTGTGTGATGTGCGTCAGATACTGATCAGGTGTTCATTCACCATCAACGACGTCACCGGATCTACGCACTAGTGCCTTACGGCGTGATTGGACGCATATTGCACACATATGCGCAGTTGGAAGGAAATCTTGCATCTTGTGCCTGTTCAGCACGGGAGTTTCGGTAACCCATGCCGCATGGGTTGCCGAAACTGCAGCCATGACAGGCTGCAACGCTTCGAGGTCTGACAACAAAACCCAATCCCTGGCATACCATAACCAAGTGTCCCCTTATTCAACTTTCGCGTGATTTGGTTAGCCACTATGTTTCTGACAGAAGCCAGAGCTGTACCAGCGGCAAACGCAGCGCCAGCTCGGCCACGTCGGCAGTACGAGGCAGCGGGAGGCCGCCTCCGCCTACCTGCGGCACCGGTGGCCTGGCGTCGCCGGCCGCCGGCGGGTACGAGCCGACCACGGGCCGCTGATGAGGGCCGGCCGCCGGCGCGCGCACCACCTCCGAGAAACTGCGCTGCCGCACGGGGCCGGCCGGCGGTGCCGCCGCCACCGTCGGCGGCGTCGGCACCGCGCCCGCCGGCCGGGCGCCGCGGCCCGACAGACCCGTGTCCTGCGGCGCGTCAGGTCTGGAGGTTAGTGGGAGCAGCTGGCTGCCGCGCGCTGAGGCCGGGCGTGAACTGCAAGCGCGGCGACAGAGCTCGATGCCGACTGAACGCGGCGAGGGCGGCAAAGGTCAGGGCAACATGTTTAAAGACGAAGAATCAGAGCCTTGCTGTCACTGCGACTCACATGGGAAACTCAACAGAATGTATACGACCAAACTGCCGAATATCGTGAAGTCCTGCGCACCGCGTTCTTGTATAAATTGAGTCATCGATCTCGCCCGGGGCTCTGCATCGGGAACTGGACTGCCGACAAGCACCTTCCCACCAGACCAGACCTGCGCATTAGCCAGGAGCAGGGCCACTCACCACTTTGGCAGAGACGTTGGCGTACGCCTGCGACCGTGTCCGCAGCGAGGCCGACCTCACGTCGGGGGGTGGCGGCAGCCGCCGCTGTTGAGCAGCACCACTCTGCAACTCCGCACTCTGTGCCACTGCACCCGACACTCCGCACTCCGCGACACCACACCGGGCACCCCGTGACACTGCACTCGACACTCCACGCTCCGCGACACCTTTATCGAGAACTCTACACTGTAACTCAGCACTAACACTACACTTTGCAACTTCGCCTGCAGAGTCCGCACTTTCTGGCCTTGCATACTATTACATAATAGACCAATTCGGTAGGCTATCAATACCAAACTGCTTGACCTGGCTGCACCCAGCATCTCGCAACGCACACGTGCCGCCGCGCCCGTGACTTATGGCACCACACTCTGGGCCGCTCTGTCCGCCACAGCCTGCCGCCCTTCTCTCCCTCTTTCTCTCCCTCTGAGACGCGGCGGGCACTGCCGTCGCTGCGATGGCAATGATGACGGGCCGACGCACAACAGCCGCGCACGATAATACAATCGGTAGCATCGGTCTGTTTGACATGCGCTATTTGGACGACCAGTAGCTGACGGAAGCGTACCTGGCACCATAACACGCCCTACATCGGTGCCGCCCCCTCCCCCCCCCCCCCAAACACAGACACACCGGCCGGGAGCCAGGTTCGGCCGCGCATCCGCGGATCTATCCCTGACGCACAGCAGATATCTCGCGTTACTGTCGTGCACCATTCACCAGCGCCCACCTTACCACCTGTAGCTGACCTCGCTGCCGCCTCGCCGACCGATTTACCAGCTGAGAACGAACGAACTGCCAGCTTCCAGCGGCCGACTCAAAACTCACCACGTGGAACGGAGGCGCCGGGTTTGCGAAGCTCCGCTCGCGGCGCAGGGCAGCAAAGTTGGCGGCCTCCTAGCGGCGGGAACGTGAGGCGGTGGTTAGAGCGGCGCTCAGGGCGCGTCGCTAGCGGTGATCGCAGCGTCGCGGCATTCCACGCCGGCCGACGCTGATGTCAGAGACAGCGAAGCAATGCCATTAGTCAACGAGAGCGCAGGGGACGCGGGATAGCGGTCAGACGTGAGGGTTGTCGCAGTCCGCTCCACGTCAGCCGGGGAACATGAGCACAGTGACGCCACCAGGCACGTGGCAGGCCGCATATAGCATCTTATATGTAAGACATATAAGAAAGATATCCCTGCTTCCAGCAAAACTCGCTGCTTCACACACCATGCAATAAAAAAAACAGCTGCAAGACACAGCTGCCCCTCCGTCCTTTCCACGCAGCATTCTGCACCGTTGCAAGTCTTCTCGAACCGTGATTTCGCCGCAGCCGCTCATCGGATGGAATGGTCCAATGCTGCCGCGGCCGCCAGTTCGCACCCCATGATCGGCAGGGCTCACCGAATATAACGGTGGAGCTCCTCCGGGGTGAGGCTGGAGGTCCGCAGTTATGGCACGATTAAAGCGTCACCCCCGTGATATGTCTGTCATTAATTCATCGGCTTCGAACGTTATGTTCGCTTACAGGCCTAAAGGTCCTTGTTTAAGCTAACACAAGCAAACCAAAGCACGTCAGCTGATATTAGGATGAAGCTGCCGCTGAGGAGCTGTCACAAGGTGATGCTGTGGCGGGTGTTGCCTTCTCTTCACCTTAGCCTCTGCAGGCCTGTCGCACCATCACAATCAGCCGCTCACGGTCACGTGGGCTATTTGTGGCGCCGAGCCCCCGCTGCACATTGCGTCACCGGGCCGTCGGCGGTCTGCCCGCCCAACAAGGCCGTCCCTCATGGCCTGGGCTCGGCCCACGTCAGCCGTGCAGCCGTCCCGTCCGAGCGTAACACGGCCGTCACGTGCGCGCCACCAGTTCCACCCCCGCCCAACCCGCAGCCACGCCCAGCTCCCACACGGACGCTGCATGTACCGCGGGAAGCCGCTGGAATGTGCCGCCGCCCCACACGGCAGCCGCGAATTTCAGCCGCGCCGCCACGCCGGGGGCGGGGTGGCACGCGCCAGCAACAACGGACTGAGGGGGGGGGGGGGGGCCGCAGCGGCGCGCCGTCGTCGCGTACGCAGCGGCATCCAGCGGCCGCATACCACCCGACCCGGCGACCCGACGCTGGGAGCGGCGATCCGGAGCAGCCGGCTGGGACCCCGGGCCGACGACCGTCGTCACCGACCGGCTGGGAGGGGGGCAACGGCGGCGCTTGCGGCGGCTGCTATGCATGGAAGTGTGGCTCAACGTCAATTGGAACCGAGCTGAAGACAGGGATACAGGTGCAGTTAGGCTTCTACCCTTCAAGACGGAATTTACCAGTCGCACGAAGCAGACGCGTTGCGCGGTGCGGGGTGGATGAAGCGATGACAGTTTTCGACGCACCACTTGTCATCATGGAGATGCTGCTCCAAAAGTAAGCTGAGGGAGTCAGCCACATTTGGCAGCTTTCAACAATGTGTAGGATCTTTGTGGTGGAGAGCCCGCAAATGACAAATGGCAAATGATGCTTAGCCAATTGGCAAATGATGCTTAGCGCATAGTGTGAAAGGGAATGAAGAACACACCAGCAAAATATAGTTCATGATAAGCCTCCAGGACCGTGGCACCAGCAGTGCAATGCTAACTGGTTGATGGGAATGGGTAAGAAAATATTTTGAAGAAATAGGGCAAATCAAATGTGCTAACACGACGAATACAAGTCACGACATACACCTTGTTCGATGACCTCATTTCTCTGTCTCGGCCAGTTGCCTTCGTTTCCATAGCATTGTTACTGAGAATGGCCAGCCTGCAAATGACTAGACCCAGGGGCTGCTGCAGCGAGCCGGTAGCCGGCGGGTGCAGCGATAACACACAACATTCTGAAGCCCGAACGACGCAGAACAGGTGACGTAAATTGGGAGGCATGTGAGGTATGTTAAATTCGTCCGACATGGCCACTGCAGGTAGGGGTGGGATTGGCGTAAGGGGTAGATACTTTAGCCACCAGTAAGATAGGAAATTGGGGTGCCAAAGTACTGACTCTGCCTGTAACGTGTTGAAATGAAAAAAAACTGCCTCAAGTGGCTCGTTTTAAACGTCCGCTCTCTCCACATGTGCATAATTCAGGCAGTCACATTGTGCATAAAGTTTCACTTTTCAGATGAAATCAGATGAAATGATGAAATGTCCGGGAGGCAGTAGGTATTCAATGCGGAACATTATCTCGAGCGGCACACTAAGCAGATGCAGAATATGTGGGCCCTGAACCGGAAAGAACCAAGCAGCACATCCAAACGGTTATCCATAAGGCTAAGCTGCTGATGTTCCGTAAGTTCCGTACAGAACCTGTCTGCGAGCCTCCGCACAGCAGCCAGGAAACTGAACTTGGTGCAGACTTATATGATCTCCCACTCAAAAGATGGTGCCGCGAGCGTGTGTCCGAAAACCCGTATGGAAAGCGCAGAAAAACAGACTTATCACGGAAGATACTAGAAATTTTAAAGAAATTTACAATTTTATGAAATAGCCGTGCGTAGCACCCAATGTAACTACTGATTTGGAAATGACTACAAAAACTTCTCGCATGACCTGCCCTTACCTAAAATCACCATGCACATGATCGCACACGCATATGCGCAAGCAAACACGTGCGCACACGCACCAACACGAAGAGCGCATACACACAAAGACGTAAATAGGACAACGGTCGACATCTAGGGCCGTGTGTCATCCTCTCTCTCCTTCAGTCATCAATCCCAAACTACCGTCAGACCCTAACTAACGGACATTCCTAGCACCGGGCCGCGTCTTCGAAGCCATCAACGTCTGGCTCCCAGCCAAGTTTCCAATCATGATATTGATACAACAGACACAACAAAGACGGGACCGCCACGCCACCGTGACGCTCGTATTCTCGGCGAAGCCAGCACGACGCCAAGAGCGAATCGACCATTTTGGAGCTTTTTTGTCGATAGATGCGGACTTGACGCAGATCGCATGTCATCAGGAGCCTGTTACATTGCCGTTCAACAGCGAAGCAAAGTTTACCCATTCAGCTAGTGGCAGATGCTCCAAAGCCGGCCAAAAACGTCATGAATATTGAGCACCCTGATAACGCACATCCCCACAAATCCTTTTGAAGAGGCCGCCATCTGCAGCTGTCATTATACTGGATGTAGTCAGCACTAGTAGCAGCCAAGCCAAGGACAATGGCATACGGGGACGGAGAGTTGATCCACACTCCGATCTAATGATGTACTCACCGATCTGCTGGGATGCACGTGGAAACTCCGTTCCCTCCGCATAGGGTAGCCCTGCTGTTCTTTCTTGTTTGCTTCCATAATTACAGCACACGATTGCGATTGGGCCAGGTCCACAGGTTTGCTGGAAAGGTTAACGCGCGTGAGCCCTTGGATCAGGCGAGATATCCGCATACACGCCACTTCTCTTACGGTGGTATGCCGGTGGTACGTATGTCGTCCTGTTTTACACTGGCGTCATCCCCGCATCAAGGCAGCAATGTTGCATTTTAGGCTTCGAATCCTGGATTGGAGTGGTAAATACCGCATAGGCCCTGCGTGATTAGTGAAACTCTGATTTCCCAAACTGCTAAGATAGATGCCTATTGGTTCACTGCTGCTAACATGCCGTAATGCCTATTGAAGACTGCGGCATGCCGAGTTGAACAAAGGCTTTAGCTGTCGAATAAAGAAACTTACGCAATTGCTACCAGATTTAGCCGTACACGTCGCACGTTACAAGGTGTGATGGTTTGAGGCAGTGGAGCGGAATGAGCCTTTCCTGGTTGATAATGCTCCCCAGGGGATATTTTCCAACAGTCCTGGACAAGTATGGATGGGTTCAGGATTACCTTAGTTAGCAACGCTGGACTTGATTGACTTTGCTATTGGCCCATGATGGAAGTGATAGTATTTAACACAGTAGTGCAGTGAGGGATAGCATGCAGCGAAGTACGCTAATCGCAAAATTGGTGCGACGACAGTTGGCGAATCCCATGTTTTGATATACGGAGACCAGCATTAGCTGTTTAAAAATGTGTTTTTGGAGGGGGAAGAGACCGCCCTTTCACATATAGGGGCGGCGCAGCAGGGGAGGGAGGGGGGGGGGGGGAGCAGAGAGGGCAGCTGCGCCCATGCCGACAGTCAGGGGGCACAAGCATGCTTTCTCCCACATAAATTTTGAAAAGCCCTTTTCCCACAACGAAGGCCCAGTAACTGCCCGTAGATAGCAAAAATTCAGATCAAGGTGCCCCTATAACTAATAAAGAGTAACAAATCCGGCTCAGAAGACTCTTTTCTACATTGAGAGGCCCGTTTTTCTGGCTCATGAGGATACCTTTGCGAATAAAGTAGGACATGCTCCAGATTGGGAGGCGCAAGGTTGTGCTCAGGAGGCCCCTTGCTTGCCCGGGAGACCACCGTTATGAACTAAGAGGCCCTGGTCTGGGTAAAGAGGCACGCTCTGTGTCAAGGAGGACCCATTTCAGGAAAAAGGGTCCCATTCTATGCATTAGATAGCCGTGGTTCCGAATCAGAATGCCCTGCTTTGCGATACCAAAGACCCTCGGCTAGATTTAGAGCCCCATTTGTCCATGGAAAGCATCCTGTTCTGGACTAGGAGACCCCTCCTTACATCAGGCGGCCCTGTTTTAGGTTACTGACACTCTGATGGGTAATGGAAGTACCACGTTATTGTTGTTTTTTTATTATGTGCATTTATTTGCTTGGATATGACGCATGAAACAGTGTGATAAAGGAGCACATACTCTTGGTACCGCCCCCCCCCCTTGAATACGACTCTGGTCAAGAAGTATCCTTGCGAGCAGTCACCATTTTGTCCAACAGCCCTCCCCCCTGCCCCCCACCAAAAATCCCTGCCACCACCCCGTTTATAAAGGGAACCAGGCACTCTCACGCATGAACGGAACCACCTCTGGGATGTTACTGGCTCAATGGTACATAGGCAAAGCACACTAACAATCAAGTCTGTTCACAAGTGGGAACTCACGCGAAGAACTGAAACTCATGCGACTCCAAAGGTCGTTACGCCCACGAGGCCCACGTCAAACATGCTGCGATCTCTGACTGTAGCTATTAATCAAGGGTGCAGCTTCTTAAAATGAATTGGGGGCCTGAGCAGTGAAAAACGAGACAGCCCACCCCAAATATACCCCATCAAACGGGCCCCTTTCGAATTCGGCCCCCTTTCTTCTAAAAGCTGTGATGGGGGAGGGGGGGTTCAAGCCCCATCCAACTGAATAGGACACTACACCCCTACATCAGCTCGTTATAGTGGCACTACCTCCTCGCCATTTGCTTGCTATGAAAAACATGCATTTTGTATTTGATCTCTACCCTTTACTTGCCTGCAGTATTGAGCCCAGATTTAACATGCGTCATGCCTACAGATCCAAAGGGCAATGGCCTTCCACTCAGACAACAGGTTTATACGAAACTGAGTCATTTTGCAGGAATTCGTCTCAACTTGCGAGGCTTGGAAAAAATCAACATTTGATCACGCTGAGGACAATTCTGGACATGCATCGGCCGTTACTATGGTTGTGCGGATGTACTCTGTCAGCACATGCCTGTGCAACTACGCACAAAATCGAAGCAGAAAGCAAACGAAAGCCAGCGAACAAGTGTGTGTGCTGCGCCCCCCCCCCCCCCCCCCCCCCCCCCCACCCCCGTGTGCCGGCTCCGACGCGGTTTGCTGACATAAAGCGTTAATGGATGGAAGAGAACGTATAGTTAAATTCAGCCGGAATGAGATGGGGCAGTAAGAATCCATCGCACACGATCACATGTGAGCTTCCCAGAAGTCTCCAGGAATCGCAAAGCTTAAAAATAGAACAGACCCGCCCTCCCATGGCTCGTTGCCAATAAATGCCGTACGACGCAGACGAAATGCCCACAGAGTAAGATTCTGTAAGCGTAAAAAAGATGCTACTCACCTTTTACAAGGACAGCCAATATCGTTCGAATTATTTTCGAATCCACCAGATTCGAGCTTCTTTCGTCCACCTTTCGTCTGCACCCAACATCCGCTAGCGCAACTCGCACCCGTCGCCCCTCATCGTTGTCGTCCTGGTAACGCCGCCAAAGTCGGCCAATAGATGGCGGGGTGGCCGCGCAGCAGAACCCGGCAACGGATGAAACAGCAAATATTACTATCACTGTACAAGAAGTTTCTAAGTAAAATTTAACAGGCACCTTCAATTAAACATCAACCAGAAAGAATGTGCATTGTAGCACCAATGACTCCTGTAAGGATGTAGGGACCGAAGGGCGTGAAGAAAGGTTGGAATACAAGGCTCCTAAATTTGGCTTCGTGTTGTATCTGATTGTGATTGATGAGATCAAGCATAAAGTGTTACGGGAAAGAGCATTGAAGGATGGGTTAGACAGCGGATAATTCAGAATATCTAAAATGAAGGGAGGACACCCTGTTAAATTATGTTTTTAGGTCCAAGTACGCATCGTGAGTGTATGTTTGTAGCAGATGCGCTGTATTAGCGTCATCATTAGTTTGTTTACAATTTTGCATTTTTCCAAAGCGTGACCGTTGTGTATTGCAGGGTACGTAGGGCATTGCGCTAAAGGAAAAAGGCAGCGTGATCTTCGGCCAACTGCAGTCTACATCAGATGTAATTCCTGCTTTTGCTCGTTTTCTTTAGCGGAGATGGATAATAATTTCACGCTTATTCCTGTTCTGTGCGCGATGTAGTGTGGTGCGGTCAAATGTTAAGAAACTTTTTGAAATCCGTCGGGAGGCTGCAATACCATGTTGAACTTTTGCAGTAACATACAAACTGTGTAAAATGTGCTCTGCTCTGCATTGAAATCATGTCACAATGGTTGATCACAAACCTGGATATAATCCTTGTTATTTGCAGCAACATGAGATAAGTACTTGTCACCCTTTCTCAGTTGCCACACACTTTTTGTCACAGCACTGGAAAATAACCAATTTCAACACATTGATGTTCCCCTGATAGCTCCCTCTGATTTCAGGCACAGAAAATGTCACTGTTTGAAATGTATGAAGCCTCACCATGTGAAGATGATCAATTTGGTGATGTGTATTGCCCCAAAGAGGATCCACTCTACCTTGGAGGGTCACCTATCCCCATGCCTGGTACATCATATTGGCAAAGCTATGATTGTTTGTTTTCTCTTTGATGATCTGCACTGCAATCCATGTATTCATTTACCAGTAGCAATCAGCAGAAGACATACTGTCACACTCACTGGTTAAATTTTGTTATTTATGATGCGTTTGTTGAGGGATGCATTGAAATGTGGTTTAACTTGAGTGCTTCCATTTTCCCTCGAAGTTCAGTCCACTATTATGTATTTTGTACTGGGAATTTACTCCACTTTGAAGAAATCTTTAACATTACAATATTTTGATCATTTGTGACAAAGAATAAGCGTGAATGGCAGAAAATGTCTGGCACAACTGCCATACTCCCATATGATGTTCAAGAGGGAAAGCAACAGTCATTTTCAAGGGCACAGCTCCTTTGCAGACAGCAGTGTCCTGAAATTTTTGGATTTTCTGTCATATAACAGTGAATTGTGTACATCTCCCAAGCATATTCTTGAGTTATTTCTCTCTCTGTGGCCATATCAGGCTGCATGCCCAATTTCTGTACATGTTTTAGAAATATGTAGTTTATAATAGCATTTTGTCACAAAATTCACTTTTTCTCGTTTAGTAGTTCTGCCTGGTGGCGGTGGGACGAAAGTTATCAGTGTTAAAACTGACCGGTAGATGGCACAACCTGGGGGATTCCGCCGCCGGCCAGCTTGCCGCTGACAATAAAGTTGGGAGTGGCGGATTTGCCATCGCCGCAGCCGAGCCCCTCTCGGGCTTCGGCTCGGCTGCCAACACCGTCCTCGTCGCCACCGTCGCCACCAGTTCCTGAACAGGTAGACTTTCAACGTCGTTGCTCTATCCGTGGGATTAAAGACGCTGCTGGGCCGAGTCTGCTAATTGTAGTGTCGCGCACGTACACAATATGCAGACTAATACATAAGCATGCCAGCAATTGAATTTGCGCTAAGTTCTGCAAGTTTAACCTAATGGAGTGTGCCGTCTCTGGAGGCTATCGCAAATTTGGGAGAAACGCCAGTTGGCAGTTTCCATTACAATTTTACTGAAAAGTGCGAATGGTGGTCACATTTTGGAGAAGCGTAAGGGGCGATACGAGCTGCGAAAAACATGTTGTCTGTCTGTACTAGAATTTCATTCGATACTATTAGGACCATCGGTATCAAGCCAAAGCCGTTTTAAATCCCAGACCCAAATCTTCAAATATGATGTCTTTCGAAAGGCATGCTGATAGACATATAAATATTATCCAGTCGCGTGTAACTAACCTTTCTTGTCGTACACGCGAGGCGCTTGTGGCAGTTGAAAGGAACCCCGAGAGAACTAAAAACTTAAAATGAAAGCTTCGCTTCACAAGACACGTTTTAGAAAACCTTGTTCACAGCGTGTGGGTCGACCACGCCTATTTCCCCCGTACGTGTACAAATTTTGACCTAGCTTGTGGAACTGTCCGTTTGATGCATACGAAGAAAGCTGCGAGTATCGGTCAGTGTCATGTCTGTCAGCCGTGATCCGATGTGCTCACCACTGCCGTCTTCCGGCCGGCAGCAGCCACGAGCGTCATGTTCAATACCGGGCGAGGAGTGGCGCGCGCGGCTGCGGCAGTACGCGGCGAGCGGCCGTTGGCCCGTGAATCGTGGACGCCGGCCCGGCCCCCAGCACGGTCACTGGAGGGAGGAGCTGCTCAGGGTACGGTCGGCGGTGGGTGGAAGGGAGGGGGTGGTGACACTGAAGCATGGACGCCGGCCCGGCCCCCAGCACGGTCACTGGAGAGAGGAGCTGCTCAGGGTACGGTCGGCGATGGGTGGAAGGGAGGGGGTGGTGACACTGAAGCATGGACGCCGGCCCGGCCCCCAGCACGGTCACTGGAGAGAGGAGCTGCTCAGGGTACGGTCGGCGATGGGTGGAAGGGAGGGGGTGGTGACACTGAAGCATGGACGCCGGCCCGGCCCCCAGCACGGTCACTGGAGAGAGGAGCTGCTCAAGGTACGGCCGGCGATGGGTGGAAGGGAGGGGGTGGTGACACTGAAGCATGGACGCCGGCCCGGCCCCCAGCACGGTCACTGGAGGGAGGAGCTGCTCAGGGTACGGCCGGCGATGGGTGGAAGGGAGGGGGTGGTGACACTGAAGCATGGACGCCGGCCCGGCCCCCAGCACGGTCACTGGAGGGAGGAGGCTGTCAGGGTACGGCCGGCGATGGGTGGAAGGGAGGGGGTGGTGACACTGACTGCTAAGGGTACGGTCGGCGATGGGTGGAAGGGAGGGGGTGGTTGACACTGAAGCATGGACGCCGGACCCGGCCCCCCAGCACGGGTCACTGGAGGGAGGAGCTGCTCAGGGTACGGTCGGCGCTGGGTGGAAGGGAGGGGGTGGTTGGACATGCACGACGCATGGACGGCCGGCCCGGACCCCAGCACGGTCACTGGATGGGAGGAGGCTGCTTCCGGGGTTAACGGTTCGGCGTATGTGAGTGGAAGGGAGGGGTGGTGACACTGAAGCATGACGCCGGCCCGGCCCCCAGCACGGTCACGGAGGGAGGAGCTGCTCAGGGTACGGTCGGCGATGGGTGGAAGGGGAGGGGGTGTGACACTGATGCATGGACCCGCCGCCGGCCCGGCCCCCAGCCACGGTCACTGGAGGGAGGAGCTGCTCAGGGTACGGCCGGCGATGGGTGGAAGGGAGGGGGTGGTGACACTGAAGCATGGACGCCGGCCCGGCCCCCAGCACGGTCGGCCGGCGATGGGTGGCTTACTACTGCACGCGACATGGCTGGCAGCGTAGAAGCGAAAACCTTGACGACAAAATGGAAATATCTTTGGCAGCGTTGCGCTCCCTTGGCTCGGACTGTATGCCTTAGTAAATCACACCCCAGTAGTGACCAGAATATTTACGTCTAAAAAAAGGGCAGGCTTTTGACTCAGGAGCGGGCGTGATACATGTATGCAGCCATTGATTGGTGCTACCAATGCGGCTTACACAATGTAGCACTATGTGACCGCTTGAGTTATCAGACGGTAACCAAGTATGAACGTTACGTACTGCGCAAACTGAAGACACTGTGAGTTAAGAGCTCTTAGGTTGAGTTACCAGCCTTCAGTATACCGGAGTGGCATGTTGAAGGTCGGAACTCAACATGAGAACTTTCAACTCGTAATGTCGAAAAACCCGGAGCTGAAGGCCTCTCTTTTTACATCAAGCGCAACTGAAATTACAGACTGTTTTCGCACCGCGCTCCCTTTCTTCATGAATTACACACACACACACAAATATATATATATATATATATATATATATATATATATATATATATATATATATATATATATATGAAGGAACGTCTGTTAACCTGCCGTGGCACTTCACTCAATCACCCGCAAACTATTTCAGGTGACCAAGTGTCCCAGGCATATGACTCGGTTAAGACAGGCACTGGGCTGCACAACAGAGGTGCCATGCGAATGCGGCTACCATGAGGTGAGTGGGACGCAGTTCTGATTCGTTGCGTATGGGTGGAATACCTGTATCATATGTATATCGTTTCTGGTACGTGTTGGGGGATACATCCGTGGCGACGCTGGTTGCTTGTCTATGAGCGGTTCAATATATCGCTTTCGGCGCTGCGTATTTCAACAATTACGGAAGATAGTGTGTCCATTTAGTGTTGTTTTGGGGACTGGTTTTTGCAACGGCTGCGTGTGCAATTTTTGTTTGTGTTTCCGTTTTGTCGCCGGAGCACTAGACTTGAAGATGTTTTTTTGGTTTGAACCGCGGTAGACAATGACTATCCGAGGGAATGGGCAAATCCACGGCCTCCATGGAAAAATTTTAGCGTTTGTTCAAAGCGTGTGACTGATTGGCTGCTCGAGGCTATACATTGATGGTAGCTTGCTGCGCAGAATACTGCACGCTGCTAGATGAGTTGTGTCCCACAATTGGGAAAGCATTGGGCATTTTGCCCGAACGTTGTTACAACACCTAAGTTTCCGCACGGACATTCTTCGTAAAGGCGTTGTCCATATGCAGGCGACGATCCAGAAGCGGTCGCTAGCGAGGCCTTCCGCTAGCGAGGAGGACCGCAGTCGTCCGGGGAGCCGACCCAGCGACGCTCGCTCAGAGGACGTCGAGGACGCCTCTTATGAGTGTGCCGGCGGCGGCGACGAGGCCACCCCGCTCGGTTCTGCAAAGCTGGAGGAAAAATCGCAGCTGTCGGCTGGTTAGTGTGGCTTTCTAGTAGGTCGCCAGCCAAGCCGGTATGCCACGTACCGTTGTAGTACATCACAAACAAGACTGGCTGTCGCGAGAACAGCGGGCGTGTCGCCAGGCGGGCCAGTGTGCTGCGGCTCGTGCGCATGAGCTACAGGGCGGGCCCGTTTTCTATAGCTCACGGGGCACCGCAGGGCTGGCGAAGGTCAAAAGTACATCGATTGGTTGGCAAAGTGCTGCACGAAGCAGAAATGCGTCAAATGAAGGAATTCTGAGGCAGAAAGTGCGGATTAACCCTTCACATACCGCTGTTAGGGACGTGCGGAGACTGGTCCTGTCGGGTAAGGACCTGTATCATAGTTTTCGTTCCAGAAAACTGCTTCGCTCCGTTTTTGTTGCACCGCAGTTGCATTTTTTGCAGTGAAATTGGTTGTCGCTGATAATGCAAGAATAGCCAAGAATAACTGGGCTGTTGCAAGGCCCCTGGCATTGGACCAAATGCCAGAAACCGATAGTTTTTGCCGACCTCGCAAAACGAACTTTGTTAAAGTAAGGAGAGGTTGGGGGGTTGAACCCTGCATTTGGGGTTCCGGTGGTATGAAATTATTATGTTAACTGCTAATGTTTTCTAACATTTCCTCCTTTCAGTTTTCTTTAATGTATATTTGAAGCCTAATTCACGGCTGATTCTGTCTGCTCCAGAAGCTGACCAGCACCATGAATTGCGGCAAGTTGATGTTGCGATACACTCGCCTAGTGTCAAGACTGAGCCCATGCCTGCCGAAGACGTCACAAGGCAGTACGCGGACCATGTCCCTCAGGGAGAGACGCTTCCATCGGAGAGACGCGACCCGGAACCGGTCCGAGCTGCGGAATATCCCCCCGCATATACCTCCGTCGTCCTGCTTCTCCTGCCTCCAGACGCCATGGCACCGTACCGCTGCCAGGTCTGCGGGGATTCGTTCTCCTCTCAGGCTTCACTCAGTGCCCACGGCCGCTCTCATACCCAAGCGCGCCGTCTGCCCGTATGCGACGTCTGTGGGAAGGTATTTGTCGACAGCGCGAGCGCCTCGCATCACCGCCTGTGGCATGCGAGGCAAATCAGGCCGCGTGATCGCTACATGTGCGATTATTGCGGCAAGTTGTACGCCTCCTGGGCGTCCCTCAGCGGTCACTACAGCAGGATGCATGCGACTGGTAACGCCCGGAGGCTGATCATGCCGAAGAAGTACAGATGTGAGAACTGCGGGCGGCGTTTTCGTACCGGGGACGACCTCGCCAGGCACCGTCGGTTCGAAGCAGGAGTGCTGTACGGGTGTGAGATATGCGGCAAGTCCTGTTCCGACGAGCTCGGCCTCGATCGCCACCGGCGCACCCACACCACCTGCGCTCCGTTTCCGTGCAGCGTGTGCAAGAAGCTGTTCGGTACTGTCGCGGACCTCTCGCAGCACTACCGCCAACATCCCGGCCCCAAGTCAATCGTGTGTGAGGTGTGCGGGGAGGCCTTCCTGGAGAAGTCACATCGCACAGAACACTATCGGATCCACATCGAGGACAGGCCGTTTAAGTGTGATGTGTGCGGGAAGGAGTTCCGGCTGAGGAAGCAGCGGACTCGACACATGGGCTCGCATGACGAGACAGCCTCGTGCTAGCACGGCACCGGGGATTCCACGTCAGTGGGTAGTGACGCAGCAGCCTCGTGCTAACACGGCAGCGTGAATTCCACGTCAGTGGAGTGATGACGCAGCAGCTTCGTGCTAACACGGCAGCGGGGATTCCGCGTCAGTGGAGTGATGACGCAGCAGCTTCGTGCTAACACGGCAGCGGGGATTCCACGTCAGTGGAGTGATGACGCAGCAGCCTCGCACTAACACGGCAGCGGGGATTCCACGTCAGTGGAGTGGCGACGCAACAGCCTCGTGCTACCACGGCAGCGTGGATTCCGCGTCAGTGGAGTGGATCAAGCCGGTGCTTTGCTTACCGGACGTCGCGTTGGCCCTTCCCATTGAGGGACGCAGTATGTTGTCTTTCATTTTAGAGTAAGCTGATTACCGACGGTTGTTTCTGTGCTACACGCCCCGCCCAGCAAATCTGCGTCAACTAACCTAGATAGAACTCCTGGTTATGAGTTCGTACTCGGTGCTCAAGCGAAGGCGTGATGTTTACGTTCTTCCACAGTTATGCTTTTTGCTGTGCATTTCGACATTTTCAACATTTCACTGTATAGCACAAAGGGACCGAATGGTAATTTAGTGTTTGCACTGTGCAATGTATGTGATATTACGTATATATTGATGTCAAAGTAGCTTTGTTGTTAATCTTCCCGCCTGCTATTTTTGTGACTTCCGTCGTAGGTTCCACAAATTAAACTCTTTAAAATTCAATTTTTCCAAACTACTGCAATTCCATTTGGAACCCGAAAACGCGCAAGTACGCGGCTGCAAATATTGCCAGCAGCGATGTGAGTTCGTGGGGCCAAGTGCGTGATAGGCTGGCGAGCCTTACCACATACAGTTAGGCCCAAAGCTGAAGCTCTATAGCGTGAATCCCCTTCACGTAGAAACATCAGACACTGCAAAACTGGAGGGACTTAGAACACGTTTGGGTTGGAAGACAACCTCTTCAGATGGTAGTAAATTTACCCTAGATTCATTGCTTCTGAGACATGCCGGAAGAATTCGTTCAAGATGGAGTATCACTGCGCAGGCTTACCGCGGCCCGTATATAGTGTTTTGCAATTAGACTGGTTGGTTCAGTCACTTGTCAGAGCACTAACTGGACCTCCGGATCAGCCTGCAGCCTGCTTTGCCCCGCCGATGGGGCAGGGTTCGGGACCCGGGTCAACAGACTTCGTCTGTCTCTGCTGCGGTGGAACAGCGCTGAGTGATGCGCTGTCCGAACGTCAGTCCCGGAGGATGGATGCTCCTGGCCGACAAACATGTCGCGGTGCCAGCTGGTAAGGAGTGACACGCTGTCTGGACGTCAGTCCCGGAGGATGGATGCCCCTGGCCGACAAACATGTCGCGGTGCCAGCTGCTAAGGAGTGACACGCTGTCCGGACGTCAGTCCCGGAGGATGGATGCCCCTGGCCGACAAACATGTCGCGGTGCCGGCTGGTAACCTCACATCACTGTGATCAAGCGCAAGGGGCTGCACTCGACGTGCACGATTTTCACTAGCATTTAAAAGGCTGCGTTATGTTTGCCAATACGCCCGCACCCGGCCGATCGCATTCAGTTGTGGGCAGCTGCGGCATCGAATCAACATCGCGGCTGCTTTTGGCCGATGGCCAGTTTCCAATAACAGGCCATAGCCCGGCCACATTGTTGTAATATGGGCACGGTCGCACCTTCCTGCCTACGAGAATGATCATGCTGTTCCGTTGAGGTGCTTTTCCAGATCTCTGGTCACTCCGGCCGCCGGCCTCTAGTGATCCGCTATCAGGCAGTCAACCCAACAAAACGGCTTCCCTCTGCCTACTGGCATGGTCCGGTGCCAGGCCATCATCTGACAACGGCGCTATCAAATGTGCTCGTGATTAATCTTTGCGTGATTGATTGTCAAAAACGTGCCTGTATGGTCGTCACCACGCTCCCGGCCGGTCGACAGTATACAACAATATGCTGACAGGGATATGTGAAGCTATCGGTATCGGTGTAGGCGATAATTAAATTATGTCCCCAATCGATATCCTCCCACAGTGCCATCATATGTAGCAGGTCGATTCTGCTGCAAACGACAATTATTTTGCTTTTTGGGGGTGAAGGGGGAGGGGGGCGCTGCCGTAATTTGAGAAATTAACGCTGGAGTCACACCGCCAGCATTAAGCAAAGCGCTGTCGTCTGCTCAATCAAGTGAAGTGGAGATCCGCGGTTGACAGGCACCTTACGGTTCTAGCTGCTGGCCCTGAGGCAGCGCAATCATAGGCTGACGATCATGCTCTCCGGGCGGGGGTAAAGGCACTTTTCAAAGGGTGTATGTTCACCTACGCTTACAGCTGGCCGGTCGCACCCAATAGTGCGACTTCAGTGGGACATAACCAAAATAGCTGCTGGTTGCCGAAAACCATGCGTTTTCAGTGGATACCCATCGCACCGTTCTACCATATGCGCCGGTTGCACCCGCTGCGCAAGACAAGAAATGTTTGTATTTGACTTCCGTGTAGTCGCAAAAGCTCATGAACCACGCCGCGGCAGGCCCGTCAGCAACAAGTTACCGCTGCCGGGGGTCTCCCAGTGACATGAGTACCACAGACGGCCGGATGACATCGTGTGCGCACGATCGCACCTTCCGCACACAACCATATGCGGCTTTAATTGGGGCAAGCAAATCTGCAAATCGTTGTTGCAACCCGACCAGCAGCATCGATTTATGCACTGCCAGGGGTTCAACCAATCAAGATGGGTGCCTGTCTCGGACAAGGACACTGCAGCGGTAGTTAATGGCTGTACGGCAGCGCAATGAAACGGCCGAGGTCGAGCTATTCGCAAGGAGTATGATTAGTTTTCCCAGGCCGCCGTCCGCTGGCTAATGCGCTACAGGCTATTTGGCAGCATTTAGTGCTGTGCCGTCAGGGAAAAAGCTATATCCGCTGATGGCCGATTTATATTGTCGGCCTATAGGGCTCCCACAATGACATCGTGTGCGCACTATCACTCAAGCCACGGAAGACAATAAATAGGTTATTTTCGTCCTTAAATACGGGCGTATTTTAAGTGTTATCAGTCTCCACTGCGGCCCGCCCGATAGTATTCAGCGCTGTCAGAGGTGAGCCGAACAGAATGGCTACTTCGATCAGACAAGTACGCGCAGCGCCAGCCAATCTCCCTACACCAACGCTATCGAATGTGCACGGCCGCTTTCTTCGCGCCCAACTAGACGCATTTATCCCTGGCGGCTGTATGCTGTTCATCGCGTTGCATCTAGTAATGCGCCGTTAATAGGTCCTAAGAAATCGTGATGCCAGCGATGACCGACCTTAACTTCTGGCTGAAAGTGCTCCCATTGGTGTCCATGGTATGACGTCTTGAGCATACGGTCGCACCCGCCGCGTACGCCAATTCGCATTGCAAGATGGACTCCGTAACGCTGCCAACATCTGCGGCCTGGCCGCCAACATCGAGTGCTGCGCTGTCAGAAGAGAAAAACACAAATGGACGCCTTCATCTGACAAATGTGCTGCAGAGGAGGCCATAACAGCGGTAACGACTGACTTGGTTGTACTCCTCGCGCTGTGGTGCGTGACTCGTGGTCGCTCAGCGTGCCCCTGGTGTTAGAAGCCCGGGTGGGGTGCGAGACGCACCGGAAGTGTACCTTGGCCGCGCGCCGCGCATGCGCCGGCCCGGTAGCTCCGCCCCATTTTCTTGGCAGACCTCTGCACCGACGCTCCGTTAGCAGAACACCAATAAACCAGATTCATACTTCGTCTACTGGCCTTTGCACCCATACCCAGGCTCCGATTTTTCGCTACATTTAGGGATAGCGTTGTTCTGGTAAGTCCCAAATCTGTGTTTGTAACTTGTTCTTTTGTAACTGTCATGCTTTCTACACATCAATCTGCGGCCCCTTCCACGTAGCGAACTTAACAATCCATTCGTTTTCTTCTTTTGTGCCTTTATGTTATAGTTCCTACCTTATCAAAGTTATTACCCAGGAGATTCGAAGGGCATGTGCACTCACAACGTGGCCGGGTGTCATTACTTTAAAAGTTACCAAATTTGAATTAGGTGGACATGCGGAACAACTGGTCCACAACCTTCGCAATTTAAACCATGCACCTTCCTTGAACATTTTTGCGATTTGCTACGCACTTTCTACTGACCGGCCCGTGTCTTCTCGATTGCACGACTTGATGACGTGCGCACAACACCCCCCCAAGTTAGTGGACGCTTAAGCGCATCAGATTGGCAACGAAGTAAGATCCGTAACCGAGTGGGACGCTACACTTCAAACCCAAAATTTTAAGAACCGCGCAGTGGCTGCTGCTTTTGTCAAAAGCCTAAAGCCATCCATCTGTCATTTGGCATTCCTAAGAATCCTTCACATTTTGATTCTACAGTTACTCTGACTCGCACCCAGCACTTCTTCCCTCTCCTGTTCGGACTGAGACACCGGTCGTTTCGCCTTCTGAGCTAACCATGCATGACATGCAACGCAGAGCTGTTCGTCGGGAGCTACCGGGAGCTCAAGCTCCAAATCCTGGTCAAAATTCAAACCGGGATCGTGACAAATTTAGCCAGCGAAGAGGTTACCAAGAGCACGGTTTCACCCCCTCCGCCCTTCTAACTTCTTTCTGCCGCCAGAAATCCGTCCTATGACCGACGTACATCCATCCCCAGCCCACCGTTTCGTTTGCCCGGCCCGACCGGCGTCAGTCAGACCGGTACCGACGTCACCAGAGCCCAAACACGTACCGCCCACAGCGCTAGATGAGACGCCAGCGTTTGTGAACATGGCTTCAGAGAGATCGAAACGTTTCCTGTTCCTCCCATTTTGCACGTCACCACCGCTCCTTAAAGAGGTTTGGTTTTTAATGCTGCTGGATTTATCGTCTGCCTGATTAGGAGCATTTTCTGGTGTCGAGCAACACACTGTTTCGCTCAAAGATTCACTTCTCCATTTAGGGTGTTGCTGGCCAGAAAATTGACATGTTGTGAAAAGCTGTTTTGCCAATTAGAATCGTTAATCGTAGCGTGAGCACAAATTTTACGTCTCATCCGAAAACCGGTAATTTGATTGTAATGCCATTCTTAACATCAATTTCGTCATTCGCCACCAAATTTTATTTCCGGCCAGCAACCGGGGTAGTATTTTGCTTTTATGTGTCTCGTCTTGTTTGAAAACTTTGTCAAAACAGTTGAGTCTGAAGCATCATAAGAAAAGTCGTTTTTTCCTCAAAATAGACAAAACTTCCTCGCAAAGTCATCTTTTCGACGACTTGTACACGGAGGACCAAAGCTCTGTTAGCAGAGCTTAGCGGAGCTTTTCTGTTAGCAGAGCAGAGCAAAGGCTCTGTTAGCAGAGTACCAGAAGGCGCGATTCAGACTCCCCCTGTCGGCCTCTCGACCAATGCCCCCGACTCCGATCCGATAGCGCGCGATGGTAAGAATATAGTTCTTGCTACCAAATACTCACATGAACAATAAAAGCGATGTCGAGCGGTAGCCGATTTACACTGCCGCCAGATAAAGCTCACACGATGACATTGTTTGCACATGGTCGCGCCCGCCGAGAACAGGAATGAGCAATTGATTGGACTCCGTAACTGTGCAAACAGCCGCTTCGGCCGGCCAGCCAACATTGAGTGTTGCGCTATCAGCTGGTCAACCAAAAAAACATAGACCCCTTGGTTGAACAGCGGTGTTGCGGCGGCAGCGGATAAAACCACTGTAGAGCTATCGATTGCACACGGCCCCACTCTTCACGTGCGATTATAAGTATTTTTCAAGTTTTGTCTTATGCTGGCTACCATGGTACAGGCCGCCCAGATAATATCCCCCCCCCCCGCATTTACTAATGCGCCTTCAGCGGATCATATCAGACTTCATCAGAAGAAAACGCGTGATGGCAGCCGACGGGAGATGTACATTGCCGTCTCACCGATGGCATCATGTACACGCGGTCGCACTGGCGGCGCATAATAATAGGCATATAAGACTGCATCCAAAGGCTGATAATCGCTAGTGAGGTCGGCCCGCCGGCATGGAGTCATGCGCTGTTTGGATTCAAGTGAATCGTGCATGCATGAGTACGTACATCCATGCATGGTATATTTACGCATGTACCCATGCATCCACTACATCCGCGTTACACGTTCTATGCGTGATACGTACCACATATAATATGGTTGCCATACTCAGAAAAGTGCATAGCAGTAGAAGATATTGGAGCCACAGCAAGCCTAACGGACGTACGGGATCGCTTTCTCCCCGCGTCACCCAGAGTATGCTTCCTGGACGACCGTCTCATGGCGACCACGCTGCGGTCCGACCGGCCGCGCTCGCGCCGTCATGTACCGTGCCATGTGAACATTAAAGATCATATCTGCTGATCTCCGATTCATATAGTGTCACCCGATAGTGTTCCCCACGTTGACACTGTGTGCACACGATCGCGCCCACTGCCATGAAGATGATTAAGTTAGTTGGATCCCGTAACTTTGTAAAGTACGGCTGTGGAGGAAATCGAAAGAAGAGTGATGCTCTTTCTTACGTTCAACCAAATAAAATGGATGCCTTTATCGGACCAATATGTAAAAGAAGCAGGCGACAACCATACAGCAGCGCTTTTAAACACACAGTGCCGCACTCTTGGCGCAACCACGCACCATCATAAACATTTTTACTGGGTCGCCGTATCATGTTCATCACGCTTCCAGCTGTATATAGCAATGAGTCAAGCGTGGGTAAGAACAAAAAAGGCGATGCCTGCCGAAGGCCGATTTTCAAAGCCGGTCGATAGTGCCCTCACAATGATATCGTATGCAAATGATCGCTCTCGCCGCACACTTGGCACACGTGGCCGCACATTTGGCACACGTGGCCGCACCTGCGGCCACGCACAAGTGAGTGATGCTCCGGCAACAGGTGGACCAATTAGAATGGATTAATTTACTTGATAAATTGATTAAGATGGATTAATTAACTGACCGATTAACTGACCGGACAAGCGAGCTGCAGTGCAGCTGATGGCACTGGGGCATCGCCATCGAATGCGGAGGGTCGCAGTCTTCGCGCGATTGGAAACCTTTGTCCTGGGCCGCCGAATGCTCGTCATCACTCACGCGCTGGCGGTCCACACTGAGCCCCCCGTGAGTGCCGTCGGGGGTCAAATCAAGGACAAAAGTGAAGTCGGACAATGACAGAATTCGTCGCTGACCGAAAGTCCTCCGCAATGATATTGTGCAGGCACGGTCTGGCCCGCCGCTCACGGAAGAAGTATGTCAAATCGGGCCCCGGAGCTTTGCAAAGCTTTGAGGGACCTCTGGGCATCATTGAGTGATACCCTGTTAGGACGTAAATCGATGCCTTGACTTGAAATGTGTACTGCAGTGGAGGCTGCTAGTCCCGAATCAGGCTATTGAATGCACACAGTCGAACTCTTCACGCACGGTATTTTGAGAAGTGTTTTTCTTTATAATATACCAAAATTTAGTATTGCACTAAAATTCATAGGCATTTTTCTGTGCTGCCGTATACTAAGTGAGCGTTATGGCACGCGCCAGTCGACCCCATCCACTTATGTGCCGTCAGGATAAACAAACATGGTGATGTTAACCGCTGGCCAATTTACATTGCCGCCTTATAGCGCCCCACAATGACATGGTATGAACGCGGTTGCAACCACCGCGAACAGGTGTGCAGTTTTTTTTATTGAACTCAGTAAATGTGCGATTTCCCGCCCGCACTTAATTTTGCAGGTTCATTTCGCACCTTTCCTCCCATTGATAGGGTCCATTTGGTGCCCACCGAAAGGCGTGTAGTTTCATGTCATGAAGAGTTCACATAAAATATTTGCCTGCAATAGACCATATAGACATGATAGCATTCCATGGGTTTCGTTACTGACCATCCTAGTTTTCATGCAATTCTGACTTGGTAGCAAGATCGCGGGCTTTTTAATCCCACCAGCCTGCAGAGGACCATTACGACCAATCTTCTGAAGTGTAGGCACGCGTGCAGCAGCGTGGCCTGGGCTCTGCCGAACCCCACACCCAGGTGACTTGCACGTGCACAGCGGCGCGCCTGTCGCCGGGAGGAGGGGGGGGGGGGGGGAGCTGACTCAGCAGATCCTGGGCCGGGTCACGTGATGTGGCCATCTGGCGTAGCAATAGCATCCGCCCAGCGCTCTGACCTTGGCCGGCCGCGGTACAAAGCTGCCGCCGTGGCAGCCAGGACGTAACGTCACCCCTGTTATGCTGAAAATGACGTGCCCAAAAACGCTGCAGTGTATTTGCCTTCAATGAGTTTCTTGCTGTAGGGGGAAAACCTTACAGAATTGGTAAAACACGCAAAGAAAAAACTGGCAAAGAAAAATATAAATATATGATGAGCGTGCCGAAAAAGGTAGGCTCGGATGTCATCTGCACAGTCTAACTCTGAAAGGAGTTAGGATTTTCAGTTTTTCTATCTTGATCTGAGCCAAGCTTGATTAAAATGCTTTATGATGTTTTTCGCCTCCCCTACCCAGTGCAGCGCGTGGGACTGGGACTGAAACTATTTGCGTGTGGGAGTGGTGCTCCAGAAGGGCGCAGCTGCAATTGATGACGGGGAGAGGTGTTACCGCGTCTTGCAACGGGGGGGGGGGGGGGGGTATGAGCGGGTCCCAGCCCCATTTACGGTACCTACGCTCTGGAAACCGACCAACAGACCCTTTACAGGCTGACATGCACCGTGCCCACCGGATAAATGAGCTATCAATGTTGTTTTGCCCTGTTGCCTTTAACAATTGATTCAGGTGCTTACCACACATCGTCACTCGGATATCCACCACCATTGTTGCTGAACCGCGTCTGTTGGACTGCACATGCTACTGTCCATACGAGTGCCCATGAGATTAAAACCAAAATAGTCTTGCTGATCATCGGGTTCTGGAATTATATTCAGCACTATCGAGGTGAAAGCTGTGCTTGAACCTTCCTGAAGATGGGAGCTGAAGATCCATGGCCCCCTCCCTTCGTCTGCGCCACTGTTGGCACTACTTATACCTATGAACTCAGCACTGTAGACTGATAGCACGGATATCCGATTTTTTATTTCACGTTCTCCGAGCTTATCAGCAGCCTTACCGTTGTTCAGCTCGGTCAGTTTTCCGTATCCTTAAATTTGTGCGTGTGATTGACCACGCATTTTGGAAGTGCGTCGGCTAACCTGTCACTGTGGGCTGGATCTGCTCTCAGTCAGTTGATACCGACTAAGGTCGCGGGCACAATCATCGCAGTGCATCACGCAGAATGTGGATTGGCTAAGACAGTGCTTGCCACATCAGCGGGCAGCCGTCCCCGCCCGGAACAGACGACAGACGTGAACGCCCCTGCCCGCAGCCCTGGGTCCGCCTCTGGTGGCGACCTTTGGCGGCTGTCTCGCCTCGGCCGGCGGGACCGACGCTGACAGTGCGCTCGAAGCCAGCGCTGCGTCCGACCCAGCGCAATGGGGTCCGCCATGCTGCTGCTGGCGCTGCTGGTCCTGCTTCTCTTCCTGCTGTACAAGTATTTCACACGCACGCACGGTACGTTGGAGCGGCTTGGCATCCCTACCATCAAGCCGTACCCCTTCGTCGGCTCCCTGGTGGCCGCGGACGGCGGGGAAGACGTGGCTAATGCCCGCCGCTTCGGCCGAGTGTGGGGCCAGTACGAGGGCATGATGCCGCAGATCTTCATCGGCGACCTCGAGCTGGCCAAGCGCGTGCTGATCACGGACTTTGACCACTTCACGGACCGACCCCTGCTGTTCGAGTTTGACATCGCCCGCGACATGCTCGACTTCCTGCAGGGGGAGCGCTGGAAGGTGGTGCGCTCCATACTGGCGCCGGCCATGACCTCGGGTACCAAGATCAAGGCCATGATGCCCACCATGAACGAGTGCCTTGAAGATGCGTTCCTGAGAGTGGACACCAAGCTGCGCAGCGGACCGCAGCTGCAGATCAAGGATGACCTGTTTGGCCCGCTGGTTCTTGACATCAGTGCGCGCTTCTCCTTCAGCATGAAAATTCCTAACCTCGACGATAAGAGCAGCACGTTCGTGAAGGCGGCGACGGCTTTCGGTCCGCTGTTCATTCCGAGCAGCTGGCTGGAGGGCGTGCTGCTGGCGTTTCCGGCCTACTTCAACTGGCGAGGCGCACGCCTCTTGCAACCGGCTCTGCGCTACCTGGTGCAGCTGCTGCGCCGTTCCATCAAGCAGCGACGGGCGGACGGCGTCACAAACACCGACCTCGTCAGCGCCATCACAGACGCCATCGACAACAGGGTGCCGACGCCCGAGTTCCGGCGGCTGGGCATCACAGAGGATGTCCTGCTGCTGCAGGGTGCCGAGCTGCTGATGGCCGCGTACGACACCACCGGCACCACGCTGGCCCTGGCGGCATTCCACCTGGTGCGCCATCCTGACGTATTGAGCCGCGCGGTGGAGGAGGTGGACGGCGCCGGCGAGCTGAGCTACGAAGCGCTGCAGCAGCTGCCGCTGCTGGAGGCCGTCGTGCAGGAGGCGCTGCGCCTCTCCAGCCTGATCACGCGTCACTTCCGGGTCTGCACGCGTGACTGGGAGTACGACGGCCTGCGCATTCCCGCCGGCACGGCCGTGCTCGTGCCGCTGCGCCCGTTCCACTTCGACCCGGAGCTGTTCCCGGAGCCGGAGCGGTTCCTGCCCGACCGTTGGCTGGGCGAGCAGGGCCGCCAGCTCGGCCAGTACAGCTGGATGCCGTTTGGCCTGGGGCCGCGCGCCTGCATGGGCCTGCGGCTAGCCATGGTGGAGTGTAAGTTTGTGCTGGCGCACCTCCTGCGTCGCTACACGATCGCGCCGCCGACCGGCGTGCGACCGGTGAAGGAAGGCGAGGCGGAGCCGAGCCCCGGCTACGATCCTGTCCTCATCAAGGTGGAGGAGAGATCAGACCGCTGAACACCGGCACGAACCGCGCTCTGTTAATCCTCACAGGACCGCGCTGTGGGAACCCTGACGGTGCTGAACTCTGGTAACCCGCACAGTGCTCAGATGCTGGCTTGCTTGGTGACGACAGTGTCTTGGAAGTGAATGGGATGAATAAGGAAGGTTGGCGGCCATGTGCTCATGGCGCCCCAAAGTCCAAACCCTTGGTAGATGCGACGCCGTTATATGGGGTGGCATATTAAAAACATTTGGTTAAAATGCTTCAACAAATAGCGGAGAGGGAACTGAACTGGGCTACAATTGTTCGCATGTTTGTTGTGCATTTGCGGAAATGCCTTCACCGGTCAAAATGTGGACTTTACAAAAGTAATGAATGCCAATGAGTGAATGTTAAAAACGTTACCCTTACCTTAAAAACCTCCGCCATTTCGATTCCGGACTAACAAACCATTCCCCTCTAAAGCTTCGTTAAGACCACCTGGCAGTGCGTCTTATGGCACCCCTGTCCATTTGAAACAGCTCCGCTCTCTCAAAATGCAAACCTAACAATGACACAACGTAGTCAGAACTGCTCTGATGTGTCCTCTTGTACCACTCGAGCAACGTTCGTCGAGCTGCTGCAGCTGCCGCGTGTCTCTGGACTGGGTTTGGGCGCTGTCCCTTTACGTTTCGCGCATCCAGCGAACGGAACTTAATACCTGCGGACGTGCGAGTGTCAGCAGTCGCGAGCAACGCGACCTTTATAGGCAATCTTGACCTTCTATCCGTCAATAGGCGAAATAAATTTTGCTGTGTAGTGTGCCGACTTCATCTGCCTTATCTGTTTTATGTACTGTGACTATTGCACGAGAGTCGACGTGGAAGCTGAAAAGCCCGCTTTGTGGAAGCTCCAAATACATACATTTCTACTCAGTTATCTAAGACAAATAATCAGAAACTATTGTGAGCAGTACCAAAAAAAAACCACAGCAACATTCAGTCATTCTGTCCTGCATCGCACTACGCCATCAGTCGCATGTCTGCTGCAGGGGCGGATCTAGCCTATAGTTTGTGTGTGGGGGGGGGGGGGGGGGGGGGCAACCGTTCGTCGCCAACTGGCTGGTGTGGGATCCGAGGTCCAGTGCATGGCGCCTCCCGCAAGTACCTAGTAGGGACACCATTCAAAACCGAAAAAAAACCAGAAAACTATCAAAACGTTGGCAATTAGATGAGCTGTGGCATACTTTTGTATCGACGCACTGAAAAAGGCAGGCATGCCGTATGACACTTCAAACGAATCCCTCTCTGACCCCAAAAGGACCGAGACCACGTACCACACTGCTTCCGCTGTGATCCCTACATGCTCCATATACAGTGCAGCCCATGCGTTACAAAGCACCTCGGCCGCAGCAGACTGAACACAGTCCGGTGCATTTGTCCCAAGATGGCTGCTGAGACCCCCAGCCGTTCACAGTTACGTGGTCCCGTCTATGCGTCATGAAGTGGTTGGCGGGATGCCCCTCCGCTGTAAGAGTAAAGCATCGGGAACCGAAATAGTGGCGTATCCGTCTTTCTTAGACCTAGCACGCTGCGCTGTTCAGGTACCTCGACGCCGTTAACGAGATGCAGCTCCTGCAGCACTGTGAGCGGCAAGCGTACCACCGTGGGCCTCCGTCATCCACGACTGCCCACGCCCGGGGGCGCGGCCAAGCAGAGGGAGCGGGGGATGGTGTCCCTCCCTTGGGCCCGCATTCTCCTTTTTCACCACAGATAGCTGCTGACAGACGGCTCAAAATTGGCGTGACGTGTTCTCGCCGAGCTCCTCCCCCCTCTAAGAAAATCCTGGCTGCGCCACGGCCCATGCCTCCTTAATCTTTATCCACGCCTCCGCGGCTCCTTAATCTTTATCCACGCCTCCGCGGCTCCTTAATCTTTATCCACGCCTCCGCGGCTCCTTAATCTTTATCCACGCCCCCGCGGCTCCTCAATCTTTATCCACGCCTCCGCGCCTCCCTAATCTTTATCCACGCCTCCGCGGCTCCTTAATCTTTATCCATGCCTCCGCGGCTCCTTAATCTTTATCCACGCCTCCGCGCCTCCTTAATCTTTATCCACGCCTCCGCGGCTCCACGCGCCCGTCAACAGGAGGATGGGCGCAGCGGCGCAGTTAACACCAGCGTGCCAGACTCGTGGCACTTCATACACGTTGAGTCCAGTGGCGCCAAGCGAACACAACGCACCAGCCCCGGCACCAGTGAACTGATGAAGACGGCGGTGGCGTTGGCTTCGTAACGAATGGGTCCCGCTCCCCTTCATCCCCATATCGCCGACGCGCATGTCGGAGCGGTATCGTGCTCGACGGATTTCAAGGTATCAACGTCACAGCTAACACCAGACGAACGAGATGTGGACGTTTGCTGGACATCAGCGCCCTTCATCACCAGCGTCAGGCGCCCACACACCTGAACTCCAGTCGCGCCATGCGTTCGTCGGTACCGGCCACACCAGCAACGGACGACAACGACGGTGACGAAGCCGCGTGTCTCGTTGAGTGGTTCGAATGGAGTTGCCGCATCCTTTCTCACTAAAGGGGCAACATCCGGTCGAGGAAACAGTCAGCTAAGCCCATCAGCGCACCCGAAACCCGCTCAATCGAGTCCGCTCACACCGTCCAGCTGCCACATCCGCCGGCGCATCCGTCGCGACCGTCGGAGGTCAGCGTCCCGCCGCTGAGGCACCGCCCATCGCCGGCAGCGCAGCAGGCCCACAGCTGGCACATGTAACGGCGCCGACGAGCCAGGCCAAGGCAGTGGGACGTCGGGTCCGCCGCCGTACAGGACTCCGGTACGTCAGTCATACCGCAGACACGGTGACACAGCTCACTCACATCGATGGCTCACAAGGTTTGCAGGTGCTGAGAGCTCTTTTTTCATCTATGTGGTGTGTACTGACACGGCGTTAGAATAGACACTCGCTGGATTTCGCCAATATTCGCAATAACAATAACAATAAGCTTAGACCGAGTTGTGCTCACTCCGCACGGAGACTGCAGTGCACGCCAGACTTGCAGCCAGTCAAGCCAACCAGCGTGTTTGAGCCCCGTCCGCTCCAGCCGACCAGCAGCGCACGCCACCCGGGCACGTCCAGTCACGAGCCCGCCAGGCACGGCCGGTGGAGCCTCGGAGCCGCCCAGGCGTCAGTCGTCATACTCAGCCTGGCAGGAGTGTGATGTCCGGTGTTCATGCAACACTATGAACCATGCGCGGGTAGTTTCGGCGGAATGTCTCGAAATTAGGACGCATTACGTTTTAGGAGTATTGCGTGATGTAGTAAGTGTTTGAAACATTTAGGTCGTGGAAATCAGTGTTGGGTGTTGTTGATCCCTAATGTCAACAGCGACAACCATTTTTTGACAGTGATGTGGATGCGAATAAGAATTTTTTGTGAAGAAAATGTACCGCGAACCTATGTGCCATGCTGATAGATGTATAAGCGCGACCAGTGAAACCCAACAGCGATGTGGCACATCCGTCATCAGTTCGCGTGCACGACATGCCCTCAAAAATTTGTGCAGCTGGTCCAGCACCAGCAGCGCCCACGAACTTGAGAGGTGCGAGCAACTGCTCGTAAATAGCAGCTGTTCTAACAAGGCAGTTGGACCAATACCAGGTTTTTCATTAGTCGTCGAAACCCGAAAATGTAAGATAAAGACCACCAGCTTTGTTATAGAAACCACATGTCGTCAGGCAGGGTAGCTGAACAAGTTTTATAGAATATCATCAGGACAAACATCACATCAACCGATTTCAACACCGAAATAGGACTTGTTACCCAATCACTACAAAAGCCAGATAACTGCCTCCTTTTATATAATTTAATTGACCCTTGTAATGGCAAACAACTTGTCAGATCAAAACCAGCTATAGTGCACCAATAAAGTTTATGAATCGAAATGGCCGTACGGGGACTACCGGCTCGGCAACTCGACCAGTATTGGAATGGCGATATCTCTATCGCGACGCATGGATACTAGGCCGGCACATGCGTAAAGCTCGCAGCACAAAATTCCGTTGCTCTGACACAACTGAGGACACATGGATCCTGAAATAGTGCCCAAACAAACTCCATCTACAGATCCTGGCGTCCATTCTCATCAGAGAACAAAAACGTCTGACCTAAACGAGCAGCTTAGGTCAGGCATTTCTCCGACCCTCTTCAATCAAACAAGAGAGTGACCAATGTCTTAAGTTTGTCAGCGAGTGAAAATGGCTGAAAAAGCGTGGTTTTTTGTTCCTTAATTTGACATTTGTTTGGGTTCTCTGTGAATTGAAGTCCCGTCGAGAAGGTGTCGTACTTCGTATTACTCGTTCTCTGCTTTGTGTCGAACTGTTCTCCGTTGCTATGGAAATGGAGAATGAATGTCCTTAAAACGTTAGCGTTCTTAGAGAAATGAAAAATTTTCATCAGCGAACTGATATTTGACTTCCGTAAGAACGAATAACTTAATTCGAATAGCAAACAAATGCAGCAGAGACTGATGAAATATAAATAGACTCTCTCTCTCTCTCTCTCTCTCTCTCTCTCTCTCTCTCTCTCTCTCTCTCTCTCTCTCTCTCTCTCTCTCTCTCTCTCTCTCTCTCTCTCTCTCTCTCTCTCTCTCTCTCTCTCTCTCTCCCTCCCTCTCTCTCTCTCTCTCTCTCTTTCTCTCTCTCTCTCTCTCTCTCTCTCTCTCTCTCTCTCTCTCTCTCTCTCTCTCTCTCTCTATATATATATATATGTATACATATGTGTACATGTATGCATGCATACATGACATACATATATAATCTATAACATCCGGCGTTCGCCAATCATACTTCTAGCAGATTTCACGTTGTGCTCGTCACAAGCCTTAAAGACAATATTTGTAGATCCTGGTGCGGCAAACACCAACGGCTTGGTAGTAAACATGAGAACGAGAAATTCACAATTATCCACGGAGCCCAACTCTTCATCTCCATTTCACTAAAATCGTCAACGCGGTGGCGTTCTATCGCTGGATGTTATCGATTGGTTGATTGCCTGGTATTCGGCCAACTGCTTATAAATTTACTGGCGTACTGAGGAAGAGGGAGAGACTGACCTTTTCGGAAATAGTTGGAGAACAGCTTAACCATGTTTTCAAGGAATGCAAAAGTGCTTCCTCGTCTATTCCATGATGACGTGAGACAAGATTTATAGACCTTGAAATCAGACCTATCAAGATGTGGTATCAGATATGCTAAGGGACTCATTACCCCTCCCCCCCCCAGACATGTGCCTAGGACCAAAAATGCATATTGGTGTCCGATCCCATTCCGATCCGATCATAAGATCCCATTAACATGAAACCCTTTGCAATCCTGGATCCACCTTGGGCATCCAGCTACATGAGTGCCCCTTGATATCCCGTGAGCCAGATTAAGAGTATAACAAAAGCAAAAACAAAAGTGTTCAATTGGTTTTGACAAAATCTGCATTCCTACCTTAATGGTAAGCGGGGCACATTTCCTCAGGGCGTGACAAATGTTTGTACACGTTCTTCGCTGCGCTAAGCTAGAAAACCTATTAAAATGAGCTATGTTTTCCAGTTGGATTCGCATCTGCAGCTGTCTTGGTTGCCGAGATATGGCGCGAAATGTGAAAAAACGGCTGGTAGCGGCCAAATCGATCTTGCTGGCTCGCGCACGCACGACACACAAGCCATGTCGCAGCAGGCTGGCATGATGATGTATGCAGCGTGACTGCCTGTTCGATTCCCTATCATGCCATGTCGCAGCAGGTTGGCATAATGATGTATGCAGCGTGACTGTCTGTTCGATTCCCTATCAGCGCATGCCAGTCCCCGGTTCCTCCGTGCCCTCGGTGCTGCGAGGTGTCACACAACTTAAATCCTGTCAAAAATACAAAGTTCAATCTTTACAGAGCGTATAGAGGTGACGCGTAACCCCTGCGTGCGCACACGTGGAAACATACGACTGGCCTTTTAATTCCTTATCGCGGCCTACCAGTCCCATGTGGCTACATGCTTTGTGTGCGAAAATGTGACATAAGACAAAAGAAGTGACCACATCAGCAAAGTGTATCGTCACAGCTAGTGTGCACGTGGAACGTAGTGCGGGTACACAAAGTGCATCGCATCTTACGCCACGTTATTGCCCACTTAACTACCCATCAAAGCATACCACTCTCCACTCGCTTTGTGCCCTGGTTACCGATATGCCGCACAAATGTTCAAACCCGTCGATTCGTCAAACCGGTGGAGCAATTTCTTTGTTTTCCAGTTCGGGCGCTGGGAAGAGCTGGCGCTGTGGTCAGCACCCCCACAGCTGAGACATTTTGGCGGCGAATGTGCACACAGGCCCCTCATGAGGGGTCATGACCTCCCCCCGACCCCTCATGAGGGGCCCCGTCGCACCTGGGACATCTTGTGCCCTGGTTGCGGTATTTGCTGCCGTACCCTAGCCGTCGACATTTGAGGCGCCTGAGAGGATTGAGTATAAATGCCCTGATCACTTCAAGAAAGTGTCGGCGACGAACTGCGGCGCTGTCGCAAGGGCGCATTGCTCGCTATACACGCCAGAGACGTTTGCGAGTACAGCCATAAAAAATGATCTTCAAAAGAGGTTTCGGTTCCCGCGGGTGAGACCAACCGCAAGAACGTCGCGATGGTAGGTGAAGGGCAGAACACACCTCTCACTGACACCGCCCCCAGCGAACCTTTCTGAACCGACTTTTCTGCTCACGTGCGTGTGCTGGTGATCTTAAATGCACCGTTTCCTGACGCTGAAAAAGCTTGTGCTTTGGTATTCCGCTCCTGGTTGGTCTTTGATTGTCCGCGGAGCATCTGACTGCTTCGGCTCACTTTCTGCGCGCGATCAAAACGAATGATTACGGCTGGTATGCGCTCTCATAAAAAAAAAAACACTGAACGCGCCGGTTACATGAACGTTTCTTCGCGCCTGAGAGGTCTGCCAAGTCTGAACCTATGTTGTTGGTGGATACGACCGGCCTGTCAGGCCAGGCTGTTCGGTGAGGGCGCCCCGG
Organism: Pollicipes pollicipes; assembly: GCF_011947565.3. Lineage (NCBI taxonomy): Eukaryota > Metazoa > Arthropoda > Thecostraca > Pollicipedomorpha > Pollicipedidae > Pollicipes > Pollicipes pollicipes. The sequence continues at coordinate 14,153,783 of NW_023596448.1, read as the reverse complement.
CCGCGCCGGCCATGGACAGTGTCGGAGGGTCTCCTGTGGTGCTACGACACATTGTGAGTCGGTAGTCAGTTGCATTGCATAATTTCTCGCGGTGCACTGAGTGCCTACTGTCTATGCACTATACGCGTAAGTGGTGACGCGCGTTTTGTTGTTTCTTATGATACACCTGTAAACACTTTTGAGTTTGTATTGGATCCAGGCATTCCCACATCTTTTGGTGGCCAGTGTGATACGAGGTCCCACGCAATCTCGTAACCGATCAGCTGGGTGCAATGATGCGACTCAAGATGACCCGCTGTGTAAACCGGCAGGGAAAGCCGAATAAAAATTATTCATTAAAAATAATGTTGAAAAAGGTTCATGGGACTCATTCTTGATACATTTTCATATTCCTCGTTTCGCGTCTTTGAGCCTGCGCTGTCCATTTTCAACAAAACCGAAAATTCCACGCTCTATGATGCTGCTCATTGCGGCACTACGTCGCATTAGTGTGCTGAAGTCAAGCCACGGACTACTTTATCTAGCGGCTATAGTTAAGGCCAAACCACAACACACGAATTCCGTTCCCACTCCAACACAGCGTGACAGGAGGCGACCTATTGCGCATTCCGATTCAACTTTCACATAACCGGAGGAGGTCGCGCGCGGGCCTATGGCTGACGCATTACAGTGCGTGTGCACCCTCTCGCCGCAGACGCACACTTGGCTCGTCTTGTGCACTCATTAGATCGACGTGCGGCGAGTGTGTCATAAAAAACCCGGTTTCATTACCAATCTACCTTTTATAGCAATAATACAGCTTTCAAAGACACGACTGTCCATGCCCTTGTCTGCCCCGACGACTGTCCACGCTCGTGTCTGCCCTGAAGACGTCCCCCATTCTCGTGTCTGCCCTGACGACAAG